>NW_027072034.1:121828753-122488753 GCF_038088225.1 Cyrtonyx montezumae
TCCTAGGCTTACTGCTTGAGGGTGCCTGAGGCATCCCATCCCTCAGGCATGTACTGAATATCTTGTTACTATCTCTTCCAGAGTTACTCCAGCTGTATTGTCATTTTTGCTGTATGGTAGGTGTAGGGTTTTTCTTGTCCTCTCTGGCTTTTGTCCCAGATAGCCATTTACAGTATATCATAGGGGAAAATAGATACTAGTAGTACAGAACTTGGAAGTATTCAATTCTGTACCACAGTGTCTTGGGATATCTTCTAACCAAACATCATGACTGAGAGCAGTGTAACTTCTCATTGCGTTCTATTTGAAACAGCATCCCAAATGATGTATAAGGATGCAGAATTTCCAGTGCCATATATATGCAATGTAGTAATCTTTATATGAAAATCTGCAGTATTATTTTTTTTCACATTTCTTTTATATTAATTTTTATTCTCACTGTGTTTATCATTTTTCCTTCTGATTTTATTCCTCTTATGATTCCCTTTTTTCTGTACTACCTTCTTGTAGCTTCTGACTCCCTCTCCTTGATCTGCAGTTAATGGCTTTCCTCCTCTCCTTCCCAGCTGCTCAGAGATTGCTCTGTCCCCATGGCTTTGCTCTCTGTGGCTTCACACTCTTGATTTGCTCTCTGCAGTTGTCTCCTCTCCTGCTCTGCCTCGCGTGTGAGCCACAGCAAAGTGTCATTGACAAAGCTCTGGGAACATTAGGAACAGAGATTTTCAGGTTTGCCTCTTGCTGTGCCTACATGTGAAGAAACAAGAAAACAAGGATGGAGAAGCGTATCATGTTGACATTTATTCTGTTTCCTGCTCTGTCCTATCTAATATGTGCCTAAAGCACAGAACCATCAGGATACAGACAGTAGCAATGTACTGAAACTAAACACATGAGACAATAGGTTCCCTCAAAACCTTGACAGAGATTTCCTTTAAAAGATTGCCATAAATCCCTATTTGCTTCATAAAAACAACTTCTGCTGCATATGTGCAGCAAAGCTGCAAAGAGACTATCTTAACACATTGCCAGAGGGGTTTTCTGGCTGAGTCAAACCATGTTCATAGAATAAAATTGAAATTATAATCGTATTGGGAAATCCTGTGATCCATGCTGAAAGAAATTACATTTAAAATGTAGCATTTACGTTAAGACAAAGCTGTTTCCACTATTGATATTTTTATTGATACTATATTTCAAGAGAAATGGATTTAACTTAATTTTCTAGAGTATATTTGCTTAGGTTCACGGAGATGAAATTCAGTTTCATGTGCTTGTGTAAGGCTTTTGCATTGCTAATATATTTAATTTAAAATGAAAAGCCACCAAAATGTGTCAAAAAAATAACCTATCTCCTCATTCAAGGTTTTTCTTATCAATAAAAAAAATTTCTCAGACATCAACAATGCTCATTTTGGACAGAATGATAACCCTAGGGGAAAATCTGGTTACCAGCATGCTAGAAAAATTTAAATACATAAACTGTAATAGATTAAGGCAGAAAGTGACAGCTAATTATAATTTTTGAGATTAATCTTTGCAATTCAGCAGTGCAAAATGTCTCAGCTCCTCTGCGCTTGCTGCTGTACATGTATGTAACATAAAATTAAAGCTAAAATCTCTCCACCTCAGACTGGAACCTTTTTTTTTCCACCCTCCACAGAAGGCTTGATAATTTTTTAATCAATCACTGATTGGTTGCCATTGTATTGCTAGCAACTGTGTTGAGTCAAAATTAAATAAAATTATAATTTCAGCAAGCACTTTGATACTGATTATCTGTATTTAGTTGGACACAGCTCTGATGAGAGTAAAGGAAATGAGCACAGTTCTTGTGATGAGAATGGCCATTTAGTCCAAGACCTCAGCGTGACTTCCATCCCTCTCCTAGCTCCTATATCACGCTGTCACTGTGCTGGGGTAGTGGGGATGTAAAGTCTCATTACTTTCCCTGGTATTTCAGCAATGTGTAGCAACAGTGTTGGAAACTCTCCCTCCAGTAGGGATCTCTTGTTACTGGAATTTAGAGGGCTACAGGAAATAAGCCACCTGCAGTAGTAATTATTGAGACATTTACAGCTACTCTAAAAACTTCCCTGACTTCCTGGCCCACGTTGATGCTGTAATTTCAAATAATTATTGGGTCATTCTTTTCACTGAACCAGCTGGCTTGGGACTAACAAGGACTGTAAGTTAGCTGAAGTTTGAGATACTGCTCCTCGTTAGTCATCCTGAATGGTATTGATCAGGAAAGGATGTTGTAGTAAGCTTTCCTGACTACTGATTTCTTCCAAAAAGAAAGGCTGAGCCACCTAAGCACAATCCCTTCCTTACCAGCAGAAGGGAGAGCAAAACTGTCTGCAGCACCCTGTGGCAGAGGAGCCAGCCGACAGCTCTTAGGAACTGATGGATGCTTGCGCACAAAACTGGTCTGTTGAGGGCAAGGAGCTAACGGATGCTTGCCATGCTCAAGTGGAAATTTCCAAGGCTGGAAATAGTGATTTCACATGCAGGCATATTTTGGATACTTAGTTGGATGGAGAATGGAAAGAGGAAAAGAATTTGAAGAATGTGTGGGGCATCCTGGAGCAGTTTCCTACACAATGGTTTTAAGCTTCATCTTAGGCTGGATCCTCTGATAGAAAGATGAGATTGAGCCTTTTGTGTGACCTGACACAAGTTACAGCCATCATAAAAAGGAAGCAGAAAGTAACTTTCCTCTGCTTTGTGTTCTTGATGCAGATGAAGCTCTACAGTTTTATTTTTGTAATTTTTTTTCACTTGGTGCAGTGAAGGTATAGTGGCAGTGTCCCTATTTGTTACCAGTTACAGTAAAAGTTTGTTTGTTGGTAAAACCAATTTTCATATAGCTAAGGGCAACTGAGGCCACAAGAGAAAGACGTGAAGATTTTTTATTTGATAAAATGAATAAATATTATGATATAACCCTCCTCGGACCAGGGTTCAGGCTTCACAGACATTTGTACAATTCCCACTGAAGCCTATGTTTTTCATCAAAAGCAGAACATTACCTGTCTATTAAAATTTTACTTTGCCATTTGTGGTTTCACTATTTATATGTCCCTTTGAGTAACTCTCGACTTTATTGGATTTGTGTTTACCTCATTCCCACTGCAGTCAGATATGTAATCAGTTTACATCTCCCCCGTGAGGAAACAAAATAAAAAGAGATCAAAAACCCTGTTTTGACAACACTGCTTACCCTGCGGAGTACCTGACTCGGGAAATAATCCTGTTGCAGTCAGCGAAGCTTCTTCACTGAGTAAATCCCAGCTGACAGCAGCTGGGGGGAAAGATCAGAGCCGGCTCCCTAGCGATGCGGGAGGCATGGGACGGAGCCCCGACGACCAGGGCTGGTTTCTGGAGCGCTCACGGAGTGCAAGCTGCGGGGCTGAAATCCCATTTCCACAAGCACCTTAAGTTCCCCGATGGGCTTTTTTTTTTTTTTCATTGTTTATTAGTCACGGCATTGTAACGCTGAGTATACTCGCGTACGCAATGTGGTGTTGAACCCCTTCCAGTTTCTGGCTCTCACCGCAGTACCAGTGGAGGATTTCTTTGACAAAGAGCACCATCTTGTGGGAGTACGGGTGCTGCCCGTGCCGAGCAGCCACGCTGCTGCTAAGCCCAAACTTGGACATGGTGCGGTCATCAGTAGTCTTCTAATTAATTACAGTTTTAATGCTGAAAATTAAGGGGAAGAAGAAATAAAAGAAGATGAAATAACATGTTTATTTTGCTTTATTGAGAGGAAATGCGGATCAAAGTCAGGATAACCTAATGAATGTATAGCTGACATTACTTAAATCCTTTTGTGTTACCAGAGTGGATTTCATAGCCACAATACTAACTTTTACATTCCCATTAAATCTAGCCATCCTATGTAGCTATGGATTCCTATACTCTTACAAGAAATGTGTTTAAAGCAAGAGCTAAATCAGACTGTATGTACTTTCAGTACTTTCAGTACTTCATAAACTTACGGTGCGTTTGTATGAGAATCTCTCTTCGGGCAGAAAATTTCCATTTAGGCTGTTGAAGGAGAGAGATCATTTCTGTTGACATCCTGAAAATCATCTTCACACTGTGCTTTTGTTTTTAGAAAGCATTTTGTTCTTACTGCAGACCAACACAACTGATCAGGGTGGTATTTCCGTTCTTGTATCCGTAATTGTATTTAGGCTTGTGTGTATAATTTAGGCTAAAAGTATACATTAAAGTCTTACAGCTTGTTGAGTCTATTTCCAGCGAATGGAGATAAAAATGATCAATATATAACTACATATACACTCTCAACTGAGAGATCAGTGAGACTTTTTGACTTAATGTGGTAGAAAAACACAAGAGCTGCCTAGTAGAGGAGGCCAGAGAGTTTGCTCTGGTATGCCCTTTAACTATGCTTAGGTGTTGTCAGTGCTGTGTTCAGTGAGAGAAGCCTCCTTGGCCAGGGTCACCTCAAGATCAGACAGACATGATTACGTATTTGCACTTAGCCACTGCAAAACACAACTCTATGCAGCAGGGCAACCATTTGTATTAGCAGCATGAGCAGATACTGCAGCCTACAAAGTGCAATGTGTGTGACTGAATATTCATTTGTGAAAAAGGCAGAATACTATAAATGGGTATACGTATCACTTTCTATAGCTCAAGAAAATCATTGCCTAAGCTCACGTCTGTTCATGTTTAAGACGTGTGAAAAGTTTCTTAGTGTTAGGAACAGCTTTTCCTCTTTTGGTTTTATATGTGAGGGGTGCCTGCTTCTGAAATTACACATCTAAATTCATCTGCCGAATCCAACAGTCACAGCCCTACTGGAGACAGCAGTAGGTGCTGTAATTCCCCTCCACCCCCCTCCTCCTTTGTTATTATTATTATTATTATCATTATTGTTATTAGTAGTAGTAGTAGTAGTATTTTATTTTACTTTATTGTCTGAGAGCTTTTTTTCCTGTCCCTCATTATTACCTATTTAGAAGGCTGCTTAAAGGTTTACTCTGTTGTGTTTTCTATTTCAATTTGATGCATAATACTGAGATGTCAGTATGTATAGCCAATATGAAGGAAAATTGGAAAAATTCTCCTCTCTCATATAGAAGAAATTCTAGGTTTTTAGCAATCCCGGATTTGCAGAACTGCTTGTAAGAAACTGTGGGACGTGTATTCCTACCAGGAATAGTGCTAACTTCCATTTTACTGGATATATATCAAAGTAATTTAAAGAATGTAGCCCTGTACTGTGTAACTTGTCAGGCTTCGTACTCGAGCAAACAGGTAACTAAACTAATTAGATGAAATCTGACTGGAAGTCAGTTTAAACATTCTGCATGAAACACTGATTTTTGCATATGCTCAGCAGGAAATATTTCCTTGCCAAGAGCTAAGTATAACTTCCTTGCATGCTTTTGCAAGGTAAACATCAAGGTGTTGTCCTGTGTGATGAACAAAAAATATGCAGTCATCAACTACGTACATTTAAGTTACAGTGCAGCCTACAAATCACGCTTTCCCTGCTCTACTTTGTCCTAGTTTGGATAGATTTCATCCCAGCCATGCCAGACGCTCCCCGGTGCTGCCACCTGCTGCTTCTCTTTGTTACAGCTTGGAATCAATAAGCTGCAGTTTGCCTGAAGCTGCTCTTCTATGAAGCAATCTTTGCCCAATATTTTTCTCACGTTTTGTTCTGAGAACCACTGGCTTTGCAGCGATACAAGTCCTTTTCCTTGGGCTCACTTTAGCAGGCAGTCTGGGTGTGCAGCTGGTCATTCTACAGCTTGAAGAATGTGTGTAGAATATAGCACATATGTTTTATGATCACTTCTTGCTCCAGCACTGCTAAAAGGATACAAAAGCTCTGTACCTCACAAACGTTTCCCAGATTCAATGAACCTATTGCTTTAGGTTTTTATCATCCTTGAGTGAGGATTAGAGCGATTCTTCTTGTTTTCTGCTGGTTTGGTCCCTTCTGTTTGTGCTGGCCTGGTGCTGTGCAGCAGGCAGGATGCAGATCTGCTTCAGCATCACGCATTCCCTTCCTTGTGATCTCATGACTCATGGTAATGGGAGACTCCTACTAGCGTTTTCTTTCTTTGTTGTTTGTTTGCTCCGAGTGTTGCCACCCACGCTCAGAGGAGAAAACTTGTTCTCCCACATTAGCACCATCCCCTCATTTTTCTAAAGGTGTAAGGACAACTGCAGGGACATATGAATCAAGATCAATGACAACAAATGGTGGAGTCTGCATAGTCTGATATTCTGTAGCAGAATGATGCCACAGCAATAGATTAGACAAGAAATGTTAGGACTGACTTTTTTTTCTGAGCAGAGTTAATTTTGAAACATGCCACTAACACAGGGACAGTTCTGAGAAAATTTCTGCCTCATTGCACTGTATTGTACTGCTGTTACAAATGCCATTTGTAAGTAACATAGTGTTACACCTACATAGGACGTCTTCCAGAACAGAAGTATAGATAGTTCTGCACCAATTTTCCACAAAAGAGATGAATTCTTGTCCCACTGGTGAGCTTCAAAACTAATTCCAGTGAGACTGTAGCTTGTATTTGTTGTTTAAGTGGGTTCAGTAGTCTAGAAACAAACTGGGGGGGGGGGGGGGGGAGAGCAGTTGTAAGAAATACTTGGTACTCCTTTACCATCAGTGATTTTGATGACTCAGGACAATGCCTAAAACGTACCACAGACTGCTGGTGGCCAGCCAGAGTGGCTTATGTCCATTTGCAGAACCACAACTCTAGACAGTGATCCTCAGCTAATGTCTGGCCTTTGTTTTCAACTGTAAAATATCTACAAATTAAGAAAACAAGAATCTGAAATAACATTGCCTGGTTCTCCATGTGAAAACATACATTATACGTATTAATAGAATAATTTACTGTTCACCTTATGGCATTTTCTCTTGAACAAGGTAACAAACTCATTTAATTTTGTTAAGATATACCTTAACTCTTCACAGTATCCCAGTTCATTTTTTCAGTAACTCTCTCCAGCCTCCATCAGAAAGATCTATTACTAAGCAATGCGTCATACAAAGGGTTTCTAAAATTATTACAACAGCAGCTATGGAGGGGTGATAAATCTGAATTAATCAAGTGTTGGCAGGGCCTTTTGACAAAAGTCAAGACACGATTTAATGCGTTCTATGTTGTTTGTATTTATTACTTCTCTGAATAAAGCAGTGAGTTGGACAGCAACAGTGAGTTTCAGCTTTTGCAGTTAACACGACACCAGCTGACACCAGCGAGTCATTTCTATCATTTCTTCCTCATTTTTCCTCTTTATCCACCAGCACTTCTGGATTACACGCTATGACAGTGCCCGTCTCTGAGCTGTAGACAGGCTTCTTTTCCAAGAACCAAGCGCTTCACAGGGGAATGCGCAAAGCACCTCAGAGTCTTGCCAATATGACCTGCTGAAAAACATGACACCTCCTGCAGCTACTGCCCATCTCCAGCTGCTCCCTTTCCTTTACCAGTGAGGCGTGAGGCAGCACCCGGGGCCGAGTGGGCAGGGGGCGGGCAAGGCCGCGGGGAGGCGTGCGGCGGCCATTTTGTGCCGGGGCTGCCTGCGGCGTGCCGTCATTCGGCCGCTCGGATCGGGGAGGGCGCGGTGGTGGCCGCAGGGCCGGGTGGGAGTGGTATTGTTTGCGTCCATTAAAATGAAAAGAGGCCTCTGGAGCATTGCTGTCAGCTTGGCTATTCTTAGTCCAGAGATTTAGTGCATGCAGTCGGTGTTAAATGTCTGACATCTCTCGCTCCTAGCTGAGAAATCACCGGCTCACGTACGTTGTCGTGCTGAATGTTTGCCCAGTGCGCAAGCTGCATCCTGCTTCCCCGAGATTAGAAAGTGGGCCCTTACCTTTTAAATAGGATATGCGTATACTTAAAGGAAAGCCTGCTTAGAGGCTGAGGGGTCACTTTCTAATCTCAGATATGTAGCACGTGCTGCCTGGTTGCTATATATGGGGAACCATGATACCCACAGGGATTAGCGTGCTGTTAAACCTCAGTGGTTTGCAATGAATTACCTGCATGGTGATGAATATTTTACTAACAGATCTTGAATCACAGTGTTCTATTTTCCCTTTCATTTTTAAGCATATCAGCAGCATCCCTAAGCATTTTTCTAAAACCTCTTTAAAAGGTAGGATGCAACTTTGATGTGACTTTTGGTGGGATGATTCACAGATTATTTTTGCATGAATGGTGTGATACCCACATTTGTTCTCTTTGTGTGTGCAATTTTGAGTCCTGAGGGGATAATTAGTTTTGTTTTAAAAACAACCCCAATGCAGTGGTAATGTTATATATTTCATAGAACGTGTTTCTTTGAAATATCTTCCTCATTATCTGTTCTTGGATTTGTTTTCTTTTATTCTGAAAAAAAAAAAAATCCTGATTCTGGAGTCATTTTCCACACTACATATTCATCAGGAAGGAGTGGCTTTTTTAAATGCCTCACATGATAGAAACCCAATGCAAGACAGAGAGTCATATTTAAATAGTTGTAAGATTGTGATAGGAAAATTTACATCAGTACAGAGGAGGAAGCTTGGAAGCTTTCTCTTCCAATGAAGCCATGTTTCACTACAAGAAACACAGAGTTTTCTGAGTTAAGCCTTGAGTTATGCTGTTCAGAGGACCCAGCTCTACTAAACCAATGTGCTGCTCACTGACTGGCTCTGGTTCTTTTTTACAAGCTGTGGCAGGGAAGATAGATTTTCTAAGTGTTCACTGTGCTACACAGTTCCTCTGAACTTCCATATTCATTAACTTGCTTGCACACTGATTTGCAGGCAAAATCCAACGCGAGAGTTATCAGTCCTGACTTTGAAGGTAAATGAAACAATATTTTTTTCATTTCTGACATTAATTATGTAACTAGTCCACCTTTATGCTCTCATGTTGTGTTTATGTAGCCCAGTTTCATGGGAAAAGTTCATCCTCTATTCCTAGTCATTTCTTTTGAAGCAAAGAAATCAATTCAGAGAACTTTAACAGCAAAAGTTTTATTCCTATTAAACAGATGTTGTTATTGGCCACTCTGAAGTAGCATTGTGATAACTCCATCACACTGTTCCACCAGTTGATCATTCACAAAGAGATTATATTTTCACATGTATTTCGTATTCAGTACTTCCCCAAATCATTATGCTATCTACTCGCAATGACTTCCCAACAAGTGTAGCCTTATTTGGTGGTCTTTGATGCCATCTAGCATTCTAGCATCGTGATGGTCCATTGTTAGTCCCACCTCCAACACAAGTTTGTATCTTTAAGTCACAAATTCTCATTCCACATTTGTCTTATCTCCATGTGACACACCATGCAAAGAGTCCTTTTGTTCCAAAGATTGCTGTGGAACCAAGGACAACTGGAGAAATCTGCACACACAGATGAGGAAAATAAAGGGGAATATCTTGACACTATCTGTCACATTTTAGGCTAATCCCACCTGGTGTGTGTATCCTGGCTTCCTTTGATATTGATAAGTGATAAGGGCTCCACAAAACTGGTGCACAGTTTTTCAGTTGTGTCTTTTGCCTTGTAAAAGCAGAACAGTCTTACAATGCGCCTCCCCATCTACGATGCTACATCACAACCATCATCCACCACATCTAAAGTCTACTATGGTTCTGCATGCAAAACATTAATCGTACTATACAACAATTCAGCAGTAGTGCTTATAAGGATATATTGTCAGAATATTTTGTGTAATTACTTGTTCCAATCACTTTCTTTACGTAATGTTTGCAGATGAAGCAGAAATACTAAGCACTGGCAGAAATGCTATTCTGTAGAGCCACCTTTGTTTCTTAACGCTTCTGAAGCCTATTCATAATAATATAACATCTGTTTTAACAACCATTGTAGTTTATTCCAAATCATTAGGAGATGCATTTGGTAGTTGTATTGTTCATAGTTGGTGTTTGTTGCAGGGTTGAAGAAAGTGGTAGTTTTCTGTCGGTTGGAGGAAGTGAATAAAAGTACTAGAAACAACCATTTTTATCAGTGCCAAAACTGTAAAAACTTAAATATGCAATCTACCAAATGCAAAGAACAAAAGCAATAATGTTGAAGATAATTCTTCTAATGGAAAAGATCCGGTGAAGTTATTACAGCAGCATTTTTAGAGAAGGTGTGGCTTATTGCTCTGTTCTTAAATATGTATGCTAAAATATTCAGTGCTGTTAATTCAGCCATGTGATCCTTGCTCAAACTTAGTTCTCAACCCCTAAATTTTAGTTAACAGATATATATTAAAGTTTTAACAGCTGGCTTAGGAAACATTGTAGACTATAAAATTATTAGCATCCTGTCAAACTCTGTTTACCATTATAATTGACACAGAAATTTTTGTTCTATACTTCTAGATTTTTAGAGCAATATTATTTGCTACTGAAAGCAATTCCTTTTAATGAAGAGCTGATTGCAAAATAAGAACTTACCAAATAATACTTTCCATTTTACACAGTTCAGCTGCCAGGGAAATATCTGTTCTCTCACTTATCATAGGTGCTGAGCACCTGTCATTGCTGCAGGAGGTGATGAGAAGTGAGGATGCTCAGCATATATTGGAAAGGGCCTGTAGCTACCAACACCTCCTAGCAATCATCAACGGAAACAGAGGTGAAGGAAACACATTTTAATTAAAAGTTAAAGCAGCTTCTCCAGAGTCAGCTGCTTGTAGCTGCATATTGTTGAAGGGTGAAGTCATTTGTGAAATAATAGGAATGAAAAAGAAGTTGGAAGAAAAAACAAACATTTAGAAGCAGAGGTGCCTACAGTTTTATGTGGGACTTCCATCTGCCAGATTCTGTATGATCTGTACTCTGATGATCAAATCAAGAACACTTAGTGAAGGATGATGCTGTCTTTGAGACATTGTTGTGCCACTCATTATGGGTACTGAGGTGCTGGAGTGTGTCAAGAGAGCCAAAGAAGAAAAATTCTGCTTTTTGGCTAAGGTAGTTGAATGCTTCTCAGAAGCACAGCTTGCTGCCTCTGCCTCAGCTGCAGGGTAGTTAAGTGATTTTGGTCATCATGTAAGCATAAGTCTGGACAAATGATCAGGAGTTGGTCTTGACTCATGTTCTTCATTCTTAACTCCTAACACCATCTAAGTTGTACAGGTTCAAGCACTCCCAGTCAGAATGACAAAATTGGTACTGATTTATAAAACTGAGTTTTATGGTAATTTTTGGTGAAAAATCATGTGTTAAGGTATTCCCAATTGTATGTACCACAAACATCCTTTTGGCAGTGTCGTTCCATCTGAATTACTGATAAATATTAACAGAAAAAAAAACTTGATCTCAGGTTATACAAAAGAAATGAGACTGAATCACTGAGGTCCAATGGTGGTGTAGGGAAATGTGAGTTTTTCTGTGTGGGTATTAGAAAGATCAGTGTATTTGTAAAGCCAAGTCTTAAGCAACTGAATACATTCTAATTCAGATTTCAACGGCGGGCATAATGTTTAAAATAATCTTAAAGCCCTGTTATGAAAAAATAAAGGATATCAGACTTCAGAGCATCATTTTTCAGTGCAGTTCTAAATTTTAGGAAATGTAAAAGCATGGAAATAAATTCACTTCAGAAACTTTTCTTGAAGGCTTGTCCTACAAATTAAGAAAACAAGCCAACTCAAGAACTGCTGTGTACATTTTTATTTTCAGGGTGTAAGAAACATTTCCATACCACATGGATTTAATGCTTAAACAGAAGACATAGGATGATTAAAAATAAAAAAAAAATAAAAAAAAAGAAAACATATGGAGAGGTTTTTTTGGAAGTGGATAGCAAAACTTAGAACTCAGTTTTATGTTTATGCATGTGTTTGTTTCCTTCTGCAAATATCTCTCATGTTTTGAGATAGACTTTTTTTTTTCTGCCAGGATATTTCTGCTATCTAGGATGCTGCATAAAGTGATATTTCTTGACCCAAATATATACTAAAAGAATTAGAAGTTGTTAAGGGATGCTTTGAATATGAACATCTTTCACCTTCATAGCATGTGAAGAACTAGAAGAGTTATGAAACATGTTGATCATGTCTATTAATTTGACTCCTCCGTTTCAGGAAAAACTTAGACTATTTAAGGTCAAATGTTTTAAAACTGAGCCTAACACTTTAAAAATAAAACACCGTCACCAGGAGCCAAATCAGTCTGGCACATTGCTCTTTAACTTCACTTTTACTTGATCCAAATGTTGTCTTCCATTGACAGATTCTTCAGTCATTTCTTTAATACTTTATGCAGCTTTTGTGGAATAGTTTTCAACATTTTTTTCATTCTTTGCATGGTCTTCTCATTATTTTTTTTTTCCAAGAGATTTATATCATCATCTTTTAATGCTGCTAAGATTTATGTTTTTCTAGGAGTTTCTGCTTATGTCTGATCCATCTTGTTGCATAAATTAAATGTAGGTCGCATTATAAACATTGGAGGTTGTCCCAAGATCAACCATTTTCCATATTGGTATAATATTCTTCTAATCTGGAACTAAAACTTTCTCTAGTGTAGAGATACTGTTAAGATGTGTACTTCCTTGAGCCAATTTCTGTATCAACTGTGTTTGCCTGAGTTCTGCTATCTGACTACAAGTCATGTAAACCTTGTGCAGTTTCAGTTCTTTCTCTTCATGTTTGGATTTTCTTATATGATACTTAGAAATAGGCTTTCAATTTAAGAGAAAAAAAAATGTATCTTTTCAACTTGCTTTGTGCTTTAGATTGAGACTTTGGTGCGTGTTTCTCGTTGTTTCCTCATTGTGATAAACTTGTTCCTGAATCATGAATCACCTTTCACATGTTGATTCATTGATAACTATGGAGAATCCTCCAAATATTCTGCATGAATAACTAAGTGAAGAATTAAAAGATTTTTACAACTTAGGTTTCCCTGTTCTGTTGGGCTTTATTTCAGACTACATATCCTCTGTATATATTTGATTGTGGTATGTCTAAATAACATAGCTTGTGCCAAGTTTTTTCTAGATGGCTTGCAAGTCTTGAAAACTTGACAGCACAGCTGCCAGTTTTACAGACAGTACAGACAGAGCACAGTGTGTTGCACCAACAGCTGGGGTTAATAGGTTGAAATGAATTGGGAGTTTCCATTGTATTATTGGTACTAATCTGTATTCTCTCACCAACTACGGTGTTGTATGTTTCAGCCAAAAATTCAACAGCTAGACTCCAGTATGCTTTACCTTGACTGAAGTTTTAGAAATAGTTAATTAATTTTGATCATTCATGTCCTATATTTAAATATACCCTAAATGCCAAATAGGTTTCAAGAGCAAGACTGGCATTATGTGAAGCCTTTTATTTTATCTCAACTCTAAACGTTGTGGAAATAACAGGGATGTCCATATGCTACTCAGCCAAATAGCAATGGGAAACGTTCCCAGATGGTCAAACAACTTGTGGTAGTAATTGGCCAGACCCTGGCACATTTTGTTCACTTTAATCTGCACCTTCTCCAGGTGATTCTTAAGTATGGCATAGGAATAGTAGTATTGCAGGGACCATTCCCAATTTTGCGTGCCTCTTTTGGACAGTCAGTGTTGACTGGCATTTTTGCATACTCCCAAGTGCCAGCTGGCCACAATGACTTGGAACCTTCTCAAGCGTATTTACTTTACTGCTATAAATTTAGCTTCCCTTTCCCCCTCTGATGGTATCACAGCCTCCGTGCCACCTCTACTACCTCTTTTGTTAAACTGTGTTAGCTTTGACAGGTTATGCCTGTGTCTGTCCGGCATCATCGTGCTCAGATAACTGCTGCTGAGATGAACGGTGACAGTGAAACACAGAAGTGTTTGGGTTGGGATTGCTTCAGAGGGTGATCTTTGTCTAAACCGAAACAAGGAAGAACTAAGCTGGAAGAGAATCTGTGAAAGGGATTTGTGAAACATATCTATGCTTCTTGAAATGTATTAATGATAATAGTTTAGTTCTATAAAAAGAGGTGACTATCGATGACAGAGCTTGATATATCATGCCATTTTTCAGTCTTGCATTCAACTGACTTTTTTTTTCTCTGATAACTGTTTACTGTTCTACATTTTAGCTGTGTTAATTACAAAAAATAAATATTTGAAAGAATCTTTTGTGGGTATTGTAAATCAAATGAGAGTTCACTGGTTAATTTCATATGTGAACAGTTCAAAGATGTGAAGCAATAAGATACCATGTTTAGCTTGAATAGAAACGAAGATAATCTGTTCAGATATTATAATGCAGAGTGTATGTAATGAAAAGTTATGGGGAGATAATCATAAATGAGTCATTTAAAATAAAAAAAATCACAAGTTTTATTTAAATTGTTGACTCATCTGTGATTTATTTTCCCAACTGTTCTGTCTTTCTTGTCTGTCAAACCACTTCCATGGTCATCTCATTTTCTTCAGTTAAACGGAGCTAGAAAATACAGAAGACAGTTCTGCCTTTTAATGAAATTTCTTTCCTGGTCAGTGCCTAAAATTTTGGAATCACAGTTTGTGTTCATCTAAATTGGTTTGTACACCAGCTGTTCTATCAGAGGTATAGTGTTCAAACTTAGCAAACCACTACTAAGTACAATTTCAACACCATTTTCCATGCGCCAACGTGGAGGTTTGGAGTCTTGATATAAGTATTGGAGTAGGAGTAAGATAAAATGTTTCCTTTTGATTTCCGTCTGGATGTGCTGAAAAGTAGGAAGACATACCGTCATGATAAGATGCTATCACGAGATTTAGAGATAGTGAAAATGATTTGAGGGAATAAGGAAGGCTTTGAAGAAAGAGTGTTGTGATTAGCATTGTTGGTTAAAAGGGAAATAATCAGTGACATATTCACATAAAATGAAACTGCTTTCATGGAGCTGCACTAAATCCTTTCATGTGATGTATCCTAACATAGTAGATGCCAGTGGGTTAATTTGAATGATGGAAACATTTAAAACTGATGAAGTCTAACATGTTTTATTTATATCTTTTTTATGTATATCTTTTTAATAATGTATTGGTAAGCATACGTACTACATCAGACTAGGGAGAGGACTAAAGTTTTATATGGATAATGCATTTTAAGTCAGTAGTTGGCTTGTGCCATTTTTTCCAAATAAAATTCTTCCTAATGCAGTGGAATAAGAAGTTTTCTTCACATGACAAATTTTACTATTCTTTAAGCCATAGATGCATGTATTTCATGTGCATCCTGAGTTAATTATTATCTGAATCTTTTCAAGGATTTCTGTGTCATCTTATGAACATATTAATTAACATTGTAACTACTTAGCACTTACCCAAGTTTAAAGCTGCTTTATACTGTATGAAATTATAAACAGAATTCTGAGATGTAAATGTTAACAAATGTGTTTTATATCAGTTTAATATAAGGGATGTTAATGTTGCAGAGATAAGCACAGATTCAATACTTAAATTAGCAACTGCTTGGCATAAGGTTATTTTAACCTTGTAGATGTGATTTAACTTGATTTTGTCACTATGAACTACATAATTTTCTAGTTAATTTTCCCATATTCCATAACATTCTGTAGTTTTGTTGCAGTCTGAGTTGTTAGTTGTGATTATAAAAATAGAATTAATATAAAGGTGACTATGAATGCTTTTCACATTTATTTGGAGAGTAGAAAAAGACATTTTCAGGTTTTGGTGGTTTTGTTTTCTTAATAGAAAAAGAAAAATGTAGTGAGCATTTTTGTCTCATTTTATAGGAATAGCTATTTATAGTGGTAAATTTCCCTCCGGTCCACTTAATCAGCAGTGTGGGTTTTTTGTCCTTTATTATAATATTTTCTTGTCATATTTTGATGACTTTCAGTTCAGACTCTCAGGGTAGCATTCACTGCTCCTAACTTCAGACATCTACAGTGTAGGCATTTCTGTCTTTACTGCCTCCCACCTCTGTGGTGTGATTCATCTCAAACTAAAATAGTCATCTAAAATAGGTCAGAAGCAGTGCCCCTTGAATGAGCCTATCATACTGACTTTAAAGGGAGCCTGTGGTAATGTAGAGAGATGCTGGCACTGACACTGCAGGTAAAGCCCACCAGAAGATTATCATGTTCATTGTGACTTCCTTGAAAGAGAAATAGAAAAGCTATTTTATATACATTTATAAAGAACTTTCAGTGTAGAGACACAGTAGTTATTTATCCAGGCTGGTCCAAGTGCAAGTGCATGTCTTTAGGCCATGATCTTTAACAGCAGTTCTTTCTTTAGCAATAGTTCTTTCTTCAGTTAATACTGGCACACATATTTGTCAATTGTTGCTCCTTGTACGTCTTGATTTTCTAACTATCTCAAAACATAAGTATGCTAAGTACGTATATATTAAACTGCTTATAAACGTATGGCACTGTTTAGATACATAGCAAGATAAAACTTGAATAATTCTGCTTAGTCCCTTGCATGATGAACATTGGAAGGGCATTTTTTTCCCATTTTATTTCATTCATATCATATCATAAAAAATTCTTTCTTCCACATTCTGTATAAATGTTCTATCCTGCTTTAAAAGTCAAAGAAACAAAAACACATGTTTGATAAAGAGTAAATATGATGATGAAGTTATAGAAAGTCTAACAAGTTCTTTTGGGGAGTATATTTACACATCTACCACGTTCCGGCATAATTCAGTCCAAAATAGTGTTTTTATGTTGTTAGCTTTTGGATTTCCTCTCAGAAATTTTTGAATTTTCTGAAAGATAGGATAATTGGAAATGTGAACTAAATCAACATTAACTAGCATTGCATATATTGTGATTGCAAAAATCTGAATTAGAACAAAATAAAAGATTTGAAGTATTTTGTTTCATTTTAATTCACAGTTCCTAGCACTGGAAAAATATCTTCCAGTTGTATTTGTATACCATAGTTTTCTTCCCAGAAAAATTGTTTGCTCCTAAGTATAAACTTAGGAGCTGTGCAGTTTCTGAATAGTCCTATAAAGCTTTTAAGGAGAAACGAAAGTCTGCTGAGTCAAGAGCTGGAACAGCCATTTGGCCTCAGGACAGCATTGTCTGTTTTGTTTTATATCCTATATCTTTTCTATGCTGGAGGAAGGGTGATTTGAGAAAGTAGTACACCAACATTCCCAATGCGCTTTTGGAAGGGAAAATGATACCAAGAGGTTAAGGATGAGTGGAGAAGAAATGGAATACATTTTTAAGAAATACACTATTTCTGCTTTCTACCATGGCTACTTGTCTTCATAACACTGGCAATAAAGTGGTGCACACTATAGCAAACTCTTGAAGTCTTTTCAAGCTATCATGTTATTACTGATTTTTGGTAGGTACTTGAAGAAAAAAATGCGCTATAAATTTTGATTGGCTGTCCTTACTCTCACTGTGAGTTGAAATTTTGTACTGTCCATAGAAGACAGAATTTTTTAAATATACTTGAGCAACATGTTTGACATTTTCAAACTTGCTTTATCACTCTGAGTGCCTGGTCTGCTTCAGCAATGAGATCTGATGTTCAAAATGGCCAATACCAGCAGGGCTGAAGTGACTTAGAGGGACTATTCAAAGGCTGAACATCCTTGAAAATAGGATGAAGGATGTCTTCAATTAAACACGCAAATTAATTACAGCTTTTGATATTGTGACTGTACATATTGTTCTTCCCATTAAAAGACCAAATTTTCCAAAATCCAGTGATTGTAATCAAATGCAGATTAGCTACCCAGCTAGCTTCAGAAAAACTACTAAGGTAAATCTGCTTTTTGGAACTTTTCTAGAATATCAGTAATATTTCAATGCTTGCACTATGTGAAATAAGCTATAAGTAAACACTTTGATGTTTTTTAATCTGGATATTCAAGTTACTCTGGTTTATGTTCACACTCATAGAAATATGTTGACTAACAATTTGAGCTATGAAATTTTAATCAGTAAGGAAAAAAAATAACCCTTTGCAATGGCTTGCTGATATCTGCAGTGAATTATATGATATTCTTTAAATAGGACTATCACTTCTTGATTTTATACTTTGATTCAGTTCTGTAAGTTCTTATTCAAAGGACCAGTGTAACAGCTTGAATAACTCACTTGTTCTGACAAAAGATACTTTCCATATGGAGCTGAAATAGAAATAAAGGGCCAAGGCAATTGCCTTTGCACAAGCTTGCCTGACAGCTTTTATCTTCTAGACATGATTGCTACGCATTTTCATTACTAGTTTATTCTCTAGATGGTTTATATACTTGTGGAACAGAATACATCTTCATGTCTGTACAGAGTGCAAAATCTGTATTTTATTATTAAATAAACAAATTAAATGAATAATGCTCTTAGAAAGAAGAGTATAAGATTAGTTTGTGAAGGGAGGAGAGGCAGGTTAGAGAGGGTATGTGTTCATAGGGAGTTGTGCTAAGTCATTGTTCTTTAATGCCTTATTCCTCATTTGTAACTTCTTTTATTTTTCCATCATAGGCTTTCATTCTGTTTATAAATTCATGATGAGGCACATAATACAAGATGTACACTTAAAAAGAAAGAGCTTCTCTGCTGAGGATGATGCATAGACAATGATTATAATCTCTTATGTTCTCTCATAATTTCACTCATTCTTAATGTACTGATACCTTGCAGTAATCCACATGATTTAGACTTTGTTTACTGATAAGAAGCAAGTCTTATTTTGCCAGGCATACTGATACCACTTGGTATAATGTTACAATATAAACAACGCAAAGGATGTAAATAGTGAAAGTGATACCTAAGTGATATGATTTAGGGTGAAATAACAAGCTGGCTGTTTTCATTATTTCTCTGCAACCATCTGGAATTAAATTATTTTGCAGTCTTTTGTCTTGATTCATCAAATGTTAATTTTAGATTTGACTAAAATTCTATTGAAAATACTTACAAACACAGTCATTGTTATGATTCTACATTAAATTGTGTCTAATTTTAAAGAGCCTTTAGACTTTTTCATGAAATATGTAATAACTCCACAGAACAGAAGCTCAGTCATTACCGCCATGAGAAGTGAATGGCACAGGATGTAGACTGTGAACTAAATATACTTTAATATCTGTGATTTTGGCAGTGGATGCATGAGTCCTGAAGTGTATATCTTTTCAAATCAAGTAGGATACAGCTTAGTAGAACAGAGATAACTCTTCTGTGTTTTTTATTTTATTTATTTATTTTGTTGTTGCTGTTTTGTTATTTTGCCTCATTTCTTCTTACCTCTTCCTTGCATCTTCCTTTCCCTCTTGCATTATGCTCCATGAACAGAATGCTCTCCTCTACATTCAGGCATTATGTTTTCATTCAGTTTCTCTTTTAGATTCACTCCATGAGTCATTGTCGTCAACTCATAACTTAAAGAAAGATGAGAGCAGTGTTTATATCAGGGTCATTTCAGTTACCTACTGATGTTTCTGTGTACAATCGTGATTTACTGATAGTCAAGTTGAGGAAACAGATCCAGCACTGAATAACTGAGTTGTTTCAAAAAATAATGAATGGTACTATGGATGTTTCATCCCAGTTTTAATGAACCATGCAGAAAGGGAGGCAGAGGTACTACCACATAACCAAAAATTCTTGAAAATGTGAGAAATATTTTCTCAAACCTTTAACAACAAGGATGTTGTAGGCCACTGCCACTTAGTCCCAGTTGTGGTCATCAATTGCCTGTCTGGAATGTACAGAGGGAAAGGAAATCTTGCTTATACCTAAGCAAATAGATTGAAAAATCAGTGTTTTGTCTTTGGGATTCATTTTCATTGTGGCTACATTTGATGGTAGTTGATTAAGGACTGCTTACTTGATTGGTTCACAGCATCACAGAACAGGTGAGGTTGGCAGGGTCGTCAGGAAGCCATCTGGACCAACCCCTGCTTGAGCAGGGTCGTGTAGTTTTTCAGGCAACTTTTGAGGATCTACAAGGAGGAAGACTCCAAGACATCTCTGGGCATCCTTTTCCAGTGTTTGACCACTGAGGCAGTAAACACATGCTTTCTGATGTTCAGGATAAACCTCCTGTGTTTCATTTTATGCCCTTCCCCTCTTGTCCTACTGCTGGGCATCACTGTAAAAAGCCTGGCTCTGCTGGTATTTGTGTACATTAGTAATGTCCCTTCGGAGCCTTTTTTAGCCTAAGAGTCCCAGCTCTCTCAGACTTTCCTCATAGGAAAGTCCCTTCTTCATCTGTGAGGCCCTACATTGCACTCTCTCCAGTATGTCCATGTATCTCTTGTTCAGTGGCCCAGAACAGGACATTGCACTGAGTGCAGCCTCACTAGTGCTGAGGGGAAAGGTTACCAGCCCCCTCAACCTGCTGGATATTTCTTAATAGGAAGGGCACATTTCTGGCTCATGTTCAACTCTGTGCCCACCAGGACCCCAGGTCCATTTCTGTCAAGCTGCTTTCCAGCCAGGTGGCCCTCAGCTTGTCCTAGTGCTTGAGGTTGTTGCTGCCCAGATGCAGAACCTTGCATTTCTCTTTGTTGAACTCCATGAAGTTCTCCTTGGCCCATTTCTCCATCCTCAGCAGGTCCCTCTGGTTGTCAGCATGGCCCTCTGGTGAGTCAGCCACTCCCCCCAGTTTTGTCTCATTACAGAACTTGTTGAGGGTACACTTTGCCCCATCATCCAGATCATTCATGAAGATATTAAGCAGGACTGGACCCAGTTGTGACCCCTGGCATACTCTGCTCATTATTGGCCTCCAATGAGACTTTGCAGTACTAGCAAATTTACTGTGGGTTGGCTCCTTTTTTTCATAAATTCACTTAGATATTTGAATTAGTGATTTTAATTTAATTGACTTTTATAGCATAGTGTTCAAAAATTAATTTTACAGTTTGCTGTTTATAAGATAATTATGAAAGACTGAAGTTGATTTGCTGATGAAAGTGCTTTGTGCTTTTCTCAAGTAATTGCAATACTTAGTAAAATGTCCCTTTATGTACAACAAAGTTATATTCATATGTGTGTTTCCTCTGAAAGCTTCAGTTATTTTTCTTGTACTTGAAAGGGCAGCTATTGTACTGAATAAACCTGTTAGGACTGTACATTTTATCCATAACTCTTGCTGACAGTTTACATTTAACAGATGAGATTTTGTTCTGCAGTATGCTTTCCTTAATAGATTACAGAAATCCTTGTATTTCAGGTTAAAATAGGGCTCATCAGTTCATACTGATTTTGTACCAATACTTGCCCTTGTAAAAGCCCTTGCCCCTGTACAAGCATGGATATTTGTATATTCAACAAATACACAATGCAGGAATATAATGGAAAGTACTAATAATCAATTTGCAATTATAGAAGCACGATGAGTAATATGCTTTACTTATCAATAAGGTAAGCTGATCTATTTCTAAAAATCTAAAAGGGTTTTATGTTTGTAGCAGAAAGCTGACAGGGAGCAAAAAAACACCTGTGTTTAATCTTCCATTATTCTCTTTCCCATTTCTAGAAGCTATACCATCTGGGAGAGGTTAGTTTACTGGAACTTGATGTATATTGAAATATATTGAGTTGTCACATAATATGTTTTTTGTCTGTTTTGATGGATAGAAAACTTAAAAATACTGTTGCCATACAACTGAAAAGAAAATGTAAATTAATTTGGATGTGGAGAATAAATTGATATATCTGGCTTTATGAACACAGCTGTAAATTGATATGCAATTGGAATATCTTTTTGGTGATCTGTGGTAAAGGATTAACATCTTTTTGGTCATTAACAGCTGGAGATCAGAACTCTTTAAATATAGTTGTTTAAAGCAGATACTTCCTGTACTTGATGTCTGCAACAGTATCTTAAAGAAACATCATTTCAAGTGTGATATTGTTGATACTGGATACTTAGTTGGGTTCCTGTCACTCCAAAATAAAAATGGTGAGGATTAAGTTCAATTTGAAAATTCTCTAATGTTCTGAGAATCACTCACTGCCACTCTTGAAGGCATGTTTCTTAACATGTTTTCCCTGATAAAGATGAGAACAGTGTGTGATAAAAAGTCCCTGTTTCTGGGTAATTACTCGTCTAATTTAATAAAAACTGGTGATTTAAATCTTAACTCAAAACATCTGTTTTTAAGCACTACATAATCTGAAGAGAAACTGTATCTCACAAGCGCTAGCATTGGCTATGCTTTGCCAGTTAAATGTTCATCTTGTCTCTACAGTTATTAGTATATCAGTGTGCCTGAATTTCCAAAGTACTTCATACAATGGTTGGACATTATAGTCATTCTTTTTTTACGTGTAACCTACAATTTTTATAATTACATGTGTGTATAGACATAAAGAAACTGAAAGGTTAAACAGCAAAAAGCGTTAATTAAAAAATGAAGGATTTGGAGATAATTATTAAGATGTGATGTAAATATAGCACATATAACACAGACTAAGTTTCATAACTCATAGATTGAGAAACAATTGAAATATAGCCATCTCAGGGAATTCATTAGCAAATCTCATACTTCTTACCAATGTTGGGATTGCATTCTTGTCATTTAGGAGATATTTTTTCCTCTACTAAATCTCAGTTCATGGAATAACTAAACCATTACTTGGAAGACTCATTGGAACAAGTATTTGGCTTGGGATTACCCAAGAACCTCTATGAGCACTTCTACCACTGAACGGTAGTTGTGATCCATAGGGTTTTATTCTCTCCTTATCCTTATGGATCTGTTAAGTTTTCTTGATTCTGTTTATTCTGTTCCACTTTCTGCTTACTTTCGGGTTGAGATGCTTGGTACTTAGCTCAATGGTTGTGGCATTCAATTAGACATGGGAGACCTGGTTTCAGCTTCTTCCAAGCAGTCTGCTGAATCCCGGCTACGAGGCTGCTGCCTCTTATGAAATGTGCCTGTAACCGTCAGGAACCGTGACCATGCATTCTTCCATGCATAGAGTCATGCTTTCTTTACCAAATTTACCTAGACTGACCCATTCTTGACAAGAGGCTGATTTCACATTTTTCAGAGAAAAAAAAATACATAAATGTTTCCAAGCTGTTTGTGTGTTAACAGTGAAACTGTGTTCATATTCCATGAGGGTCTTGCAAAAATAGATTGATCTATTTCACTGTGAGCTGAAGGAAAATATATAGTTGTTACTGGTCACATTTTCATTAAGTGAAAATTAGTGGAGAGAGAGAACAACAGTAATAATGCATGCTTCTTTTCCAGAGCTAAGAAAATGTGTTTAATTGCACCAAAAGGTTTGTTTAAGTGCAGATTCTGTTGTTTGAGAAGAAAAGCCAAATGACACAGAACAGTATTTTGAAAAGCAGTAATTTATTGAAAATAATGAGCGGGTAAGTGATAGTAAACAAAAAACCAAGTAAGAGTGCCCAGAGGAAGGCTGCTGCTAAAAGACTGGCAGATCTTGATATTAAATAGAGCTGTGAAGTCCAGCTACCACAATAACATTATGATTGTGAAAATCATTATTGAGGTAGACACTAGAGTGCTCATCTTAACATTGGTATTTAATGTCTCTCAAAGACATTGGCAAAGCCTTTTTTTTTTAATGAGCTAGATTAAGGTTTAGCACAAGCTAATTTCCTATGTTGTTTGTAGAAATGAAGGTTAAAAGTTGTGAAATTTGAAACAGGAGAAGTTCAAATTATTAGGTACATTTGTTTAGTAACAAAAGTAATTGTCTGTCAGAGAAATATGCATGGAATTCTGCTAACAAATTCTTCAAGCTATGGACTTGGTGAAGGAACAAATAGATAAATTGCTGTGGTCTTTCAGGGCAAATGATTTTAAGTGCCCTCAAAGGCGACTTGATTCATTACACTGAAAGTTTAGAAGACAAATTGTGAAGAAGAAAGTATCCACTCAGAATGAAGGATTCTAATTACAGATTACCAGAAATCCTCTATCTTTACTTTGACCAGTTGAGGGACCCCTTTGCCAATACCTGCATCTCGATCTTCTGGAAGAAAAATCAGAGGGGTGGAGTGCAGTCTGTTATGTGATATGTAGTTCTGAAGATAATGTTACAGGCAGTACTTTTCCTTTGAATTAGTAGATGTTATAGAAGCAATATCATGGTAATTATAAGAAAATGTTTTACAATACTCGAATCTAAAGGTTTTTGATAGTTTTTTTTTTTCTCTTTTGCTTACAAAACATGATTGTTGCACTATGCACTATACTGGCATACACATTTAAACAGACATCTCTGAAGCTATCCAAACCGCTTTCATAGGCATTTTTCTTTAGAAACTATTTTCTTCAGTTGGTAAAAGCATTAGGATAATACAGAACAAAAAACAGGCAGCCTGGTAATTCATCAGGCTTTTAGGTTTTTGACAAGTTTCATTTTGAAAATAACGTTTCTTAAGTGGTTTCTGTCTCCCTTTTAAACCTTATGAATAAAATACAAACTGCTTGATAGAACCTGTGAAGTCAGTTTTATAATATCTTTAGATTTTTTATGCTTTACTAAAATCCTATGTTTCAGTTTTAGCAAATGGAACACTTAGTTTTTGTTGTTAAAAAGTTCCTAGTTCTTTGAATATTGCTTTCTTGAATGTCTTCATGTAGTTCAAATGCTCTGAGTGTGAAAAAATATGCAGTACATGCTTTCTGGATGTTCAGTGCAGGTGTTCCTAGCATAATCCTTGACTTTAAAAAGAACTCTTTTCAGAGATGCTGTGCAAAACTAAAAAGCTAAGCTGTAAGTCTGTAGCATTGTGTAGCATTTTTAGACACTGAGTAAAATTTCAGCCATATATTTAGTGATGTTAGGAAAGAATGGAAGAAAGAGAGGCTTGCAGCAACTGTTAGGCTTTAACTGATTTGAACTCTGTACGTAGTCTCAGAAATACATATTTTCTACTATTATCAGTCCACAGTAGCATATATATACTTTATTCATAAATTTATATATATATATAAATATATTTATTTATTTATATATATATATACATATATATAAATATTATATATTTATATATATATATAAATATATAATATATATAAATACATATTATATATAAAAATATACCAATTTGGAGAGTAAGAATCTGTTTCTTATATCTAGGCAAAACAAAAACCCTCTTTGTTCTTTAAAGCCTGCTAGTATGTTTTCATAGATCTGTCGGCAACTGAAACATTATGTTACCAAGTACATGTATAACCTGAACAGGAGAGGTCCTCTGTTTTTCACTGTGCATGCTTGCTTGAAATGAAACTGTGTGTTATTGGTTAACTGGGATGCTTAGCATAATCACTTTGCAAAGGCTGTGGCAGAGGGAGGTGATTATCACTGAGAACAGATGGGCAGGTCCTGAGCACTGCCAGATTCTGCACAAGCTCCATGTACTGTAGGTTCTAGCTCTCTTTTCTTCAGCATTTCTAATTTTTATTCATTCTGCATATTTTGAAGGGCTGGCTTAGCTAAAGGTCAGGGAGTGATGACCTTACAGCATAGCTCACGGATGTAGGAGTGGAGTATTCAAAACGCTGTCACTCTCTATCTGGACGGATGGGGCAGACTGCATTTTGTTCAATTGCCTTCCTAAATGTGTGAAAGGATTTATCTCTGAGCTTAGTGCCCTACGCTGCATCTGTAGGTTTCCGTGGATTGTATTGTCTGTGTGACTAGAAATGATATTCTCAGATATGAACACTGTCTCTGCCTCTCCTAAAGTGCATCCTCCTAATGGGACCCGGTTTTATACTTTTCAGGTAAGTGAACTTCAATAAAACTGAACAGATTTTTCTTGGTACTTAGTGATAGGTAAACTTTGAGTAAGAATAACTAATAGGTTAAGAAGCTTATGTGTTAATTGTTTTTTCTTGGTATGAGACAATATGTAAGAAATGAATATTATAGCAGTAAGTTTGCTACCTTCACGAAATCAGCATATAAATTGTTCATAAATTAATATTAAATTGCATTCAATATGATTTTGCTATTGGTTCTGTTTTTCCAATAGTATTTTTGTCTTGAGATTTATTAGAGTTTTAGTTCCTTAGATGGACCCACACTGACTCTTACAGTTATTTCCAACTAAGCACTGTTTTGGCATTATCAGAAATTCATAATTTAAATATTACATAGATATAAAACATATGTATTTTTAAAACTTTGTATGTTGCGCCTGTCTGGATTTTTTTTTCTGTTAATCCTGAATGTAGTTACATTCTGATGCATAATTTGATTCATTTGGATAGTAATCATACATGTGCAATAAACAGAGTATCAAAATCTATTGTTAGCATTATTAAGGACCCCAGTTTATGCCAAGTTTTACCTCATCCAGGTAAATAATATTGTGTGCTTAGCCAGAGGTAAAAAATAAAACCTACATGCTCTAAATCTAATGTGCAAACCATTCTAATTGCAGCGTTTTCTGTGGCATTTACTTAAAATAAATCTTCAGTGTCTTAGCTCTGGAAAAATATCTACATGAAGATTTAACAATAAAATACCTGTCCCACCTCCCAGCTACTCCTCATAGTGCTTCAGCCCTGCATGGCAATTCAAATGCTCCTTTACTTAAAGTGACAGTAGTTTTTCCAACTCAGCCTGTGATGCAGGCAGGATTTAAATCTTCCTATTCATAGTCATGCATATCAGTTCTGTCTTTTTGGTTACTTGATGCTATGGTAGACTGATACCTTCAGTACTCAATACATGCAGTGTATGCTACCACAGCAAACAGTATTAGGTGATTAAAAGTTAAACAAAATACATAGCAAACTTCTATCATGAAATGCAGGTATCTCTTCCTTTGTGTTGAATAACTGATTTCATTTTTGATTTCTTTTCATCTGTTGTTTTTAATTGTGCTATCTTGCTCTTCTCATGGTGATGTGAAATGATAGTTGAGGGCTGTGCAGAAAGAGTGGCTGGCATCTTCCTAACAGTGACTATCTGCTGATCCTGGCAGTGATTCAGAGACATAAATGCCCCAGGCCTGTTTTTCTATAACATGACTACTTTTCTCTCACACTGACATCTAAATATTCTGTACAGCCTACTGTAGCTATGCTCTTACACACAATTCTTGACGTCAGGTATTCTTTCTGAGTGTACCAAGTTGAAAGTGTCACTAAAATTAGGATGCTTGGTTATGATTCCAAATTAGCAGTTTTATTATGTGGCACATTAGGAAACTCAACAGTAACAAGTATATAATTTTTACAGCATGTATTGTTCTTACTTTCAATCTCCATGATTTCTGTAGACAGTATCTCACATTAAAAATGGCTCATTTAAAAATTATTTCTTTGGCTAAGCTAAATAAAAGAGAAATATAACTTCATTTTTTCCTGCACTGTGGATATTTTAACAGGCAATGTAGAGTTCAGTTTACATTACTGCTATTTCAGGACAGTCTCTTTGTATATTAGAACAGTTTTGTGTTATTAGTGTTAAAATAATCGGAAAAAAACATTAAAAATTGACCAAAGAAAGTTCGTATTTTCCCCTGGTGTCCTTTTTAATAAATATATATATTTAGATTTGTTTGTTTGTTTTGTTTTGTTTTGCTTGTTATGCATTAAGAAGAAGAACTTTCTTCTTTCACAAGAAGAAATTTTCCATTCTTGCTTTTTGGCCTGCTCTGTCCTTCCTTGCTTTGTAAATTTTGACCATTGTTCCTCTGGTATCTTCTTCTCTTTGGGTCCTTCAGTCTATACTTATAATTTGTAATCACTGAGGACTTGATATGCCTCTTGTTAATTGTTTTTGTCTGTTTTACACTACTATCACTTTTGCCTCTTGCTTACTTATTCTATGGTGTCTATATGTTAAATTGTAATCTTGAGATTACCTCTTTTGTTTAAATAGCTTGCAAAGTTATTGACCAGTTTAATGGTTGTTAATTTGAAATACACGTGGCAGATATTCTATATATTATTAGTCTAAATATGTGAAAATAAATGTAGCAAAGCCAATGTTTAACACGTTCAAAACTGAACCTCTGTAAAAATTAAGAGATGAGGACCTGAACTCTGACTGCCAGGATAGTACTTAAGCTGCTGAATTAATTGTATGTTGATTTGAAACCACAGCATAGTAATTCTCTCAGCAACAGAAGTGGTGTTGAAATGAATGTGCACAAGTTGTATATCATGGACGTTCTTAGGATATAAACCTAAACTGGCCTCTGCTGGCCACTGCATCTAGAACTCTTGGACCAGATAGAATTGTAACAGTGGTTATCTGTACAAGCTCTTGAGCATTAATTAAGCTCTTAATTAAATGCTTTTAATAGTATGCTTTTGTAAAATGTGTTTCATTTAAAAGTGTAATGAATTGAGATTAGAATTTTACCATAAATTTGCAAATTCGATTTTCCTGACAGACGTTACTTTTAGATTAAATTAGCAAGGCGTTTCTCAACAACTAATTGCAACATTTAATTACATTTTTCATAAAAAATAAGAGAAGATAAATGAGGTTTTTTGTTTTTTTTTTATTTTGCTTCCCTATTCTCTACCATTTTGTTTTATTGATTTAGTTTTCCTCCTGTAGGAATGGTGCTTAGAAAATTTATTGAATTTGAAAATGACATAGATACCTGATCTATCTATGTAATGCTATGGAATTACTAGTTCCTTTGTTCTACTCATTAAATTTGTCCTTAAGCAAATGTTTAAAGCCTGGTTTAAATTAGCTTATTTACTGAAGTGTCTGTCATAATTAAAACTCAAGCTTCTATCTTAAGAGTATGCTTGATTAAAGCAATTAGAGAAGCAAACTGTATACAAGAAAGTCATACAGAAGTTATGTACTGTATGAAAAGGAGTTGTAACACTGTTATGAACAAGATTTAATTTTATGAGAACCAAGACGATACCAAAATACAGTGCTTTGTGTTTCAATATCTCTTTATTACATCTCAGTGTGCTTGTGACAGCCTTAACAGACTTTCGCAGCTATATAAAAGAAAGCAGAGGTTTTCTTCCCTTTCATCCTCAGGCTTGATAAAAAGATAGCATTCCTACTATTGTATGTGGCTAAGTTAGTTCACTTAGCAGTCTCTCAGTGAGCATGTACCTTTCACCAAAGTTGTAAACATCAAATTCCAAGTAGTGACACTGACTTGCTCCTTGGTTGGTCTTGTATTATTTCACCGTGTTCAGTGATTATTTGCATAAAATAATGGTGCAAGTGCAACAGTCTGGATTATAAATGAGATTTTTAATTATGTTGTTGGTTATGAACTGCAGAACATTAACTTATTGAAGAAGTCATCTTTAATCAAGCTGTTATAGAGCACAAAGGATTATTTTTATAAAGGCATAGAATTAAAGAATTTAATTTTAAAGCTTCAGGTTTCTTTTTTGAAAGTTGAATAGTACAGCTCAGATCGTTTAAAAGCAACTTAAGTCATGTTGGTGTTTTCCATGCAGTAAAGATTTTGGTTTAATTGAATTTGTTGTGTGCACTAATTCATGTGATTAATGATTTGTGCAACTTCCAAACATCAAAGATATTTTCGCATTGTACATGGAATTTATTCCAACAGGATTTGAAATTCAAAGAGGCATTTTTAGATTTCAGCATCTTTACAAAAGCGGGAAGCCTTTTTAGTTCAGAAAAAGCTAAAATATTTCTACAAATAGTATTTCTAACTCTTGTAGTTTTCCACTATTAAGGTGAACACACATCTAAAGCACAGATCTCAGCACAGGCCTAAAAAAGGGCTGAAAGGGATGGAAAACAGGGAGAACTGAGGAAGCAGAAACACACATTGGTGCAGAACACAGAGTCTGTGGATCCTGCTTCATCTTTAGCTTTCAAGTAATCAGTATGGAGTAACAGTGTCTGTAAATGGTAAATGCAGACTTTTAAACGCTTAGAAACACTACTAGACCATGTTATAGTCAGATATAATCTGTGGTTTATAAATGAACTCTTCGGACATCTGGACTATACTGCTTTTATACTTGAACAAGTAGTGAACAGGGTCTATTTTCTGAAACCTTGAGGGGTTAAAGCAATTTTATTTTAAAGTTGGATGTTAATCAGAAAGCCTGTAAAATAAAATGACTGCAAAGAAGTCCTAGAAGTTTTTTATGACATGAAAATGCAAATACAATATGAACTAATATAAAAGTGTATTGCTGATCAAAGATTTGGAACTGGGTTACTGGGAAACTGAGAAAAACATCTATACATAAAACATATATCACCATGACTGTGATTACCACCCTTATTCAGATGTTAACAACTAAGAGGTTATGCTATTATGATAGCAAATTAACAACAGAATGCAAATGAAAATGTTCCAGTACAGAATGTGCTTTGAGCTGTATGGAAATATCATGCTCTGTACAGAGTGCTAAATACACTTGTTAATTTTCCTGTGTTGTGTAATTTAAGTGAACTGTATACTTATCCAAAGCTGCTGCTTTGTAGGGTCTTGTGGTTTCAGTGCTTCCATAGACCTATTCTTGTTTCATACAGAAAATTGTAAATGAAACAGAAGGTTTCTTCTAGAAGAGAAAATATCTTGTTAAAATGAATAATTGCACTTTTCTGAATAGATTTATCATTAGATCATGCTTCAGGTAGGTAAGCCATGCTATTGTTTAGTTGACCATAACTTTTCTTTCTGATTGTTTTGTTGCCTCACATGTTTCTGTGTGATGTTTAACAACAAAGGCAAAAGCTTTTGACTGGTTTTTTTTTAACAATAACTTTGCAGAAATCCCCTGTTCTATGAAAAAAGATATATTTTCAGTGATGTAAAAGGTTGTTAATCACCTTATTTCTGACATAGTCACTTGTACCACTACAACATTCTTGTAAAAATGTGTATTTGATGAGCTTGTTCTATTCCTATTGTATACAGATTTAATTGTTCATGTACAATACACTATGATCTTTATAACATGCAGAATGTGGCCAAAAAACATGTGTGTGTCCTTGCAAACCCAGTCCACAGAAGAGCTACAGTGTCTGATCTTGTCTCAAACACTTGTATCTTTTTCTCTCTGGCTGGTGGAGCATGTGGGTAGCTCCTTCTAGCTATCCCCTGCCAGGCATCAAATTTACCCCTCGATTTTACATAAATTAACATTTTCTCTCTCTACTTAACCCACTGGCATAGTTCATTTCTTTTGCAAACATCATGTAAAAGTGCTGGAAGCACTTTGTGAAAGCTGTAACTTCATAGCAGATTGGTAACTTATATCATTAATGATTTTAAAAATCACTATAAAGGCAATGTAATAGGAACCAAGTGTATAATTGCTTTTGTGTGCAAAATGGTGTGGTACATATCATGAAGGCTGTTGTAAACCTCAGAAGGTTTGAAAGCTCTATTATTGAACGTAAATTATTACAGTGGCAGCAGGGCTGATGGGGAGGTGTTTTTAAAGACCTCTGGCATGTTAACAGTGACAGAGAGTAGTTTTGGACCAGTGCTTTGTCCTGTGGCCAAAAAAGATCATTAAAAACTCTGGGCATTGTGAATAGCAGGAGAGAGTAGTGAAGTGATTTGCATTGCAAATAATTTGGAAATATTTACAGCCATGTAAGTGAGTTTTATGTAATTAAGGAATTCCAAATGAATCGGGTGAAGAATATGCTTACATGGTCTTTTACTTGGAAACAAATGACAATTGGCAGTAAAATCTGATCTTATAAGTGAATGAGAGGGTGGTTGAACACTGCAGCAGGCTCCTAGGAGCACTGGTCATGTCACTGTCCTTGCCAAAGGTCAAAAAGTGTCTGGACATTGCCTTCAGACATATGGTCTGATTTTTGGGTGGTCCTATGTGGAGGTGGGAGTTGGATTCAGTGATCTTCATGAGTTTTCAACTCAGGAAGGAATTCTATAAGGGATTCTGTCTATTCTGACACATGTTTTCATTGCCTGTTTTGTGAAGAACTAATTCAAAGACTTTCTGCTCAAAGACATATTAAAGCAGTGTTTATGTGAATGTACCCCAAGTATTAATATTCTCTGTATACAAAGAGTGATCAGTTTTTAAGGAGAAATATTTTAAAAACGTATACACAAAAAGCATGTTCTACCAAATAAACTCTCAATTAGTTTCATCTAGTAGTGCTGTTAAATTGCTTTGGTAGAATGGAGAACACTGTGAGCTTTTGTTAACTAGTCCAGGTGCACTGACAAATAGTGGAGTTCAGCATTCTGCGTTTTTCCAATTGGTGACAATATGACACTTGGACTTCAGCAGTGGAACAGAAGTGTTCAGGCTGACAGGAAAATAAGAATGTTGTCCAGACATTCTGCTAAGCATCCCTAAATCTGTGATACTGCAATAGGCTGAGGAAAATATGAGGACTGCTCTGAAAATAATGCCTTCTATTTTATTATGTTGGTCCACAACATTGAAGGTGAATGTTGCTGGAATGGCAATTGAGGTTGAACCATCCTGCCAATATTCCATTCCATTTTGATGTTCTGTCAGAGATGGCAGCAGAAGGGTATTCTGGTAAAACATTGTCTGACATGGAAGTATGTATGAAGCAATGGTTTGTCATTGAATCTCTACAGGGAAAAAATGCACCCATTGACATTCATTGATACTTCCTATGGAGACCAAACAGTGGATGCGAGCACATGAAGATAGTAGGTGGTGACAGCAATGTGAACGACAAGCCGTGTTCCAGATGGCCATACACAGCTGTCACACCACGAAATGAAGAGCGTCTCTATCAGCTCTTCCATGGGAGTTGTCAGATTATGACCAGGGAACTGTGCACAGAGCTGAATACGCATTGGAAACTGTGGTAGCAGTGTTAGAATATCCATAGAGTTTGCACCGTGGGTTCCACAGATCCTCACGCAGGAAGAGAATGAACACAATATGCATGTTTTTCAGGAGCTACTGAACTAATATGAGGCTGAAGGTGACAGTTTCCTAGATTGCATCATAATCAGTGATGAGATGTGGTGTCACCACTACAAGCCAGAGTCAAAAAGGCAGTTCATGGAGTGGCGACATGAATTCCTTGAAGAAAAAGTTAAGATGAAGCCCACTGTGGTTAAAGTGATGTACTCTGTCTTTTTAGATGGGAAAGGGGTGAGCCAGACAACTATGTCTGCTCCATTTCAACACTGACTGAGCTGATGGCTCAAACCTCAAGAGCCAGGCCAGAGAAGACAACCTTTCTCTCACAACACAACAGCAATTTGAAGACCATGGAACATATTGTCAGTCTTGGCTGAACTATCCTATCGCACCTACCATCTATTCCTAATTTAGAGCCTTTTGACTTTAGAGCCTTTTGGGCCAGTGAAAGCTGGACTGCGTGGGCAACATTTTCCTAGCAAAGACACCTTCACAGCAGTTGTAAAACAGTCAGCTCTGCTAGTGGAGATTTTTATGAGCATGCTATTCAGGTTCTTCTTCATCACTGATGAAAATGCGTAGCTAATGGAGGTGACTATGTTGAAAAATAGTGTTTTGTAGCTGAGAATTTGATCTATCAAATAGTGTTATTATGCTCATTGTAGCTATTGTAGTTTCCATGGAAATAAATAGGAAGCATTACTTTCAGAATGACCTATGTACTTAACTGTTGTGTGCCTTATATATGTATAGAAATTTTTAGCTTGCACAAGTCTTGGTTGTTGTTTTTTTGTTTGTTTGTTTTGTTTTGTTTTTTGGGGGTTTTTTTGCTATTTTTTGCTGGTTTGTTGTTGTTGTTTTTGTATACTGTTGTACCAGAGAATTATGATTTTGTGCCATGAGAGCTCATCAAAGACAGTGGTTGCCCTACCTGCATCTCCAGTGAAACCTGTGACACAAGAATTGGCTTTGAAAACCTCCTTGGCTGCGTTAGCTGCTGCTTTTAGCTGAAATGGTGCTGAGAGCTGCCGACTCTCCCTCATGTATCCTCTTTCTGCTTACTGTTTCACCACTTGTTCTCATTGTTATTCTCTTCAGTCTGTCAATAAAACAGTCTGATACATTTTATGAAACTGCTGCTCTGCGTAGAGTGAACTGGGAAAAGCGACTGAATATTAGCTGACTATTCTGATCTATAAATATATTTGCATCCTCCTCCAGACAGAAAATATGCATTGCTTAAGGAAGAAGTGAAAAACATACTTTTAAATATGGGCACCAGTTGCCGACTGGGGAAATCACAAAAACTAATCCTCTCCAAAAGCCACAAGGTGAAACAAAACATCTGTGCATATACACAGATGCATACTTTAAAAATAAATAAATAAGAATAGCACTTTTGCCTATGCTTGTAGAGACTTAGTATGACTGTGGTATTTATTCCAAAAGTAATGTAATTAGATGTATTAATGAAATGTATTAGAGTAGCGATGAATACAGGACCATAAAATATATGCATACAATGAAATAGAAAGAGCTTAGAGGCTTTGTGTCTTAACTCAATGTAAATTTTCCATTTTCTTTTGCCTATTGCACAAAGATATTTGCAGAGTAGCGTTATTCGGTGTTGAAGCTGAACAATAACCAAGCAATGTGGTCAGTGTACTTTTTCCATGTAGAATTACTGTCATAGTATGACCAATCCTAGTTTGCAGTGTAATGGAGTAAAAAGTCAGCAAGAACTTCACCTCTTTTGCTAGAAGCACTAGAACTGAAAAAGAGTTGCCATTTCACTTGCAGCTGGCTAGATGTGACCAATAAAAGCAGCAACCCAGTAGGAGGAATAGCAATAGGAGTGCTTTCTCTTACTCCATAAATAGGATCATGGTAAGTTTTCTGAATCATAGCTAGAAGCCCTGGCTCCATTTCAGAAGTGCCTTCACTGATAGATTCTGAACCTTGTCTACTTTCACCAGAATTTTTATAGAAAATAGAACTGTAGTAAGAAATGTACATTTTCCAGAATAGTAAGAATACCAGGGATTTTTAAATAGTATCTGTGTTGACTTGATACTGGTGGATCCATTCTCTTCCACTGTATGTGGCAAGGGGCTTTTTTGAGCAGAACATGTGAATAATAAGCTATTCTCACAGAGAGAAAGAACGGAATAGTATAGGCATAGTCTGCTGTGAGAGCAGTTTGCACCTCTGTAGATCTGTGTACCGAAGAACCTTTATATACCATGAGTATCACCTACTGGAAATACCATTGTTTTTCTTTTGTTGGTTTTTGTTTGTTACCAGTCTTGGTATGATGAAGCTTTCCCACCTCTGCATGGGAAGAATGAGTAAGGAATTTGATAGCTTTGCTGTACATTTGAAATGTATTCATAGTTCTTGCCTTAGATCTTGATCATACTCCCTCTTCATTAATTTGCTACATACTGAACATGTAGAAGGCAGTACTATGAAATATACAGTAAAGAAACATGTTTTCTCTGGAAGTTTTTAGTTCTGTCCTAACAACATTTTAACACTGTGTCTAATTCCTCATCTTCAAAACTTTTCTTCATATAACTTTTCATGGTTTGGAAGTCTGAATTAGTCAACTATATGAACATAACTGTGGCCCTACACATCAACTAATAACCTTATGCTAATTAGATATCCTTCACCAGCTGGAAACTGTACATCAGTACTTGAAGAAATACTTTTGGTTAGGAAGTATCAAAGATGAAGTCTTCATTTTAGATAGGTTTTATTAGTTCCAGAAAATATAAATAAATTGAATGAATATGTTTAATTATAAGCACAGTGTTAACTTTTTTTTTTTTTTGTACAAAGTATTTTGTCCTCAGTATTTTTGTATGTGGTTTATAAAAATGTCTAGAAGTGCTGTGGCTTGCCTGTTATTCATACAGCATTTACTTATGCAGCTTCATCATCAACAGCATCAACAGATGTTGATATGTGGTGACTTACCTGCAATTTTTTTCTTTTCCTTTCATCTGTCTTGAGGCAAGAAAGAAAGACAAGCAGTGCAAAGTTCAGCTATCCAATGATAAATGATAAATTGTATAATGCATGATTTTAATGGTGTAAAGTAAGCTCAGATGATAATAAATTCTTTTGAAAAGCTTATTAATGTATATTGTCTACAATGTCTATAAGTGTGTCTGCAGTTTGGAAAATTACTGTGATAGAATCATTAAAATGAGTATTCCAATTTCACCTTTATTCATCGGCTGTATTTTCTTTTTAATTTGCATCAAAGGATTTATAATGCTAAATATCTTAGTTATGATTTTATTAAATAAATGTGATCTCTCCTCATCTGTTCCTGTCTTGTTGAATAGTTGGTTGACAGTTATGCATAGCATAACATTTATGGAAGCTAGGATTGTTCCGAAGTGATGGCTGACATTCAGTTGATAAAGTGATTCATCTGAATATGTAAACAAATGAGAAAAAATGTGGATTTGGTATTTCCGCTGTAATAATTGGAATTACCAATTCATGGTAATCTAAATGACGTCATTGTTTTTTTTTTTTTCACTAGGAGAGATTACTTAGTTCCACATGACTAAGTGCTTGATCCTATGAGATGTGTTACTTCTAGTGGTAGATCTAACAAATGCAAGATAGTTGTTTTTTATTTTTGTTTTTATTTTTTATAAAATATTCGGTGAAGGCTGATCTGGAAGCAGTGCCTCCTATTTTATTATGTTGATGCATGTCAGAGGCAGATGGTGGTGGTGTGGCAGTAGAGGTCTACCTGTGCGACCTGGTGTAGGGAACCTGCTTTGGCAGAGGGGTTAGACTTGATGATTTCTAGATATCCCTTCCAACCCCTATGATTCTGTGATTCTGTGGTGACAGTATTGTGAAAGATTAAGCACATTCCAGACAGCCATGCAGATTTCTACAAGCATGGCATTGCCGATGACGGTGACTGTGTTGAAAAATAGTATTTTGTGTCTGAGAATTTGTTCTACCAAATAGTTATATTGTGCTCTTTGTATCTGTTGTAGTTTCCATGGAAATAGATAGGAGGCATTACTTTCAGAGAGACCTTCATATTATTGTATGTGTGCATGGTTGTGGGACATTGTGAAGAATGACTTTGTCTACAGCTTCAGCTGTTGCAGTGTTGGTGCTGAGCAATGTCAGAGTGGTGAGGAGATGCCAGTGATGCTGAAAATGCAGTGAGGGTGTGGTTACACATATAGAGTTGTGCTGTTAGCATATTATATCAGTATATCAGGAGATATTCACAAATGCTAACTGTGAGGACTTGATCTGGATTCTTCTGCTTATATCTACACTGATAAGTACTCAGACAGAATACAAGTTAATCTTTATTGCAAAAGAGGAAGTAATTAGGATGAAATGTCTGCATTGTTCACATTTGGAGGCTAGTTGGCTTGAATCTAATCAGGTCTCATTGGAGGAACAGCAATATGAACTGACTGAAGATGTTAGATGCACTCTCAGAGATCATCTTTCATTTTTTTCAAGAGGAATCAATTTCAGGCACTCCTAAATCACTTTATGATGCAGAGCAAAGCAAGTTTGTGTTTGCTCTTGCATCCCAGAAGGCCAGTGATATCCTGGATTCCACCAGAAGAGGGGTGGCCAGCAGGGCAAGGGATGTGATTGTTCCCCTTTATCCTGCCCTTGTGATGCCACCAGCATCTGAATCCAAGTCTGGGGCCATCAACACAGGAAAGATGTTGAGGGTCATGAAGATGATCCAAGGGCTAGACCACCTCACCTATGAAGACAGGCTAAAGGAACTGAATTTATTCATCCTGGAAAAGAGAAGGCTGTATGGAGACCTCACTGTTGCCTTCCAATATCTAAAGGGGGTTTATAAACATGAGGGAAATCAACCTTTTGCAAGGGTAGGTAGTGATAGGACAAAGGGGAAATGGTTTTAAACTAAAGGAAGGGAGTTTTAGATTAGATGTCAGGGGAAGTTTTTTACTGAGATAGAGGTGAGGTGATGGTACAGGTTGCCCAGAGGTTGTGGAAGCCCCGTTCCTGGAGGTGTTTAAGGCCAGGGTGGGTGGGGCCCTTGACAACCTGATCTAGTGCTTGATTTAGTAACTGGCAACCCTGTGTGTGGCAGTGGGTTTGTAACTTGAAGATCCTTGTGGTCCCTTCCAACCCAAGCCATTCTATGATTCTATGGATTTGAGGCAATAGGGAAGTTTGCTTCACACTGATGCAAACTAAAACACTAACATAGACTGGATTTCTACACTTTAGGGTGGTAGGCTCTGATAAACAGCAGTTCAGAATCAGGTTCTGTGAGTCCCAAATCCTATTATGGGAGAACATATTCCTCAGAAGAAGCCCAGAAAGATAAGCCTCTCTATGTTTGGCTACTATTAGGCAATATAACTATAATTATAAAGACTGAATTGCCTCTCTAATGTTATGCAGTCGTTTCAGACAAGTCTTTTCAAGACAAGACATGAGCAGAGTATTTTATTATTTTTCTAGTATGCGATTACTATTAATCTAATATGGAGAAAAATAGTATTACAATGTTAAATTTCGTGAGGAAATAAAAAGTATGCATCTACAGTTTGAAGAAGCAAATAAATAGATTGCTGGACATTAAAGTGTGGAACACTCTTTGCAATAGGATCTCACATTAGTAGTAGGCAGAAAAATAATTCTTTTCAGTTAACAACTTAAGTTTCATATAGTTGGAGACCTGAATTCTATATTGGCTTGAGTCAGTTTTGATTTATTTCATAAGATTTGAAAGCATATATTGCCTCTGTTGACTTGAAGCTTTTTATTAGCTTGGCTGGAACAGTGGTGAACAACAGAGCAAAAATCTAACTGGCTGCTGCATCTGACTATCTGAAAAAGATTGAAATTTGTAACTTCCAGTAAATACACATACATACATCTATTGCTTGAAGTAAAGCCAACAAAATCAACTTTTGTGCTTCTGAACTTTTGTTTATGGAATTAGAACTCCTGAAGTTCAAGGAGGACCAGAACAGTAATATATATTAGCTGTTCACATATTAAACAGCTAATTACATTTCTTCTATTTTGCTCATACTTCTAGTAAACAGCCTAGGACAAACTCCTAGACTATTTCTGGCACTTATTAAAGATACCATTAATTGGATTCTTTAGTTCTTATTCATCCTCAACTCTTTTGTTATGTGTTTTTCTTAAACAAACAAACAAACAAGCTTTGTGCTGCATTGTCCAGCATCATCAATTTTAACTTGCTGTCTTGTAGGGCATTTTTCTTCTGTTCTGTTCTTTATATCCCACAATTTACATCAACTCTGCTTTCCTGTATAAACTGGAAAATATAATGTACACTGGGACCTTCTAACTATGGACCTTGGTGCTTTTTGAGTCTCATTCATGTTGACTGGAATAGTGTGAGAGCTTCTTTAAATAGATCTGGACCATGGTGCCCTGATTTATGGACATGGACATCTTTAATGTAAACATTTTTCAAAGGAAACATGGTGACATGACCTTGAAAATAGTTAAAAATGCATCTAATTGTTGCAATTTTATGTTAATTCATATCTTTAAACTGAAAAGACTGAGAGGGACCAAAAGATTTTATCTGATTTTTTTTTTCTCTTTAGACAACTATTGCTTTCCAGAAAAAAAGCAGTTTGCACTCTTCTAGTCAGTTGGTATTCCTAAACTGAATTACTCCAGCATGAACTGTGACTGTAGAATAGCAGTGGTGAGTTTATCTGGTGTACATAAGCATTTAAAGACGAGTAAAAATTCAGAAGTTTAAAGGAAATGCTTGTGAAAAAGTCCATGCTCTTATGAGAAGATGAAAGTTTCAAATAGGTGTTTGCAGCCTATTTCTGATGGAAAATTGACTGTTAAACTAATTCTGTGAAAATGTAGAATATAAATCTCCACTCTCTCTACAACATACCAACGACTTTAATAACATTATTTCTAGTTTATAACTGTAAGCATTTCTGTTTATCTTCTTAGGACCAAATCCTGTCTGCCTAGTAAATCTGTTATCTATCTAAAGCTAAAAAAGATGGATCAAGTTAAGTTAATTCTGAAATATTGCTATTTCATTAGTTCTCAGATACTTTTTTAGGGAAGCAGTGCTTACAAGCATATCTGTAGGACAGTTTGCATAGTAGTAGCTATGTCTAGCAATGAAATTTTGCTGCATAAGCTTGTTTTCTACTTTAGGACTTTTTTTTTTCTTGAAGTACTATAATGATGTGGAATTATAACAAACGCATTTTGGAGCAGATGCCAGGTCTGGTAAATCAATCCATTTATATTTCAAAGAGCATTCATTCTTTTAAAATAGAATAGTTTCTATTTTAAGGTAAACATACAAAGTTGATCAGTACTTCCAGCATGTTGTGAGTTGACCTTGTAGTGATTTCTTTTTTTCAGACATTTGTTCTGAATTTTCTTGAAATTTTAGAATTTTCAAGAATTTTTAGAATTCTTGAAAATTTCTGCAAAATTAGTGTATTTTCTCTGTAGTCACTCTTTCACTGAAGTGTATTTTTTTCCCTGTGTATAGGAACTGTTGAATCATGGCCTGAATTACTCACTGGTTGATCACTTGAGGCGAGCACTGACTCAGCCAAAGGAGCACAGGTGAAGGCAACTCACCTGTGTGACCAGAAGGGGTGGAGTCTGACTCCACCTCTCCCAGACCTCATTTAAGGGCTGACTACCACTGTGGATGGGGATATGATGTACGTGACATGCTTAAACAGTTGAGGCTCTGCTTCCCACACCATGGGATGAGTTAGGAGCTCTGTAAATGGACCTTTTATCTCTCCTCAGCTCTTTGATACATTTCAGGACATTGCTAGGTGTGGCTGTATAGGAACTTGGTGAACAGAGAGGCTCTTTATTTACTGTTTCTGAAAAGACTGTCCAGACAATTACTTTTCCCTGTTTCCATTTATTATCTCCCATTTATTATCTGTTTCAAACAACAAATTTTACTGTAAGACCTCTTAGAGATTCCTGGTCTTAAGGAAGTTGTGGAATGTCAGTGTGCAGCTGGAGTTTGTAGTTCAAAAATGCTTGCTTGTTTCCTTCTGGGATTAATTGGAAAAACAAACAAACAAACACCTATTTTCAGAAAATTACCTTTGAATAATTTATTTCAGTTTCAGGAAAAAAACTTTATACTTGATCACACCTCAGTGAAGAATAATTTCAAAGCTTTGAGGTGGGAGCACAAGGATATTTTGGCATGACCATGTTTGGTTCCCAGTTCTCACTAAGCAGCTGGGAATGCTACTGTATCTAAGTCAAAATTTGCAAATAAACAAAAGGTAAAAGATTTAGACTAAGTATAAAATCAGGTACCTGTAAGATTTGAAAGACTTTTTCCCCCAAAGCTAGCCTGAACAAATTAATATATATACGCAGCTCCCTCTTAAAATATGCCAAGACAAAACAGGTTTGTTTTGGCACATATTTTTAAAACCAGCACTGCTGATTTCCCTGTTTGGTAACCAAAAGCTAAACAATTCTCCCAGATCAGTAACTGGGAAAAGGGCTAGAATTAGGTCTTTGGGAGATCACAATTCTTGTAAGAGAAAGGATTCAGAAACTGAACTGTTTTTATTAAGGAGGGGATTTTACCAAGGAGACAACAAGCATTCATTTTGATCTTGAGAAGCTTAAGTGAAAATGATTCATAGAGTGGCTGCAGAATATGCTGGAAGCTTTTCTATGGCAGATGCAGTGTATGAGATCCAAATCACAAATTGGATTACATTTCTCTCACACACACAAAAAAGGATATGGATATTTTCAAATTTAAGTCCCACTCATTTAGTGTACCAGCTGCTTTATCACCATTTAGTCCATTTACTCCTTTTATTCCAGTAACAGTTCTGATATAGTTACATTTCTTTTAACATCTCACTGAACATAACAAAAATATATATTCAGATAGCAGCTGATTATCCAGTGCGGTATGACTGGATGGTAATCTACTACAGGAATAATGGAAAAGTAAATTCCATACGTTCTGCATATTTAGGAAAACCAGTCCTGGTAGCTCTGATTTTTCACCTTACATTTGCATGAAACCATCATAAAAGTGGAAAGTCAAACCCATTATATTCTATTTAATCTCTTCCAAATTACAGTGTTACACTGCTTCCTGACAGGGTTTAATTAAAGGTTCTGGAGATTTTTCTTAAAAGAAAGTTTGAGATTCTTCAGGAAACTCAAATGTGAATTCATCTGACCAGGAGAAATGTGGAAGAACCCTTGTCATCACTATTGTATTTAGAGCACATGCATGTCTTTGCGTGAAGGCTAAAATAATATAATTTATATGTAAAATTGTTCTATCCTGGTGAGCAGAGCTAAAAACAGTTTTCTACTAACTGGAGGAACAGTTCCACTTTTTGTCTTTTCGTAAACAAATTTGAAGTGAAGGGGAAATACATATTCACTCAGTTCTTCTACCTTCACTTTCAAATTAAAGTTCACTTGATATTTAATATATGTACTGTGAAACTCTGCACAGTCTTCCAACACTACTTGCAATTCTGTCAACTTCTTTTCTGTGCACTGTATGAAGACAACACTTAAAAGCACCTGTTCCTAAGATTTTAGATGCAGCTGAGAATGGTTAGCTTAGACATGGTACACGGTAAATACTTTTGTTCAAATCTAATTTCTCTGTTGTGACCAGAGACTTAAAAGAATTTTAAAATGTTGGGTTTTTTTGTTTTTTCTTCTCTACTTTTTTTGAAACTTATGTCATATTTTTACATGTGTAAAATTTTAAGACAATTAGTTGATTTTTAAAATTTCTTTATTTTTGATGGCTTTCTTCACTGTATGCTTACTTGGAGAAAAGCAAATTTGATTATGAAAAACACATATTCTAATCATCTGCTGGAAATGAAAAGGGAAAAATAAGTCAGTTATGAGAATTGATATGGTAGTCTGATCCTTTCTTGCCTAACATTTTAGGGAGCATAAAATAGACTGTGATGTGGAAAAATGACTTTGTGCTGCTGAGATAAACAGAATTCCCTCAATTTTATACTAAATGTTTTATATGTAACTTTAAGAATGAGATTGCTAGTAAAGAACAGAGGAAGTTAGATTTTAGAATCATTTTTCTTCAAAGATCACATCTAAAAGTATTGTTTAGTTATCTTTGTGGTAGAATTGGCTAAGCTTTCAAATTTGACTATTGCTTCTATGATATGTTTACTATAATTCTGTTTCTTTTGTTGCTAAAGGAAATTTCTGTCTATTTAATAGTCAGTAGAGTTTTGATGTTTTCCTGTCAGTCAAGATCTGAAAAATAGAGCAAAACAAAATGAGTTATAGTCACAGCTCATTTATCAAGAGATCAGTCTTGACATAGAATAGTATGGTGTGCTTTATAAAAACATATATTAAAATTGTTACTCATTTTAAATGCCATACGATACCTTTTGGATAAAAACACAGAAATTTTAGAGTTCAATATTAAGAAGTTAGAGTTTCTATGAAAACTTGTTCATTTTTGTAGGTAGGTAAAAATAAATCTCTGGTTAAAGTACACTCTAGTCTGTAAGAACAAAAACTGGACATACTGCTGCTCAATAATTTTTTTCTCTTTTCTAAAGCGATAAAGATATTTCTGCAAAATTCAACTAATAATTTATTAAACAAATGTTGATAGGGAATATAGGAGAAGTGTAACTGTAAAATTAAGGGAGAGATTTCACATATCTAAAAGTTAAAAATCTTTCCTGATTTGCTTTTTTTTCCTGTCAACTCATTTGATTCTATACTGAAATTCATAATAGGAAGAAGACAGTAACTTTGATGAATATATCTGTCAAATAAAAGTATATATGCAGTAAATAAAAATGTATATTAGGTGTAATAGATTTTGTCCTTTGGCTCTGAGAAGTGAGCTTTGCCTTAGAAGAAATAGAAAGACCAAAGAACTGCAGCTTTTTTCCACTATTTCAAACCATCTGTGATGGTCACAGCATTGATCTGTGTAAACTTAGGAACATATAATGTGAATATGTATGGACTTACCTGTTTCTTGAGCTGTATGATTACTTGATTCGAGAGTAATCTAGTTAAGCAGAAATAGCAGCAGGATGAGCAGCTGTCTGGAAAATATTTTAACAGGACCAAGAAATCATGATGGTTCTCTAAAGAAAGTAACCCTGCATTACTGCAGAGCCCAGGACGTCTGCTGAATCTGGAAACTACTGTTTAGTAAGGAAATGAAGGAGTTACGCTGTAGAAGGAGGAGAACTGTGCAGTGACAGTTGTAGACGAAAAGACTACACTGACACCAGATTTTCAAAGCCTGAGATTACAGGCCGAGTAATCCTTTAGATAAGAAAATCCATTCTTACTTTTTTTTTTTTTTTTTGTCATAAATGTTGAGCCTTTTCTTAATATCTTAGTCTTTTCAACAGTCCCATATTTCAGGTGAGCTGCTATGGCATTTTTAAGATTTTCTGGTTGAGAAAGTAGGACAGTCCATTAGCCAAGGAGGATTTCCAGAGGGACAGAAAGTGCAAATCATGTCAAAGGGGCTCTCTGTAATTTATCTTTCCGAATATCAGTTGGCTCCAAAACTCCCTTGCTTAAAAGCAATACTGTCTGAAACCCGTATAAGACGGACCGAAGTTCAGGATTTCTTTACAGATAAAAGTAAAATCTTTGCCTTCAGCATGGGTTGGCAGCACTTGGAGACTCCCTTGAGGGGTTAATCGAGCATGTAGAGAGGTCTGCAGTGATAATACTCCTTGGTACATCTTGTTCTCATATGAAAGTCAAGTGTCTTGAAATTGGTTAAAGAACTGAACAGGTTCTGCAAGTTTATCAATTGTTTTGTGTATTAGAGCTGTAAGTGAAAGGTTTCTTTTGAACTTGCCAGTAGAAAAGATGCAATTTGATTATTTTCTAGGTTTTTTCCAACGTAGCGCATTCCATACTGTAATGCAAACATTTAAGAAAGTCATTTTGTTGAAAACTCCCACTGGAAAATGGGGGCTCCAAAACCCCATGATCACCTGTACTTATGAAGCAGGCATTGAAGTAGGAGGATTTGGGCTGGATTTTGGCTGCAGAGCCTCGAATTTAACAAAAAAAAACATTTATTGCAGCCTCTAGCAGAACTGAGAGAGCTCTGTTCCTGTCAGCTTGTTAATGAAATACAAATCAAATTGTTTCATGTAGTTATTTTTGTCTTTTTCTTTGTTCAGAGTAGTGACAATAATTTGCATATGAGTTTTGTACATGATTTTGCGGATATATGTCTATTAAAGAGACTGAAGAGTAAAATACTTAAAGAAATAACTGGCTTTTCATTAGCCTTATGCTTACTGGGGTAGAAATAACATTTCTATTTGAAGTCCTACTATGGTCACAATATAAAAGCTTAACCACCTACAAAAGAAAAGTACTTCTGTTGCAAGAATTCAGAGTGATCAACCTGTGATCTGAACTTTCTATCTTGCAAAAGAATGATAATTTTTTTTCCTTCCTCACTCAGATTGTCAGTATTTTCAAAGATTGAGTCCCCAGAACTTCCACTGTTGTGAAGCTTCCTCATTGTGAAAGTGAAATATTATACAGAAAAATACTTCCTTAAGGGAAACTTGGAAACTTGGTGGCAATACATAGGATAAATGACTTTCTTTTTTATATAATTTCATCAATACTAATTTTTTTTTAAACAACGTTGGTATACTCTATGGTTTTCTTTCCTTTGAATTATCTGTTACTGGATTTTCAACAGATGCATATTAAAGCATAATGCACATTTATACTTTCTATGGAAATTAATATTATATTTTGGCATCAATAACTTTTTGTTCTTAAGTTATAAACTGTAAGAGTTGAAACTCTATTACTCCTAGAAATGCTGGAATTAGATATCAATATTGTGTTAAATGAAGTATATTTTAAATATGAGTTACCTTGACTGACCTCAAACACAACTACAAAAGCCCTCTGTTCAAGAAGCGTTTAGATGAGGTGCTAAAGGATTTGATTTAGTAGTTGGGTAGGGATAGTGATAGGAGGATGGTTGGACTAGATGATCTTATAGGTCCTTTCCAACCTTATGAACCTATGAACCTATGAACCTCCTTTTGCTAATTCATTTCTGTGATTTATTTAATTTAAAAAATTTCCACTCTCCTGTTATTTACAGTTGTTGGAAATTTTCGATATTGAAGTTGAGATACTGAGTAAATAATAACTCTCCAGCTTACTTTGAACTTGTCCCTATAATTATGCAAGACCTCTATTTTCAGTATTCCTGAAACACTACACATATATTTGGCTGGAGGGCTTAGAAATTTTCCGTGTTGTTTACACTCACCATGCAATATTTATTTGACTATTAGATAAGGTATCCATCTGTAGCCTGTGTAGCTGAAAAAAATGCAACTCACTGAAGTGGTTCTTTAAAAGCTTTAATCCTGGTATATTAAGAAAATATGTCAAAAATTATTTAGTTTGCCTATTATTGTTTCATAGGATATTGAAATGTAAAGGAGTATAATTTTCACAGATTCTTTCCCTATTAAATATTTCATAAACATTTAAATATTTATATATAATATACTGTAGCATTATTATGTATTATTTATGTATCTGCATAAATATGTATATCATCTTTATACTGCCTTTTATCAAAGGCATTCAAGCAATTTGTCTTAAGTTAAATAGCAGAAACTGTTCTATAAAAATCGTATTTCAAATTATTATTTTTCAAAAAATATTTAATGTATCAAAATGTAATGCAAATATTCATGTACAGCAAAAAAAAACAAACCCTGAAAGAGTCTCTTTTAGAACAGAGTACACAACATCTTAGCTAATTGTGCTTTTGTAAACATTTCTGCTAGAGGACGGGAAGCAGCACCATACTGTGTGGTGTGTGATTCTTTGTGGAGAACACAGAAATGCCCAACAGCGGCCAGTGAACTGGGCAATACTGTCAAGTGGGACATTATTAGAAGTAGAGACATTAACAATTTAACTCTTCATCCAGTGAGAAAGACAGAACAGGAGAAAACTGGAACCTTCCATAATTCTGTTTTTCTTTTATATATTCAGAACAAATATTTCCAAGTGTTACCTAGCCAGGAAAAACATAATAGTTTTTTCCTCTTTCCCTAACCTAAACTGTGCTGTTGAGTACAGAAGTAGCCATTAAATGTCACTGCAACTGTTACCAGATAGGAATCATACAGGTATTTAATATTTTTTCTGAAAGTTTTGAGAAGTAGTATATATCTGTTATAAAAGCTGTTATTTTTTTATTCACGTCCTTCTTGATTCTTAATTGTATCAATAATTCAACCTAGAGGCATATTTCACTACAGTAATACTGATAGATAATAAACACCCCGTTCATTGTTGAAGAACTGTGGGAGTGCAATAAATAAGCATCCAAACTTACTTTTCAGTATTGTTGAGAGTCCATTGCCTATCAAAGAGCACTAAAACTACTAAGCTTAATAGCTTGAGTTTTCATTTCCTGGCAGAGGAAGAATAAATGCAGGCCAGTGTCAGGACAAAAGACAGGAGCAGTATGCATGGATTTGTGGCTCACTGACTTTCTTACCTACCTCTTCCAAATCTTACTCTCATCCTGACAAAGAGTGGTATCCTGTGAATAGAAATATAAATAAAAAATTATGTTCATATATATATATATATGAGATAATGACTGCCACAGCTGGTATTTCACAAAGGACAGTATACAAAACAAGATGAAGAATTTACAAACCTCTGTCATCTTTTATTATGAGTTTAAACATATTGCAGTAATTTCAGCTGTTGTTTTGCCCCCTCTGTGAAGCTTATCTTAAAAGCAGACTAGGTTACTTCTGCTTAGGAGTCTTTGTGATTTGGGATTAATGAGAGGAGTTTGTTGCTTTACATGCCATAAGTACAAAACAAAATACCAAACTATGCTCTTTTTTTAGTATTACTGTCTTTCCTACCCTAAAAAGCAGAGTTCAAAGTCACAGTTTCTTTTCATGATGCACAAGAAAAATATATGTTTATAAACTCCATTTAAATATTGGAAGGCCACAACGAGGTCTCCCTGAAGCCTTCTCTTCTCCAGGCTAAACAAGCCCAGTTTCTTCAGCCTGTCTTCACAGACGAGGTTCTCCAGCCCTTGGATCACTTTTGTGACCCTCCTCTAGATTCTCTCCAAAAGCTCCACATCTTTCCTGAGTTAGAGGCCCCAGACTTGGACACAGTACTCCAGCTGGGCCCTCACGAGGGCAGAGCAGATATGGACAGTCATCTTCCTCACCCTGCTGGCCACTCCTCTTCTGATGCAGCCTAGGTGTGGATAGTAGCCATCCACCTTACCCAATATACTCTTCTTGATGTGCCAAATGCAGGCTCCCAGCAGACAGCAAACCTCTCTAAAGAGGTTATCCAGATGGCAGATGGGCGCCTCTGTGCCTCTCAGCAAATAATCTCCAATTACTAAGACCCTTGGCCTTTTTTTCTAGTGGCACTGATTGTGACTCAGGTCCTCGGTTGGACCTTTCTAATGTGATCACCCCTTTCTGGTTCTGAGCCACTATCAATACTTTCTTCTCTCTTCCACACCAGAGCTTAAAATCTATTGGTTAGCGGAATTTCAGGCTCAAAGAGGAGTCTTCTCCTTTTGCCCCAAGCAAAGACAAAGGTCCAGTCTCCCACATGCTGCACGTGTTTACCATCTGTCAGATTAGAAGTCTGCTTATCTTCCTCCCCTGGCTGGGACCCAAGGCAGGGCTGGCTGTCTGCCTGTGCCACCGCATGATACCAGGCATCAGTCTCTCTCTCAGACTGCTGAATGCATCTCAGCCTGGTGACTTCCACTCACATCCTGGTCAGCTGCTCAAGATTATCCAGTTGGACACACTTGCACCCACAGTACTCCTCACCTACCTCAGTCCCTCAGAGTGTTTGACCACAAAGCATGTCTTTTCACATAATGCAGTGCATATAACCAATCTACCCAGAATAATCTGTAGAAAAATTCATCTTCATCACTCATCTCATATACCTTAATTTGCTTGAAAATTATAACTCAATGCAGGTTTTCAGAGCATGTATTTGAAAACAGTAAAATAAAACATCTGTCATAAATATAAACACTGATCTGTGACAGTGTTGTGAATCTTTTGTGGGAGGAAAAAGATTCACGTGTTTCTTTTCACAATGTAGATTTCAATAAGCTTTTTATTAAGAGAATAGTAAAAATTAATTTTGATCAACTCTTAACATTCTCTGTTCATGTTACAAGGTTCCTTACAGCCTGCTGAGATTTGGAGCAGTGTACCTTGGCTCTTATCACAGTACAGAGCACAAAGCATGTGGAGCTTCACTGCTGCTGTTGTAATTTGTGCACAAACTAAAACTAAGGGACATCAGACTTCATAATTTCCTTAGACTGACTTTATGAGTCAGTTTAAATTGAATCTCTGGACTGTGATCCTGAAACTATCATAAACTTCTTATATATACTCAGATGAGAACTTCTTTCTTCATAATGAAGGTGTAAAATAAGAATAAAATTCCCCTTTCCTTATCCCTTGTTCATCTTCTGTATTTAGATTGAAGATGCAAGTACAGCTATTGAACACATGGCTTTCTCTGTTACTTTAGATGTTCCACTTTTGATTTGGAAACAGATCGTGATTCTTCTGAGATATTTTTTCCTTCATGCGCTAGCACCAAACGTGCACTTAGCAGAGCTGCTGCAACTACATATCAGGAGGAAAAAGAGAGAGGGAGAAACTGATGACATGGTTTTAATAAGACCTGATGGTCCCTAATTATTATCTGAAATAGTCTAGCTTTGGTGACTTTTGGGCCTCTCTGTTCTCTTGGAGTTGAGAGAAAAATAAGCAGATTGGCTATAGAGCAAGTTTTATTTGTACAGAATGTGGTTTTATTTTTAAGTACTTGTAGGCTGCTTACAGTTTGCAAATAAGGCATGCTTTCTCTCTTCCAAATCAATCAATTTCAATAATACCAAGAAAACTGGATCCTTATCCTCATATTTGTCCTTTAAGCACCACATAGTTAAGGACAATAGGAGGTTGCCCAAATAAGGACTAATTACTCTCTAAAAAGAGCCCGTGGACTTTTCCTGTGTTTTATTTTTGAGAAATAAATTCTTCATTCTAGTTAAATCAGTCTTAAAAGCCATTCTTGTCTTTTGAAACGCTACTTGTTTTAATTTTAAGGTATTATCTCCTTTTTCTTTTGACATTCTTAATATTATATATATAGGAAAAATGACTGCATTAGTAATATTATGTTTTGCTTTTTTGTAACATTTTGTCTTTATTTTGGAATGTAAGTAGTAAAAGCAAAAAAATAGTTTCAGTATAGCATTAAACCAGAGGTGATTTTACCTACGAAGTTGTATTTCTTCATACATCCCAAGATGGGAGAAATTCAGGAGGAGACTACTAAAACTCACAGAAAGGATGATTAATAATTTTTAGTACAAAGAAGTGGAGGTATTGGGCAAATTTCCTCGGGAAAGGAAAAGTTCACCTGCTTAAGATACTTAATCAAAATTGCTTCACAGATAGCCCACTGGGGAGGTGCGGCTTGGATGAAGAAAAATCCTATGGAATAGCAGCTACCTAAGGATATTTTCTAACTTGGATCTCAAATGCAGTTATTTATTTTTAAAGATATGTTTCATACAAAACAATAAATGAAATTCAAATGAGTTTGAGAGTAGAGATTATGTTATTGTATGTTGTACCATGAGATTAATAATCTTCATCATCATCACGCTCAGTTCATCCTGTATCTCATCTGATACATTTTATGGGAAGCATGTCACACCATACAGCACTTTACCAGGTTTTAACAGGAAATGTATTTTATTTTATATTTTAACCACCAAACTACATGAAACATGATGGTAGAACTATGGTCTCACAAGACAGATCTGTATTAGTTTCAGTTTGACTTCCCTGAATTCTCCAAAGTTATTTGTGAGATAGTTATGCTGAGTGTCAGATTTAAGGATCCAGTGTGGGCTGAACAGAATAAGCATGCACTCAGCAGTGATCCTTAAGGGGACAAGTTTACTTATTCCTCTCATACAGCAACTATTTAATACAGGTTTATATTAAATTTGCATAGAATTTGAAGTGCATTTCTTTTTAGAAGGGGGATTTTATTACTGTATAAGCAGATTAATGGCAGTGTACATCCTGAAACTGAAATATATCACAGTTGCAGCTGTAGTGCCAATTACTATTAATGGATTGCTTGGAAAGTTAGAGATATAACTTGGTGGACTTTATAGTGCCACATGATTGCTGGGCTTGATGATCTTGAGGGTCTTTTTCAAACTAAGTGATTCCATGACTGTAGAAATGAGTGTAATTGAGACTGTGAAAACGACTTTCTCAATCCCATAAGTGTGTAAATCGATGTGATGTAATCTTCATTCTGTGTTACATTGAAAACTGATAACCTTGTTTTCTTTTTATCAAGTTTTTAGTGAAGCTAATCCAGCATGGAGGGACTGCCTTTGCCCACATGGTGTAAATAAGTGCTTATGACAGACTCCTTAGGATATGCTACCAAGAAACCTTAATTTTATTTATGACTCCCTCTTTAGTCATAGACAAGGCATTTTCCTTGTAGAAAAAACAGATGAAGAGGTCTGAAATATGTTCTTCTGTAGAGAAACTTCTGGGGACCTGGCAAAGAAAAAGAACTACAGTTCTTTGAAGTCACTTCCAAATTTTTTGGAAAGAGAAGCCATTTTTGTTTACGATTTTCAAAATAAAGGACACAAAGACTTATCAAAGACTTATATGGATGTGAATATATGTCTCTTATTTCCCTCAGTATCAGTAATGCTGGGAAAAAATACACCAGCCTCCATAGCTTGAGATTTGGAAATGTAATAAAAGAGATATATATCTAGGGAACAGTCAATTCGAAGATACATTAGAGAAAAAGCATATGCATCCGAATTTAGATTTTTTTCTTAAACAGAGATCAATTTGAATGGAAGTATTATTTTCCCCCTTAGGCAATAAAATGTAGGAAAAATATTCAGAGATCTACTTATTGATAAAAAAGTAACTTTATTTTTTTTTTAATAAAATTTTGTAAGATGGGAAGTGTAAACCTTAGATTTTGAAATACAGTAAACTGTTCATTTTCCTTTGCACTTTTCAGAATATAAAATATATGTGTTTCAGCATCCCATTCATGTACATATCTATAATCAATCAGCTGAATAGATGACAGCCTTGCTTGGCATCTGTTGATCATGCCATACAATGTTATTGTAATTAGGGTGGTTGATTGTTTTAAATGGTAGAATTACATGAATAAATCCAATTGCATTTTTACCACAGGAATTGAAATCTAAGTCCTGTAGGCCTAAGGGAGCTGACACTGTCCAATTAAATGAAAAGCATGTCTAATTCTAAACAGCTAACAAACATAATTTGCATGGATAATTAGAAATAACAGGATTTGAAATGAAAAATTACACTTTATAATTCTAATCCTGAATTTATTGTGCATGAATTCAATAGTGAACCCACACATAGCAAATCTCATGATTGGGACTTAAAGAAGGACTAATCCATTTTTATCATTTTCTCTTGAGGAAGCAGGAAAATATGTGACTAGCTGGTACATACACATACACATTTCTTCTAATACCCCCGCTAAAATAAAAAACATTGTAAATAGAACAGTGCTAAAGTCTTACTTAGCTCAGACCAACACAGACCCAAACTTCACCAAGGCCAGATTGGATAGGGCCCTGGGTGACCTGGTCTAGTATGAAATGGGAAGGTAGGTGGCCCTGCCTGTGGCAGGGGGGTTGGAGACTCATGATCCTTGAGGACCCTTCCAAACTGGGCCATTCTGTGATTTTGTGACTCTGTGATTCAGTACTGCCTCACTCACAGGCTTGTGACACTAAACCTCTTTGTGCTGATGGTTGCAGCTCTGGGGAATCTTTTCACTACTATCTGGGATTTTTAGGAGGCATTATCACCTTATTGAAATGAAATTACTTTTGATAGAAAACCAGGACAGGTTAAAGTAAAACTAGGATGACTTCATTGCATTACCAAAAATACATATGCTGATATGGACCATTGTGTGCTGTCCATGAGCATAAAACTAGTCTAGAGGAACAACATACAGGTAGTGTGTAGTGCTAACCAAATTAAACATGTTTAAGCCTCTTCTAAGATAAGAGACATAAGAGAAAGACAGATATTTTATCTCCTGTCACAGAGAGTAGTCTGGCCAGGGACTGCTTTAACCAGGTAATGTGACAGTGACCTTATTGATCCAAGTCAGTGTGAGGTATCAAACCACTTACAGCTAATACTTCGCTGTGTTTTATACAACAAATGCTCATTAGCAATTGCTTTGAATGCACCTTGTCTGTCTTCCATGGCAGTCTTGATCCCATACTACAGTTCTTGATTTTAATACTTCTTTCTTCCTCCTTTCTTCAAATAGTTAGAAGTAATCTTATTATTCCTGAATGTATGTTTTAATTCATCTAGCCTTTTTCTCCAGGACTACTTAACATTCCATTTTATGTTACCTACATAATCCATTATAGCAATTATGCAAAAGACTGTATATTTAATCTTGAAATGTTTCTATTTATATATAGCTTATCCAATTAAAATAGCAGAAGCTTAATTAATCCTTACAGCATAATTTAGTTACTGAAATTTACTATTGGCAAGAAAAAAAAGTAATCATACATCTGTAACTATACCTATAAGTACTACTGGATTAAATTTAACTCTTTTCAGACCCAGATGTTTCTCTTCTTATCCAGAGGAAACATATCAAAGCCATCAGTAGCTATTACTGTGTCCAGAGGCAAGGAATAATTAGATCTACGTCCTGTGGTGCTCTGTGCATGGATCATAGCTCAGAGTTTATTGTATTAAGGAAAAATACCTCAAGGTTACGAAATCAGAACATCAAAGAGCATTCACGTTGCACAAAGCAAGTCTCTTACTTCCCACTCTCAAGGATAAAGTATTACAAAAAAAAAAAAAAAGCACTTCATCTTGTTTAGATTCTTTGTTGATTCCAGAATATATGAAATATTTTTAAATAAACTAGTACCTTCTCTTTCATAATCAGGCTTCCCTTTTGACCTTTACATTTCGACAACTGGAGTGATACTACCCACAGGGCAAACAGGGTGCAACGATGTAATGAATGTATCTACTTACATAACAAAAATTTACCTGAGCTTTCAGTCCATGTAGAAAACCATCTTCATGTAAAAATTTTAAAAGCAGGGTGTTTTAGTAAAGTGGGCTGTCTATTCACCCAGCAGCTGCTGGGGGATAGAATTTGGTGATATTTGGCCTAAATTTGATTCCACCTCCCCAGGCTGATTGGGTCGTAGCTCAAGCTCCTGGCCTGCTAAATACCATGTATTCTGGTGGCACAGCCTCATTGGTGTGGGCACCACTGCTCTCTTCTGTCCCTGTGTCTAGGAGCAGTTATTTCATGTTCCATGTCCAGCCTCTGAGCACACAGACTCAGAAGCCATGCAGGTATCACTGATTAACTTCTACAAGTCAGCAAAATACAAATTTAAGCAAAACAATACAGGATTTGAATATGCTTTTGCACAGAAGTTGATTAGAGCTAACGAGTCATCCTCTCAACTCAGAAATATATGATTTAAAAATTCAGCATCCTTCCTCTCTTTTCTTCTTTAAGCATATCATTCTTCTACAGTGTGAATCTTCAGCTTCTCAACAAATTATATTTTCTTCTCTTAAACAACTGAAGACCGTCTTCATTTATAGCATAAATGATCTGCTGCTAGGTCTATTGGCCTTCTTTATACAAAAAAAAGTGGCACAAAACCCAGAAAGTTAACATAAAGTTAAGTTTTCAACTTTGCACAAGACTGAATAACTGTATTTATCCCTTTTTTCTTGAAAAGGAAATTTAAAATGTAAAGTTTTACTAGGTATTTCGTTAGATGGATACTTAATTTCACTTTCAGTAGTAGAACCTAGCCCTATGTATCTTAGTTACTTTTCCAATAGCTTCTTTTTTTTTTTCTTTTGAGATAAGCATTCAAATAATTTGAAAATAAAATTTAGCAGAATTATTAGTAAAGTCTGTCATCTAATGAAACTAAATTTGTAAATCATTTTGTTGACCTGAACCTCTGACTTTTTGGTTTGACTGAATGAAAAGTTGCATCCAGTTCCATCTGTTATTTTCCCTATAGCACAATGATAAAACTACTTTTATGGGAGGTTCCCGTGGTCCTCATTGTATGGGAGCTGCTAGATCATGGCCTGGTCCAGTGTTTGAGCACCATGTGAGATATTGCTAACCCAGGGAGCCCAGGTGCAGGCAGTTCACTTGAATGAGTGGAAGGGGTGGATCCTGGGTCCACTCTTCCTCACACTCATTAATAAGGGTTAGTAGGTGAGGGGTTGGTTTCTTTGCTTAGAGATTGTGCCTTTCTTGAAACTCTACCAGCCTTTGGAAAGGATGAATGGTTTTGTTATCTTTTCTCTCTTACGTTATTGTTATCTAAGCAAAATCATGACTAATATCCTTACAAGTGTGTTTCTATCCTGGTAGAAGGTGCTATTGTCCCTTCTTTTGCTGTTGAGTGTTTTTCCCATGATTTGCATGTTTAAGTACTTCATTGAAACAAACAAGGCAAATGCTTTATTACTGGGGAAAATTTACTTCACTGAAATATTGAAATAACACTGCGTGAGGTATTGCTGAAGTGTATTGATACGTGTTAATGGTAACTCTTAATTGCCTAGCAAAAGCTTTTAGTTCTGCCCTTTTTTTTTTTTAACATTCGTGTCCTCCCTCTGCAGTGAGTTTTCTTCAGGGGAGTCACTGTAGCATGTACTTAAGTGCCTGTCACAGCTGATCAAAGATGAGTTTTGTGTATTGCTAGCGATTCAAGGTGGCTGCTTTTTCAGTTGGAGTCCCTGTCCTTGTCAGCTGACGAGGCAGCAGTGCCTTTCAGCTGCAGCAGTGCTTTCTCAAGAAAGCAAAAATTTCCACCTCACAAGCTATTGGCTCTGTGTTTTTCTTGTATCTGATTTATGCCTTCTGTATATCTATACTGCAACCGTACTGATGCTGTATATTTTGTTCAATTGGTAGAACACCTGTTAGCTGTTCAAGAATTGGCAGGCCTTTGGGCAGCAAAGGGCCCCATTCTCTGCATCGAGGGTTAGGAATCTTTCACTGAACTTCTGCTACTTCTTGAAATCTTTTTTTATTTTCTTTTTATTCTCTCTGGTTTTGGAAATTATATTCCTTGTACTACAGGTCAGGATGTCTATGCTACTGTATCTTCAAAATTGTGTGCCATTTTAAGAAGAAGAAGTAGTAGTAGTAGTGGCTACTACTGTGAGGCTTATGTCTGGGGAAACCTCTACAATGCAAGTTATTCTGCAAGCTCAGTGAGACCTGGAGAGCTTTTCTGAAGTTAGCTGCACAAATGCCATGGAGGTGGCATTTGTTTTCATGAGTAAAATTCAGCCCCAGTGAACTAAAGCTGTTTGATACCATATAGTAGTTATGGGAGTGCATGTGATGGAGAGCTGTCTGACTTTCTGTGTGCAGGCAGATTCAAAAATTTATTTAGCCTAAACATAGTCCTTGGTAGTCCACAAAGTCAGTAAGAGTCACTTATTTTGAGATGTTTCTGCTATTAAAAGTGTGGTTAGGTTGTAGCAAACGCTTTCAAGCAGCTTTGAATTAAGGTAAATATAGCAGTAAGTCAGTCTGTTAATCCATCACTGTTTAATTTTATTTGAACACTTCCAGTGGCTTTTGTAATTTCATAATGTAGTTTTATTTGATCTGAATGTGCTAATAAAGACTTGTCTGAAGACAAGGAAAAAACAACCAAAAAATGACAGTAAGAGGAGAAAATAGTTGTTACCTTTATTTCTCATGACATGTGTATTAGTGTTTTTTCAACATTCTGAAAAAGCCAAGTAAAGAATGTACAAGTGCTTTGTGAAGCGAAGTCTGTATTTGCTGTTTATTAACCAACATGTGCTTGAAAATGAAGCTGCTGTTTTGATAGTGATTTATAGAGATTGAAGCTTTGCGTTCATCAAAGTATATTAGACATCATTAATTAATTTGAGTACGTTGACCTTCTAAGCTGATGAGATTCCTTCTGTATAAAATTAAGTACATTATCTAGTAATTGGCAAAGTCAGACATTGTGAAGGTTGGTGCAAACAGAAAAGTAAAAAAGGAACAAGTGTAGTATGTCAAGAAGTTGTTAAAAGAAATCTATTTTTAGTGAAAATGTTTTTGATAAGGACAAAATATCCTAAACAAACCTGAGATTTATCTAACCGACTTCACACAATTTATAGTAAGCCTATGCAAGTTCAGCTCATTATCAGTACCAAAAAAAAAAAAAAAACCAAACCAAGAGAAAACAAGTTCTGGCTATAAAAAGTAAGGCAGAGCTAAGCATGAGATTTCTTAAACAGCTACTAAAAAAGGATCTAGTACAAAATGAGAAGAGCCTCTCAAAATATATAAATATTAGGTAAACAGGATAAAATTAGGTATGCTTAATCTACATATGGTTTTTTTTGTTTTAATAAAACACTAAAGAAAAATGTCTTTACTTGAGAAAAATAACAGCAAAAGAATTTTGAAAAAATAAAAAATCCCTTTTCTAAATTCAGTGAATTTGTTGAAGTTCTCATTGCATACTGGGGTAATTCCTGTGTATCCTATAATTGCAGTAAGCTTTATTTCAGATTTCTTATGAAAAAAAAATTACTCGGTGCCTTCCATTGTCATTCCTCATTGAATAACACCTACGTGGCTCAAACTGCAATGCTGTAGACTACAGGGATGCTCATGACTGAAGGCAAATGATTTGACTAGAGATGAAAAAAGTGTCTTAAAGAATAATCTGGAGCACCTTCTCTTTCCTTGTGTTTACACATTTATATGAGGAAAGATGTAAATGTTCTCCATGTTGTTGGGAATTGATTTTTGGTCCCTTTGGCCATGAAGGTCACATGACTGCTTGAAGAGAAAATCCTTTGTGCTGTCTCCCTCTGGGAACAGGGGACCATGATTGTCTTTTGGGAGTAGGCAAGCACTGCTACTTACTGGACTGACACAAGTGGCATGGGTTTTCAGTTAGCTGTGCAATGGCTTAGTAGGTAAATGAAGCACCTATAGTGCTTTATTCCACCAAGAAGTGGCTAAGCTTTCAGATACCTTTGAACAGTTAGATTTTTCAGAACAGTTTTTAAGTGCATCCAGCTGTTGGCCAAGAGTGAGATTTGATCAGTTTAAGGCTAAGTAAATGCTGTACCGGCTTTTCATTGTATTGGGATTTTATTTCCTGGGTAGTTTCTTTGTTACAGGTGTCTGTAGTGATCCATCGCTTATAGTTGGAGAGTTTTTTGTTTGTTATTCTTCTTATGAAACTAAAGTGTAGTAATGCTCCAATCATGACGTGGCTTCCAAAACAGGCTGTCTAAAAACCCAACGCTGCAAAGTATTAGGTGCAGTCACATGAATGAGCACCAACACACAGAGGTAGAAATTAGCTAGTAAGCTATGATCTTAGGGGTCGAAATACAGGGTTGTTAGATCCAGCAGATCAGCTGTCTTCCTGCAGTGTAATGCCTCAAAGAATGAAAGGGTTTTTGCTTGTGTGGTAATGCAATTCAAATGGTGATTTTCTTGCTAGGCTCTAGACAAGCATGCCTTATGTGTGGTTGTAATTTCAGATGTGCATTCAAGGAAGTTGAGGCTTGTCATTTAAACCTTGCCCTATATTAGTCTTGTACTGGCTGGTTCAGTGTTTTCAGAGTTCTTATGTATTAAAGTAAAATCAGAGTGAAGTCTCTTATTTTTGGCTTTGTTTTGCTGTGTTGTGTGTTTGTTTTGTGTGAAATACAAAACTCCTTGTTTGGTTTCTGACAAGAGGTTAGCATCATCTAGGGTAAAATACTTTGAATGAACTTCTGCTGCTAACAGTGAGGAAGACCCTAAGCTCCAAGTCTTTAAATCTTTTATGTAAAGGGATCAGTGGGGATTTTTAAGTTGACTAAACTGATGGAGATTACTATAGTGAACAACCCTCACATAGCTGAAAAGGGCAGGCATATGCTTTAGATAAATGTACTTCAGTTGAGTAATTGGAAAGGAATGCTGAGTAAAGAGCTGCAAAATGCCATATTAAAATGATTGCAAAGACTTGCATAGAACTTCTCATAATTGTAGCTGGAATTTCATGTGCCAAATAGCCTACCTGGTGTTGTGCAAGATAAACAATATTTTTCCTTATTTCTTTGGAGTTTCAAATTTCTCTGAATTATAAATAGTATATAGGTGATATTCGTTAGATGAATGAGTTAAACTGTAATTGAAAGAAGATATTGATGGATTACTTAGGTAGCTAAAATAAGTATCAAGATAATGCTATGTGTGCATATAATAGTAACCATCTCAGGTAGATTTTAGGAAAATCATTATAATGGAATCCTAATTTACCCCTCATTTTATAATGGATTCACCATGCACTTATTGTAATCTGATTTCAGGTACTATTGCAGGGTATACTTAACTGGCAGTGATGCTCTCTTCCAACTCTTAAGCTGGAATGAGCACCTGTACAGTTTCAGGTACTCAAGGCCTTTACAAATTATTTCCTACTCCTGGATACACATAACAAAGTTGCTCAGACCACACTGCATCCCCAGTGCTTTGGAATGTTGGATGCTGGAGAGGGGTGTAGGTGAGGCTGCACAATAACTGCTTGGTGAAATGCCTGCTCGTGTCCCTTGTATGGGCACACATTGCATACATAGTTTGTATTTTGACCTTCTTGTTCCAATCTCATTAATGCATGTTTACTGAATAGAATACAACTCTGTGCTGGGGAGGGGTTCTTCAGTTTTGGTAGGGTTACATTCAGGTTATTAATCCAAGTGCTTTTCTTCACCAGAGTTCAATTATCTTCTCTAGAGAAGATTTTTAAAAACAACAGCAGGATTGAAAGTGCAAATATGAGTATCTGAAGGATGTTAACTTCTTCAGAAACTACTAAATTTTTTCTCAATTTGAAAGACATGATGTCTTTTTCTCCTCATAGAATTGAAGAGCATTTAGCTTTTATTGTGTTTTAAGGAGCTGAAGTGGCTTCTTCTATAAAGCATCAGAAATTCTATTCTCAGCCTTCAGGACTTCTGAGATGTAGGCTTAAAATAGGCAGGGGAAACCCAAGGCTGCCCTCTAATGGCATTTTCTCTAGTGATGCAGTGACTGCACAGCTAACCAACACCACCTGGTCACTGCTGCACTGAAAGTTACACAAACCATTCCCAGTCATTATAGTTCTCCTGTATTTCTGCTGAACACCTGTATGAGAATGTAATTTTCATCAGCTGAATAGGTCTATGGCAATCTTAGCATTACAGATTTCATGGATGGGAGAACAGTTTTCACCCTTAACAAATGGCTTGTGTATAAATAAATACTTAATTTATGAAGTAATTGGTTCCTGAAGTGAATTTCATTTTGTCAGGGTATTGTAATTACAGGACATCAGAGAGGGATTGTGACTGTTCCTTTTCTGTACCTTGATGCATGTTTGGGCTGTGAGTTTTTATCAGCTGTAGATAATCTGTAAATTGGAGAAATTACATGTTCTGGCAGGACTCCAGGCAGGTGCACCTGTGTGCAAGGTTTAAAGCGGCCCCAAAAGCAAAAGAGAACCTAATTCCCTGTGGTCTTGCTGTTTGCATTTTTGTTTGGTTTTTTTTTTTTCTTGTTTTTGTTGCATGTTTTTATTTTGGGGGTGGGTAGAGATAAGGAGTTATTTAGGGTTTTTGAGTTTTGTGAGAAGAAAACTACCTCCTGTTGGGAAATGTCCCTGCAATATTCAATGAGAAGACTTGTTTCAGCTTCAAAATCAGTAAGATATTCCTACTTCATTTAGTTACTTGAATCAGGGTTTTTTTTGTGTGTGACCAAATATGGGAGTGAAAAAAACATGGTGATGCTACCTGATAACACCAGCTATTCAGAATTACCTAAGAAGAATTTAAAATGTGTGTTACCCTCCCCAGAGTTTCCTATTGTTCTGGAGGAGGGGCGTTAGATTGAGCCAAGGTTGAAATGCAGTAGCAGCTGTTCAGTGCCTCATGCTTCCTTAGAGAATCAGCAGCATTTCTGGATGCACTAGGATTTAGTTAATTCACTTGTTATTTCTGGAGGAACTAAGGTTGCATAGTAGTGAGCTGCTTAGAATTGTTTATGCTGTGCTTGCTGCAGAAGCTGTGAAATGAGACAGAACAGTTTAGAAGTGCAGACCTTTTTGAGAAGAAACACTATAATTTTGTAGGTATAACAGAACCTGCCATATAAATACTTAATCCTGTGTGAGACTTTCATGCTTTTTCCATGCACCTTCTGTGGGATAATAAACCATGAATTAGGAGATCAAAAACTGCAAATTCCTGAAACTCACTATTGTGTGCTGTGAGTACTTCTTCCAAAGTTTCCCTTAATGAGGATTATCTGACAAAACTGTTGCAAACAGCTGATGTGAGTTAGATTTCTGTGGATATCAGAGAACCGTGAGCTTCTCCAGGAGTTTAGTTTGATGTGCTCTGTGATCAATGTTTCAGTGAGATAATAGGGTGGTATTTGCACTGCTTTCACTGAGCGCTCGATCACTTTCCTGGTAACGAGGAGGCAGGCTCCTCAGGACAGAAACATGGCCCACCTGTCCTGGGAGCGTGGCAATGTCTGGACCTGCAGTGTGAGCTGCTGCCATCTGTTCCACCCTCTCCCATTTCCAGAACGTTGCCTCAGGGTTCTGCCCTCCGCTTTGCATTGCTGGGATATTTGCTGGGCTGATTTATCCACTGCTGTAGCAGAAAGTAGCTTTGTTTTGTTTTCCATCTCAGTTTGTTGTTCACTGGGTTACAGAGGATTCCAACAAGGAGCAGAGGTGCAGGCCAGGTGGTCAACACCTTGGTAGGAGGTTGGACCTACCCTTGTGGCTCTTGTCAGCTTGTTACATCTCCTAGAGTTGTTCTGAGTTACAGAAGTGGTAGAAGATCACATCTGGTGGGAATGCAGGGCAGTCTGGCCTCCGACTACAGTGTACAGCCAGGTAGAATTGGTATTCCCCTCCCCAGGCCATCAGTGAGCTGCTTGTTTGATTCAGTCTTTGGCAGCCTTGTGTTCTGCTACTCTCTGAAGTGCATCACCTCTTTCCAACCTACACGTGTTCTTGAACCTCTAAATTCGTGTGTAATATCAGGTTGTTGAAGCTGCTGTTCAGGATGGTGTGCTGAAATCTTGATTAATCATTATAATTGGCTTTATGAATGATACTCTTTAAAACTGAAATAATTACAGAACATAATTTACACTTTGAAAGAGCTCATAGCTCATCACAGTGAATAAATAATACATTTACTTGACCTGAAGCTTATTTCACTTTTGATGCACTGACACAGACAGCTTCTAATAGCTTTTATACTCTATGAAGGTTTTTATATCACTGAGCTTTGGGGTGGCTTTGTCTTCTTTTCATGTTAAGCTTCCCTACAGGATAAAGACTGAAAAGAATCTGAGGGACCACTTTAAAAAATTACTGTATGCCTGACTCAGACCCACAAGACCATTGAATGATAATAAAACTATCCTGTTAGTCTTCTTCTTACAGGGTAACTTTGTGTTCCTATATGTCTTTTTTTAGAAGACAAACTACTAAGACTTTAAGTATATGACTCAAATAGATATTTTGCATATCAAGCCTACTCGTGAATGCCGATATTAAAAATACCATTGGAAATCTGCAGTCACAGAAAAATTATAGAAAACTTTTCCTTATTCTTTCATTACACACTATTGTCTTTTGTTGGATTTCTATAATAAGACAAAGGCAAATCTGTAGCCTCCCTTCCCAAACACCAACATAATCCACAATTAGATCTCCCTATCACTCTAGATATGTGTGCTTATTTTGTAATAGAATGCCTGGAGGTTTTGTAAGTTCATTTTGAATATTTAAAAGGATATTATTGTAATACATTCTTAGCCTGTTAACAGTCATTTATTCCTATGTGTAGAATCTAATGAATCAGAATCATGAGCAAATTTTATGCCATTTTTATAAGACTAGGCTTTAAAGTTTATTGATATTCTAGGGACAGGGTACTTTCAGTTGATCCAAGCCTTGTTTTTAATTTCTAGAATAATAATATTTAATCTAAAAAATATATATATAACTGTGAAATTAAATCTACATATTAATTTACTGCATTTTCTTAAATTGGCTTTGGGATAATCAGTTTCACTGCAGTGGCCTTAAAGGAAATTTATAACTTGAAAGCAAAAATTCAGATTTTCTTGCAAGTAATTTTTGTCCAAACGTATCATTAATGCATAATGTATTTATGTGATTAAATAATATTCTGCCTAATATTTATTTTTAAATAAGGCCAAAATTCAATAGAAAACTGAGAAACATAGCTTTTTCTGTCCATGTATGAAGCGATTATTTTGTTATTTTCTGGGTGTGATGTTATTAGTGTCTTTTATCAGGAGAGGAGTGCACTCACCTGTATAGCAGGTGGATGCAATAGCACTTAACTGCTGTTACTCAGATATTGTTAGAGATGTGTAGTCACAATGCAAACCACTCTCCAGCAAGATTCCTGCTATCCCAGAATCATAGTTGTTTTTTTTTTTTTGACTCACTGTGCTCACATCTAGTACTTGGTCACCATAAATATTCAGCAAGTGTTGATGTATGTCAATGGGTACAATTTTTTCCCTACAGAGGAATTTAATGCCACAATCTTTGCTTCAGATGTGTTTCCATGTCAGATGCCATTTTGCCAGATTGCCCCTCTGCTGCCACCTGTCACATGGTAACAAAATGAAATAGAATATTGATGGGAAGATTCAACTTCCACTGCCATACCACCACCTGCCTCTGATGTTGTGGGTCAGTGTAATTAAATAGGGAGTATTACTTCAGGGGGTAGTCCTCATATACCAGACAAAAATCACTTGGTTGTTGCCTTTGTAAATCCTTCTTTAAGGAAGTTAAAGCTTGCATACTAAAAATCTAATATTCAGTTTTTATTAAAGAGACTCCATTTTCCCTTGATCTTTCTCAGTAACATCCTTCAATCTCAACAACAAAGCTCTGAAGTTGCATTTTCTGTCATATCGTTAAAATTAACTGGTAGGAAGTATTAGCCTCTGTAGTTTATCTATTGACCTGGTGGGTGGACAGACATGAATTAATCTTTCTTCATTCTGATGCTATTATATAGTAAAGATTAGGCTAATATTTCTAACTTCTCCCCTGTTTTGATGTCTGTGATATGAGTACACTACACATTTCTATTTCTAGATATTCTGATATGAATAGGATAGGAATGTGTATGTGAAATGTATTTATAAAAGTGGTATATGAATGGAAATAAATGCTAATTTGTGAATAGTTTCTTCAATATTCCTATATTTTGTTTGCATGTATGAGGTAAGCAAGCTAGATATATTACTTCACTGAAGGCTTAATGTAGAATGTGGCTAATATTAACAATAGTAAGCATGATTTGTTCATCACACACTCTCCTTCTGCCTTGTTCAGATGTAACAGAATATGTTTTAATTACAGGAATGACTGAAAAGAGAGAATGAGATTTCTTGGATGTTAAGACTAGATCAATGTATCCATGAGAACATTAATAGATCTGTTATGTTTTTTTCGTTCTAGAGAGGTGTAGTATATATTTTTGGTTACATCTCCTGAATGGATGGGGTGTATCTTGGTTGAGACAGATGGATGAGTGGGCAATGTGAATCAGCAGTAAGGAGATAGGCATTAAGCAGACAGATCTTGGCTCCACTGTTATTTGCACATCTTGTCTCCTCTTAGAAAAAGTTGCAGTTCTTAACCACATAATTCCAATTGTTAGCTGTGGCATATAGTTGTTTTTCAGCGGGTCACTTTTCATTTTTGTCTATGAAAAATGGTTAATAAATGAAGACCATTGTTCACAGACTCAGAGCAGTAGCTATAATTGGATATTAAGGATAATATATTAAGTGAGACGCAATATGGAATTCACTGATTCCTGCTGTAGCTTTGTATATGAGCTACAGAGTGAGTTTAGAGCATTATATACCTTTAGTTAATGTTATTTATAATGCACATTGTGTTAGTTCTTCTACTCATAAAGTAATCTGTAACATTAAAACTGTGTGGAATAATGCAGAGAAACAATGGTAATGACTTCAGTAGAAAGTTTCCTTTGTTCTTGGAAGAGGACTTAGTAATATAACAAGTGCAATTGCTGATAACAATTACTGGTAAGCATGTTTTAAGAAGGTCCTGGGTCTCCAAACTGCAAACTTATCTGCTTGACCAGCTAGCCTGCAAAATGTGCTGTTAAATCCACCACTGTAACATGTTGCACATCTTTGTTTCCTCAACAAACAAGCAAATACTTAGGGAAAGGGGATGTGGTGGGACCAACAGTGTATGCACTAAGTCAGTGATTCGTCCTTTTTCTCTTATTTTATTGCAAGAAAACCTTTTGAGTGCTGCTAACATTAAGTTTATTAAATATTTTAATAGTGAATAAATTTCCTCATCACATTTCTTAAATGAGACACCTCAGAATTTCCTGCACCATTACGTTTTCTTTCTTGCGTAGTATGTGATTAAGGCTGAACTAAGGAAATCAGTGCTCGGTATAACTATTGGCTTTGCTATTGTGAATCTGAATGTCAGGGGAGGAATCATTTACCTCCTAAAATCCTCTTCTGCTTGACGTGATGTGGGAATGTATTTCAGACTCAGGCACTGAATGAATACAGAAGCCAAACTCTTGTAAGGAAAGAAGCTAGCTTTGTTTTAATGATCAGAAGGAGTGCTTAACGGCATAACAAGCTTGTAGCAAGTGAGAGGTAATAACTAAATTAACAGAACTATTCCTGCCCTATTAGTTATGTTCTTAAAATATCCCAGTACTCATCATTGTCAACAGCTTGTAGTGATTTCAGTTATTTGGTATGGTTGATGAAGCATGAATCTGAAATGGACTTTAACATGGTCTTGTCTAAAGACAAAGTAGTGGTGTAGAGAAAGTAATGGACAGATTAAATTAAAAACACAACCTACATTGTTTGTTTTTTTTTTTTGGAAGGTTTTTTCTTCTAACAATGATAGGAAACGAAGAAGCAGAATTGGGAAATGAATAAAAGAGCTAAGGTGTTGATCTGTCTCCTATGCTAGTGTTCACTTCTGTCATACATTGTAATTTCCACGAAGTATCTAACACCTTGGTAAATTGTGTTTTTCTGATACCTCAGAGACCAGACCAGTCCCTCAGCCTCACTTGAGCTGGCAAGTTCAGCCTGTCTTCAGCCTTATGTAAGAGGAATGAAAAACCAAGTTAATACTGAATGTAATTAATGCATATTCAAATCCAGTAATTTAACTCAGAGCATATTAGTTCTGTCAAAAAAAAAAAAAGTGTTCTGTCCACTTTGCAGTCCCTGAGAATGTTTAATGTCGTAGGTTGACCTGGTGTTGCAGCACAAGGAGATGTAATGTTGCTCTGGCTGTAAGGCATTTCTTCATCTGGCCTTGATTAGGAATGATCAAGGTCTTTTTTGGCATTGTTGGCTTTGTTTTGCATTTCTGCGCTGGGCAGACACAAGTATTGCAGGCTTTGTGTGTCCCAGCTGTCTCCCTTACAAAGCACAGTGTGGCTTCCTGTGTCACAAGGTCTTTATTGCTGCGCTACTGATGCAGTGCTCAACTTTTTCTATCTGTTGCAAGTGAGGTGATTCAAAAACTCTTAGGCTTAACTTGCCTTTATGGTTCTAAGAGTAGATTTGTTTAACTTGAGATTGGTGGTAAAAGATAAAGACCTCTGAATATCACAGTTCAGACAGTAAGGTACTGAAGACATCAAAAAGATTTTCCTGACAAGTAGGCATGAAATAAAAGCAATTTACATTAATGAAATTAACTCAGTCCCCTTCTGCACACTGTTAGGGTGGTTGTTTTTCTTTTCTGCTGTTATTACTTCTAATTACCCATGTCTTCTAATTATTAGAGTAGGTTTTGTTTAGACTCAATTATTGATTCAAAGACAGTTTATGCTTTTGCTGAAATGAGAGATATTTACTCTGAGAAGAAATTCTGCCCACAGCACAAAAATTAGCTGCTTTTGCACAGTTATTTCCTTCAGCTCTCCAAATCACTGGTATCAAGGATCTTCCACCTGGAGATGGAAGCAAGTGCAGAATGGCTTCCTTGAGAGAATATATTAGGGAAAATAATGCATAGGGAATAATGGAGTCCTAAAAATAGACTCAAACTTATCTTCTTTTACCATAAATTTCCAGCTCTGTCAGGCACCTGATGCGAAGAGATCCAGAGTTCATATACAGGGCTCCTTTTCAACACAAATTGCAAAGACTGTCTTAATTTTAAGAATTGCGTATTTCTAAATGAGGAAAGTTCACTTGAGTACCTGCCTATGTAAGCTGAAAGATCAAAAATTTTTCATGTGAAATTTGAGGAAGTGAAAGAGACTGTGAAGACCAAAATTACTAGCTAAATTTCATCTTTTTCACTGAGTGTAGGATTTTTATAGGTATATTTTAAAATCTTGAGTTCTCTGCTCTGTAAAGGACATCTGTGTAAACAGCCCCCTCTCACTGCACTGATCTGTGTCCCTTGAGCGCATTCTGAATCATACTCATGCACTTCAGGGACAACTATTTTTTCCTCTGTTTTTCACTCCTCTGTAGAACTGTAATATCAACAGTGCTCCAGGGAAGTGAGGTGCAGCTTGTTGCACGTTGGACAGCATCACCATTAGCACTACCTCTGTTCTCATTTCAAAACATTACTTGCTTGTGGTGACATAATAGAATATCATAATAGTCATAATAGAATTATTTTTCAGCATTTTTAATGGCAATTATGATGCCAACGGCCATACCATTTGTGAAGAGCAAATTTCAGCAATCAGTGCAGAGAAAATGCCTCAGTTCAGCACTTACTTTGAAGAAAATAAAATTCTACATAGCCTTCATAGTCTTTGCCACAGTTGGCAAATTCACACTTGATTTTTTTTTAAGCAGTTTTGATATGAAATATGAATGAAGTCTGTAGAGGTGAAAGAGTTTAAAGCCACACACTTATATATTCTGGACTGATTCTTATATATTCTGGACTGCTTGATTGAGATGCATCATTTTCAGAACTTGTGGTCTTTTGTACAATAATTAAATTGCTGGTGCTGTTTTTTGTGGTTATACTTCAGGAAGTCTGAAGTCTTTAGGAAGAGCAATATTGCATAAGTTTCATGGTCAAACACAAAAATTCAAAAGCTATCACCAACCTGAGAATGTTTTATGTTCACTTTTTTTCATGCTTCGTGCTCATATTATAGAAAGGAAATTGGAAGGAAATTAAATATTCACCTTGTTTCTTACTTTGATACTCTCTTCATTAATACCAAAGTAAAAGAGGATTAGAGGAAGTTAAACCTTAGGAAGATTTTTCTTGGGAAGTCCTGCAACTATATTCCTATTTACTTACTTATCTATATATTTAAATAAAATAGAGATATAAAACTGTATTTATTAGTATCTTATCCCTTCAAAATCTGATGAAACTGAAAGACTTAAATGATTACAAAGAGAGGATGGCTGGAAAATAGATGGTTATTAAATGTCAAATCTAAATCTGTCATTTTGTTTTAAACATAAGAGGGTTAAGTAAGCTGCCAGTAGCACTGTTCAATTAAAAATAGTTTATATCCTGTAGTTTTGCTATTAAAGTGTGCTTATTTGACTTAAATTTGCAATAAAATTGTTCTGTTGAAGATTCTTGTTAACAGCATATGGACAGGGCTTTATGTTCATCAAGCAGATGCACGCCAAATTCTAATATGTGCTTAAGGAGATACCCTTTTAACAATATAAAGACTTAACCTATATTCACAGCTGGTATTTTCATGAGGATTTATCTAGTGAGGTATTAGTGACCACTGTCTTGCAGCACATGAAATTTTTTTCAACTTTGGATGTATTCATGTAAGAAATATCAAATTGCAGAAATGAAGTTTGTAAGGAATACATTTTTGTTCAATTTAGATGTATAAATATATGTTAATCCAAATCAAACACGGGCAGTGAACGAGTACTATTAGTGTCTTCTAATTCAGAAGTATTCCAGCTGTCAAAAAGCCTTCTGCCCAAGACGTTTTCCTGTCCTGCTCTAAATGAATCTTAAAAGGAAATATCAGATCTGTAAAAGTAATCAATCCCTATATGTCTTATAAGTGTGTCAAACTCGGTGCCATTCTTAAGCTTCTGAGAGAAAGAGAAGTGTTCACAAGATGCATGGTATTATCAAGCTGATTCCCCTTGACTTGAACTTCAGTTGTTCCTGTGGGGATATATTTTGTTTGCTGTGCAAGTACTGTACACTAAGTGTGTACCACCCAAAAGTATGTGCAAGTTAGGTTAAATACTTTAATGTGGGATATGGAAGCTATAAATCCTTAGGGAGGGTACCAGGCAATATGGGCAACATAACAGGAAGCAGGCAGGCTTCACCAGTTTTCTTCACTGGTAAATCTCTTTTAGACATTTCAAGAGACTATGAAGTGTATGGAGTGCCAATGCATGAACCCAGTGGGAGATTTTTCAGATGTTTAAGTTGTTTCTGGGCAGAATGATTTAGTGTATGATTTATTTGAGGAAGAGATGGACTGACGTGACAGAATAGCAACCACTGGTAGATTAGAAATGAGAAGAAAAGAGTTGTATTTTAACAGAAAAGATTATGCCCAATGAAATTAAGACACAGCTACCCAGCTCTTTTGTATTAAAGTTTTGATGACAGATCTTCTTTGTGCAGATTAACCTGTTGCAGTAGAATTCTGGACATAATGTTATAATGTTTTGAGTTTGATTTGTAAAATATAGCAGATACTAGCCTTTTAATTTATAGAATTTTAGGTCCTAGCTTAGATTAGTTAGCAGTTCTTCTGAGCTTTGATTGTGTGTTCAAAGAAGGTACTGGATACACTGGGTAGCATAGGCATGGTATGTACGATGTCATGGATATTTTTTTCTATATTATTTCAGAACTACTCTTAGAATATATACTTCCTAAAAGTTTTTTTTATGATTTTAAATTATTAAGGAGTTGTGCTGAGAAATAAAATACTATCCCGCCTATTTTCAGGTTTAATATGTTTAATACATCAGTTCAATGTTTTGTTTTTTGGTGGCACAAACTCTTTTTTGCAAACTGGATGCTTATACAAAGGGCTCTTCCTATTTTAGTCCCTGTCCAAACACACTCCTGAGGTCTGCAGTTATTTAACTGCTGCAGAAATGCAGAAGTGAAGCTTTCTAAAATGGGCAATTGGCCAGCAGTAATCAGCTGTGTTCAGAAATGCTGCCTGCTGCTCTGCCTTTGTCTCACAATTTTACAGATCACTAATCTGCAGGATCCTTCTTAATCCGTTCCTGCTGGCTTTCATTTGTAAGCATTTATTATACAGTTATACCTCATATAAAGACCTTGAACTTTCTATAATATTTGTAAAGAACATTTTTATACATTCAGCATTGTGACATGCAAGTTCTACTGTTTTCAACATCGTGATTGTTATGTGCTCTATGTAGTATATACACTCTTCAACAGTACTGATGCTACTTAAAGTCAAATGAGGGGTGAGGTCCCATTGTTGCAGGAGAATAGAAATATAGGCATTGCTCCAAAGACCACAATGTGTAATAATTTGATACCTGAAGTATAGGCTGGGAAAGAGATGTAAAGGAACAGACAATACGCTACTGCATAAGATGTGTAATACTTATTGTACTTGCAAGTAACATTTTGCTGCCTTCCAGGTTTCTAAAGCATTTTATGTGTTTCACAATTGGATTAATTAGCAGTCAATGTCTCATTTTCTAGAACCGTAATCCGTACTGTTAAAGCAGCAGTTTAGAAAAGGCAAAATTCTGTTAGCCAGCAGAACCATATTTTAGACAACAAAGAACAAATGTTTTATGACATATTCAAAAACATATTCAAAAACACAATGAAACATCAGCAGTTGGAGATGTGACACTTTATAGCCATCCAGCAAATACTAAAATGTAGTTATCATTCCATCTGATTTTTGAAGTGTAAGTTGTCTTTTTCCAGATGAGTTTTTTAGTGTTGAGAAGTAAGTGGCATGGAAATAAGTAGGCATACAGATTTGTAGATATCACAGGGGATATATCACACACAGATGCTTTCAAAATGTGTTTTTTTTTTCAATCCAAGGTCATTTGTAAGTGATTTTTTTTCTAAACCTGCACATCATCCCAAGAGTGGCTTTAGGCTGTCAGAACAGTGATTAAAGCACTGTATCCTCATGTATTTGGGAAAAAAATATCAGATCCAAAAGGTTATTTTTTCATCACCTTGTGCTTAACAACATCAAAAGTTTAGGATGTCGGAAATGATAGCGCATCACTAATTTCATAGGAGACTCCATGTTTGTATTGGTTCTTGGGATGATATTTTCATCTCTCTTAAAAGAAAAATAACAAACTGACAGTACTGTTGCTAAACTGAACTACAGTAGTGCAGGTTCTTCTGACAATTAGAAAAACATCTATTCAATAAATCAATTATTTGAAAGGTACTTGTTAATAAATATCACTTGCAACTTTTCAACAACGCTGCATGTATCAGACTTCACTTGGGTAGGCAGATTCATTGAGCAAAAGAGCAAATGTGCTATCATCCAGGATTTGGGGTATTTTACAAAGCTCTATTTTGATAATTTTGGAGAGGAGTTAAAGTTATATATTTTTTGAAGTTGTTTATAACTATTTCCTGTAATTAAAAGGTTTTTTGATCAACTTTTGTGATTTATATGGACCTAAAACTGAATATCAGGTTTCAGATCACATATACAAGACTAATTGTACATGTAAGAAATAAAAAATACTGAAGCTGGTAAATCTTATATGATTGAGAATATAATAATTAAAAAAAAAACACTGAGGGAGGAGCTTGATAATAGTTACACTAATAATATTCCTTTTTTTTTCAGTTCTTCAGAACTGGTGAGCTTGCTTTTGCTGATCTAGATTGTGATGAGCTCCATTCATGATTTTTCCCAACTACTTAGTATTTCTGTTGATTCAACAGGATTTCTTTGGTCAAGTTTTTCTTTTGGTTTCCCAAGATGCATCCAGTAACATCAGAAGGGAAGTTTTGGAAGGCTTAAAGTCATTTTTGATGTTCCAGGTGTTACAAAAGGCCTCTTTATAAGTAAGCAACATGGTTCTCAGAATTCTATCTCTGCATCTTCCACTTGAAGTACTCAGTACATATTTTGAAGTAGTTGTCTTGATTGCATTACCTGCATTTTGAATTGAGCTCATTTGGAGAAGATTTCTTAAGCAAATGACATGGTTTTATTTCACACAGCATGTAAGGATTTAGCGTTCATATTCCAAATGATCAGTTCTACCGAACTTTGAAGTCAGAGAAATAGACTGTCAAACTGAGATGTCCTTTTACTGACAGCTATAGGGATCACTTCATACTTAAGAGCATGAGTGTGCAAACAAAGCATTACCTTGTAACAGGTAAATACTATTTGTGAAATGAAGTAGTTAAAACTGAAGCCCTTCTTCTGGGGTGTGGGTGTGTAAAACTGCCCCAAAGAGGAGAACCAGGTGGCACTTGAAGCTTAGGGACTGAATGCATGACCTGTTGACTGTCTACAGACATAGGCTGTTACATGCTACTGGCAGGATACCTTGTGATAAGAAGCAGATTAAAACTTGGCAATTTCCTCCTTAAAGTTTTCTGATGAATACTGCTACCTATTAGCAGAGCACTTCTGTTTTTCTGCTGTGAGTGTTAACAAAAGCTTCAGCAATGTGTAAACACTGTGAAAGAAAAATTAGCTTTCCCATCTGCTTTCCTCTGACTAATGTTTCTTCCATCTCATGTTTAGCACTAGGCCTCTCTGACGGGATTAAAAATAGATAGTTACAGAAGAGCTCACATGGTTGACACTCAGTCTTTGGGACTTACAACCACAAAATCCTTGGAGTACCAATCACAACCAGCATACATATAGTAATCTCATTGTCAGTAAATGTTCCAGTAGTGTATGGTTTGTGTATCTGATCCTATGAAAATACATCTGGGGAAATTAAGTTTGGAGGTAAAGTGATGAGCTTTACAGAAATGGGAGAAAAGAAGGTTAAGTTCCACATGACAGCAAGAGGGAGGTGGTTTCATTTATTCTGGCCCTCACAGAGGCCCATCTCTGCAGTACCTGATTGCCTCAGAATCACTGTGTTAGTGACAGTGAATAATTGATCTTTCTGCTTGGCAGCATAGTAGAAAAATTAGAGAAAAATGAAAAAAAATGAGATGTTTGATTGCAAAGTTTAGGTAATTTAAGTAAACTAAGGAAAGTATCTTATCTGTCCATTTAGAGATTGTTGCATTGATCCAGGATCAGTGTCTCCTGGAAGACAGCACTAGCAGCCAGGCTGTTCCCTGGCCTGTGTTGATCTCCTGGTTGTGATACTGAGCCATCATGTATAAACCAGTAACAACTGAATCAGCCAGATATAAGAATCCAAGTTTGCTGTTACTGTAGGAATTACGACAAGTGATCTGAGAGTCACTTTCTCTTCATAAGTAATTAAACCATATGTAAAGAGGAATAAATCCAATAGAAAAGATGAGAGGGCTTCAATATTTTTTGTGAGTTTAATTGTTCAGGTCTCTTGGAAAGTAGCAGTTGTTAGTTTCTTTCCATGTTTGAAAATAGAAGAGACTAAATTTGACATGAGGTTTCCTCCCTATGTTACAACTCAGCTATGCTGTGCATTGACTAGGGGGCTTCTTATTTCATAGTGGGAATGTTCTTAAGTCATTAAGGCAGAAGCAGAGATACTCTTCCAGGGTGACAATAAAGGACAGAAGATGTGTGGGCATGCAGCTTTAGACCCTGATAGCATGATAACCACAGTCACAAATGTTATAATCTTTCCTTTTCCAAATAAACAACAGTGCTTAATACAAGGCTTCAAATGTATTAAAGCTTTTAAATCTTAATGGGAAACCCAAACTATACACAAGGATGTGGGGAATTGAAGATACACAACCAAATACACTCATGGAATAAATATCCATGTAAAGTAGCTTAATTTCATCATACGTTTAGAGTTGTCTCAGACCCTGTGTTGCTATAAAGATAGGTTCAGCAAAGATGATAGCTTCAGATATGTTTAAAAGATGGGTGAAACAAAGTATGTTTTTAAAACACACTGACCTGAAATTGTAGCTGTAAGTTCTTTAAAATTCTAGTCTTGTTGCAGGAATGCTTGGTTATTTATCATGCTATATGCTATTTAATTATTCAGTAGTACGTAGGGATGTAAAATGTCTAGAAAATAAGCTTTTTCTTACAAATGCTTGTCACTACTCCCATCACTAAACTGGATGTGTAAAACCATAAAGCTCTTAAGATTGTATTGAAGGAAGCAGAGCTGTTCTCAACTAGAAAGGATGGTACTTCTAAGTAAGCTTGCATGACATGTACAGCTAAAGTTATCAAATCAGAGCATTTATTGATCTTATCTATGTGTCTCTGTTCTGCAACAAATGCTGTGGTAATGACTAAAACAGACACTGTTCTGTCTCATATATTATTAACCATGTTCTCTGCTAGTGTTAATTCTGTATTCCTGCAATACATGTGCATAAGACATGCAAAACCATTGTCTGGAGAGAATGTTACCTAATATAAATGATGGAATTCTTCATAGGTTAACTTTTTTGATATTTTTAAAGACAATATACTGTATTAAAGTACTTCATCAAATGCAATTTAAAATAGTGGTTAAATGTGATCTTTTTTGGTAATTTATTTATTTTTTCCTTAGCAGAAAGGTTGCTACGGGGAAGAAGAGGACAGATTCTTTAGCAGGGTCTGTTGTGATGTGATGAGGGGAAAATGGTTTCAAACTAAAAGTGAGTAGGTTTAGGTTGAATATAAGGACAAAGTCTTATGCAGTGAGGGTGATAAGGCACTGGAACAGGTTGCCCAAAGGTGTGGTGCAGTGCCCATCCTTGGAAATGTTCAAGGATGTCTTTTTCCTCATACACATACACTGAAATGAGAGTGATTAGAGTAATGCGTCTTAAAGTCAGTCACTTTATTAGTAATTGAAGATACACTTCATTGCACTGAGCCCTCCATATTCATATCAGTAAGGCTAACCTCAGGAGAGAGCTGTTCTCAGAGTTCAAGCCTTTACAGAACTGTAAACCTTTGCTGTGTTTTCCAGCAGTCAGTGGAATTTTCTTGGGGAAAAACTTGCACATGTGAGGTTTGGATTGTGCTTGTCCTGTGCCCAGTTAGTGCTTCCTCTGGCTTTCCACCCTCTGATGCTGTGAGTCTTCCCAGCGAGCAGACTTGGCAGCTGTGCTGCAATTTCAGCTTCGGGTAAAGATCTGGTGCAGATTCTGAATCACAGCTGCTCTTTTCTGATGTGCTCTCTCTTTTTCTTCTCTGTAGAGCTTTTTTTTATCAATTGATTAGGATATTTTCATAGAATCATTATGGTTGGAAGAGACCTCTAAGATGATCAAGTCCAACCATCAACCCACTAAAGAAAGCCCGCTAAACCATGTCCCTAACTGTTACATCTATATTTGATCTCTCATTTTCCAGCTGTTAGGAAAAGAGCCCTATTCACCAAGCTCAGATCTTCGTTACATCATGACCGTTTGCTGTTTGTCCTAAGGGGATGCTTCTTCTGGAGGCTGTTTGTTCATATCTTTCTTTTCACCTTACGTCTTAGGAGCATTTTTTAGCTTAAAAAAACTAATTCTTGAAGCATACTTAACATGCAGATAAAATCATATGATAATTTGTGCTCAAGTTGCCAACTTTTCAGTGAAAATATGATAAAATCATGTTTTTTTGATGTCAGAAAAGTGTATTTCTTTTTTCTCACTCCAAGATAAGGTTTATTAAGTCTTATTTTTCATTAATATTAGGAAATGTTAGTGCTGTTATCAAACTGTCATGGTTCAAATCTGGATTTTTGACCTAAGTACTGGTTTTGCAAAATAGATTCTGTCTTTAGTGATAGACGTTTGTCTAAATTTACACTTGTAGTGTATTTTAAAGAGACTGTTTCTGTCTGAATCCGGAAAAAAAAAACAACAATATTTATCCGGTGATACTTTGATGCTAATTCTTTGGCTGTCTGAGCAAGTGTTGCCAGGGTAATGTTTTGCATTTGTATCATATTCTTTTCATGGTAATCATGAAGTGAGCACTCTTCAATTCAGCATTTGAAGTTGGGCTATAGTCTCACGATTTATATGGGCATGATAATGTTTGTTATACTGTTATACCATATCTAGAACAGCTGTATGCAGAGAACTGCAGAAAGATCTGGGGTATCACAATATCCTTTCATTCGTGGACCACTCTTTGGCTACTGCTGTGTACCTGAGACTAATAGAGCAGCAGCAAATGGAAGAAGTCTCATGGACTTCTTTGTGGCTCATGGTCATTTACCCCGAGTACTAAGGTTTGCCAGACAAGTGCATAAAAACATTTTATGGATAATTATTAGAAGATAGATTAAACCTTGGTTGATGTGATACAGATTCCTTAAGAGTAGGCTATGTTGTTACTATTTTTTTAAAATCTATGATACGTTTTGCTTTATTTCCTTGCAAACTTTGAGAGGTTTGCTTGCAGTAGAGAAACTCTGGTTTTGCTTCTGTTTTGATGGCATTTGGGGGATGGGGAGGCAGGGTGGATTTTGGATTTTTTTAAGCTTTTGGGACTCTTACGTATGAACACATTAATTCCTCATCCTGATGCAATATGCGAAAGCACTGCAGCTGCAGGATAATGCAATTAATTTGTTGTATGTGACACAGACAGTAGACTATTTTTCAGTTTTTCTGGAGGAGACTAACATCCACCTTCTGTTTTGCCTCTTCCTCACTTACAGCATCTTAATTATTTTCAGTGGTAACACTTCCAGTTCCTCTCCACTGATATCCTCCACCTTTGGGCTGCATTTCCAAGGTGCACTTTCACTGCCCACATCTGCCATTGCTTACAGCTTTTTTACGTGGCATTAATGTGAAGCTAAACTGACTTCTGACATCTGGCCGTTGCCCTGAAGTGTTATGAACAACTGAGAAAAAGACCAAATACTTGTTATTTTTTCCTTGCTGCTGCTTGGCAGCATCATAAGCAGCCTCAGTTCCTGAAACAGTATAAATCATGAAAGTAGCACTGCATTCTGTATATTTGTTTGATATTTCAACATCTTTGGGGGACTTAAAGGATTTGGAGGTCTTTAAGGGAAAGAAGTAATACTGCTGCTCAAGTCTGTGGCTTGGGCTTCAAACTCATCAGGAAGAACAAACAAGGCATCCAAACCAATGTACATCTATCCCAAGTAAAATTTACTTATACGCATATTAATTGTTCTGACATTTTTCAGATAAGTATCCTCAGAGTTTATTTGCATAGTGCCTAGCTAACATGGTGGCAAGTTGTAATATTTAAAATAAAATTTATAAAATATAATAATTTTTATAAGGTAGTAATACTGCTTATGATGGCCCTGACCTTTTCAAGACCTATAGTGTTGTAACATCAGGGAGGGAAAGAGGCAGACTGCATGTAAGCTGACCCTACACAGTAACATTAAATCTCCCAGGAACTAGTAGCATCATATTACTATCCCACTCATGTATTCAAGAGCAAGCTGCGTTTTATCAATGATGCCTTCTCTAGAAGGATAAATATTTTAAATAAACCACCAAATCAAGAGCAATTCTACTCAGTTACTTTGTAGACCAACAAGTGTCTACTTTTCTGTGTGGATTTTACTTAGTGAACATTTTTCTCTTAGGCTGTGAGAAAAATCAATGTGTGGCAATGTTAACTGTATTTATTGAGCTTATAGAATGAGGTTATCAATGTAGTAGTGGTACTTAACCTGTAGAAAATAGAATATTAAACTTGTTTTGTGCAATCTGGGATTTAGGCTGTTAATCTCACCAGACCTATTGTTGCTGGCATTAGAATGGGCAGAGCTTTAATGAAAAACCTCATTCCTCTTGCATTGTTGGGCAACTAAGTGCTTTTATATTATTTTCCTCTTTAACACTGCCCAACTGTCCAATTCTGTAGTTTTAAAAACACTGATTTCCTCCTTTTTCCTGTAGCCAAATTAAAATAGGTCAAAGATAAATTCACTTATACGCTACATAATAAAATACCGACAGGGAAATCATCATAAGTGAAAGCATAAGTTGGACTTTGTAATACATTTCTGTGAGAATATATATGTGATAAATAATGTAAAAACACTGTTGTGAACATGAACTCTACCTGTCTGTAGTCCAATGACATTGATATGAATATAAAAAACAAAAACAAACAAAAAACCATTGAGGGAGGCCAAAAGTATCACAGCCCTCAATAAAGGCATCTGTGCTTTACTGCTTATTATCTTTACATGTTAAGTCAGAGCTTGAGAGCGCTGTTCAGGGCCTCAACATGGGTTGCTGTTTTTTGTGGTCACGCTCAAATGGAATAGGCATGTCCAAGGGTCTTCCATTGGCTCAGGAGAGCAGAATCTGTCTCAGGAGTGCAGGAAGGCACCACATTCTGTGCTCATACACAGGCACCTTCTCTTCTTTCTCATCCTGCTTCCTGGATACTGGTAACAAATTTTCTAACTGTTTCCAGAAAACTTGATGTATGGTCATGGGCATTAAGGAAAAACAAAGATATATTTATTACTCAAAAATAAAACAAAATACTTTTTGTTCTTCCAAAAAGGTTCTACTATTTTTTACTATTTTTTTTAGCATAAAAAGTCTGAGAAACAGGAGCAGCCTTTGAATAGGCTTCACCTCACTTCTGTGGGTCAAGCAGGATTATGTGCTGCTGCTGAAAACGGCTTTGCTGCCTGCAGGAGTCATATGCTTAGAATGAGACTATAAGCACAATTTTCAAATTAGAACAGGTGCAATTCACTGTATTTTAAACACGTTTTCAGAATTTTGGCTTCATTTTGACTGGAGAGCTTTGAATCTCACTGTGAACCATGCCCCATTCTTGAAATTTTCTTTTCCCATGAGGCCTGTGAGGTTGTTGAAACCTGTGTAGGATCCTCAAGTACACTCAAGGTTCATCAAAGCCACATCACGCAGAGATCTGGTCTCCTGGACCATGCACACAGTTTAGAATTGCTTTAAGCTCATCCCCTTAAGCCAGGTTTGTCTAATTCTAGGCAGGCCCCCTACACCTGGGCTGAGGAGGGAAGATGTCTGGCAACAGGGTGATTAGAAGAGCAGGATTAAAGTACTTCTGGTGTATTTGGCTAGGGGTAATTTTTTTTCTGTTTATTCATGATCCCTCTTTCCTTCTTTTCAATAGCAGCCATCAGTAAAATAACTTGGCACTGCACCTGGAACATAACAATCAAGCTCTTCATGCTTCATTGCGCACGTTACACAGAGTGGAGGAGTAGTCAGTGTGATTTCCACAGTCTGTAAACCAATTAGTGTAACATTCCAAGATGTATGTTTTTATATGGTATGAATTGAGCTTCCCCTTTGTTTTCTACACTTGAAAAAAAAATCTTTTCAAAAGACTTAATATGTGAAGGATTTTCAGCAATTCAGGAAATATTTTTCTTTCTTTTATTAAGATTATTAGATTAAGAGCTAGTCAGACAGTTCCTTCTTTAGAAAACTTCTATCAACAGAATGTTTAATGATGGGTTATACGCCTGAATTAATTCTGTGTCTTGGTACAACACAGAGGCATGATCTTGTGTTATTTTAATGGCTACGTGAACTCTAATGCTGCTTCTGTGATCACTGTTCCAAATCATTATTTGCTGCCAACAGAACTGTCCCAAGTTCAGTATGTTTAAGTCACTATTTTATAGCCTAAATATGAGAGTGTTTTAACTATTGCATGATTCAACATTCATATCTTAAAGGATTTTTTTAAATAATCAATCAAGGAATAATAATACAATTCAGTCACTGTGACACTGGTGAAGAAATATTAATCATCTCCTTAAAATTTCAATTATATATTACTGCACCTTATATCAACATGTAATAGTATTGTGGGAAGATTTATATCCTGCAAAGTTTATATTTCTATGTGTTAGGTTTTAATGGCCAGATATTGTAAATTTCTACATGTAGTCTTAACTGTACAGGGACAGCAAATTCCCTGTAGCTGAATGGAACTACTCTACTACTCTCATGTACAAAGTTAAGTATGTACAGGACATTGTACATGCCATGTATGTATTAGAGAGCTTCTATCGATTTTTTTTTACTTTTTTTGATCCAGATCAGAATCATCATATAAATTATCAGCATATAAAAAATATTAATTAGGAGACCTCATTTTTTTCTACAACTGCCTGAAAGGAGGTTGCAGAGAAGGAAGGGTATTAGTCTTTTTTGGTCTTAGGTCACAGATGAAAAGAGATGAGGAACAGCCTCAAGTTGCACAAGAGGAGGTTTAGGCTGTATATTAGCCTCCACAGAGAGATCTGTCAAGCATTGGAAGGAGATTCCCAGGGAAGTGGTAGAGTCACCATCCCTGGAGGTGTTTAAGACATGTATGTGGGCCTAAGGGACGTGATTTAGTGATGGGACTTGATAATGTAAGGTAGATTGTTGTACTTGATGATCTTTAGGGTCTTTTCCAAAGTAAATGATCCCATGATTCTATATTGAGTCATATTTGCTTAAATTTGGTATGGATTTTTTTGTTTTTTCTGTATACACACATGCTCAGAGATTAATTCAGGTCATAAAATGAGACTTCTTTCTCCTTATTTAAATGTTAGAGTCACTTTCAGTGATGTAGAGCTACCAGCACAATGCTGATGCTTTAGTACCATTCATTTTCTTGACATATTTACAATGTCACTACACTTCACCGAATGTCTAACTGAATGGAAAAATATGATTTAAGAAAAAGGTTCACATATTACAAGATATTTTAGATGGAGAAAGGAAAATGCTTGTATATTTTGGTTCAACAACAAAATATCCATTTCTGCACAGATCCTACTGACAGTTTCAGTTAAGAGGCCTCTCACAAAGACACTTCCCATAGGGGAAGCTGAAAGTATAATGGAATGTTATAAAGCATTATATTAGTGGAAAGGTTATTGTTGGCATTGTGAGGTGGTTTATTTATTTTATTAGAAAGGAAATAACATGCACAATTTTTTTTCCATTACAAATGTCACCTGAAACAATAGTGGCTTAAGAAAGGAAAGACACAAATAAAATAAAAACTATTCATTCTGTGAATTATGTATTAGTAAACATTTTTCTGCATGTGTGTATCATTAGAATATAGTTTAAACTGGTTTTAGTGTTGAAGGTAATGTTCAACTGAAGTAATGACATTAATTGCATGGGACAGCACACGTAGTAGGCTTCACTTCTTCAGGATTGGCTTTGTTGAAGGTAACTTCCTAGTCTGGGTGTTCTGGGGTGGTTGTTGCAGAGAATAGATGTCTATATTTCGTAGGGAAATTTAATGTTTTGAAATATTGAATTTCAATTTCAATTGAATATTGAAATATTGAATATTATGCATGTTGGAAGTGTTTGTTTTCCTTCCACTACTAAAGAAACATACACTTTCCAGGGGAAGGTACTATTTATCTCTACTTGTATCTAGAAAGAAGGTTCTTTTTTTTTTTTTTTTTTTAACTTTGAAGGCTGCTCAGATAGCTTTCTAAGCATGACCTTAGCTAGGTTCCCCACAAAGAGATGACACAAGCATGAGGAAAGAAACATTAATTAATATGAGTAAATGAAATTTTCAGTAGACTAAAATATGTAAGTAGCATTTTTGACTGTGATGACTGATGATAGAAAAGACAGCACAAAGTTTTTGTTAAGAAGCACCAAATATTGTCCCGAGGGAGGTTTTTTGCCTCTGACAAAAAGACTGTCATTAGTTTTCTGCTGAGGAGATCTGACCTGTCAGATACCTATGTTACAAAAGTGAAAGAACAGGGCTTCCTAATTGCAGTAATATGCATTGTTTTCTTCAATCTATCAACAAATAATGTTTATTCAATGAATATATTCAAACTTGTGAACATCTATGGATATCACTGACTATGAAATTGGACTTTCTTTTTTATTTTAGCACATACGTGTCCTTATTTCAGACATGGTCCTGAAATTAAACACTGTACTGGCCACATCATTACTGAAGGCAGGTTTTCTTGCTTTACTAGAGCTTTGACTGGGGACTTGCTAAGAAGGTTTGGATTCTAATGATGTTTGTGCTTAGGAAATTGTCTTATTTCATGTGAAAGTCTGATGTAACTAACCAGGGGAAAAAAATGAAAATTGCTACGTGGTGTATGCTCAGAAATGTAGCGATGTCAGACACTGTGACTACAGGAGATGTAGTTTTCCTGTGTATTTACTGTAAAGGCTATTCGTATGTGGTGTTTTTTACCTTTACAACCCAGAAAGTGTTTTCAGATGTACCACAGCCTCATACAAGGTTTTTTTTTAATATGGAAACTTCACAGGGAGAGGAAAGGGTCCATCATTTAGGATGTAAGTTGAGAACATGTCCCTGTGCATGTGTGTTTCACAGCAAATAGTAGCTGAAATGTTCATCCCAAGCCAGAATAGAGGCATGCTCTAGAGCTTCAGTTTTGATATTTTTTCACCCTGTTGTCTCCTATGATAAATTCAAATGCTTATTCATTTTCTCAAGGAGGGAAACTAAACTGTAAAAGAAAGCTTCATAAATATTAATTCTAATAGATTCTAGTTACCAAAGTAGGTGTTATAATAATAAATGCTTTCGTGAGTAGAATAAATATTTTATAAACATCCATAACAGTTGCTGCCTTACTTATACTGCATAATTCATTCATTAATTTTGTCTCTAAATTTTCATGACAATAAAATGTATTTCCCTTAGCATGCATAGTTTAAAGGCAAATAATCTTAGAAATAATGTGCAAGTTTCATACTTCTTACTGGATATTTTTATTTCATTTCTCTTAAACTTGAAATTTTAGCTACAGTGACTCCAGTTGCATAGGAAATTACCACACAGTAAGCCTTACAGTATTGAAATATCAAGAATCACTCATTTCTGGTTTTCCATACTAGACTAGAAGAATAAAAATACTGGACCTTAAGCCTTTCAGTTGCTAGAATTGAGGTCAGTTCATTTTATACCTTACATTAATAAACCTTTCATTGTGATTATACAGTAGAGAAGAGGGGGAAAACATTTAAAATGTAATGTGAAAAGTTTACTGAAATTACTCAGAGCCTAATGTTGCTAAGTCAGTGATGTACAGCAAAGACGAATTAGTTTACAGTGTGCAGATGCAGCAGTCAAAAGTGTACAGTAGTCCACCTTTTCACACAAAAGAACAATACTATCAGAAATCGTCAGATATGTAATGTACATATATGTATGCAAATTAAAAAAGTGTAAGTTTACACATTAATCCATGTGTATTTGTTTGAAGCTTTTTGATATGAGTATGTAATGTATGAACACTGCAATTAATATTACCTTCTTTAGTCATTGATGTTAAAGAAAGATGTGTAAAACCAAAATGAATAAAGTTAATGTTTTCTTGTGCTGAGATATTTTTTATTTGTGAAGTGTCATTCTAACATAATATGGGCTGTGTTTTCCTTACAAAATTCAGCATGAAAAGTGAAAAAGTGATTCACTTGAACATAATTCATGAGTTGAACACAAATTTACTTTACATTGAAATGATCTTTTCAAAAGTAACTACTTGATATGGAGTGAAATTTCTTCCAAAAACAATTATAAGGCATTATAAAATGCTTTCAAATATTTAAGGTTCTGAATCAGAAGAAGGGAAATCTGAGACAATTCTCCTCTAAATACTGAAAGTTTGCAGCCATTTTGAACATTTAAAAACAGTTACAAGTCACAATGTGAAGTGCAGTGGCAATATTTCTCGTAGATATGTGCCCTTTGCTGATATTAAAAATACTGAAAGTGCGCACGTTTTTATTTACTGTTTAAGTTCATTATATATAGTCAAGCTAAAATTCATCATAAATTACAGTGGCAAAGTCATTATTAAAAACACCTTCTGATATGTTGCATTTTTTGAATTTTATATTTTTCTATTGGAAATACTTGAACACTAAAATACTGTCCATTCAGAACTCTGTTAGTTCTGAATATCTGGTATTCTGATTTGAGTTGGTAAATAGTCACAGAATTGAAGCTGGTCACTAGTTACGTTGAGAGATAATACAGCTCAACTATAGTTAGGTTGTACATGGTTTTTATTGTTATGTGTTCTCTCAAAGGAAAGAAATTTTTTGGAGAGTTGGTCCACAGCTTTTTTTTTTTTTAAGTTGGCAGTCAGAATAGATTGAATCAGATGAATTTCTGCAGAATAGATGGCCCTACTGGTAAGGGTTGTTTTTAAAGAAGTATACTGTATGTTAGGCTCTGCAACAACACCTGAAAAATTTATGAAAAAGGAAGGAAAATTGTGCTTAATGCTAAAATATGTTCTTCAGGTAGCTGAAGGGACTTTCAGTTTTCTAACAACATGGCTTTTTTTCTCATAAAATTTTTCATTGCTAATGGTTATTTGCTTCAATAAAGACTGAGAGACCATAAAAATTTATCATAGGTAAATTCTAACTTATAATTGAGGGACTTTACTTTTTTTTTTTTTAGTGTCCTTCCATAAAAGTTTTAATTTGAGTAATTTGGAAGAGAAAATCCTACTTTCCTCCTTTCTTGCACAGGATTTAATCGTTTGCTTTATGTAGAGAACTCCTTTTAAAGTTAGCCGTGGAGCTCCTATTATTTATCCACAGTTATCTGACAGTCTGACAATGCTTCAGAATTCTGTTCTGCAGAACACAGTACGGAACACACAGTCATAGCGTTTGGTTGTTCTCAGCACCTCATAAGTCAGGAGAGGTAACAATACTTTCAGTTTTTGTGTGAATGTCAGTTGAGCCACATTTTTGTTCACTCAGATCAGCTCGTTTGAATGATTATAATAACATTCATCTTATTTAAATTGCACCATGCTAATACAATGTAGCAGTTTTCAAAATTCTGTTCCATTTAGCAGAATCTCTGTTGCCCCCTTTTTCAGATGACGGTTGCTGCTGGTACGAGCATTGAGAATAACATTCAAAGGACCATATCCTGCCCTAATGTATGTTTTACGTATCTTGGATTTTTGTGTAATTTAATTGCAAAGCCTCTTTTTGTGACTGATAATTTATTGCCCAGAGATGCCTGTCACCTCGAGGTTACTTCATACTATATTTATGAATATATTTCAGAGTCACTGAATATTGTACTACAAGTGAGGTCTCAGCCTATTAAAATCCTGAATTGGTGTCATTTTTTTCTATATGATTTGATGGCACTGCTAAATAAAGATGATGATAATGTATTCACAGATCCTTCTGAATTTACCTTGCTTCCCTCCCAGCTCAATGCTCTTGTCAGTTGAAATCAGCAGAACAGCAGTAAACAAAATGAGGAAAGCAATGAGAGGCTATATTTATTCCACTTAATCTTGTTCCAAATTGGACTTCAATATGAAGATGTGTAATACTAAATTTGGAAGAAAGGTAATTCAATTTTTCTTGCTTAAGCAAATATATCCCATGACTGAAAACAGAAAAGGGGAGTTGCTACTGCTGATGAAAGTAGAGTACAAAATCTATTTTGTTAACAGAAGCAGCAATTTATTCACTTGTAGTATAATAGGTCATATATCTTTCTTTACTGTATTTGTTCAGTAAACTGAAAGTCATTGAGCTAAAAATTGAGCTTGTCTATACGAATAGGGAAATGTTAATGGGAATTTGGGATGTTCTATTGAGAAAATAATTTGGCTCTACATTATATAGAAACTATTTTTTGTCGTATAATGTGTTTAATTTACTTTTCAGCTAAAAATTATCTTTTCTATAGGGGAGCTGTCACAAGAAGTTCTGGGTAAACATTTCCATCACATTAATTTCTTTTCTGATATACAATCAGAGTACAATATAATTAAAATAATAGTGAAGAGAAAACGTACTGTAATTTAAAACAGGTGAAATGAAGTAAGTTCTTTTCAATTTGGAAAGAAAGAAAAAAAATACGTAAAAGAACCTTTCTTTTTCTGGAAAGTTTATGCTCTTACAGGAACTTTCTGAAGGGAAATTATTTGAGCTGTAGTTGTGAGAAAATTATGCACCTGCCTTCTTGAATTGTTATGGATTTCTGGGTATACCCTTTGAATGTAAGTTCTTGACTATGATTTGTACTGCTGGAGTGAGCATGGTGGTGTTGGGCCAGCAGTTGAACTAGATGATCTTAGTGATCTTTTCCAACTTTAATGATTCTATGATTCCACGTTCACAAGTGCTTCTGTGCTGAAGAAAAGTGTGAATTTACACATGACTAATCCTCAGTCTCTTCCATATTTCCAACATTGTTATGATTGCCCTTTGGCAGAGCAATTTTAGAGTTTGTCTGCAAATATTACTATTTATGATGAGAGATAATAATTCACAAGCATGGAAAAATACAGTTTTTTTGGCTGTTTTAGAATTCTGTAACATTACTTAAAAAAATTTTTTTTGGTATTTCAGTTTGTTCTCTTAAAAAGAAAATACATTAAGACAGGTTCTGAATAGATGCTTTCTTAAAAGAACGGTATACAACTACTCATGGTTTACCTCTTCATTCCTTGGATTATATTCAGTAACACCAGTACAGAGTCTATTAACTGCCGTTGAGTGGGAATGACCTCATTCCTGTCTTTAGAAATCCAAAATTTTTTTTAGTTCTCTTTGGACTTTAAGATGATTTTTTTTTTTCTTTCTTGTTCTCCCCCTCTTGTAACTCCATCCCCTGATTTTTCTGCCTAAAGTTTCATGTCAGATATTACCTGAGTGGTCTTCTTTGCTGAGATGCTTAAAATCGTGTAATACAGTCTGCTACAGAGAACAAGTGCACTCTAGTATTATGACCAATAGTTATTTAGATAATTAGAAAAAAATTGCAACTGTAGCAATTTAATGCACTGTTTCATGTATAAGTAAATTATTTTTTTATTATTTCTATTATTCTAATGCACTCTAAACCTGCAATTAACTGTATGAACTGTAACTGGCATTAAGATTATTAAATATGAAGTTGAAATTTTGTTTGAATGCATGGTAAGTTTTCAGTTACTGGATTAATTTATTCCACAGTGTTTTCAGGTTGCTTGTAATTACTGTGAAATGCATAAATTTCTATTTCTGCTGTTTGTAAAAGGGATAACTGTGAGCCAACTGAATGTCCTCACCAGAGGACATCCTTAAAAGCATAGAATTTTCAGTCAGTATATACTGCACTATTTCAGCATTGTAATTACATGATGTTAATCCTATATGATTTTCTAAGACTCAGTTATTTAGTCAAATAGAGGCACAGTACGTTTAATTTGAATTTTTTCTCTTAATCTCAGAGCTAAAATATACTTTGAGAAACACTCATCTATAAAGAGAATTTGAGGTGATGAAACTGAACAGAAAACAGATAATATACCGTTCATGATTTATATTATGCTAAAATATTAAATTTAAAAAAAAAGACTTTTAAGTCTGCATCCAATCAATGGGATTCCTCTCCTATGAGAACAAGCTGAGAAAGCTGGAGCCTTGAGAAGAAAAGGCTCTGGGGAGACCTGATAACAGGCTTCCAGTATCTAAAGTGGGCTAAAAGAAAGAAGTGGACAGATTCTACAGGCCAGTGAGTGTCACCTTTGTGCCTGGTAATAAGGAGGATCTGCTCCACGACCTTCCCAAGTTAAGGCACATGCAAGAAAAAGAGGTGATTCAAGACAGTCAGTATGGCTTTCACTAAGGGCAGATCTTGCCTGACCAATCTGGTGGCCTTCTGTGATGGAGTGATGGCATTTGTGAACAGGGAAAGGGTGATGGATGTCATCTACCTAGACTTCTGCAAAGCCTTTGGCGTGGTTCCTCTGAAGATCTCCTAAATTGGAGAAGTATGGATTTGAAGGATAGACTGTTTGATGGATTAAGAACTGGTTGGCTGATTGCAGCCAAAAGGTTGTGATCAATGGTTCTATGTCTGAGTGGAGGCTGGTCACAAGTGGAATCCCCCAGGGGTCAGGCTTGGGCCTGGTGCTCTTCAACATCTTCATCAGTGACACAGACGATGGAATCGAGTGCACTCTCAGCATGTTCATGGACAACACCAAGCTGAGTGGTGCAGTCGATACATTGCAGGGAAGGGAAGCCATCCAGAGGGACCTGGACAGTCTGGAGAAGTGGACCTGTGTGAACCCAATTTGGTTCAACAAAGCTAAGTGCAAGGTGCTGCATTTGGGCTGGGGCAATTCCAGGTTTTTTATTCAGACTGGGTGAGCAACTCCTTGAGAGCAGCCCTGCAGGGAAGGACATGGGGATCCTGCTGCACAAGAAGCTGGACATGAGTCAGCAGGGCATGTTTGCAGCCTGGAGGACCAACTATATCCTGGGCTGCCTTAAAAAAGGGGTGGCCAGCAGGGTGAGGGAAGTGATTTTCCCCCTCTATTCAGCTCTTGCAAGGCCCTACCTGGAGTACTGCATACAGGCCTGGAACCCCAGCACAAGGAAGATGTGGAGGTCTTGGAACAGGTCCAGAGGAGAACCTCTAAGATGATCAGAGGGATGGAGCACCTCTCCTATGAGGAAAGGCTGAAGGAACTATGCTTGTTTAGCTTGGACAAGACTCTGGGGAGACCTCACTGTGGCCTTCCAACACTTGAAGCAAGCATGCCATCAAGAGGGGAGATGACTGTTTACACAAGTGGATAGTGATAGGACAAGGGGGAATGGTTTTAAACTAAGACGGGAGATTTAGGTTAGATGTTAGAAGGAAGTTTTTCACTCAGAAGGGTGGTGATGCACTGGAACAGGTTGCCCAGAGAGGCTGTGGAAGCCTCATCCCTGGAGGCATTCAAGGGAAGGCTTGATGTGGCCTGGTCCAGTAGTTGGCCACGCTTCCCGTGGCAGGTGAGTTGAAACCAGGTAATCTTTGAGGTCCTTTTAAACCCAGGCCATTCTGTGGTTCTTTAGCAGGATCTGTGGTAACTGGACAAGGGGTGATGGTTTCAAACTAAAAGAGGAGAGATATAAGGAAGATATAAGGAAGAATTTTTTGCAATGATGATGACAAGGCACTGGAACAGGTTGCACTGTGATGTGATGGAAGCCCCATCTATGGAGATGTTCAAGGTCAGGTTGATCCAGTCTTCAGACAACCTGATTTAGCTGTAGATGTGTCTGTTCATTGAAAAGGAGTTGGGCTAGATGATGTTTGAAAGTCTGTTCTAACTCAAGTAATTCTATGGTTCTACATTTATTGATGTTAATAATGAAACTAAACATATCTTTAAGCACAGAGTTTGAAGTTGATCCTTTTACTTTATTGAAACATACTGCTGAGCTTGCAATAAAATTGAAAATCAAAAATAAACATATATATTCAAACTTGAGAACTCAGAAGTTATCATGTATTATAGTGGGTACTGAGGGAGCTGGTGGAGGTAACTACCAAGCCGCTTTCCACCATCAGTGTTCCTGATCAACCGGAGAGGTCCCAGAGTACTGGAGGCTTGCCAGTGTGACTCCCATCTATAAAAAGAATCATAAGGAGGATCTGGAGAATTACAGGGTTGTCAGCCTGACCTTGGTGACAGGTAACATTATGGACTGGATCATTCTGAGATCACAGGGTAGGTGCAGGACAACAGGGGAATCAAGTCCTGCTGGTCTTGCTTGACCAACATGTTCTCCTTCAGTGACTGAGTGACCTGCCTGGTGAATGAGGGAACAACTGTTGACATAGTCTACCTAAACTTTAGCAAAACCTTTGATGCTGTCTTCCACAGTATTTTTCTGGAGAAACTGGCAGCCTGTGGCTTGGACAGATACCCTCGTTGCTGGGTAAGGAACTGGCTGTAGGGCCAAGCCCAGAGGGTGGTGGGGAATGAAGTTAAATCCAGCTGGCTACTAGTCATAAGTGCTGTTCCCCAGAGGTTGGTACAGGGGCTTGTCCTGTTTAGTATCTTTATCGATTACCTGGACAAGGGGATTGAGTGCACCCTCAGCATGTTTGCAGATCGCATCAAGCTTGCAGGAAGTGCTTATCTTGCTGGGTGTAGGAAGGCCCTTCAGAGATATCTGGATCTAGATCAGTGAGCCAAGACCAATAGGATGAAGTTCAAGTGCATTTTAGATACAGCAATCCCAGACAACACTACAAGCTTGGGGGCAGAGTGGCTGGAAGACTGTGTGAAAGAAATGAACCCAGGAGTGTTGGTTGATGCTCAGCTAAACGTGAGCCAGCAGTGTGCCCAGCTGTCCTTGAAGGCCATTGGCATGCTGGGCCCTGTACTCAGCTCTGGTGAGACTGTATCTTCTCTTCGGTTTTCAGCCCCTCACTACAAGAAAGACATTGTGGACCCACAGCATGTCTAAATAAGGGCAGTGAAGTTGGTGAGGAGTCTAGAGCACAAGTCTCATTAGAAACAGCTGAGGGAACTGCTGTTGTTTAGCCTGGAGAAGAAGAGTCTCAGGGGAGAACTTATTGCTTTCTACAGCTACCTGAAATGAGGTTGTGGTGAGGTGGGGATCAGCCTCTTCTCTTGCAATATAGGACTAGAGAAAACAGCTCCAAGTTGCACAAGGGGAGGTTCACGTTGGATATTAGGAAAAATTTATGAGAGCGGCCAGGCACTGGAACTGGCTGCCCAGGGAGGTGATTGACTTACAGTCCCTGAAAGTGTTCAAGAAACGTTCAGATGTTGTACTAAGGGACATGGTTCAGTGCAGAAATATTGGTGGAGGGTGGATGGTTGGATTAAATGATCTTGGAGGTCTTTCACAGCCTTGGTGATTCTATGATGAATTTCAAAGCGCAAATTTCTGGTCAGTTTCTCACAAATGATGAAACACAATTTGCATGCTTCTGTGGTTTACACCTCCACAGTCTTCACTGTAGATTTCAATTTTCCTTTATTCCTACGTAATCTTTCTGTTTTCTATTTTTCATTATTATAAACTGTCTTACCTGAGAGAAGCTGAGTGAAGAAATTGATATTATAGACAATAGTAATATAACAGTTTACTACCTTTTCTTGTTTTAGGGGGATAATAAGAGATGCTTAACTGTTGTTTACTGTCTTTCTTTCATGCAAAATGTCGCAAACATTGACTATATCTGGATATATGTGCTATTTTTATATATTATCTGCATTCAATGTATGCTCCAGAAAAGGAACTGTTTCTTAATAAGAAGTAATTTCTGTAAATCGTACTCTTAAGAGTTTACGTGAGTTCTAATATGCCTCAGTGGACATTAGTTGTGAATATACAGTCACTTAAACTGAATAGTCTGTCATAGTTTTTATCTCTGTCATTACTTGATGTCTGAAAACCGTGCAAGCTGACAGTCAAAACAAAACCAGGACACTTTGTATGCAGACCCATTTGCTGTAGTTGTGTGACCTTGAGCATCTGCCAAATGGGTTTATTAATACTCCTTTACTGCTTCTTAAGATCTAAAAGATAAAAACATAAACAGCAAACTATGAAAGGAAATAATGACAGATATTCATCATGTTTTCTTCATTCAATAGAGCAGAACTTAAATTTGTGAGTTTTTTAATAAAAACATGTTTCATAAATAAAAAAAATCACAGTATATATTTGAAAACAAAGATTATTAATTTTTTAAAAGTGCTAAGCAATGCAATTTCTTATTGCACCATTCTGAATAAAAAGAGAATAAAACTATTTCCTATCCTTTCTTGATAATTTTTCTTTTATCAGCGATTGAGAGGAAAAGATAATCCCAAACTACTAGACATAAGAACAAAAATTCAGAAGCCTAGAGATGGTTATAAATCCCCAGCCCTTACTAGGGATCTGTGAAAGCTCCCTGATCTTTCAGCTCAGCTCTTTCAGCTCTCTTTCAGCCTTCAGAGGATTCAAGGATTTACCTAATAGTGATCTATCTCTTGAAGTTACAAACATGGTTTATGTGATTGACAGAGGAAGGTTTACTGGTCTGACACCTCTACGCAGTAGATCCTGTTAGCACTCAGATGTGTTTCTTTGCTGATGGGAAAAGAAAGAAAACAAATGAATTTCCATTTTCTACTTTTTATTCAAACTCCATAGTTCAGTCTTTAGGAGTTGCCTCTCTAACAAATAAACCTGCAAGCAGAAAGGCAAGTTCATTTAGTTCTCATAGCTAATGAGCACATTTTTATCACCGTGCTAATCTTCTGGCTGTCATCTCTAATTTCCTTGCCATAGGGCCAGCAAATAGCACTGTGTAGACTTCATGTCAGGCAATTACCTGGTAGATCTGCCATGTGTCCAGTTCTGACAAGTGTGTGAAATCCTGAAGTGTAAAGAGAAGGCAGCAGTGCACTACAACTTGGGAAAGATGTCACTGGGAAATATATGTCTTAGGAACAGCACACTGTTCCGTTCCTGAGAGGTGTGAGGTTCACAGACACTAGGTGCTACTAGACAGCTTTACTGAGCAGACCCACAGGTACGTTGCCCATGTACATCTAATAAACAAGTTTTAAGATGTGTTATTAGACTTGCTTTTTAGCTCAAAGACATCTTCTGCCTGCGGTCAAGAAAGGAGCCACACAGGGTAGGAGCACTGATCTGGCATTTTATGTTTTATTTTAGACTTCCCTACTGGTTTAATTCTTCTTTTATTTATTTATTTTTTCCCTATTTCTTTTTTCTCCTTCTGAGCAGCACCTTGCGTAGGGAGGCTTTCAAGACACAGAAACATCTGGATGTGGAAAAAGCTGCATCTCCCTCAGTTATTAAGAGAAACCCTTATATAGAAAGATGAACGTTTGGAAAATCTGCAGATTTTCATTGCTTTGCTAATATTTTACTTTGCTTTTAATAATGACACAAATCTTAGTGCAATCACCATAATATATATGTGAAGATACTGTCCCCTGGAAGAGATTGAATGCATTTTTCTAGTTAACAGTGATGCTCTTTGATGCTTTCAGCTATTCTGGAATTGGTGTCTGTCTTGGAAAACGGATATATTAGAGCCACCAATTGCTAATGATAGAGAAATACCTCCTTGGCAAAGGCTAATTGTCAAACTCCTTTGTGAGGATAAAAGGATGTCACTTATCCCTTTGGTCTGGTCTACATGACTCTGCTGAGACTTTCCTGGCCACCTTTTATACTAAGAGGGCTGTAAAGAGAGCTTGACTTGTTGCCACAGTTGCTAGCAATCTCAGTTGTCATCCACTTCTAATAATGTAAACCCAGTCTTATTCAATTCTGAGGCCTTCACACTTTCACACCATGTTGAGTTGAAGGTTTTATTCAAGCATTCTTACATTCCTAGCATTCCTAGAATTCTCATTGGTCCTAGCATAAAACCTGACAATAAAACCAGCAAAGTTCAAAACTGTCCCCTTGACCAAAGTCATCCAAGAATGACTAGTGTGCTTCTTCACAAATTGAAGGCTAAATGGATGAATAAAATCCTTTATAAATTTGTAATTATCTGTCTTTGCTTCACGGCTGTCTTGTACTGTGATTAAGTTAGCATTACAATGTGAAGTTTCGTTTAATCTATTCAAGGCATAGATAATTGCCACTCATTGTGATCAGTAGAAGTCTGTCGAAAAGCTCACTGCCAGTTGAGACTAGGATTTTAATTACTTGGTATAACTGGGAGTTTTTTAGTCATAACCTTTTGTATTTGTTTGTTTTAAATACAGATATTTCAATTAACTGTCAGTATCTGACTAAACATCTTCAGCTCAAATTTTTATAGAAAAGGAATTAAATCTGGTTACTTGTAATTTGATCAGTGCATCAAATCACAGGCTTATTTTCCTGTAACCAGTAATGCCATTATGTTTTGCTTTGATAACGTAAATTTTTATGACTACTAAAGATGTTGACTGACTCCTGGAAGTTTAAGTAGTCAGTTATTATGAAAAGAATGTTATTCAACATTTACAGTACTTCTAATTCCCCTAAAAGATTAGATCTTTCAAAATTGCAGGATATGACAATAAACAGTAATTTCTTAGAGCATTAGTATTAATTATGTTTGTGCTACTCAATTTTAATGTTGATGTTCAACATTTCAGCAGCGCTGTCCTGGTCCTAAACCTTCACAGTGCTAAATCATACATTAATGTGAAGTGTATGAACACAAGGGTTATCTCACAACAGTGCTCCAGAGTTTGGTGGGTCATGTTGTCACCCTGTAGCTCGTGTGCTGCTCAAAGCTGTGAACTGAGTGCATTACCTTTGTGTACCTGCATGTTCCTCTCCGTAGAAACAGTGGCTGCAGAGAAAAAACATTCTGATTTATGTGAGAATGCACCAGCAACTGGAAAAAGTATCTGTTCCCCCAATAGACATTGCTGAGATGAATGTGGTGCCATGGAAATATGAAGTATGATTTCAATCTATATACCATAATACAACACTTCTCTCATTTTAATGAGCAGTAGGTGCTGGTATTGTGATTGGTAGCTCTAGCAATAACAGTAGTTTAGAGTTTTGAGGACACCATAACCCACACAGATGTTCAGAAACACCACTCTTAAGTTGTGAATCTGTGCTTACTGTTGGAGTTATGCACAGAATTCAGATTAAGATCATTATAATTTCTAAAAGAAATTGGCATTTGTCATGATACAATCAGATTAGGTCTAGGACATCAGCACAGCTAATAATTAGTGTTAATCAATGCTGAAACATAATTTTGTTATTTAGGTCTCCTGGCCTCTTGCTTTTGGAGCACAGCTCTTGCTTAATTAGCCTGGAAGTCTTTCTCTCACTTGCTGCAGTGGTGCCTTGCTGGAATCTAGGGGAGGCGGAGGAAAAGCTCTCTAATTTAAAGATGAAAAATCATGGGCTAGAAAGAAATAAAGATGAGACTGAAATGGGCAGCCTAAGACTGGAAGAGGAAAAAAAAAAAGAATAGAATATTTAAGCACGGAGTCTGGAACAGATGGAGGACCTGAGACACCAGCGAGAACAGGAGCTGGTGGCTGTGAGTGAGTTAGAAAAACAGGCTGATGAGAAGTAGAGTTGAGAAGTAAGATTTCAATGGCACAAATCTCCCAGCTGAAAAAGAGCATGGAAATGAAAACTTCATTGAAACATGTCAGTTTACATAGCAAAGATTTCTCATGTCTAGAGTCTGAGTCAGGATGGAAGAACAACATATGTGCCCTCTCAGAGGGCATCCTGAGTTCAGATGGAAACAATCATAAACAATGGTAGGACGTTATCTTATATGCATGAAGCAATTCTGTAGACAGCCATAATCCTGATACTGGCACGTAAATGACACTCCTGCGCTCTTCCAAGAGAATTTTTGCTGTAAATCTGTATATAAACACTTATGTTACATTTGAAGTGGATAGGTATAAATTTTGTTGTGATTGTTTCATCAACTAATAGGTCTGGTTTATAAAATTGCTAGTAGTTGTCTCCTAAGATGAAACAAACATGCCTCAAGAAATAAAAGAAGTTATTTTAAAGGTCAGTATTACTTAAAGACTTGTTTCATGCTTCCAGCAGATTGGAATTAGAGATAATTGGAAAGTATGCTGATATTGCCAGTGAGAGATCAGAGGAAACAGCTTACGCCAAAGATTGTTTTGAGTTTCCTCAGTGCCTCGAGGAAATCATTGACTTGGAAATGCATAAACGCTTTATACAATAATGATTAAATATAATAAGAAAAGATTAAACGTTATTTCAGTTTCCCAGAGAATTTGCCAAGAAAAGAAATCTACACCATGAGAAGTCCGAATTGTATATTTCAAATATAGCATAGTTGTTTTCCTTATCTTAATGATGACACATCATTAAAATAAATTCAGGGAAATGCTCTATACATAGTACATTTTCATTCCAATGCTGCTGCAGTGTGAAGTAGTTTATATTTACAAGACAGAAATGGGAATATGATCTGAAGAGGTTCTGTTTTACCTGACGTTTGAATTGTACTATTGCTTTTTCTTTTGTACTTAGTAAGCCTATTAAAGGTTACCTGAGCAGTGATATAGAAAAACCCCAAGCACTTTTCTTCCTTCTTTGTTGTTGAATTTAAATCTAAGTAAAGAAAAGAAGCACAAAAAAAAATGTTGTCTGCTAATTATTTTTATCTCTGAATTTCAATATTTTTTGTATGTAGAAATGTACTTTTTTTTAATTTATGTATGTTCATCCTTTGTATTATACATCTTACATACCCAGTGTTCTGTTATTTTCAATTTTTCACAGTAAAAGACATAGTAGACATAATTATACATTTATGCATAATTATAGGGTAAGGTAGAAGTGTGACAAGATGGATAACTGAAATAAGGAAGATATTTAAAAATTAAACCAAAAGGACAAAAAAACCCACAATGTTTAGGGAGACAAATGAGCAGAAAAGAACCTCATGAAGATAATTCTAGAATGGCCTTCTGTAGTATGCTAGATGCATAAAGCTATCTCCATTAAATATATGCATTTCTGTTTGAGTATATTTTTTACTAAGACAAATAATGAACAAATTTTTCTTACATGAGCTCTTGATTTTGGTACTTTTTGTTTTTAGTATTCTTGTACTTGGATGAGCCAACTCTTTGAGTCTGTGGTAAGTTTTAAACAGATGGAAAATGAAAACTTTTCAGATCTTAGTTTATTGTGGATTAAGCAGCAGACTTACCAAGATTAGTGTGATTCTATCTAACTTTCTGTTGTGAGCATACAGTGAATGTAGTTCTGAAAAAATAATAGTGAGAAAACATAATAAATGTTACACGGATATTTTTAAAATACTTACATAAAAATAAATTTGAAGAAATAACCTTATCTTATTTAACGCTTCTGATTCATTCAATCAGTTTTTCTAGATTTATGAACTTATGAGGATATCCAGAGATATGTTACTCCCTGAGTACACTGTGAGGGTATTTTTAAGTATCAGTGTGCCTCTGGGACGTTCCTGTTTGATTTTAGGTGATGAAACAGGCAAAGACTTTATGTGACATTTAAATTGCTGGTATTTGTTATGAGTTGAACAAGAGTTCTACTGTCTTCTCTATGGACAAACCCTCCAGATGAAGATCAAAAACTGCTAATAAAAGTCAATTAATTGTGTAATGATTTATGTAATTAACTAGTGTTGAATTTGAGGAATAGACGATAGATTCGTTTTGAGTGGCTGCATGAGACAGAATAAAAAGAATTAGCTGAGAATACTGTGAAGATCAGTTAGATATTTAGGAGCAACAGTCTATTTGAGAGTAGATTACAAAGATACAATCAGAACTTGTTTCCACTTTACAATATCATCAAAGGTACAAAAACAGCTTATGTGGAAAAAGCATTTACTGGATTTCAAAACTCACAGAAGTGCCTCTTAAAATGGTCTAATATTTTGTGAATTAAATAAGTACTTTACTATTAACTATAATATGTTTTCCTCAGTTTCATCAGGTGAAAATCTGGTACTTTGTCTCTTTGATCTACTTTTGCTAGAGAAAAATAATTTGAAATTTACTGAAGTATTATCAGTTTGAGCTTACATTAGAAAGTCTGAATTTTCTTCCTGTAGTACAAAAAGAGTTTAATATTTCTACTTCATTTCAGAAAGTTTTAGGTTTTTTTCACTTTCAAACAAGAATTATTAATGAATCTTTTTAAGGAACCATTACTGTATTTAAATTAGTTTTCATTTTCAAATATCGGTCTTAAATTTTGTAATACATTTTTATTTGTTCCATAAGCAGTTTCTCTGGTCTTTGTCTTTTGAGAATATAGATACAGAACTAATCATATTTTCAGTTCAGTTGGTATTAAAATATTGGATAAGAATCAATGCTTATTTTGAGGATTAATCAATTATGATTGATAGTGATACTCTTAAACACTGTCTTTGAAAAGATACAGTTTCTCAAGATGTATCATTTACTACTGGATAAAGTTAATCAATATGTGATTTACCTTCCTGGCTATTTAAAACAACATAATTTGTCATAAATGACATGACTTCAGGGTATGCTGTCCCTGGAAAACCAGTAGTCTTCCATTATCTTTTTTCTTCTAATGCTTGTATATCTCTCACAATTCTTCTAGTTTTGTTGCTGTGCCACAGATGGCAGCAGAGGGGCAGTCTGATAATATAGCATCTGATGTGGAAGTGCATATGGAGACAAGGTGTGTCATTGAAGTCCTCTGGGCACTGTTTGGTCTCCATAAATTTTCAGCAAGCATCAACGAATGTCAATGGGATCCATTTTTTTCTCCATAGAGGAATTTAGTGACATATCTTTGCTTCATATGCACTTCCACATCAGATGCTATATTATCAGAGTGCCCCTCTGCTGTCACGTAGCAAAATGTAATGGAATTTTTGCGGGAAGGTTCAACCTCTACTGCCATACCACCAGTATCTGTCACTGAGGTTGTAGGCCAACAGAATAAAATAGGAGGCATAGCTATCAGAGCAGTACTAGTAATTCCCTTCGGTCTCAGTTATTATTCAGATTTCTGATAGTATTTTTTTTTGCTTTCTACTTACAATTAAATACACAGTTCAAAGCTAATTAATTGTGCTAAAAAAATGTTTGCTGTTAGTCAGGAAAATGAGGAATATACCTTTGTTTACACTCATGTTTCTACACAAAGATGATAAAAAATACAAATGACGGCTCTAACTGAAATATGAGCTGATGACAAAAGGTAGCATGGTCTATGCTGCTCACCCAAGACTCTCTGAAGGAAGAGATAACAATAAAAGCAGGGAGGGTGAGCGTACTCCATACAGACCCATCTACCATATGAAAGTGTATAATTCAGCTCTCCTGAATTGCTGTTTGTTTGTCAGCCCAAGTGTCAGTGACGTCTGTCTTTTCTCTTTTCTGTTGATTTATAAGGAAAGCTGATTATGCAGCATGTAGCTGAAGCCAATTATCTGTCATGTTGTCACATTATCTCTGCCTTGTCCCTAGCAATTTACAGCATCCTACTTTATTCTTATGCAGTAAGTTCCTTCAGAGATAAACCATATTTTTCTCTCCTTTTATACCTTGCAGTATAATGAAATATTAGGCCTCAGGTAGTTTCTAGGCATACTGGTAGAAGTTAATAAAAATCACTGAATGTGAAATAAATGAGTTATGTGTATGGTGTTTTAGAGCATAAGGACTGAATGGGAAAGTTATGCACTTTTACTTGGCTCAGTCAGAGATGATGAGCCATGCATTTGATCTTAATGTGAAAGTGTTTCTATGTATTACACTGTTGATGGCAAAATTTCCAAAGCTAAGTGTGTGTGGGATTATGTATTTGTTTTTTAACATTTTCAGAGGACATGAAAGCACAAGTTCTATTTGTCAAGTTGTAAAAGTTTAGATCTTGTCCCTTCAAATAAAGTTTACTGGTTTAGACTTGTAAGTCTGATGAACTTTTGAGAGTGGCATGATGTCAGACTTCTAAGTTGAGATAGAGGAATCCCAACTAGATAGATTACTTGATTTAAGTTATCAAGATACAGACAACTTTTCTGAATTAAGAGCTCCCGAAACATTAAGGCTATATGAGGTCTAGCTTGTCCAGCTTTGCTACTGTGAGGGACTTACTTTCAGACCTGATTAGCCTTGCTGCTTCAACAGAACTGATGGAGAGCATAGCTAATAAGGTACATTGTCATCTGGGTGCCTGCATGAATTCTTTTTGTGACTGAAAATAGTGCAGGAGGTGCTAGAGGCATTGCTGGTGCCTGGCACTTTTAAGCCATAGGGAATCATTTATTGCATTACTGCTACCATAGAAACCTATTTCAACTCAACAAAAATTCAGTTCATGGAAAAGGCTTTTGAGTCTGAGTCATTCATATGTTGTTACTCCAAAGAGGTTTGACAATGCAGTTGAAACTTCTGGAAACATTTTACTGTCCTTCAGAATAGTAGTTTTATTCAGTTTGAAGCTCTGACTGTATCTATAATGCAGTTATGTCATTTTAGTTGAGCCTGAACATAAATTAATATTTTCCACTGATGCTTGCATAGTATCTTCAGTTTCTAAACAAGTGAAGAAATCTGTGAACGTTATTGAATTTCTACTGCTTAGTTCTCAGAATTTCAGAGCCCAATACTATCTGACCATGTTCAATTAGGTATTCCACACAATGGCTAATATGAAGTTTACTTATTTGAAGATGTTTAAAAGTACATGGGATTTTGATTTAGAAAAGTGATCTAGCTGAAATCGCAAGATAAGCACAATAAAGCAATTGCCATGTACAGTTGAAATGTGTTCCTGTGTGCTCACCATCATGGCTTTGAATGTCTCCAGTCAGCAGGTAGAAGCTAGCTCAAACTCTTCACTCTCTTCAAAGTTCATTTTGATGGTTTTTCTATTTCTATACTCTTATAGCCACATATGCACTTCACTCATGCTGGTCTAGCTGGCTGGCAAGGAGGATAATGCTTTCCATTGATTATTTTAGGTAAGGTCATTTACTTAACCAGTTGACCTGCTTAAATGATACAACCATATAAAGGCCACCCTCTGTCCCCTTGGTATTGAGATAAATTCTGCTTTCTGTATGACAGCAGTGGCCACTTCTACATTCTTTAATGAGCTTTGTAAGCATGTAATTCTTGCCTACCTTCTCCGTGCTTCTTTAATTGTAAAAAGAAAAAAAAGAAAATAGGTAGATAAAAGCTGTTCGTATATCCATTTAACTTTCTACTCAAAAGTTTTGACAGTATTCAGATAATAAAAATATTTAATTTGTAAAACACACCTTTTCAGTAAAATCTGGATCACATAAGTGAAATAGGACAGAAACATCATCAATGGATAAACAGAAATACACAGTACTTGCACATAGGAAAGGTGAAGAATAAGTCAACCATTTAAGTAATATTTTTTGTAAAATAATTATGTATCTGAAACTAATACAAGAATTTGTTTTAAAGTATTTTTAAAAGATACCTAAGATATATACAGATGTCCATTGCCTGGTCAACTCTATTGCCCGCTCAGAGCCAACAGGGTCAGAGGCTCCCGGGTCAAACTGGGGTCTGTGCTGTGGGGCAATGACGGTGGGGTTTGGGAAGCTGGAGGAGCCCAGGCATCTCCTTAAATCTCCTCCTCTTCTGAGAGCTCCTGGGTAGCCACTCTTGGCATTGCTATCACAAGATGGGAGGGAAGGTAGGCCCTGTTGCTTCTGCTATTCTTTTTCTTCCTGCTATTTTTTTTTAGTGGGCTTACAGCTCCAGGCTGAGCTCCTAGCTGTGGAGAGGGGCCAGATCGGGCCCTTGGGAGGCCTGAGCAGTCACGCTATCTTCCATAATATCACAGAGAAAGCATCAAAGTGAAGGGCCGTTGGGGCTGGGGAAGCTGTGTGTGGAGAAAGAGGACAGAAGGGGGCTGAAGATCCTGGGAAGGCAGCTGTGGCAGACACAGCTCATATCCCTGATTTTGTGTTCCACTCCACTCCTGATGCCTGGCTGAGATCTCCTGGCTGAGTGAGAGCAGGAGGTGGGAGCAGTCAGCATGGGCTGCCCGCCACTGCTTTAATCCTTCCCACTGGGCTGCCTTGCTGGCAAAATGCTGGCACTGCGAGGGGAGAAAAGAGGAGAGCTACACCTGCCACCTATCCTCTGAACAAGTGACTCTGCTCAGGCATCACCCCATCTTCTTCTTCTGCTGGCAAAGCCAGACAGTCTTTGTCTCTCAGAACATGATGCTGAGGGCTGACGGGAACCTTTGCTGCCTGACCACCATTCATTGCCTAGACATGTCGTGAGAAAGCTGAAGAAGGATTTGAAATGATCACTGCCCAACAGGAAAGGACTGATCCTGACTGGTCAACAGCCAGCTGAACACAAGCCAGCAGTGTGTCCAGGAGGCCAAGAATTCCAATGGCATTCTGACCTGTGTAAGAAACTGTGGTCAGCAGGACTAGGGGAGTGATTGTCCCCTCGTACATGGATAGTAGTGAGACTGCATCTTGTGTACTGCATTCAGTTTTGAGCCCCACAACAGAATAGACATTGAGGTGTTAGAATGCATTCAGGTAAGAGCATTAATGCCCATGAAAGGACTAAAAACCAAGATATATTGAGGAGCAGCTGAGTGAACTGGTGCTGCATAGTCCAGTGGAGACTGAGACCTCATCGCTCTCTACAACTGCCTGAAAGGAGGTTGTAGCAAGGACAGTGTCTTTTTCAGATGACAACTGATAGGACACAGAAATTGCCTCAAGTTTCCTATATTGGAGATTTAGATTGGATCTTAGAAATAGTTTTTTCATGAAGAAGCTCATCAAGCTTTGGAACCTAGGGAAGTGACAGTGTCATCCCTGGAGGTAATTTAAAAGATTTGTGGTTATGACACTTAGGGACATTGTTTGTTTGTAGCATTGATAGTGTTAAGTGGTTGTAACTGATGATCTTGAAGATCTTTTTCAACCAAAATGATTCTATGATTCTGTAATTTTGTGCCTGAAGGGCTAAATGACAAGATGTGGACAGTGAAGCACAAACTGCTTAGGTGCTGAGCAATATCAGCCTCTGGACCATCCATCCAGTGGACGGCTCAGAAATCTATAGCTGATTTGCCATTATTTTTATGTAGATTTCTTATTTATTTATTGACTGCAGTCACCAGACTCCTTCAGAGCTCTAGAACTGCTTCTCATAGCCCATGAGTACACTATGAATTGAAGATACAATTTATAAATTGCCTCCGTTCATGAACACAGCATGTGAATGAACGCCAGTAAAAATGTCAGTTAATTGAAACTTATTATTTAGTTACCCATTTTTCTTAAATGAAGAGGACTTTATTATTTTTGTTGATTCAAAATCAATAAATGTCTTCAGTACAATATTTATTTTTCAATCATAATCATATTTTATCAACTTTTTTTTTTTAGAGAGAAAAAAAGATACTCACTGCATTTCCAGAGTTGAAATGCTGCTATGTGTTTTGCATCAATTATCTTTTATATTCTTACAGAAAAGATCTCGAGTCTTTAGTTAATAGGTGACAACATAGAGAGGACATTGCTAATGTCTGAATGTTAACATAATTTTAAAACTTTTTTTTTTAGTGAGGAACAGAGACTAGTGATAGCTTTGTTGATTGTGCCATTTCTCCATTCCTTAATTTTGTGATCTTGGCATTTGTATGTTGTATGTTTTTCCTCAGGACAATGTTTGTGTCAATAATTAACAACTGATAATACTTCTTTATGAAGAACATCTGCAGCCAATTACCTTGTGTTCTCTATTGAAGTTTTAAAAGTCTGTCTCAGTAATATACACTAACGGAAAATTCATTGTTAACATTTTTTTTTTTTTAACCTTGAAAAGAGTGTAAAGCAAAGTTTGAATAAATTTTAATGTTACTCCCCATGTGTGTAAAAAAAGTGAATGTTCCATTACAGCTTGCTGGAAAGAGCAAAATTGGAACTCCTTCTTAAGGTAAATATTAGTACTTTTTGGATATTGAATACCTGTTTTGACCAACTGTAGAGCTGGTAAATCAGTATAAGATTTAATGTAATGATTGATAAAGCATTACTAAAAACCAAACACTTTGAATCTTAGATTTCTTATGAAATAAAAAGCAGATTAATGAAATCTATGGCTTAAATTCATTCCAATAGAGACACCAAGAAAGAGTTAAGTGTAAATGCCAATCCGTCATAAAAGTAAATATGTATTGTAGTAATCTAAATTAAAGGATCGATCAGTATAATTCACATTAGGGAATCAATATATATTGATTGATTTATTAATTGTCATAGACTCAAAAAACAGAAATATCTTCTAAATATCATTTATTCCATCTTCCTTCTTTGAGGTAAGATGTAAACACTCTCTATATTCTTATTTGGACTTCCTCTTAATCATTCTGGCTGGTAAATCATCTCCTGCAAGAGCCAAACTGCCTCTATCACCTGTAAGAGTGGGATAATTGCTACTACTACATAATTCTTAGAATTTTTTGAAGATTATTGCCACCAGTAGTACCAACTGTAAAGTGGTCCATGATATCTTAAACCACGATTTTTTTCACTTCTTTCAGATAATCTTAGTCTAGGACCAGTCTGACTAGGAATAAACATCTCTAAGACAGATGAGGCTATTCATTCAGTTCACTTAATAGAAGATCTATTTAGAAAAACAAAGAATTCTAAGTTGTTAGGTTTTGTCCAATGCAAAAGCATGTTGGTTCAGTCACATACTGAATGTACTTTCTTCTTTGCTCATCTTCAGTGAGCAAAGAAAAAAAATATTCTTGAAGATAGATTTTTTTTCCAACATACAACACAAATGAGGTGAGATAAAATACATTGAAAATCTGACATACTGAAGAGTCAGGTAGACTGGCAGGAGGATGACTTCATGTAAAAGGTCAAATATGGTTTAGGTAAAGAGATCTGTTAATTCATGAGGTCATTTTCTACATTTGTTTCTCATTTTTTGTTGACAATTTTTTTATCTGATAAAAAAGGAAATCTGAAATTTTTATTTTAAAGAGTTAATTGTTCAACTGTGTCTAACATTTAGAAGTTTATGGAGTGCTATTCAAAATAACCAAATTAAGCAAGTACATGTTATCTTCTTCCTCCTTTTTTAGATGTATGTTTTCTTCACTGCGAGCAACTTTGTGAAAAAATAGGAGTGAAAAATATCCAAGACATCATATGTTTTGACTTGACTTTATAGAGTAACTTAAAAAAAATTATGAAAAGTTTTAAATGATTGAATGTCATTGAATGCACTATGAAAAGGAAAGAGTACAATTTTTCTGTGAAAGGAAGGATTTGTTCCTAATCAGAATAGCTGACTTGCTGACCTATTATTAATAGCTGAATTAGTGATCAGGGACAAGATTTACCCAGAGAAAATGCTGAGGATGAAGGGAAGGAGGCAAGTGTCACAACAGTGTATGTTCCCCCTAAATAAGGGAGAAGTAAAGGTCACTCTGTGTTTTGTCAAGTTTGCCTGGAAGAAAACAAGATGCTCTGACAAGAAAGAAGTCAAAGCTAAGAAAGTTGAGCTTGAACTTGCATCAGACGTACTAAAAATCAACCAGTCTTGTAAGCTAGATTTGGCAACAAAATAAGATTACTTACCAACGTTATGAGAGAAGGGGCTGTTCTGTTTACTGGTAAGTGTGCATTGCATCTTACAGTCACCCTTCATCTATTCCCTCTGTCAGGATTTATTTTAGGTTATTTCTTAAGGCCATATACTGACCTCAATCTGCCTTCTAATTGAGAGTTGTATGTATGAGTTCCTATGCTGAAGCCATTCTACAATCTGCAAGTACTTCTATAATTTCTGTGTTAGATAGGGAGCTTTCCTTTATAATTTCATGTTTATTTTCATTTTGAAAAAAAAAAAAAGTGTAGGATTATAACATAAAACAGGTGGCAATGGGTAGTCTTGTAAATAATACAAAAATGTATTCTTTGCTTATGCTATTTCTCTGTTACCATTTAAGAATATTTAAATATATACAAAAATATTCTTCTCATCTGCTGAAATAAAGTTAATCCTATTTTCCTTTGTCATCAGTCCCTTAGAAAATTATTTAGTCATAGTCTGTCATGTTGCTTTTTTCTTTATTGTATATATGATACATTTCTTAATGTGGAATAAATCATAAGTAAATAAATTGCAAAAGTAAGTTGCCATCAGTTTTGTGGCAGTACAATAGTTAAGCATCAAGACATACTCTATTAAATAACGTCAATGTTAAAAAGTATAATAATATACTCTGATGTAGTCTGCAGCATAACTATATCAGAACTATATTGGAATAAATGAATATGAATATCTGTGGAACAAAGCATTTACTATTGAATGGAATCTGATGTGCAATCTCCTTTATTAAACAGCTCATTCACTAATAAAAAATAAGGAAGGTTGAATTATTATCAAACACTGTCTTGAAAATGGCATAATTTTTGTGAAATCACATCTGCTACCATAATTAAATGATTGTTGCAGAACAAAGGAAATACTGTGTAAAAAAGTGAAAATACACTGTTGATTATATTGCTCTTTTTTTCCTTGTCCTCTGTTTTACTGTTGCTGTAAGTTTGAAACCTAGCTTTGTTTAAATAGATCAGTACACACTGGCATTCTTCAGGAAGCATACATTTTAGTGATCCGTATACAACAAGCAATATGGAGCACCACTTATCAATTCCCCATAGCTCATTCAGCAACTTTCCATTAAAGAACAATTAACATTCAAATAGTATGTGTCTCAACTGAACACTTTTTACCTGACATTGTATTAAAAAAAAAAAAAAAGTTTTTAAATTACAAGTTTGCGAGCTAATTTGGGAAATAATGGAATACAGGCTTTTTATTTAGCTTTTCAGAACTGATGAGAATGTGAGACTTGGGTCATTACTTGTGGCTGTACTACTTCTTAACAGTAATTCTAAAAACATGAATTACCTTTGTATTATTATTGACCTAGATTGAAGATTTTATCATGTCTAATTTGTGCTTATGTCCCCTGTGTAAACATTTATTCCCAAAGTAACCTCAAGTAAAAAAATCATTGCAATAAATCAAACCATTGCCACAATGGTCATTTGCTAAGGAGATCTACTTTGGCTTCACTTTGGCAAGTGTGTTCTACAGCAGGAAAATTAGGCAGGATGCGACACAAGTCCTGACGGTTGTATGTTCTTCTCATTGTCTTTATCTCAAAGCACTGTCAGCTGAACTAATATTTAAACAGGAATCAAATAGGCTTCTTTTTGGGTGACTTAAAATATATTATTTAATAACTTTTGAGTTACTCATGCTTCTAAAAATCATGAAAGTAACATGATATATTGATATATTGAAATTAGATAACATTTTTTAAAAATCTAGGTTACATGTGCTGCAAAGCTATACCACCATATATATACATATCGTAGCTAATTTAATTTGTTTAAGGGTCCTAGTGAGATGTGTACTCTATTTTAATCCTTTGCTGTGTCTTATTATTCTCTTCTGGTACGTTGTAGAGTAAAAATATGTGAGTTTTTCTTAGGTAATGAAAGGTAAATGAGGTGGGTTTTTTTGCTCGGAAAATCCATTACATCGAATTTAATTTAGGACCAGAGTCATAATAGTAAATATTCCATTCACAATAGTAAGCCATCAACAGAGGGCCTATATTAGCATGAGATGGTTTCTTCTACCCAGAAAGAAATGGTTTCATAAGAAAACATTTGCAGGAGTTAGTTCAAAATATAATGCAGTTTCAATTGAGTATTTAAAGGAGGAATTATTTCTTGGTGGAGAGCTATGTAATAGTTCTCATTCCATTTTCTACTCAGTAAGGCGTTGATATTTCCTCTTGTAGATGTTAACATTGGCTCTAAAACCCCGAAAAACTTTTTTTCTCCTTCCAATGAGCACTGATTGTGTACTTGTGTGTGTGTCTGTATACTTCAGAAACTAACAATTCTGAAAATCCACAGTTCTGAATAAAAATGGAGTGTGGGTTCACAAGTCCACTGTGTTACTGAGTTAATTTTCTCTTATGTAACAGAAATCTCCTCCTCTTCATTTTTCTCTGTGAATTAATAGTTTCTCACATTGTCACATTTAATCATACTTCCCATGTGCCACAAAATAAACCAAACACACATTGGTAGTTCCTGGGTAGTTTGAAGTATGTTTGAAGCAAGCTAAGTAAGACCTAGTAACACCCCACCTTCCCTGTCTGAACCAATGGTGTGAGTTAAACAAATTAATTCAAACTTTGTATTAGAGACTCATTCATTCCATATGATGTGGTCACATCCACATTTCTGAAGATTGACTCTAAACCCAAATAATAAAATGTAGCATTCAACCTAATCTAGAATCAAGGGCTGTTGTTATGGCTCTTCTGTAGTAAGATAAACAGAGAACTTCATCCAGAGCTTCGTAGACTTTTGTCTTGCTAATCACTGTCAACAATGTTGAAATTTCTGTGCTAGTAGTGGTGAAATGGCTGAAGTAAATCATTGGTATTTTAAAAAGCGTGGAGGTTCTTAGCAAGATTTCCAATGAAGGAATAATAAGAAAAGAAATAAGGTACCGTTTAGAAAAATTAAATTGAATTAAAGCATAATAAATGAAAGGTTAAAACTGAAAGAATTGTTGATTGTAATTTCTCCTGTTGAATGATTTACCTCTGAATTTGTAGGAAGGAAAATCTGTCTACGTAGATAGCGTTGAATGCAAAATAAAAATTGTAAAGCCTAACCATTCTTCCTCTGTGCATTCTTTCATCCTGAAATGAACTATGGTTCAAAGAAGGTAGTTCCAGAAGAACAGATTTTAAGCTGGATACTCCCCATCGTCTCTGAAACTGAATATTTTCTTGTTTTTTCTTTTTTTTTTTTTTTTTTATGGAGGTTAGGGTGAGGGAGGGGGTTACAAAATGTCTTCTTTCTCTCATGAGGAGTGTGTATGATGACAGGCTGTTTGCATTTTCATTTGAGTTCAACTCACACCATACTGGACTGTACTCTCAAGCTGAACAATCAAGTGTTGCTGCTCTGAAGTCGCATTTCTCTGACATGCCCTCACCTAGGAGGCTTGTTATATAGGTTTTATGTGTTTTAGTCCATGAAAGAAAATGAACCGTGTAAACCTATTCTGAGAAAAATAAGCAGAGGAAGCAGCATTTGTTCAGCCACCCCTAGAGGGAGAGATGTAATGTAAGGATGTGCGGGATGCCTCCCCACACAGCCCTGCTGCCAGCACATCTGGCAGCCCTGTCAGCCTGCCTGTCCCTGTGGTCCTCCCCTCTCCTGGGCACCCTCAAGCCTGTGCTCTACATCTCAGCTGCTACACCAGGGGAAGTCCTTGACTTTCAAATCTGTAATGCCAAATTGTCCTTTCAGTGGTCAAAAATTTCAGTTGAATTTGTTTTTGAGGCTTCTGCCCTCACTTCAAAGATATGCATGAGATAAATGAAGGGCTGTCATTTTGAGTCAGCTATTTTTCAGTCAGATTGTTAAAGCCCAATTATTAAGACAGTAAAGTAACCATCAAATAAAATAGGCCCCAAGAATATGTTTATTCAGATGGCAAAAAAATACTTCCTTTTGTTGTTTCTCATGAAAGAAGTGTCTTATAACAGTTTTGTAATAGAAGACCAATGAAATCAACTGAGTCATTTTCATCGTTTTGATTCTCTTTATTTCTTAATTAGTTTTATATCCCAACAACTTCTACATAAGCTTTAAGAGTGCATTTATACATGTCAAGTCACATTAGTTACGCAACAGTTCCCTCCTTGAGGGCCCGCAAAGTATGACTGACCGTGCAAGATTTCGACTGTGAACAATAATTCCAGATGACAGTATTCCCTTGATCCCTGTGTATATCAGGGGAACTTGCAAGAGCAGAGGTTGTTATCATCACATATTGTTTATTATGTAACTGGATAAAACAAAAATATGTTTTGCTTTGTTTCTAACCTGTGGGAGAACCATGTTCTCTGGAGCATTACAGTGTCATATCTCAGGAATACCTTAGGCTGAAAGGGAGGATATACTTAGAATGGGTTTCACTTGTAGTTATGAAAACATGAATTAAAAAGAAGTTATTGTGTGCTTTTATCACAGTTGTTAATTTGTCAAAGCAGATGTGACAGAAGTAATTTGTAAAGCTCTAGGGCAAACAGTTTTTGAGACTTTCCCCTTAAAATACAAAACAAACAACAAGAAAAATACTATCACTGTTCATTTCAGAGAAGCCAAAGCACTTGATTCAGGAACAGCCACTAGGCTTTCAGGTAAAAAGAGTGATGTGACCACTTCAGCTCCAGAGGTGCGACAAGGTGACTGTTCTTGTAAATTCCTCATAGAGGAATTTCAGAGAACAGTTGCAAGCGAATAATTAAAAGGTGTGAAGGAGCTGTGTCACCAACTGAAGGAAGAGGTCTAAGGTACTGGATACATACTGCCCAGCCAAACTGGAGGGTAATATTATGGGGATATGCTGAAGATATTTGGAGGCTGAGAGGAGATGGTTAAGTATCAAATTCTGGGAGAATAATTTTGCTTAATAAATTGTTTTTAAGCAAGGGAAAGCTTAAATTTCCTGAAGAATAAAATCCAGACTGTTCAACAAAGTAGTAAAACTCAAATACTGAATTATTTGAGATTATATTGACCAAACCATTAGGGGTCATACTGCTGGTAGTAGCTTGTCTTTGCACAGCAAAGAATATACAATTTTATAAACATATATTTCTCTGTTTCCAAGCAAAACAACAAAAGCATGTTAGCAGACTGCTTTTCCTCATAGTAGTTACTGGACCCATAAGTCACCAGGTGATCCTTGCTGAAATTTCCACCACCTGTTCCACCCATCCAGATGCTGAAGCATATACCAAATATCTATTTAAATTCTAACTAAAACAATATAAAGGAATTAAAAGTGGTAAATTTAAATATTATCCTACTGCTTATACTAGTATTAGCAATGTATATTAGCAACAAGAGTTCCACACTGTGGCCCAATGAAGTTTATCTTATAAGAATATAAAAGAAGGAATGCACATGTATTTTCCTGCTTCAGAGCTCTAGTTCAACCTAACCTGAGATTGTTGGCTTATATTAAATATGGCATATTCACTTGCTATGTGTCATTAATTACAACCCCAAGCTGAGGAGTTCAAACAAAACTCTAGACAGAACAACATTTCTGCTTTTTAAAGTAAGATGTAAAGGCAAAAGTTTAATACTACTTTTGAAAAGTGAGCAGAGTTTTAAATCTCATTTCCAAAACCAATACAGGAACTCTACCATTATTATACATATATATATATATATATAATTGAAAATGCAATATCATTAATAACATGCAATTAACTATTTCTAAATTTGATTAAAGCAGAAGGAGCCTAAGAGCACCAACAAAACTTCTGTTGAAAAGCACTTCAGATTGGACAAAAGCTGCTTCCCACAACTTGAAAGGAGACAGCAGACCAAGTTCTTTTGAGACCATTGCTAGCTTTTGTCTTAAAGAAGTAGATTTAGACTCAGGTTCATCCTACCAGCTGATAAACTACCTAGACATGTTTTTTTGTTTGTTTGTTTCTTTTTGTTTTTCTTAAACTTCTTTCTTCTTGGGGGAATTAGGAATGATGGCATTTTAATCCTGGTTGCTCATGAGTTGTTTTAACAGCTATTAATTATTTTAGTCAATTAACTTAAAATTTAAAAAAAAATGTATAAACTTTTGTTTAGCAGCAGTGCTGCTCATCTGGACACCTTTTCTTTCTGGGGCATGATTACATATTTCAAATGCTTTTCATTGTTTGCTTCACTATTTTCATGAGACACAGAATCTTCTCAGTGTTATGGATAAGATTAGGCACTTTGGATTGGATTGAAACCTTCTAGTTATTGAACTTAATGTTAAATCCGTGACTGCCATTGGTATACATAAAATTTTGTGTGTACTTTTGAAGAAAAAAAAAATGATGGTGATATCAAGATATTTATTTGTTTTGTAATCACTGTTTAGTTGCATTCCTAACACAACACCTGGAGCATCTTAAAATTGTGCTTCATTTTATGTTGTTATTTCATAGATAACTCATTCTAAGCTAAAAAATATGAATGTTAGAGTCTTTCACTGTGATGCCCAAGTACATTTCAGTAGTTAAATTTAAGTATCAAATAAAAATAATTACTTGGGTGGTTTTATGTTTGTTTGGTTTTTGTTTTAAGCAGTGCACATATTGCTTGTATTAATCTGATACCAGACAGAATGTGATCAGTGAATTCCATAGATTTTCTATCCTATGCTGTATTACAATAGCCACATAATGGAAAGGCAAAAGAACTTGTGAACCAAATGCACTGAGTTGAATTTCACTATGCATGAAATTATAGTGTCTTTTTTGCTATAAAATAGGACAGTCGTGTTCTTCTTATGCTTTAGTTCTAATAATTTATGTATAGGGGATGTTGCCATCATCTCAGACTTGTTTTTGTTTCTAAAACTCTGTCTGTGTTTGTATATGTGCTTTTCACTAAATTTATTAGGTTTTCAATGAAAAATGCATCTTTTTAAAAGCTTTTGACAAGTGTTGGTGTTTGCATATGCTATTTTAGTTTATGTTGATTTCTAAATATTGTGTAAATCCTAAAACTGTAGAATGCATACAGATTTGATTAATTTTGTGTTTACATCTTGAGTAACTTCACGCTTAATTTTATTCCGTAGGAATTTGCTGCACTGACGAAAGAATTAAATGCATGTAGGGAACAGCTGCTTGAAAAAGAGGAGGAGATTTCAGAACTGAAAGCTGAAAGAAACAACACGAGAGTAAGTGTACAGCAGACCTTTTCTGGATATCACGTATGTATAAAGTAGGAGAAAAAACTCCTTGCCTTCCTTTCAATAAGTACATGAGGCTTATCAGGATCTAAGTAATAAGATGTATCTACTGTGCTACAGACCTGCAGAAAATGAATGTGTGATAGATTTTGTACATAGCAAGGTTTGTACTTTCAGTTTTAATGCTTTCTAAAGCAAGAGACTCGATAACCTTTCCAAGACCCAAGCCCTACATAAGTAACCTGCACAGATCTACATCTCTTTTCAAGGCAAAGGGCGGGGGTACAGCACACTCAGCTTTCCTTGGTGCTTTGCATTTGATCTTAATAAGGATAAGTTGAAGGCTGCCACCTGTATCATAGTGACTATGCTGTTTAGTCTAGATGCAGCCATTTTGATCCTTGAAGTAATTGTCATTTGTGATACAGCTGAGTGAGGACAAGATTTCACCCCTGTCACGCTCCAATATAAAGGACTTAGACAAGGTTCTTTGATTATGTGTATACCCAGTGTGAGATTAAGACACAACGGGTCAAATGTTAGCCCAACCAGTTTATTACAAATACTAGTTGCTTAGGGATATGGGGAAGGGGAGGTGAGTGATAGAAAAGAGATAAAAGGCAAGGAGCCTTGACAGAAAGCAAGAGAGATATAATCACCACCGTGGATCCATCAAGGTTCGTAGTAGGTCCATTGATCTCAGGAACTCGTCAGGTCACCGCAGGGGATGGGAGATGGCAGCAAGCAGGCCTCAGGGTCTGTCCTAAGAGTTTCTCCCCCCAGGGAATTCTCCGTTTTCTCTTCGGGAGTTCTCCTCAAAGATTTTCTTTCTTTGGGAGTTCTTCTCCAAAGTTCTTTTCTGATAGTTCTCCAAAATCCTTGGTTCAGTGAAGTCCTTTTATTTCCCATTTCTCAGGTGTTTTTTCCTTTTCTCTTTGTTTGTGTGACGTCTGGCCCAACAGATAAACCAGCAGCGGATGACACCTTCATTGCCATGCAGGAGCATTGTTGTCTTTTTTGGTGGTCAGCTTCTCCAAGCCGTACCCCCCCAAAAAAAACTATTTGCACCTATTTCTGCTTATCTTTACAACCATAAGCAGAGATACTGAGGCATGGCACAATGACACCCATCTGAATAATTGGCAGTTATCAGTCAAAGTCTTGACACCAGAAAAGTCCTTATGAAGCAAGCTTTGAGACAAAAGAAAACAGTTTCTGTCTTTCACAACCCCTAAGTTTGCTATGTTCTGCTTCAATAAAAAGCCATTTTTTCTGTCTGCAACCAAAAATCTGTGATAGTGCATTCTGGAACAGATCTCAGAGATGCTAAACACCAAAGATATTTTATCATATGCATATTGCATTTTTCTATGCTCTGGGCAACTCTTCTGTTTTCATCCTTTCACTATTCTAAAAGCACTTTGTGCCTCACATAACATCTTTCCTGGGTTGCCTGATTGGCATTCTGAAGGATATCTAGCAGGATACTGGACAAAAGAATTGTGACAGTCTTTCTTCATCCTTTTTGCTGTCCAGATACATCACTAGGGTGCCACAAACTCTATAAATCCAAAGATGGAAAGGTCTACAAAGAGACAGTGGTACTTATCTACTTCCATGCTAGCTTAAAGGTGCAAGAAGAGATTATCACATTTTATGTAAAAGTCTTAGATGTGTTGAGATTGGGATATGTGATGGGAAGCACATATAAATCCTATTTTTTCCTTCCATGACTCTTACATGATATGAATAGTACAAAATGACTCCCACAAAAGTAGAATTAATTAATGAAGAACATGGGAGTTGCAACGCATTCTTTAGGTTAGCAAGCAATCTCAGCCATGTGTTTCTGAAATATTTCTAAAGCTGTTTAAATTTTCAGTAGCTGTTACATATATCAGTTATTTTAATGTTTAATGGAAAACTAGTAAAGTCAACTTTATAAAGTTACACAGATCGAAGAATAATTTGTACTAATTTCTATCAGAAACTTTTGAAGACAAAGATATGGTTAAGATAAATGTCCAGACAATTATACCCATTTGGTAATCTCCATATATGCATTTCTTCAAAGAAAATACCTACATTTGCCTTTATTATCAGAAAAAAAATATAGGGCATATAGTGAATTTAAATGTATTCTTCTTGGTTATTATAAGTTCTTCATAAGAATGCACACAAAACTACCTAGCAGAAAGCTTTTTTCCATTTCACTACAGAGCTCACTGAACACTAGGTTTGTACTCATACCTACTATGAGTCTGATAGAACAAGAGCTCAGAGAAAGAAAAATACCATGACAGCCCCCTAGTCAAAGGTAGTTGCATATCAAACAACTGTGAGAGAAAAGCAAACTGAGTTAGTTACAAGTCACATTTAGCTCTGTTATAGTACTTTCTTTGCAAACTAAGAAATTTAAATATTGTGCATTTTTATTCTTTTTATATTATGTGAAAGAAAATTTGGTAAGACATTTTCCAGGAGAGCTTAATACCAATTACTGAGTTATAAAGTGCGATGATCTTGCCAGAAGTCCTTTCACTTTAAAATGATATACGCAACTATTTTGTCTTAATAATGGGTACAAAGGTAGGCATTGACGATGAAAAGATTTAGCATACAAAAATATATAGAGAATGCAGGAAATGCACGAGTAAACAAGAGGGGAAGATAAATAATAGTATTAATGAGAAAGGAGAGAGAAAAAAAATCAGAGACATAACTGATGCCTTAAACACTTTATTTCAGGTAGCACTTCCAGCTACTTATAATTGAAGAAGCTCAGATCTAGATTCTTGGTTTCCTATTTTGAACCTTTTTAATGCAACCTTTTATCTCCCTGTAGTATCACTGTAAAGGTAATGTTTGAAGCCCAAAAGGCTTCAAACTGGAGATCAAGAAGAAATGTTAGTGGCAAATATGTCAGGTTCTGAGTATATCCAGCCAATTCTTCCTTTCTAGTTCCCTTTTACATTTCCAATAGTTTTTCCTTTGTTCTTGACCCACACCCATATGTTTATTTTGTGTCAACAGCTTTATACAATTTTTGTTTGTGTCCCCCAGAAAAAGTACAAGACCTAATTTGCTGTTTTATGCCAAGCTGCAGCAGCAGATCACAGAATCACAGATTTGTAGGGTTGGAAGGGACCTCCAGAGATCATCTAGTCCAACCCCCTGCCAAAGCAGGCTAATCCTGACAGTAGAATGCATTGGAGAGAGAATGTGCTAGAATAACATTCTGTGATACCCATAAACACTTGGTCTCTGGCAAAAGACCACATCTTACAGCCTACCCTAGTCTTGAGTTCCTAGTCAGTCCTTCTAGCAGAGTTCTTAAACAAAGCTCCCTGGAAAACTTTTGCTTTAAAATATGCATTTTTATTGCCTACTATAATTAACTTCTCACATATTATAGTAAAAATATTTTCATGTCACAAACTTAGATGACAACTTGATCTGCCAGAACACGAGGCAACATGAAAAATACAGGAGCATATGTATATGTATTGATTAGTGTGATGTTGCTGACAGGAAGACAAACAGGCTCCCTCTGTAAAAGCATTGCATGTGATTTTGAAAACATACACAAAAATCCCTTAGAAACCATTATATAGAGAGAAGGAATACTGTCAGAGGGAGCTGGACAGTCTTAGGAGGTGGGCCCATGCAAACCTCACGAAGTTCCTCAAGGCCAAGTACAAGATCCTGCAGGTGGGTCAGGGAAATCTCAAGCACAGATAGAGGTTGGGCAGAGAATGATGTGAGAGCATATCTGAGGAGAAGGATTTAGGAATGTTAATTGATGAAAGATTCAACATGAGCTGGCAATGTGCGCTTGTAGCCCAGAAGGCCAACTGTGCCAACTGTTGCATCAAGAGAAGTGTGACCAGCAGGTCAATGGAGGGGATTCTGCCCTTCTACTCTGCTCTTATGAGACCCCACCTGGAGTACTGTGTCCAGTTCTGGGGCTCCCAACATAAGAAGGAGATGGAGTTGTTGGAGCAGGTCCAGAGAAGGGCCACAGAGATTATCAGAGGGCTGGAGCACCTCCCCTACAAGGACAGGCTGAGAGAGCTAGGGCTCTTCAGCCTGGAGAAGAGAAGGCTCCAAGGAGACCTTATAGTGGCCTTCCAGTTCTCAAAGGGGGCCCACAGGAAGGCTGGGGAGGGACTTTTCAGAAGGGCATGTAACGACAGGATGAGGGGAATTGTTTTTATACTGGAAGAGGGTAAATTTAGACAAGGTATCAGGAAGAAATTCTTTACTGCAAGGGTGGTGAGACACTGGAACAAGTAATCCAGAGAGGTTGTGAGTGGGGTCCCCTCCCTGGAAGCATTCAAGGCCAGGCTGGATTAGGCTGTGAGCGACCTGCTCTAGAGGGAATTATCCCTGCCTATAGCAGGGAGGTTTGAACTATGTGATCTTAAAGGGTCCTACCAACCCAAACCACTCTATGATTCTGTTCCTCTTGATATTGTCTAAGTAGCCATCGCCTAACAGATCAATGTGCTCTGCATATTATTTAATTGATGACAGTACTAATTTGTTTAACATAGAATCATAGGGGTTGGAAGGGATCCCAAGAGATTGAAATTTATTTTTATCTTAACATGTATTCTTCAATTTTCTCCTTCCTGTTTGAAGGATTGACTTATAAAATCAGAATACTATTATGAGAAAAACTTGAGTTTTGGTTTGGCAGCTGATAAAAATATATTAACATGCTGATATAAATCTGTTTCTTCTCTCTAAAAAAATCAAACATGGCTTTTGTATATAGCATAACATTTTTCTCAAACTTGTCAGAAATATTTGATTTCAAGAAAAATGAAACCTGTGTTCATTAATGAAATATTAATAATATTTTAATCTTTCTTTTACTCAGTATCTCAGGAATTGAAGCACTTAAAGTGAACATTCCCAGCTAAGACATTGTTTTCTTGTCTCATTTCCACAGTGAATGGTGCATGGAACATCTTCAGTTAGGTGGTGAAGTTTCATAACATTCACTGATTAAAATGTTACCCTACATTATTTATTAACTTACCCTTGTGTAAATGATGTCCTGATGTAAAATTCTAAGAATATCTTTTAAATTAAGAGTTCAGATCCTTTACTTAAGTGATTTTCTTAGAGGTCCTTTACTTACATCAGGTTAGTAATTGCTGAAGCTAGCATTATTTCCCTAAAATAAATTATGTCAATTTACATTATTTTGTAATCAATATTATGATCTCTCTTCTATATTCATATGTTTCTTCTTTCAAAAAGAATCTTGTGTCACAGAATACAGAATGACAATTGATACTTGATAGCTAGTAATTGTCTGTATTTTTAGACACTCTATGAGCTAATATTTATTATATTTTTAATCTTTATTTTCATTAAAAAACAATTTTCTTCATTTCTATTATTTTGTGTAATTATCCTGATCATTACATTTCCTTTCATTCTTTTATTTCATTTATGTATATTTTCATTAAATTTTAGATCACCCATACTTTTTTTTAGTCTTGAATGTACAGGAATACAAACATGAAACATAAGCTGCAGCTAGAAGATAACTTCATTTTTTCAAAGAAAGATTATCACCAGTAGTTAACCAGTAAAGCTATTTGATTTCCCAGCTGACCACAGGAGCAATTGGGCTTCCACTCCCGTTGAACAACTCAGAGGAATATGACTAGCTTTATGTCTGGGTTTAGAGATAATCTGCAACTTCTTATCTGCTTATTTTGCTTTTCATCTTTGCTTGCACCAGAGATGGAGTGTCACTGAGCAATGTGTATTCTAAATACAGACTGAAAGGAAGTTACATTTTGCATGTACTGGTGAGAAGTTGGATTTGAAAGACATTTGTCTTCATAGTGTGTTGCCCTGTTCACATAAGGAATCCCTTAAGCCAAGTCAATCTCATTTTAGCAAATCTATTTTCTTCTATATTATTTTTCTCTATATTCTATTATTTACTTTTCTCCATTACTCTCTCCTGATTCTTTCCTTTGTTTATTTAATACCCTGCTGTGAACTTTTTTTTTGCAGTTTTGTTGAAAACAGTTAAGATAAAATTATTTATACTAATTAAAATTCAGATCCTATAATAATACAAACTCTAATGAGTCAAACTAATTTCAGTTTACTGAATCATTGTTTAAAAGGAATGCTTTAATTTCTTCTTTCCTTTTTACCTGTAGTTCGATGTCCTTGTAGTAATGATGGTTTAGTATAATACAGGTGCGTGATAACCTACACAGACATTTAGTTACACATTTCTATTTCATAGTGCTTTGGAAATGATCTGAGAAATACAGTAAACTGTATTCTAGTAATTGTCTCTATTTTTACTTTTCTAATGAACATTTTAAAGTTGCTTCATTCCTTCACAAAATATGTACTCAAGCATTTTTCAGTCTTTAAATAATCATTTTTAAACATTCTTTGTGCTCATGAAGTCAGAGTTCAAGAAATGTCCATCCCATTTAGCTAAAGTAAAATTATCAGCATGTGATCCTGAGGATCCTAAAACTAGCCCAGCATAAAAGTAAAATTCAGTTGTCACATTATTTCATAATTCATTGTCAAGCTTATGCTTTCCAGCAGGAAAAGCATAACAATGACTGGATATTACGCGTGGGTGATTCTGTCCCGCTTTCTGCTGCTGATCTTCCTCTTTTCTCTGCAAGCTGCCTGTCCCTGTGAGTACTTGACAACTGTAGCAACTCAACACAGCATGAGGGAGCAGACAATGCTCAGCAGCATGTGTTCTTCGTTAGTGCCAGTGTGTGACTGAAACATACAGAAGCGCATAAAGCTGTTTCTAACAAACTGCTTGTAATTTAATTAATTACCAATATTTTTGCAGTAATATTTTGACATGAAACCTTGTTTTGTTCTTCACAAATACATGAGATAGGAATTCTCGAGATGAATAGAACGGAAAGTACTCAATATTCCCCCTTCCCCACCACACACCAGATACTGTGATTTTCTTCAGTCACTCAATAAAAATGTTGCTTGGACATATCATTTTCTTCAGTGTCAGTTTAATGTATTTAAATGTCCTTTTCTTCATCACTGTAGTAACTAATATTTCATTGTTGTATAACTGTAGTTACATTTGCCTTTCCAGGGAAACAGGGAAGATCTACTACCTTTCATTTTTGTTTTAATATATATGTGTATATTTTGTGTATATATAGTTGAAGAGAAGATAGAAGATAATTTTAAATATAATTTCAGCTGAGGATGGAGCAAGGATTTGTCATCAGTTTCTTGAACTCTTGGGTTGGTTGGTTACTCTTCCCTTTGAGCATGGCTGATGGTACTGTGGCACAGAGACACCTGGTTAGTCGTACTCTGAGGTCAGAGAAAGTGGATTTACTGTAAGAAGCATGCACAGATTTTGTGGAAAACTAGACTTGACTTTTGTTGAAAAGCAACGAATAAGAAATTGCTGTCAGCCAGAAACGTATGTCAGTATGCCTTGTTGATTACTCTGAGAGCTAACAGCAAGGAAGATATGGCAGAGCTAGTTTTCAGAAAAATGAAGCACTACTAGTTGAGTAACAGGAATGAACAAGAACAGTAAGAGTGAAATATTGTCATGCTTTTATGATTTCTGTTATATTATTGATATTCAACATCATAACATCATGTAATGTATTGGGAGTTTAAAATAAAAATATTCACAAGTAGTGAAGTAATTCTGTATGAGTGCTTTGAAACTCACCTCTAACATCAGCTCATTCAACATTATGATAAAAAAATCAACACAATATTTTATACTTGGACTTTTATTTAAGAACTATGAAACGTGTATACATTTATATTTGCCATCTCTAAAATGATAATTAAAGGCTAAAGGCAAAATTATGTCATGTGTATATTAAATGCATGACTGGTTTGTTTTTTTATATGGCATGTTTCTAACATGCCAGTAAATTAACCTGAAGTTAAATATTTTATCTGCTGCTGTACAAAGGACTAGGATGCTCTGCTGTTCATCTCACACAGTAAACTCCTCCATGTTCACCCTTGAAGAAATTCTGAGTTCCTAAATTCCCCGACTGCTCCATTCTCTTCTTATACATGAATACCTTGTTTAACTTTTCTTTTCTCCTCATCACTCTTACCACTGAATCATAGAATGTCTTGGGTTGGGAGGGGTTAAATATCATCTAGTTCCAACCTCCCTGCCATTGGTCGGGTTGCGCTCACTGGATGAGACTGCCCAGGGCCCCATCCAACCTAGCCTTGAGCACCTCAAGGGAAGGGACATCCACAGCGTCTCTGGGCAAACTGTGCCAGTGCCTCACCATCCTCTGAGTAAATATTTTTTTTCCTAACACGTAATCGATATTTCCCATCTTTTAGTTTAAAGCCATTCCCCTTTGTCCTATCACTGTTAGTGTAAAAAGTCACTCTCATTCCAATACTTCCTTCAAGTATTGGAAGGCTGCAATTGAGGTCTCACCCAGAGCCTGTTCTACTATCCTTTTCAGTGTTGGGTTGCCATCTTTCTTCTGTCTATGCTGACTTCAGGTTCTCTGTCAAAATTGTCTGTCTACTGTAACTCAAATAAGGGATGCTGGATGGACACTATTTTTTTCCCGTGTTCCCTATTTTTCTATGTGCTATAGTTTCTGCCATTAATTTTTTTGTCATATCAAGAATCCCATGTGGCCATCATTTTTCTTCTCCTCTAAGTCAGTTTTTCTCGCTTTTATTTTACATCGAAGACTCTAAGAATTTTCCTTTCTGTTCATCCATCCGGAATAATATGTTTAGGATAGTAGAGCATGTACATAATAAATTTGCTCGGGATTAGGTCAACATTAGTTGGCAAGATTATGTAATTCTAGGCTGTTGTTACAAGTGTCAATTTAAGCTGCAGATAATTGCAAACTTACAGAAGGTATGGCAGTGGTAATTCTGACCTGTTCATGATAGCAGTTAACTATTTAAATTCTGTTATGAACAGAAATATTCTGTTAAGTATTTGGAAGCTATCCTAATATAAAATGAGTTACTACATCCCCAAATCAAGTTCTTGATGTCACTGTGATGAAAAGGCCTCTTCAAATCTGCCTGTTACATTGGACTACTTCCAATTATTAAAAAATCAACTATATCTGCTGTCACAGAATCATAGACTCGTGTCACGCTCCAATATAAAGGAGAGCGACGAAGGTTCTTTGATTATGTATATACCCAGCGTGAGATTAAGAAACAACGGTTCAAATGTTGGTCCGACCAGTTTATTACCACTATAAAGCAGGGAGATGGGGAAGGCGGACACTGTTAGGGTGATGGGGAAGGGAAGGCGAGCGATAGGAAAGATAGGAAGGAAGCAAGGGCTTGTACAAAGCAGGGATAGTCACCAGCCAGGATCCCAGGGGCGGTCCGGTTGCAAGCGGCTCCGATGGTCCGAGGCAGAAGAGCAGGGGCGGCAGAAGTGGGGAGAACAGCAGCAGCGACGGGCAGCCTTGAGCAGCAAGCAGTTGTCCGTAGAAGCAGCACCGGGTCAGCACAGGAGGAGGGGTGCGGGGTCAGCACGGGAGAAGCGGCGAGGGGTCAACCCCCGGAGGGGCAGCAGCAAACAGTGATCAGCTCGTGAGGTCTCTCCAAAGAGAAGGCCTCTCCAGGAAGCAGCAGGCAGTGATCAGCTTGGGAGGTCTCTCCTAAGAGAAAGCTTCTCCAAGAGGAAGCCACTCCAGAGAAAACCCTCCAACTTCGTGGCTGCAGGACCCCTCTATTTATCTCCCAGATTTCTCCAGTCTACGTGACGAACCCCTCGAACCTCTCCTGCTTGGGCATCAGGCGGGTATTGCCTAAGATGGTTATCTCCCACTGGAGATGAGTTCCATAAACGAGTGTTCTCCGGTCATTGAGCTGCAGCGTCAGGGGAGTATCACCTGAGATGGTTATCTTCCCCTGGAGGCGAGTTCCACAAAAGAGTGTTCAGTGGCCACTGAGCTGCAGCTTAGGCCGCCCCAGGACATGCCCATCAGCTTGTCCCAAAGACAAAGGATTTCACAACCCTTTCCCAGGACTAACTTGGACATGTTCGGACATGTTCATCAGCAACCTTTGAGGCAATGGTAAAAGATATTAGTCTCTTACAACTCGTAGGGGTTGGAAGGGACCTCCAGAGGTCATGGAGTCCAACCCCCTGCCAAAGCAGCTCCCTAGCCCAGGTTGCACAGGTAGGCGTCCAGGCGGGTCTGGAACGTCTCCAGAGAAGGAGACTCCACCACCTCTCTGTGCAGCTGTGCCACTGCTCCGGCACTGCACTGGGAAGAAGTTCCCACACACATTTGTGCAGAACTTCCTATGCTTCAGTTTATGGCCATTTCATCCTATTGCCACACACTGCTGAGAAGAGTCCAGCCTTGTCATTTTGCCTCCCACTCCTTAGATATTTATTTATAGATGTGGATCAGATCCCCTCTGAGTCTTCTTTTCTCAAGGCTGAACAGACCCAGGTCTCTCAACCTTTTCTCATAAGGGAGGTGCTCCACGCCTTTTATCATCTTTGTAGCCCTTCTCTGGACTATTTCCAGGAGATTCCTCTCTTTTTTTATACCAGGGAGCCCAGAACTGGACACAACATTCCAGGTGAGGCTTTACCAGGGCAGAGTAGAGGGGGAGGATCAGATGAGTCATTTGCTTTTGGTATAAAAAAAAAGAATGGCAAAAATACCTTCTTTCTTCTGTGAACTACTACATGGAGTCATTGCAATTATTCATGAACTAACATTAATCATTTACTATTTTTAGCAAATAATGCAATTACTGTAAAATAATAAGTTGCTGCATGTCCATACTTGAGAACCATGTTTGAAGCAAAGACTGCATCAAACCCAAATTATTCCTGGCTTGATATATGTATATTACAATTACAATGTGTTCACTTTCTGTTTATGCTCTTTCATGTCTTATTAATTCATATAACAATAAAGATCATTACATGGCTGAGAATAACTATGGATTAGCAATAGTAGCTATTTTAAGAACCACATCAAAGGAAAAATAATAAAACATTTTCTATGTAACCTTTGAATTTCCAGTTAAGGCTCAGGTATAATTGTACACCATGAAATACACTTATCAAGTGTTGTGATTCATGAATTTAGCTACCCTGTTACAGAATATCAGCTTACGAGTTCTCTGTTTAGACAGTAATAGTAATGGCAGCCCTATAAAAGCCTAGCTAAATTGTGAATTATCCATACAACATCAAGTCATTTTAGTATTTCATTTAAACTACTTAGAGTAATAATGACAAACAATTATCATGATTTTACAATAGGCTATCTACAGGCTATTTTACAAATTACTTACAGTAGCCTGAAATATATTGTTTACGGACCATTTGTCTTCCCTCATGAACAGAGATAATGAACATTTTAAAGCAAGTTAGTGATAAACAAATGCCATGAAAGGTTGCATCTAGTGTAAATAGTCTTAAATTAATTATTATTTGTACTTTTTCATATTTTGTTGAGCATCTTGCAGTACAGATTTAAAATTTTACATCTAGGTTTATAAAGTATAATCTGCTTTCATATTTTCACATGATGTTCTACTCCAGGTTTGGTTGGTTTAGTTGTTACTTGATAGCTTATGATCATTAATTACAACAATAAATAACGTTATAAGGATGTGCTTGGTGTAGTTAAGTAGGAATTCTATGTCAAGTGATTTTTCGTTCTCTTTTTCTTAGAGTTTTAAATTACATTATGAGTCGATTTTCAAATTTTGTACTTATTCTATCTGATTTTGAATCTCGAAATCTTGGCAGTAATGCAAGTAGTCTCTCCCATAAAGAGGTTGACAAGAAAATTGCCATTTGGTACCATGCATTTTGTAGTAGAGTTTCCAAGGCATTTAGGTGAACAGAAATTAATAATGTTTTATATAAAATTCAATAGCTGTTACTGGAGCATTTGGAGTGCCTTGTCTCAAGACACGAAAGATCACTGAGGATGACAGTGGTGAAACGGCAAGCACAATCTCCCTCAGGAGTTTCCAGTGAAGTTGAGGTCCTCAAAGCTCTGAAATCTCTGTTTGAGCACCACAAGGCTTTGGATGAAAAGGTATGGAAAGTATGGAAAAAAAAATATGAAATATACCCTTTAACTTACTTTACTGTGCCTTGTGATGCTTACTGTGTACTTCCTTCTTGAGATATGTTGTTTACATAAAACATTTATATGAATTTAAACAAATCTTTGGGAATGCATGACCATTAGCTGCACTGTAATACAGATCACTTTAGCTATCTTCTGTAGTCAGTAATACTGACTTTTCAAAACAAGCAAATCTTACCTTATTTTTCCTATTTAGCACTATTTAGCATGGATGGAATTTATGTCTCTGGTATGTTTTTAAGTTATTGATGAGAAAACATAAGCTCCTCAAATTTAAAAAATACAAACTGAGAGAAAAAATAACATAAAGAATAGTTTCTGACTATGGAAAAGAGCTTCCTCTTAAGTCTTTTTACTGGGAGAACATTTTGAGTGATGTTTTCTCTTTTTACTAACTAAGCACAGCATTTGTTCTAAAATTAGAATAAAGTAAAATGAGTAGTACATCCTTTATTATCAAAGAATACTTCATATTCACAGGGAAGATGGTCTGTTCAGAAATATCTCTTCATTTAATCAACCCTAAACTTCTTAGCGCTTCAGGTCTCAAAGGCTCCCTATTGCTGCTAAGTAACTGATATCTTTCCTTGGTTTAATTCATGGAATGGAAAGATGTTAGAGCACTTTGGAATATTACGGAATATTAAACATATACATGGAATAGTTTATAATACAGCAAATGAAGAGGCAGTGTTAGCATGGAATGGAAAATATGTACTTAGGTTAACTTCATATTTAAAGTAGATATTGAGCTTAAAATTAGGTTAGGAAGTACATATTCTTTATACGTAATACAGAAAGGACAAAAGCTAGAAAAAATGTGATTTTATTGTAACATTCTGTAACTTTCATTCCTTTCTAATATCTATCTGGACATGTTTATTTTCCTGCAGCTTTTTTTCAATTCTGATTTACACTTTTGGTTCAACTTTTAAAACATATGTTTGTAAACAGTGATCTTATGCAACTTGTCCAAACTCATTTTTATTTCATTTGTTAAGACAAAATGTCTAATTGATCTTCGCAGAGAAAAGCAACCACCAGGTTTTACTGTCCTATCTAAGGTTTGAAAAACATTGGTTCTTTTGAGATAATTCATGGCAGAAAAGTATAACTATCTGTTCTTTCATACAAAAACAATCAATTCATGTCAACATTACCACTAGCTTTTTATTCATTAGCAGGTACATAAGAGAGCTTTTATTCACTATGAACAAAATTGATTCAATTCTAGCGTGTGCAAGTGTTTTTAAAAGCTCTTTGTGGGCTGCAGATCCAGAGAGAAAGGAGAAAGAATTTGACAGCACAAAAAAATTGAGAGGTGGTTGCTAGGAGACAAAGGAAGATGGGTGATATGTGCACCAACAGCAGTGCTAACATGACACTGGCTATGTAAAATTTCAAGATAATAGGGCTGCATTTAAAAACCAGGAGAATACACAATCATCTGGGTCCATGTTGGATATACCCAGTAGCAAAGAGAGAACAAACCTTTTCTGCATTGTCTGTGGCTCCATACTGTGAATCAGTTCATAAAAAATGCATATTATAGCACCGTTTGATAGATCAAGTGAAATCTGACTAGTCTTATTTGGCGAAGCCTTGTTTAGTAAATTTCTTATCTAGTGCCCAAGAAAATAAGAGTACACTGAAATACCATATGTAGTATACATTATTTTTGAAGTAATAAATACAATTAGAGTAAAATAACACTTCTGTGAACTACTTTTACTCACTGTCTTTAAATTCCAGAATGGAGAAAACAAATTGAATCTTTGGAAAAAAAAAAAAGTCAGATAAAAATACTTTGCAGTTGTTACAGCTCCTTTTTCACTAACAAGGCAGTGAGCTAAAACAACAGCTTTTCTTGCATCTGTCAGAAATTAAGACGGAGTCAGAAATTAAAGTTTGATTTGTTTTGTTTGCTTTAACATAGATTTGAATCATAGGATCATAGAATCACTCAGGTTGGACAAGACTGTAAAGATCACAAGTCCATCCATGACCTAACCATACTACCCTAACAACCCTCTGCTGAATCATATCCCTGAGCACCACATCCAAACGATTTTTAAACACATCCAGAGATGATGACTCAACCACCTCCCTGGGGAGCATATTCCAGTGCTTAACGACCCTTTCTGTAAAGTGTTTCCTGATATCCAACCTAAACTTACCCTGGCGCAATTCAAGGCCATTTCCCCTCGTCCTGTCAAGATGAAGAATAATCAACACAAAATTCATTGTAATATATTTTTATATGAATTTCAAACGATTTGGCCTTATTTAGATTAAATATTATTCAATATGAACTTAGAAAGTTCAGGAAAAATTTAATACGATTACTAATTAATAGGTAATTGGAGTATATGTATGGAGTAAAGTCATATTCAAAATATGTGAATATCAAATGCATTAGTATGGCCTTCGTATGCTGTATTTTTTCTGCAATATGTATGAACAAAACTAAAATCTTTATTCAGTAGTATTTCTCAAGTATATTTTGAAGCACTTCAGACAGAAAAAAAATTATAAAATTACAACTTCTGGGCTGTGGAGTAGATTTCTCCTTTGAATCATAACACTAATGTAGAATTGTTTTCTCTTTAACTCTGGTTTAATGACCATTTTCCCCCAGCTTTGACTTCAGCAACACTTCATGTATTGCAGTGTGAAGAATTAGTTGCAACATTTCCAATGTCACCATGGTATATGTGAGTCTCAATGAGTTGGTCACTGCTCAGGTGAAAGAAAAAAAGACTTCTGTGCCAAGGCAGAGTTGCTTCCAGTTTCTTTAGAAAATGTTAGAGAATAAATAACGGCCATCAGACTGCAATTTTATTTAGGTCGTTGTAAAAGAGACACTGCATTAACTGTGTAGCTGCAAAGCAGGAAAAAGAAGAGAAGGCAAGGCAAGGCAGGTCAAGGCAATTTCCAGCTTTGGCTTTGTTTCATGCTGATATTGTTCTGTGTTGTGCCTGTGAAAAGGCCAAGAAAGGAAAAGCGTGGATTTATATGAACATAATGGCTTGATATACAAAATAATGAAGTTAATTATCTACCTATTTTTTTCTGAATTGTCATTTAAAAATGTGTTTCCTACACTGTCTTTGAAACAACTGCCTATTATTTCCAAGGAGTGTTGTTTTTCAAACTGTAAAATGTCCTTATGAAACCCACTAGGATTCAGTTATACAGTGATACAGGCAAAAGGATAACTTTTTGTGATTCCAGCTCCCTGTGGAGCTCTCACCTCCTCAGTGACATTGCCTAGTTGGTTTGCAATTCTAACACTACTCTAAACAAACACAAGTGTTAGACATTTTAAAATATATTTTAAACACATGCATTCTCATTTATGAAACACTTAGGTTTGAACACAACAAGGTTTTAGGAAACCTTAGGAAGACGTAAAGTAAAAGGACAAACTCATTGCATTTAATTTCAGCTATTAAAAATCACCATCTTGTGAAACCTTCCTCCATCATCTTGTCCCTCAGCAATGCTTACAGACAAGAGGACTTAAGTGAGAAAGATGATTATCGCTTATCTGCGTATGTTTTTAGATGTAGGTTGAAATTTCTTTATTTGAAATTAAGAAATTATACTCTGACAGCTCACACTGTATAAGAGGTTGAAATCAGACTTCTTGAGACAGGACTCCAACCCTTACTTATCAGTGGAGTGCTAGTGAGAGACAGAAATCATGGTGGGAACTGAAGCAGGAATTGATACAGAGCTTTCTAAGATATGCAGAGGAATCAGAGGAATCTCTGGGAAGGTAGAGAGCATAGGAGGAGGAGAGGTAGAGAGAGCCACAAAGATTATCAGAGAGCTGGAGCACCTCTCCTATGAAGATGGTCTGATAGAGCTGGGCTTGTTTAGCCTGAAAAAGAGAAGGCTCCAAGGTGACCTCATTGCAGCTTTTCAGTATGTAAAGGGTGGCCTAACAGGACAGATGTGGAGGGACTCCTTGACAGGGAGTATAGTGATTGGACAAGTGATAATGACTTCAAACTAGAAAGGGGTAGATTTAGATTATATGCAGAGAAGAAATTCTTCACTATGAGCGTGGTAAGGACTGGATCATGTTGCCCAAAGAATATAAGGGTACTCCATCAGGATAGTTTACACTTCTTTTGGATCAGGTGAAGAACAGACACAGTCAGTTACTGCAGCTCCGCTGTTGGTCACATAATTCTACCCTACAATAAATGCCCATTTAAGGTACAGCGTATATCTCTGGGAATGTTAACAGTTGTGATTCAGTCTTACAGTGTTACAGGGATAGAAGGGTATAGAGGGCCTAGTGATAGAAGCAATGTTACAGAAAACATTCTGATTTTTCTTCTAGGTAAGGGAGCGTCTGAGGGTTTCTTTAGAAAGAGTCTCTGCACTGGAAGAAGAACTTGCTGCTGCTAACCAGGAGGTAACATAAAACATTTTCTCCCCTTCTGTGGTTGAGTTTCTTTAATATTCTGTCCTGTGTGTTCCCTGTCACTTTTCTTAACGATTTCAGAAAGAAGGATAAATTACATTTTGAGTAAGCTGATCAACAAGTCTGGTTTAAGGTGCTGGCCAGATTGATTAATCCAACCCTTTGTTTTCTGATTTATTCAGCTGTGAGCAAACTAAAATTTAGGAGGTTGTTACAGGTTCCTAAAATTTTTATTATTTTTTTTTAGTTATTATTTTGTCAACTAATTTGTCAGATACTATAAGAAATTTCATAACTTGAATTTCCATTTTACTATAAAAATCAAGCAAAAAATCTATCTATATATAAAATATTATATATATATATATTATATGCAGTATATGTATGTTAACATTCACATTTTAAAACTAAGTTAAAGAGGAAAATGTATGGCTGATGTCAAAGTTTTTGTTTGCCATCCCTTTTAACCATAGTATGTATCAGTAAACTGTGTGGTATATAAAATTTGTGAATTTAGGGAAGAAATTTTTCCCCTGTAATTTAGTTTGCACACCATTCTCATAATCTGCTTTGTTTGAAAGCATGAACATCACAACCTGGTTTTATTATACATTCAGTGTACACACAAACAGAAAGGAATTATCCACGTCATGGAGACAATTCTGAGCTGGACAGTATAACAGAGTTAGGTGATCACTTTGCTACCCCCATCACGTTCTGAATCTCCATCTGACATTTGCTTCTCACACAGTTTAATATGTTAGACGAGAAATAGAACTGCAGCAATAGAGCTATTTTGGTTTATGTCCACTTCCTGGTGTTCAGTTACTGAACTCTAAAGCATAAACTGAAAATAACCACAGAAAAAGTTAAGCTACTACCAAATGCTCTGGTAAAATGGAATGCCTCTAATTCAGGACAATGTGTGATAACATAAAGTAGGTAAACTGTAGTAGCTTGGGTTTTTTTCAATGTTAAGCTAGAACAAGTAACTTTCTTAAAGTGACTTCTTAAAAAGGATCTTCAATGTATTAGTTCTTCCTTTTTATAACCTATGAACCAGATATTATGAATCCTCCCTTCTATTTGGGCAGATAAACTTTATCAGTAGTTACTTTATCAGTAAAATAAAATCCCTGTATCATTTCTTGGAATAGTTGAGTTCAAATGACTTCGTTATACTGTACTTTAGTATGAGTAACCTGTTACTTGTACTAGCACTTATCAAGCAGAAAGCAATCCTTTTGAAGAGTGAAGCTGAATAAGATGCATCCCATTGCTCATATCATCTCTCATTCATGATCCAAGTTGACTTCACTGAGCATGGGACCAGGTCTTCAGAGCATTGCCTTATTATCTGGAGATTGAAAGAAAATTAGTTTAACTTGTATTGACAGTGTGGAGTTAAACTAGATGAAATTAAATTAGTTTGAAATCAGATTATCATAGCTGTTCTTGCTCTTAATGCTTAGAAATGTTATAAAAATTTTGTCTCTAGATGTTACTAAGAAATTTAGGAAGGTATTTAATTAGCAAAGCTGGATGTGACCATTAACACAATCACACTACTGGATTGCAGTAATGTTCAAGCTTAAAACTGGAAATTCAGTTTAATAATAATAAAAAAGAGATAGAGATAAGTGGATAATTTTCACTCAAAAAATGTTCACACAATTAGTAATTTAAATATGTCAGAATTTGCTAGACAATCGCGATGTGTTCACCTGTTCTTACACTAGATTGCACACTGAATGCACAGGCAATACAGGGCTTTTAAAATTCATCATGCTATATGCGAAAATACATGAGTGAAATTTCCGAGGGAATTAAACTTATCCCTTTCAGTGATTTCCAAACTCCTGTTATTCGGTGTTTGTTCACCCACGAGAATTCATATTTAATTTCCATATCCGTTTTCTCATACTGACTGTTAGAATGTACTACATATTCAGCACTGTATTTAAACATAAAATGATGACAGTACGTGGTCCCCTGATTCAATGAGCATATGGTTAAGTGTAGAAAGAGAATTAGATTCAGGGATAAAAAGCCATAGAAATCTGTTAATGTAGATCCTTTCTGTGAAGTACCTATCTTATGGCTGTTCTGACACAGCATCAATGAGGAACAGCAGATATTCATGAGTATTTGTACTGAAAATAAACTCAAAAGGGGGAGGGGAAATGGTAGCTTCCTTCACTAGATGTAAACAGTCTCTCAGTTAACAGTCTTTTGTAGCATATTACATGCATAAAAAAAGGGTATGAAAACACCTGGTACACTGACAAAGCTGATTTCAGCTGTAGTTGCCAACACTGTCTTATATGGTACTTCCTATTTGAAAAGGCATTGTAACACCCAGTGACTTTAAAATGCAGGGGCAATTGAGATGGACAGCTTGAGTCACCAGATGAATTTAGCTTGTGTAGCTAACATTTATGTATAATCACATCATGTTAATAGAGCAGGATCTTGATCTGCAGTTCACTGTCTGTATCTGGCTTAAGTCATTGTTGTTGGTTGTTCTGAGCTTTTCAAAAACAACAAATAGTTAATTGTTGGTTCGATTCAGTGAAGGCAGTAGGTTTTATTTTAATGTGTGTTTTACTGGGAGAAAAAAAAAAAGTTATTTAACTGGATATTTTATAATGCTGCAAGTGACTTGTGAGTGTAGAAGTATCCCCATAACAGCAGTCTGAAATGTCTTTTTGCAGACTGTGGCATGATAACAGCTTATAGTAATTCAATTCCATAATACTTATAATATTTGCTTTTTATCAGCAACTATCACATGATCAATCACTGACAAACATTTGCTTACCCCTCAGATACTCTTGAAATGATGCAGCATTTTATCTGGTTTCACATAAACCATGATCTCTCCAAATAGTTGTAGCTGAAGGTTATAATCTGCAACTAGCAGTTGTACAAGCTGCAGGAGGTACAGACCACATCAAAGTCAATGGTACAGTAACGTAGTGTCTGTTTATGAGCACTTTGAAGGCAGATGCAATGGTTTTCAGTGAGCATATGAACATTTGCAAATTCCAACAAGATTCTGTGATTCAGTTTCTTCTTTACACGCTAATTTGAGAAGAATGACTCTCATTTGCAAGGGAAGTGGGAGGAGAACATTCTCTACCTGGTTTTATCATTTATCATCTTCATGGAAATTAACTTTAATACTGAAATTACTGACAAAATAACCTTTTTTGTTCCACAGCTGTTGAGATCCTGTAATTAGCGTTACAAGCAGGTGTCTTTGTTAAAAGTGTGCTAAACTCCAGCATGTGCAAAAAACACTGAGGTATTTCATTAGCCAAATCTATCATCTGTAATTCAAGCTCTAGTGGCTTCCAAAGAGTAGGGAACATACCCACACGGGTATGGCCCATACCAATGCATTTAAATCCATTCCTGCTCCAAAGTAAAGTGTTAAATAACAGTTGTGATATCTATTAACAGATTTTACTGTTTCCCAGAATTCTCAACAAACACATTCCACTCAAAATGACCTTTGGAGATTTTTCCTAATGCTTTCATTTAAAATTGAACTCTATACATGGTCAATACCATTCTCGGACAATGTCTTTTTTTGTAAGTACTGCATATAATACTTTGCATATAAATTTCCTCCTGCCTTTCTTAAATATTTATTCAGCCCTTTTATAGTCTTGTTCTGCTAAGATTTATTAAGGTATGATAAGTGACATTCCAAAACCTACTTTTGTTTCTGTTTAATTTACCATTTATTCTATTTTTCCTCATTGGTAGATGATGTAGCATAAAAAAATACAGTGTTAATTACATTCATTATCTCAACTATGTAGCATTGGAACTCAGAAAACACTGGGACTGTGTAGAATATGAAATTATAGAAATTACTAGTTTGAGGTTTAGTATCAGTGTATCACCATACGCTTTTCTTCAACATTTGATGAAAATGCCAGTGCCATTTGCAAATGCCAAACATGATATTGCGTCTGTCAGCTAACGCACACATTTTATTTTAAAGTCTCAGGCTGCCTTTTCAATCCTCATTGTTAAAATTTCCTCTTGCTTCTACCAAATTTTACTCAGTACTTTGTGGATGAATTTAACTCCTGAGGTATCAGAGGGATTGCAGATTTGGCTCATGTTCATATAACTGCATGCGTTCTCTCATTTGTGCAGTGTTTGTTCCTAACTGAGAATGGTAGTTAGAGTACCTTAATGTTATTTTTTGTGGTGTCTGTGAAAGCAGCCATATTTATATCACTGAAGAGACAGGATGATACAACCACTTACTCAGCAAAGAACTTTCAAACACCATATTGATTGCCTAGCTTTTGCTATGTGTGACAAGTCAAGAAACTAATACAAAATGAAGATGCATTCTACAGTTGTGGACAATTCTGGTCAACACTGAGAGATGCTGCAGACGTTACTGTAGTATCAATGATGCTTACAGATTCTTTAGTATTTAGTATATATGTATTTTAAAATAAAACTTCAGCTAACTATGGTATATTCTTCATACAAAAGGCTGCATGTGAAAACATATTTTCAAACTCGAGCTATCTAGTGTTTTTGTTCCTCTTAAGGCACTTTTTGTTAGAGGTGTTTCTTGGTGGTCTTAGCCCTTGTGTAGAAATATAAAGAGATTTTTGGAGTAGAAACTGTATAAAAGGAACAGTTTGATGAGAAAAATAGCATTTGCATTTCTTGAATGTCTAGCATGCTCAAAATTTCATCAATTCAACATTCAGAAATTGATGGAATTTAAATATCTGAATGAAATTGAGTGATACTCAATGACTTTTTTTCTGAAAGACAAAAGTAAGGCCAGGATAGACTGTACCTACTTCTAGTGACTTAAAGTATGTTTTCTATAAAAAAAAAAAAAAGTTAAAATAACCTTCATCTATATTGTCACATTTTACCGTATTTTGTTGGAGTAGTGTAAGTTATTGCTACATAAACTCTCACCTACATTCATGCTTATGGTGTATTTTTTTTGTTTGTTTGTTTGTTGTTGTTTTTTTTAAGAAATAACCTTACACAGATCTAACTCTGTTGAAGGTTTCACCACAGTCAAATTAATATAACTTAAATTGACAGAATTTAAATTTCTATGTAATCGTGGCAAATGACATATTCTCTGCAAAGTTTCACAATATCTTAGTTTGAAATGTAATCCTCATGTCCTATATGTAATTGCTTTTCTTTTTGCCTTAAACTATCTAGTTAAATGTAAACTCTGACAAATGTTACCGTGGCACTTGTTTTAATGTGGTAATGAAGCAAAGCAATGTTGGTTTATTTTGTGTCTGTTTCTTATACTCCATGCTACGCAGTATTAATTTTGCTCTCTACACATTTGAATTAGGACATGTGGCACAGCAGCTGAAGAGACTGAAAAATACTGCAGCAATATTGCATCCTTCACTGCCTTATTTTTTTATAACTTTCCTTAGTCACGTAGATTAGTTATGTGTAGGGTACTTTGTACTGTTGGTAGCCCAGTAATATATGTTAAATAAGTGCAATAAATTGGGTCTTTGCTGAAATGATTTTGGAGAGCGGTGTCGTGTATCTGCCCAAATATCTTAGAGTATCTTCAGAGGTTGTGAAATTCTGCTTTCTCTCACCTTTCTGTTTAATATGTGGCCACCTGTGATAAATTCTAAAATACTGATGGCATGTTCAAATTATGCATATAAGTTATTTCAATTTATTTCTTAGAAGAAGTCACTCTGTAGTAAAGCAGAAAAGAGTACAAGGTCTGTGTTTGTGAGTTTGCTGAGAGCTTTTAGAAAAGCTTAGCTGCAGGGAAAAGCTATTCAATCCTTCATGAGTCTAGTGTGCAAATTATTGTTTTCAACACATCATAAAGACAGTTGTTACATTCTATTTTTATTTTCCAAATTGTCAGAGATCCCAAATAAAATGGATTAAGCTGCTCCAAGGTTTTACTGATATTAATGGAGGAGTCAGATTCTTTATCAGAAATGATAGACTAAGGCTCCTAAGCATCTCCTCTGAAAAATTGATGTTTTGTTTTTTGTTTTGGTTTTTTTTTTGTTAAAATTTCGGGTCACAGTTAATACTGCTCCTTCATTTTATGTATTTGTGAAACTTTGTATTGATTCTATTTTAATATATAAATATTTTTGACTGAATGCCATTGCCACAGGTTTATCACTGTGAAGAACACAGCATAGTTTCAGTCCTGTCACTCACAAAACAGCCCAAGACCTATTACACCTCTCAGTGTACTGTTACAGTGCATCCTTTTGTATAAATAAATGATAAGTAAATTGAATTGCAATTAGCTGTTAATTTCACTTTCTGAAGGAAAAAAATAAGTTTTGTAAGGTGATACTTAATGGAACATGACAAAAAGGCAAAAAAGAATGGAAAACTGTGATATGCTAATTCCTCTTTATTTTCTGTTCCTCCAAACCTGGTGTGCAGCTGTGAAGCAATTGTTTAAATACACACTGAAAGAGGCAGAAAGATAGATGCCTGAAATCTATTTTGCAAATCTCTTCAAATCTGCGTCATTTTTAATCTGACAAAAACATTTGACTTAATGAAACCTTGGTCCCCTAAGATTTGAGAAAATGATGGTTTATTTCATGCTTTGCTTTCATTTCCGAATAAAATTTCCCAGTTTCCTCCAAAATCCTTGCAACACAAACACTCCTTAAAAATTAGCATCTTCATCAAAATGAGCATAAACATTATCCCATATATTCTCTTTTTTTATTCTCCCCTTTTTATGCGTATTGTAAAAAGTGTTTCTGGGGTGCTCGATTTCGTTCCAAAAAGAAGTTAGGTACCACTTCTCTCATATAAAAACATAATCTAATAAAGACAAATGTTTGTTCTTTTACATATTTTCTGTTTCCCAACTCTTTTGTGTAAATAATTAAAGAAAACGAACTAGGAAATATAGTGCAAGTATCCATCATACTCTTGGTTAAAAGTTATATTCTCATTTTTATAATACCTTTTGCTTAAGTTTTAAGACTTTTGCCTTAAGGTTGAGACTGTAATTCTATTTATATAACAAAATTTGTTCCAATCTTAATTCAAACAAATAAATATTTAGTAGCAATTTATTCCATATATTCAATTTTTATTTCAGTGCTTTTACTGTCCTATTTTACTATGATTATTTTTTCATTACCACACTCTCAATAGGGCTTCAGTAAAAGACTCCGTAGGAGCCCTGTGAATATTACTTCCAAGAATCAGGCTGATCTCGTGCTTTCTCTGCCCTTGCCTCCCAAAAGTGCTAAGGTTATTTTAACTGGGTCTAACTTCCCTACAGAAGTAGTGTTAGAGGCCAATCCAATAGATTTCATGGGTAAGATGATTCATTTCATTCATAAGCACTGATAGACAAATACAACTAAATTTCATAACTTTATATTTGACAGCTAATGGCTGATGCAGGGTCTACCCAGGTGCACTATCTGCCAGGCTTGGTACACTGCATAAATCCTGGTATGCTGCATGACACACTCTCACCATATCATAACTCAGTGCTAGGGAGCTAAATATGTCAGCACAAACCAGCTTACCCAGCTATGTGCCTTTTCTTTTACTAAAGAGAGGCTAGGACCAGGCAGGGTGAAAACAACAGTGCTCTCTATAAGGGTCTTAGTCTAAGCAATGACAGGACATCATCTCCAGGGCTCACTGCAGAACAACTGTCTTGTAATTAATCAGCATATATGGAACGTTTACATTTCTGAAATTCAGTTATTGGAGTTATTTTTAGTGCTTACACAATACTTTATATGCATCAGTAAATAGGGATAGTGGGGCATGCCTGACGTTTCTACATGGATGCAAATACATCAGTATGTGACACAGAGCCAAAGCTGAAGAACACATCTAAGAGTGATAAATTGATATTCTGTTATCTTCTCTACTTTATTCCAGAGAATTAGAGAATAGGAAAAGGCTATGTTTCTAGCACAGGTTCCAAGGATTTATTTATCACCAGTTCCTCACCCAAAGTAGAATAAAGGCAGAGAGAAGACACAGGAAGGCAGCCAAAGAAATATCAGCATAGGAAAGAACAGGGTTGGCAGGGGCCAAGAGTGCAGCTGAACATATTTCACATAAGTTTGCCTGTACACCTGAAACTCCAAGAGATTAATAAACAGAAGTTTACGTGTATGTGTTTTGCTTAGGGATTGTTCATAATCAGCATGAGTTTTGACACTGACATAATTTCAGATTGAATTTAATATCATGTATTTGTCAGCCTGTTTAGGGATCTTACAAATCAGTGGAATGGAACTCTCATAGGCCCTGGTTTCATAAGGTTATGTTAGAAAATGCCTTAAACACACTAACTTGTTAAAGTAAAGAACATACCATAAATATTAAGTTATGCTTAGCTTACTTACATTATAGAGCTCACCATTGCTTTTACAAAGGATAACTCTAAAATTCTAATGCCTAATGTTTAGTGTATGCACACAATGACTTTCTGTAAAACATCTGAAGAAAGAATACATCACTTTTGTTTGATCTGTTCTTTTGGGATTCATAGGCTTAGAAATGTGTGCCATTTTACCATGCACTGGTTGTGTACATTCAGATTTAAGAACAGAGCTGATTATCTTTTCATCTGTATTAAATTCAGGGTCATTTGTCAAATGAGATGTTTGGAGGATCGAGATAATATAACTGCAAGAATTAGTCTTGTTGATTCTTTATCCTTAACAATCTTCTTGTGCATTCATCTTGACAAAAATTCAAAATGTACCCATTCTGCTTTGTTTATGATCTGCAGTAACAATATATGGTTTTATTATTTATTTAATGTATTTCTTGGGGATGATTAAGCAATTTTCACTTTACATATTTTACAATTTTCACTATTACATATTACATGATTTATTAAAAACATCAACATCGATTAACTCTCAAAACAGGTTTTAAATAGTGTAGCAATATCACAGTATTATATTTTATGCCTATTATTTTCATGATCAATTTTTAATGCATAAATCGTCTTTTCATGCTACATTTGAATAAAAAATATACGTTAATAACTCAAGTCAGCAATTAAAATCAATCTTAAGCTTCAGTATAGTTATTTTTATTAACTGATATTCTAGTTAATAAATAAACCAGCAGTTGTATCATTTGGGTTTTCATATTAGGTCATTTCGGCCCAACAACGCATGTTCAGATCTAAGAGTATTCTCAAAATTCTTAACTAGCACGATGGTAAAAGCTACACGACTCAATAAGATGAATTAAGGGTATTTTGCTCCTCATAGGTCTGTATTAGCTCTCCTTCATTAACAAGCAGAGAAATGTCCGTGAGTTTAGCAAACTGAGTCCTCATAGGAGAAGTAGGAAAAGAGTATGCTGGGTGTATGCAGTGAATAAAAGTGTCTTAGTAAATGCTAAGCTAAGTAAAATTATATTATTTCATTCCATCCTTAAGAAATGGCCCAATTTGCTTGACATTGCATCTGGAAAGTTTGTTCATTTCTACTTGTGTATTTCAGGGTTAATTTCTTTGCATTAGAGAATTGATAGCAAATTAGATTTTTTTATGCAGTAGATGTAAAATAAAAACATTTGAGAAGTTCAGTAAGTTCAATTTACTACTAATGTTCTTTACCATTTAAAACGTTTAAAAAATGTATCAGTGAGGACTATATCCTTGATTATTGCTAGAGACTTGTGGAAAAAAGAAGACATCTATTAAGAATATCACTAAAAAGTACTAACATCTTGACTAAAATTGGATGAATGCTTTTGGTTTACTTTTTGGAACTGAGACTTTAGTTCACTCTATGGTGATCTGATTTCAACAGGCTGTGAGGTAGGAGATTTAAGTTAGGAACTGCTCCCTTTGTGAATGCAGATTAGGGCTCCGAAATTCCTTAATTATCGTTCTGGGTTAGGGTTCATTTCTGTTTTGAATTTTTACTCATATCCTATCCATTGTATTTTCATATTTTGTGAAATCGGTAACACAGGTGATTTTAATACAGATACGGTAGATGGAAAAATCTAATAAAACTGTCTATATACACATGCAGAACAGTGTTTTCTTCAGAACAGATGTGTCCACTTTAAACAATTTCAAAGTCTCTAGATTATGCTATGCAGGTAAAAAATATAAAATTTCATTTTAGGAAGACTGCTTTCAGAGGAAAATATATTAATGTAATCAGAGGAGGAAAATTGATATGCCATGCAAGTAGTAAAATACTTTTATTTTAACCTCAGAAGATTTTTTTCAAACCCAGTTGTTTACTGTAGCATTGACAGCTATAATTCACTGTCCATATACTAAGAGCAATTACAAAAAGCTCTAGAAGCATGTTATTTTTTATTATATTTTTTCAATGAATTGGATAAAAAATTTTTAAATGTAGAGATAAATATAAACAGCCTGAATAAATATGTGTGTGTGTATACACACACTCATAAAGAGTGTATTTATATAAATGTGTAGGTTGCTCCACAAGTAATGCCTCCTGTTTAGTACCGTTGAAACTAGAACAAAGAGCACAATAATACTATTTGATAGAAAATTTGATAGAAAATTTTTATAAAAAATCGATGGATGCCATTTTTTTCCACGTGGAGGGATTCAATGACATGCTTTTACTTCATTCGCACTTCCATGTCATCTGCCATTCTGTCAGACTGCTGCTCTGCTGCCATCAGTCACAGGGCAACAAAATGGACTGGAATGTTGGTGGTAAGGTTCAGCCTCTACAGCCACACCACCAACATCCATCTCCAACCTAATGGGCCAACATAATAAAATAGGAGGCACTACTTTTGGATCAGCCCTTGTATAATACATCACCTAATACATTTATATATATATTTCTGTATGTCATATATTGTGCAGAACAAGGAAAGATCATAATGTTTCTGCCAAATCCCAGTTCTGTCCAACTGGAAATCATTCTCTATACTATATTGAATTCTAGGGTTTATTATCTTAAGAAAGGTCTTTGTGAAAGTAATACTGTAAACCTAATATTTTTGTTACTATTTTTGAACTTAGTAAAAAAAAAAAAGAAAAAAACACACAATAGACATTACTAAATGTCATGTACACACTGTGACACAGCCGCATAACTGATATTTGTTACTACTCTTCGACTGTGCTAGTCTATGTAAAATATAGTTTGTTCACTGTACCTTGTTCACAGTACAATTTTTGTGACAATTTCAAGTAGCACATTTTTGTTGACTTCAGAGTTTCTGAAGAAAATGAACTGAAATGTACCTAATAATCTGAGAAAAATCCAAACAGACTTTTTTCATAATTGTAACTACACAGTTGCTTTAGTTGGTTTATATTCTGTTTATAAAGAGTTGCTCTTATATCATATTATATGATTTATATTGAATAAATGGTACTTCCCATAGATCACACACAATAGCACAAAGCAATAATGCTTTATTTGGTTCAGAACTCATAATGAAGTGAAGGAGATTGATAAAGCCTATCGCCTTATTACCAGCCAAAAAATTTAGTGCATTATCACATTTATAGAATCAAAATGACTGCTGATCCACACACCTGGCTCAGAGAGTGCCAAAACTTAGCAGTGGCCTCAGAGCAGGAGGCCCTGTGGCTGGCTGCATGCTCCAGCCACAGAATTCTGGTCACAAGCAGAAAAGCCCTCATAGACACACTGATAAAACACTGACAGTTTCTATCTGTCATTATGTATTGTGAGAACAAATCAGCAAAAGGGACAGATCACAAGTATTGTTAACGTTCTCAGTTAAAGGTATGTATCTTCCCAATTCAGAACATCCCCAGTCTTTTTTGTGTGTTGTCATTCATTATTTGCATTAGAGTGATACAAAGGCAGCTTGAAAATACTAGCAGCCATCCAAGCAGGGTTATAGAAGGCAGTGCCTTCTATAACTCAAGATTTTAAGAATTAAAAAATCAAGAAGTACAAGAAGCAGCAAAAGCAAGATGTTTTAGCTTTTTTTTTTTTTTTTTTTTGACAAAACATGAATCATAGAAGGTGAAGATGTAAACTTTAAAGTAAGTGCCACCACGGACTGGATCTCAGTGAATGACTGTATGATATTCCATTTTCACTATAAGGTGAAGACTCCCTTGACTTTTTAAGACAACCATCTTTTATAATGTCCTTCTGATCAGCTTGAAAATTGTTGCTTTAATCTGAATTAAATTTTCTTGCAGCATTTAGTAATGGTAGGACAGCACTTCTTGTCCATTAAGGAGCACAAGTATATAGATTCTTTCATTTTCTTCTTTTTTAAAGCTCCATATCACACAAACAAACAATATCTATTTTCATTAGGCCTACTGTTGTCTCATCAACAATGGTTGATTTCCTTAAAAGAACGATTTCATCTTCATAAGGATTTCTCCGTAGTAATGAAATCTAAACAGCAGTATTAATACAGGATCAGGAATTTCAGAAAGGAAGAGATAGAGAATTTTTGATGTAAAAATGTTGAAAATATGTATTAGTCATAAGTCTTGCAGTATTTTTCTTTGGATGGAGTTATTTTTCTTGACATGTCAAGGTCCATTTTTGCTCAACTGTGTAAATTTTCTGCAAAGCTCATTACATAAAGAGGAAGAAAACATACTGGGATACAGACAAATATAACATAAACCTAATTGAGGTTGCCAGTCAGATACAAACTCTAATTTTAAAAGTTAATTTTCAAAATGCTACAAAAGCCCAATTTATGAATTTGTCTGATACTTTTAAGCAGTTGAATGGGAAGAAGTTAAAAATCTCTTGTGAGGAAAAAGTTGCCCCAAGGGGAGGCTGTTCTAGCTGAAGATTTCATTCCCCACTTTCAAAATTATTTCTACAATCTGAAGAGTGTTTTTTCCTTATCTTTTGTTCATGCTATGTGTGGCTAATGTTGTTTACAATGATGAACAGTCCACAGTCATTTCAACTCCTACCTGCTGTAAAAAAAAAGCTCTAAACATTTTGTGCTTTAAAGTGTAACTACATCACTGAATGTAAAAACTCAAAAATTTCAACACTGAGGTCATATTCAGGGAGATTATTTTTTATCTTCTGTTTTAAAATACTCATGGTTTTATGATACATTTGGTTTATTAAGTCAGAATGTGCAATTATGATAAAGTTCTTTTATTAATTTCATTTTATACAAGGATAGCATTTGCTTGTCAGAATTTATGTGTATACATATATATGTTTATTTTCCTTGATACTTAGTTTACCCTTCCATAAAACAACTACTTTTATTAGGCAAGTTACAAAAGAAAGAAAGCTGCACAGAAGTAGATTTTTACAAAATCTGTTATTAAGTAATTTCTATATCAATTGTGTCAGATAATGGGCTTCTACTCAAGACCAACCCTTCTAAAACCTCTCATCAGCCTTGCACAAAGAAAACAAGGTCCTCAGCAGCTTAATGATTCTGTTCCTCGGGAAATGGCCTGGAGATCCGTAGGAAAGAGAGCAGTTATGCTGTTGGAAGAGAAATCTTACTTGTCCCCTTCCTGGTGATTGCAGCAGAATAGATTTTCTGGAATAAAAGGGCAGACTGGAATCCATTAGAACTATATGGCCAGGAAGCATGGAGAGGAGTAGATTGTTTAGCTAATATTAGTGATTAAAAAAAAAAAAAAGAATTACAAAGAATTACAAAAATAATTTCTAAAGAATTACAAAATGGCTGCTATGCAATTAGAGCTCCATATTTTACTGTGCAGATATGTATTGCATATTCTGAGATTCTTGATAGAGAGATATGTCATAATGGAAAATAAAATCCAGTTTTAGTTTATTTATTTTATTCTTAATTCTTGAAACTGTCATTCAGTTAGCATTATTGACTAATCAGTATTATTTGAACTGAGGTTTCAGAGAGTGTTTACCATATAAAATGGTCTTGATCTGTGAGACCGAAATTTGATGAAAAAATTAAATTCCACCATCAAAAGGAAGCTCATAACTAATGACATTTAAGATGAAATCATACCATAAATTTCAACAATACCAGCAACCAGAATGGAGTTTCAAGTTTGGTTTAAATTAAAGAACGAATCATTTTTTTTAGTTCCATATTATTTGCTGGAAATATTTTCATGTTTGCTGAGAAGGAAAATTAATTGCTAACTGCCTTCTGAGATTTCATTTCCCATCTTTAATCCCATCTACCAAAATTTCCTCTATTAGAAAAATGCTTGTGACTCACTTTGATTTAGTAGTTCAGTGGGTAAGGATGGTGATAGGAGGACGGTTGGACTAGATGATCTTGTAGGTCCTTTCCAACCTAATGAACCTATGAACCTATGAACCCTTAGAGCTGCTGTTACCTTGTAAAAGAATGTTGAGGACGTTGTTAAGATACACCCATGCTTTCTTCCTCTGTTTGTTTTTTTCTTGTTGTTGTTCATTTTGTTTTGTTTTGGTGGTCTAATTACTCAACCTTCTCAGCAGTATATGCTTCATAACTCAAAGAGGCAGTCTGGGCTCTTCCTTTGACTGACATAAAAAAATGAGCCTATCAGGATTTGTGGGTTGTCTTGTCAATCATGTCAATTTAACCTCTTAAAACCCTAAGTCAGGTCACACTAATATAGTTCTTGTTTTGTGGTGTATTGCTACCCATAAGGCCAGAGAAAACACTTCCACTGCAATGGTGCTTTGTAAAGACAGAAGCTACTGGCCAGCGGAAGTTTAACACTGCCAGTTTCTCATTCTCCTCTATTTCTGGAGATAATTGAAAATATAACAAAAATTAAAAATATAATTAAAAATATTAATAATCTTTATGACACTGTGAAAAACTCACCACTAGTGAATGAACTAAATAATTGTGCAGTATCTATAAGCATGTAGGTTTTTATAGGGAAAAAGAAGTCTCAAGAGGGTTTATATGGCAGGCATCAGTGTGTTATCTGCCAAAATCACCTAAAGTGGTACACTGTATCACAAATGTAGGTACAAATAGGTCTTATTGCAGTACAACCAAGCTGCTAATTCAGAAGTACTTTTGCGTAGCTCTGTGTGCCTGTTCAGCACAGCTGGCACTGGGCTGGTACCTCTGCTTTGCACAGTGAGCATCTATGATCCGGTAGATTTCCTACAGGCCCATAGCAGCCAACACTGCTGTGTCTTATTTGGAGCTCTCAGTCACATGCAGAGGTTCCTCTATCATCCTGCCAACAGTGACAGAATGGTGTAACTTTGAAGTGGTTTCTTTCATGGAAAATATGCTTAATTAAGACAAAACATTGAGAGTGAAGGTGGATTTGAAGTGCCAGAGACCTAACACAGACCTGGCACTGCCTCAAGCATTTGAGGTGGGCCAGCCTGGGCCCCCACTGCTTGGATCCACTGCTGTGGTTTACAGACTTCTGTTGAGTTCGGTCATGCTTTTGCCTTTCCAGGGCAGGCAACAGAACCTAACCAAATGCACAGAGACATCCCAGAATCATAGAATCACACGGGCAATACTCACATAAATGGGTTTCCCCCAGGTATGTACCTTTTAGGCATGATTGAAAATAGGATTGGAATATATTTGAGGCCTAGAAAATGCTGTTCTTCTAGCCTGAAGAAATTCAAAAATCTTAATGTTTTATTTATAATAAGGTAGTGTGTTGTTCAGAGTTGGTAGTATGGTTTCGTTGTGTTTGGACTTCATGATCTTGAAGGTCTTTTCCAACCTGAGTAATTTTGTGATTCTATGAAGCTAAGAATTCAGCAACTCATTTAGATCACTTGCCACTGTATTGTAAAGCAAGATGTCCAGTCAAATCTTTTTGTACCAGTTGGTGTAATTCTACATATCTTATTATAGCACTTTTGAAGAGTTCCTGCTTGTGATTTCCTCAGCTGTCTTGCAGACCTAACAGTGATTTCTTTCATGTTCTGAATATGTGGGGAAAAATATGCAGATAAGTGTATACTGTGCAATTTTTGAATTGCTACAATTTAGCAATCGTGTGGCTGCAAATGATACCTAACTGAGAGACCAAAAGGAGTATAAACAGGAATAAAGCAGATGGAAACACCTCTGAAAGCACTGTGAGAATTTGCTTTGCCTTTGACTTGCAAATTTGTGTTGACTGGAGCAATCTGCTAAGAAATATGAAATATTTGTCTCTCTACTTGCAGCAAGAGATTTCCTCTATATTTTGAAGAGTCATTTAACTTCCATCTTCCAATGAAATAATGTTCCTAACATCCATAGCACAGTTATTGGAGTATTTGGACCTCTAGAATTTCAGTTTTCCCATTGTTGGTACATACATGAAGACAAGTGAATTAATGGTTGTAAGGAGATAAGCATCATTGCAAACAATGTGATAGGGATAATTTTCTAGGTAGTACATCTGTACAAGCTTAGAACCTAATATGATTTCTTAAAGCAGTGGAGGCAGTTCTTTTCAGGTTCAATTCTGAAAGTATAACAAGCCATGACCTTATATCAGATAATGTATTTCTTTGACTTGGATGCATTGTTCCTATAAATCAGTGTTGAAGTGCAAAGTTTTGAATGTCATTTTCTGGGCAATTACTCATGTTGCTTCCGACAGTCTGCTGATATGCTCAGACTGAGAAGATTTAGGCTCAGAAGTGTTAAAGTGCTGCAGCCAAATCTGTCACACCTCAACTGACAAAAAAACTGACATTAAAAATTAACTGACATTAAAATTGCAGCAAAATCTGAAACTATCCACTGAGTTTCTAATTAAATATTGAAAATCTCTTTTGAACAGGATTATTAAAAGATGTCTTTTTACTAAAGAAGAAATATAATTAAAATTTATATTTTGTTATGTCTGAGGTTTTTCTGTAAGTCCTGTTCATACACTCTACAGTAGGCATTCAAATGACCCCCACTGAATGAGTTGCATCCTTCCTAAAAAATACCCTGAGGAACACATGAATTGTCTCTGTTTAGTTTTAAATGCCCTTCTCCCCCCATGAAAAATTACCTTTTCAAAATGCCTACCTTTTATTATGATTCACAAAAGAATCGATTTGTTTTTCAATGAAAAGATTTTGCAGGTGCGCATTCCACGCTGTTTTTCCTCCACCAAAAAGCGAAAGAAATAGAGCATATTGTTACTACAAGACCTTGATGATACAAAAGGCTGATTAACATTATAATTCTTTTCAGGAGTTATATATAAAACTTCAAGAAAATGTGCACGTACTTCTAGCTTTACAAATTAAAAATATTTTAATAATGAGAAATTCTGTTATTATTACATCATAGTACAATTCAATAATTAAATCAGTTAACCTCATTTAAATGTCTCTGAACTGTCTAACCAGTGGCTTCTGAAACATGCTCTGATTAACACAAATGAGAAACATAACTTGAAAAGAGTGCATTTATGTGTATGAACCAGGTTTTACATTTCCATTTAGGGAGAAGCAAACCACATTGGTCTCTAATCATCCTTTATTCCATGTGCCGCCCTCAATTATGGTAATCCATATAAAATTAACATTGATAAAACTTTTCCTGTCAAAACTGAAGGAAAGTCAGAAGATGGACTGGGAGTCTGAATTACATTCTCAGTAGACTGAAATATGATATTGAATATTTTTAAGGATAAATGTTATAATAATGTAGGAGCACATCCAAGTAGGCAGTTTTGCTATTCTTTGAAAGACTTAAGTGTAAAGTATAGTCACAAGTAGTTTGGCATACCACCCATACACAAAGAAATTCCTTTTAGATTGCACAACACCGTATAGTTTGCACAACAACTTTTAGATTGCACTAAAAGTGAATAAATAAAAAATTTTGACAAAGCCTTTTATGTCTGTCAGTTGTAGCAAAGCAAAATAGGTATCAGTGAGTTTCATTAGCTAGGATAGATTTTTTCAGCGTTGAAAGATCAAAGAAACAAGTTCAATAGGTGTTCGAGGGTCATTTATCCAGTCTCTTTTGGACATAGAAGGTTCTGCTGGTGATATTTCTCTCTCCAAATTTACCAAAGAGATCAGAAAACCTCTTTAATATCAGCATTCAGCACACTGGTTCTTCCATTATCCCGGCCTCTGTGAGCCAGCTAAGTTCAAGATTTTCAGCTCAGCTATTGTAATTTTGCCTTAAGTCAATGGATAATAGTGAATGCCAAAGGGTTAAGCTTAGCTATGTGCTGGAGTCACAGGCCAGGATTTCAAGCAAAAATAGTTATGGGTAAGAAAAGTACCCAGAATATTGTAATTTACAGAAAACGATGCAGCTTTTTCATAAGGATATCAGAACACTTATAGCCTAGCAGCAAGGGCTCTGTTTTCTCTGGTCCCTAACTAGTAATTTAGAAAACGAATCTAATGATTTGAGGACAAAAAATGTCATATGTCTGTTCATATTTTTAGAGGTATTTCTTGATCCTGATTCCAAGGTTGATGATATAGTTTTGAATAATTGCATAACAGAGGCATTTATGCACCTTTATTTTTTTTTAATTTCTTTTATTTAATTTTAGCAAATGTGACTCCATCCTCTACAATATTACCATTATCTTTTTCCAAAAGAGAAGTTAGCATGAAATCCACTAAAAGTTACATCAAGAATTATTGCCTTGTAAGCATTTATTTGTAGGTACTTGGAAAACTGTCTGTGGACATGTTCTGTAACTCAGAGATTAAGTTGATACTGTAAACATAAAAGCATAAATGTAAGGGTTAGGTATGTGCTCACATTTTTCAGATGCAGCACTACTGAGTTTTGTCTTATCCATTAAGGAAATGGAATAGTACAGAGAGAGATTAGCTTATTTTCCAGTAACTGTGTGACATTTTTGATACCACTACTAATAAATAAAGCAATATCTTTAACATAAGAAATGACTTGCAAATGTACTAAAATAGTCAATGGATACCACACTTAAGACTTTTATTTACATGTTTCTCTTATCAAAAAGTACTTAAAATGCTGGAAAGTTACTAACACTTAATTTTATATAACTTATGTTTGACTCCTATTTTTTGTCTTTGTACTGCTACAATGCCATGTTGGAGTCCATTGTGTTCTATGCAAAATGAATCTTTGCTTGCAGTTTTAGGAAATTGATGACCAAGAGTTCTTCCATGTTTCAAGGTGGAAATTAAAAATAAAAAAATAACCTAGTGCAAAGTAAGGATAGAAGATAAAAGACTTAACACTGAATCTCCAGTCATTTATTAGTTTATTTAACTGTCCTTAGTCATTTCTAATATGTTTGTTTTTTGAACTTCTCAGAGTGTGTTGGCCTAATACTGCAGCTGCTACAAATGGTTAATTCGGTATCATAATGCCACTAGATTTAACAGATTGCCCACTCAGTAACTTTTGGTTTTCTTATATGTATTGACCATTTGTTTTCTGTCTCTTGCAGATCGTAGCTCTGCGTGAACAAAATGCGCACATTCAAAGGAAAATTGCAGCTGGTGAAGGGCCTGCTGAATCAGAACATATGGAAGGAATGGAGCCAGGGCAAAAGGTTCATGAAAAGGTAGAAAATATTAGTTTTCATCTGAGTAGAAAATCAATATGAAATTTAATCCAATATAATATTTTTAATGTGCATATTTTAAAAGGTTTTCATTTACAGTACTGTCTGCCCACTGACACCAATGTTGAACATCAAGCTTTTTCAAATGAAAAGCAAATGCAGATGGCCAAGTCCTAGCTCTCTGGTAGGATATTGAGTTAGATCTCCAAGTTATAATAAACTTTTATTGGATTTGCAATTTGCAAAACACTACATTATATACACAGTACCTTCTGCCGAGTGGTCCTATCTATGTCGTAGACAGAAGAGCTTGTTGTACTTGCACATACATCTGAAAGCATATATATGCAAAAACTGCTGCCAAAATAGTCCGTAAGTGAATGAAAAGAAACTTAAGAACTACAAAAGGTAATTTTATTCTGTGCTAACTTCTAACATGTTGCCAGTTCATATTCTTGTTCACATAGAGAAAGTGAAGAGCACTTTTCTTAGCATTCTTTCAATACAATCTGGCTGAATATTATTTATGCTAAGTATTTAAGTCTGAAAGACAAAAACAACATGAAGAATATCTGATTTACAAATTTTGAGTGTTAGTTTTCCAGATGGATAAAACCAACCTGTATATTTTCTCCTGATTCAAAGATATTAAATAAAAAGCAAGCATAATATAACAGATCACACTCAGATGAAATGAGTGAAGTTTCTGCTTGGATCACTAACCAAGAAATATTTAAAAAGAAACTAATGGTAACATAGAAGTAATGAGAATTATTAACTGGGAATATTTATTGCTTCAGAAAAACAGGGAAAAGAGGGAATGGTTTTCAGTTATGATTTTAAAAATTGCAGACTTTTTAAGATATCTATATGAGAAAGTGCTTGATACAAGGTTCAAGAGAAAGGACTTTAAACTAAAAAGGAGCCCACAGATGTCTTTGATCACACCTCTTAAGTTAGAAGAATATTAATTTTATAATATCACATTCAAATTACACATACTTGCAACCAACATAAGATGTTCCCCACTCAGCTCATAACCCATTAAGTGCTCATTTACATATGATTTAAATGAGTAAAATTCATTTTTTCTAAGTAATATGAAAGTCCTTGTAAGTGTAAAAAGTAATGACTTGTTCAAGAAATCCTTAGTCTCTACTTTTGTTTGCAGTTTTGAATTAGCAATTGCTTTCATCTATCACCAACCACAGTCATAGTCAGCTTAGGTGAAGGAAATGTTTTTGCTCAAAATTGCTTTCAGTTTGAAGAATAATTTGTCAAGATAACCAAATATGAAAATTTCCTTTCTGAAGTTGTAGTTACTACACTTAAAGACAAATTGGTGTACCTGAACTTGTGATTGAATTTCATGCACCATCTACCACGTGTAACTGGAATTGCAGTGTTGTTCTAATTTCTTGCTATAAACTAAGTCCCTTTAATGTGGTGCTTGCTAGATCCCCCAAAAATAAGATACTGATATTATGTTTTCTTTATTTTATGTTAAAAGGTGTTCTTTTTTGCCGATATTTATTTCTACTTCTATGTGAGTGATGAAAATTTAGTTACTGAATAAAATAGGAGGTTTTCAGAAATGCTCATATGGGGAAGTTACTTCAGAAAATGACTGGAAAGCTAAGCATTGAAGTGCAGTGTAAATCAGGGTTTTCCTTGGAAATGCACTGTTTCTATTTTTAAACTTAATTGCTGACATTTGTAACCACTGCTTTTAAACCTGGACAGAATTCAAAAACAATTTGTCTCTACTTGATGACTTCATATATATATGTATATAATATTTCTTCCTAGCCATGACACTACCATATTCCAATAATTAAATCAACTGCCTGTAGCTTATGAATACTAAAATCTGTTAAAATATTGACAGTGGTTAAAGATGTTGCATCCAGAAGGAATAAAAGGTATTTTGCTAGAGCAAATTCAGAGTAAGCTGAAGTGTTTAGAGGTTTTGCAAATCAAATAAAAACAAAAGGAAATAGTATTTTAAAAAGCAGATGGTTTCTTTCAGTGCATTCATCAGAATCTGTTCCATTTTGGTACTAGGCTATTTTTGGATTTTCTGATAACTTTGGTCAGTAGAAAACTACAGAAGAAAACTTTCAGTTAATACTAATATATTTCATGTGTATTCCTTTGCTCTTTCATTTTAATTGGCAGCATAGTTGAGCTGCAGAGAATAGAAAGCAAGTAGGAGATAGGCAGCCTTCTCAAAAAGTGGCAGTTTAAAAAGACCATAGTATGGATTCAAAATCGACTGTCAAAGAGATGTTGGTAATTTGGAGATAGTTTCATGTAAGCACTACTTGTTTTGCTGCTTAAGCGCAATCGTGATGCATAATAATAGTTGTAGATGCTATCTCGTCCCAGATAATTCAATTCACATTGTAAATTAAGAAAGTAGTACACATCAGACACAAAATGCATTTGATAATCAGATGGTGGGTTAGCATCCAAGCAGTGCAGATATTTGGGGGGGTTTCTAATAATCCCTTTCTGAATTAATATTGATAATTTAATGTTAAAAGTGTGTGTGGAGGGAGACATAATGAAGATTGATGGTTGGACACACCTGGAGAGGTAAGGAGTTGCCAGAGAGGGAAGAAAAATGGGGAAAAAGCTGCAGCTGGTTCTGGAAGTCTTCCTAAATCTAAGCAGTCAGTCTTCTTATAGGAGCATTCCTAGTGGAATAACATGCAAAGTTTCCTCTAAAAGAGGCTTTAGGTAAATATTGGTGGATTCCCAATCTCTGCTTGCATTTAACAGTCAAGGGCATGACACTGAGGGGTGCAATTTAATGATGGCACTAGATGATCTTGAAGGTTTTTTCCAATCCAATCTATGATTTTGTGAGCACTGTTGTGCTTAGTAGCTGCATTATTTCTTCATAAAATCACAGAAGGGTTGGGTTGGAAGGGACCTTAAAGATCATCTAGTTCCAATCTAGCTGCTATGGCAGGACTATGAATACTGAATACTTAATACTCAACACTACAGCATGGGCATTTTATGATACTGAAAAGCTGCATTAATTTTCCAATATTTATATGATAAATCAATAGATGTTCAGTCAGATCTTAAAATTTTCAGATTTTCTTTTCTTTTTCATATAAATTGTCTTTCAGTCATATAAACTTGTTTTCCCTTTTATCTAACAGAAAGCTCTGCTTATAAAGACTATCAAAACATTGTTATAGAAGTCATATTATCTATGGGAATTTTATTTCAAGCATTGTGCTAGCTGACCTTGTCTGGATGGCTTACTTCCACGCACCTTAGGTCTTTTACTGCTAATGGTGGACTAGTGAAACCAGTAAAAAAGAGGTTAGCCAAGGCAAGTTGGTAAGGTTTTTGTGTGTATATCTAGGTTTGGGCAGGTTAACTAGCCTTCTCATAAAGTAATTTCTCTGTCCTGCATAAAATCAAAGAAATTCTTTCCAATAGTGTAAAAGACAAATAAGTAGATATTCTGGAAGGGAGCATCTTTAAGAAGAGAAATGCCCATCCACCAAGTAGAGGTTTTTTTGTTTGTTTGTTTGTTTGTTTTCCCTTCTACTCCTTTTGCAAAATGGAGTAGAGCATGATGGATGATTACAGATATCAAAAAGAAGAATAAGAGCTGAAAGCTGATCAGGAAGCAAAGTTATTCCAGAACTTTATAGTGGTAGTAGAAGACATAGTCTTTGATGGTGCGATAGAAGAGCAAGACCATGAGGACATTTTAAGAGGAAAGTGCTGGAGAAGGTATTTTTACATCAGTATGGTAGGGTGATGGGAAAAGAAATCTGAGAGACTATTGGCTTTGGTAGTTGATTAGAGACTGGAGAAAACAGAGTAATTCAAGAGGAGAATTCTAATGACTGTAAGACTGTGTCGCACAAACCAAAAGATGTGAAACAATCTAGACAAGTGATGTGTCTTTAAAAGATAAAAACCCAAACAACCACTTAGAAATTATTGTGACATCTTACATGTAATGCTGTTATTTTTTAGTGTAGCTTTTAAGGTTTCATTTTGTGTGTTGATTGTATGAGTGATGATCTGTTTGCTTTTGCTTGTGGTTCAACTGTCACTTGTAATTGGTCCATCACATAGCTATCTGTCTGTGTTAATATCATTTACTTTCTCCTAAACCATTTTGTGTATGAGGCATTTGAATGGAATAAGGATGAAAGCTCTCAACACTATAGTGAGGAGTATCTTCTGAAAACTACTGCTATTAATTTATTCTTTCATCTCAAATTGAATTAGTAAACATAGCTTTATGCAGCATTAGATTTTACTCTTGCTTTTATAAAGTCAAACGATGCATATGAGTTAGTTTTCTTTTCATGTTATTTAAATTGCTTGTTACTATTTCTGTACTACAGAATTCCTACAATTTTATTTCACATGGAAAATGTACACTCTCACAGCCAACTCTGAGTCATAAGAAGCATCTCCACCACGAAAAATAATCCTTTTCCCCTGGCATTTGGGACATAGTTTTCAAAAGACGTATTTGAAAATAATTTAAAGCTTTTAAATTCTATTGGCAATTCTTCAACGTTCATTCTCTGCTGAATTTCCTATATGTGTATTATTCACAGTAACTATCTTATTCCAGAGAGACTTTAAACATAATGTAGATATAAAAAGTGATACTACCACTGATTGTGTTTTGTTTCCAAAAAATGTAAAAAGTACTTTATACCAAGGCAATGATATACATCATGTATGAAGTACAGGAAAGCTTTCATACTTCAGGAAGTGCCCAAAAGTCACACATACTTTCACAGCTGCTATCTTGCAATCTTCTGATGGAGGGAGAAGACTCACATAATGGTTCAACAGTCTTTCCTTAGGTTGAGGTTCACCATGTGAAAGGGGAGTACCCTAGAGGCCAGTAACCATGGGCAGTAGGGTCACAGACTCATGGCAGATATGAGATATGTCATATCTGGAAGCAGGTCAGTGGAGCATAATCCAGTCTCCAGGAGCTTCTGCAGTAAGATTGTGGTACTTAGAAACCATTCTCTCCTATTTTAATCTTTTCTAAATATTGTGTTACTTTCTGAAAACAATTCCTTGTTGAACCTTAGCTTGTATCAATTCTCTCACTTCTTACCTATGTTTTATATTATTTATTTCATGTCTAACCAAACAAGTAATTCCAACAAAATAAAATATATAATATAATGCCCAGACTTGATAAATTAGAGAGTTTAGAGAAAAATTGCCTACACTTGTGTTCTTTGCTTATGTATATTTATAATATTTATATTGGCAAGCTAAGTGTTACATAGTTAGAAAATAGAATGATTGTCTGCAAATATTTGGAAAGCTATTTTAATGTAAATTTTTTGTGCTTCATGTCAAGAAAATTGTGTAAAAGAATATTTTTTCTTTGTTTTTAAACAGCACTTTTCAGTATTTCAGTTCTTGCTTAGTTCTAGTGCAACATAATATCAGGTGTTTTCTGGGTTTATGCTTTGCCCTATTTGCCAAAAGTAATCAGCCAAATTAACCTAGATACTTACTTTAAAGGTTAGGAAGAGAAATTTGTTCAGCAAGTACTCTCAAAGAACCATGGCAATGTATTGACTTGAGAATATAGGGAGGACTTCAGTTTTGATACTGGTGATTTATGGTGTGACCAACTTGCAGGTACTTCATTAGAGAAAAAAATTAGAGAATGTATTAGGAAATATTAGACATAAGGCAAATGCTTTTGGGGTTAAAAAGAAAAAAAAAGAGAGAAAGGGAAAAAAAAAAAGCTGTTGCTTACAGTATAGAAATACTAGTTTCTTTAAAAAATCAGTCTTCTGAATTTTAAGCTTGGGTGAGTGTAAAGGCTTTCTTCATGGGTAGTATCTCAGAAACCTTTTGTATGGTCTATGATTTCTCTATTACTTTTGTTTGTTACATGATGATTCTCTGCATAGGTATATTTGTTTATCTAGCATTTGGTAGTGGCATAACACTATACTAATGAAATATATGCGTAAATGAATTATGCTTCAACCACAGAATTAAAAATACATATTTTTCTTTATATTTAATGACCTACAAATGTATTAAAATTTGCAAAAGCACTATGAAAGAAGGCCTTGTTGTATTTCTCCTTCTCTAGAAATAGTTATATTTCCTTGAAAAAAAAGAAAAAATAGCATTTACCAAAAAATATTAGTTGTCAAAAGCTGAACAGAAGTTAATGCAACTTAGTTCTTGCTTCAAATTAATGTACAATTGTTACCTTCTCTGACTTGATTTGACTTCATGCACCAGTATCATCATCCTCTCTCCCATTTTACTCAGAGGAGCTTACAAGGACTTTCTTATTTTTATCTGCGAATTTGTGGATTATGCTAGGACATACACTGAACACAAACCTATGGAGCCGGATGGGTAACTGAAGAAACTGGCTGTGGAGGTTACCAAGCCACTTTAAATAATTTATCAATAGTTTGGGCTAATTGGGGAGGTCCCTGATGTCTGGAGGTTAGTGTATGAGATGATCATCTCATACTGGGGGAAGGGGTATCCAGGGAATTACAGGCCTACAGTCAGTCCTCAGTGCCATGGGAGGTTATGGAACAGATCATCTCAAGTGCCATCACATATCATCTACAGGACAACCAAGTGATTAGACCCAGTCTGCATGGATTTATGAAAGGCAGGTCCTGGTTGACTCTAGTTCTAATCTCCTTCTGTGCCAAGTACTTCCTTCTGTGGACAAAGGAAGTACAGTGAATATTTTTTACTTGTATTTCAACAAAGCATTTGATACTGTGTTCCCCACAGTATTATTCCAGGTGAAACTGGCTGCTCATGGGTTGGATGGATGAGTGCACTGCTCACTTGATGAAAAACTGCCAGGATGCCAAGATGACTAGGTCCAAAGGGTCATTGTGAACTGAGTAAAATTAACTTGCCAGCAACTCAAAAGTGGTATTCCTCACAACTGAGCATTAGGGCAAGATTTGTTTAATATTTTTGTCAATTATTTTACGAGGGAATAGAGGATAGCCTGAGTGAATTTGCAGAAAACAGCAGGTTGGGCAAAATTGTTGATCTACTTGAGGGTAGAAAGACTCTGCAGGAGGATCTGAATAGGCTAGATGGATGGGATGTGTCCAGTTGTATGGCATTCAACAATCACTACAAGAAGGATATTGAGTTGCTTGAGGGTATGCAGAGCAGAGAAATGAAACTGGTGAAGGAGCTAGAAAACAAGACATATGAGAAGCATCTGAGAGCACTGGATATTTAGTCTGGAGTAGAGGAGGCTGAGAATAGACCTCATCGCTCTCTACAAGTACTTGAAAGGAGGTTGCAGCAGATGTCAGTCTCTGACATCTCGAGTGTCAAGTGATTGGGCATGAGGGAGTGACCTCAAGTTGAACCAGGGGAGGTTTAGTTTGGATCAGGTAGAATTTCTTCATGGAAATAGTGTTTAGGCATTGGTACTTCAATCCCAATTACTGGAGGTGTTTAGGTACATGGTTTAGTTGAGAACTTGGTAGTCTTAGGTGGGTGGTCAGGCTTGATGATCTTGAAGGTCTTTTTCAATATAAGTAATTCTGTGGTATCCACAGTGTTTCTGCTTCCTATGGAAATGATTTATAATCAATGTTCTGTGATTTCTAATATATGTTGGAGAGCTTAAATTAATGAAAAACAGGCTCGGTACTAATAAGCAATACTGCAATATATTTTTGTTTTTATATTTCTTATGTATTTTGTTATTTTCTAAAACAGTAACTGATATGATGTGTCCTTTTCTGCCATTTTCAGTGACTTGATTAATAGTTTTTGAAGCTCAGAGATCTACCTCCCCTGTCCTTTCTAAGAGAATTCTTCCATTACTTTGCTGCAGAGGAAATTCAAAAGCATTTGCCCTGTTTGATCACTGTTCAGTTTTAGCTGAATGTTTCTTACCTCAGTAAGGCCCAGTATACTCTTTTACTCAACGTGGGAATTATAATGAAAATACATTAGTGAAGCTGCCATGGAAATAAGTTGCCTGTCAGAGCAGTGAAAGTACTCTATGAAAGCATGTTGACGTGTGAGAGCTAAGAAGTAGCTTGATTTTTATTTTGCTTAATGCGAACATACTGAATTGATTCATAAGGTGAGAAAATGTACTCTGCAGTCTCCAGTGTAAAGCTATTAATCAATCTCTATTCTATCTCTATGTGACATTGGCAAGGTAGGACTTCATGATGTGTGCCTTCACTTTGACTACCAGTCAAAACTGTTTTTACAGTATAACCACTCCTGGGTGAATAATGCTTTTACAGAAGCTATTAGTACGTGCTTAACTATTTGAATAGCTGAAATACTTCACCTGAATTCAATATATTAAAATAATATTGTACAGTATAGTAATTTAGGGTAATAAAATAAGAAAGATCAAGGAAACAACTTTCTTTTACTTTGTCCCCTCTCTAGGGTAGATCTCATCACATAAATAGAATCAGATCTAGGTAGACATGACTAGAAAGAGAGAAAATAAAAAACACAGCAGTCCTTCATCTTGCTATTAACTCTTTCCATCATTCTTTCCTGCTGTGAGAAAAATAACTGCCATGTTGTTGGATAGAAATATACATTTGTTTGATCTGAATCAGCTCAAGCAAAGTACTCCAAGCTTGTAGTAGATCTTTCAAACTGATGGCAGCCATATTTCTCATCTTGCAGAGGAATCCATGGCAGGGGCAAAGGCAATATACCTTTGTAGTGTGTTACTGTATGTGTAGCTGGTGCTCACACATTCCAGCTGTGCCTACCTGTTCATGTTCTTATATAATTACATTGTTTCTGGAGTACTGTGATCTAAAGAAGCAAATGCAGTAGAGACAAATAGCTTATTTTTCATTAGAGTAAAAAAAATAGTAAAAAAAATACAAACAAACACACAAAGCCCCGGATCATATGAGCTGATTGTCATGTTTCTTTTATGTGGCAAATTACACATTAATATACTTTTCTTCCCTGTCAGATTTTTGAAATTAGAGTTTATTTTAACAGCATTTAAATAGACATCATTGTGATATTTGTTGAAGATTTTATCAGAATGCTATTTCTTATGTATATTTGAAACTTTGAGTAAGGATGAGACAGTAAAGATTGCCTACTTAGAAATATATATATTTTTTTGTACCAGCCCTTTTAACAAGATTTCTCACAGTGCTTCAGCTGATAGTTAATAGAGATATATTAAAAATTCAGATTTCAACATTATAAGCATTCAACTGTTTATTTTTAAAAAATGATTTTTTATTAACACACAGTATCTTTATATCCTAAGAAATATTTCTGCAGGTACTATGTAAATAAATAAATAAATAACTAGAAAGAAAAGAGAGTACATAAAATGATGCTATCTCAGTTATGCTTTGAGTTAACAGTTATGCCTGTGACCTTTTTAAGTGATTATTCCATGTGATGTACTTGAATAATGGACAAATAAAATAGTATAAAGGCATAAAAGTGACAAAACGTCAGTTAAAATCCCAAGGCAATGTTTGGAAAATATGTTTTGGAATTCTAAAAATGCTGTTTTAAGCTGTGCTATTTAATTTTTTTACTACAGCTTAGAAAAAAAAGAAATCACTTTATCCCAATTATACTAAGAAAAATCAAGATGTTGACGTTTCTTGTAAATTGGAAATTTTGAATGTCAACCAGCTGTGTGTATGAACACAGGAATAATACAAAGCAAAAGTTAATAGCGTGTACAATTAAAGCAGCTTGTACAAACAGTTCATCAAAGAAATACAAGGGAAGTTTATGTGCATATAATTGCCAATCATATAATTTTTCTACTGGCGAGGGATTAACTCTCATTGAATTTTATTTGTCTGCATAAATCACAGATACGGAGTTGATAAATAATTGGTCTTTCACTTTTTTAATTGTATGTGATTTAATTAATAATCTCTATTGAAATTAAACCTTTATTAATGGCAAAAATATTTCTGTGCTAGTTATCATAATCCTAGATATTGAAGTTTACCATTTCAGAATTATCAGGGTTTGTGTCACATAGGGTGCTTGACATACCATTTTTATATCTTTCACTGTTTGTTAATTTGCCTACTATAAATTTAATGTAATTCACAAACCCCTCTCCAGGGAGCTGTGAGGAAAATGCATTGCACTGTAAAATTTATTCATTTGTGACAACCACTAAATTTCTGTAAGATGTTAAATCTATAAAAATTATAATCATTGATAAAGCCATAAAAATTATAATCATTGATAAAAGCTGTCTCAAGTTGACTCATTGAAATAAAATATGATGGTTAGAATATCTTATCCTCTTTGAACATTATTTTGTTAACATGATTGCTTTAAATTAATGGAAATTCAATTCAAATGGAGTAACAATGCTTTTCAAACAACAAACTGAACTGAACTAAGTTTTTTTCAGTTGCCACTGTCATTTTACCTACACTTGCAAGTAGATCAGTGATGGTTCAGTGTCGTAAAATTTCAAGATAATATAATTGACTCTGAAACATGAAGTAGTTTTGGAGCACAGTTATTTGATGTAGTAAATTCTTAGATTAACACAGCTTTATTCACTGATGCACAGGAAGGCAGATGGTCTTGATCTGGGTTTTTTTTCCTATCTTGTTGGGGAAAAAATAATGTTAAAACCATTAAACAAAGTAATGTTCTTTGAATTTCTTAGATTCTCTATAAACATATTTTTGACAACAATAATACACAAGAGCGAATGAGCGAAAAGTTGTTTTCCTCTCAGATCTTTCAAAGCGTGTTTAAGTGCTATAAACCTTACCATCTCACAAACAACAAACACACTTTAGGATCAGTATTCTTGAATGATGCTCTTTGAGTTTGATAAGATACATGAAGTAACAGTTACACTGAAATGATTTGATCTTCTACTGCATGATATGACTTTAACTGGTAAAACTTGAACCTAATCAAGGAAAGTAATATTTTGTACTTTTTTTTTTCTATTTTATAGCTCAAAAACAGATCATCTTGACTTGGGTTGATCTTCTGTTGTTGTTTTCACATAAGAACTAAATTCATGTGAAACCATGGCTTAGCCTATGTTGGGAAAGGTTAGCATGGCTATATGTTGTAATAAAGAAATGCCAGCAAGTCCTGCTAGTGAACACACTTCTTTCCTGGAATCATTTATGTGCAATGCATTTCATATTCCTGACTTCAGTTTCAAATGCAGTAATGTGTTCTGAACTTGTTATTTTTCTTTAAAACAGTATTCACATGGGCCTTTCAAGAGTGCATAAATTACTTTGGCAGAACTAAACTCTAATGTAGACTTAATCATTATATTGACCAGACTCTCAGAATGTTACAGTAATGTGAATTTGTGATTTATTAGTGTTTCATGCTGTCTGTTATGTAGCTTATTTTTCATATGGAATATATACAGAGTAATTCTAAATGGTGCACAAGTTTAGCTTAAGTGTATATGTTTTGGTTCATAGCACTGCTACAGTTTATACTTGGAATTTCCATAATGACAGACTAAAACTATTTTTGTGTACCATTCTGCTGTTTATGGAAGTGTTTAAATCTCTCCATGTTCTTACATTATAGAATATTTGATATTAATTAATATTGATCTTGAAAAAGATTTCATAAACTCACCTCTCATCTAGAGTGAAAATTATTGTGCTATTTTTTTTCTCCTAACTACTACCAAAAGTTTAAAATAATCTTGATTTTAGAAATTCTGTAGATATTAAGATATATTGAGATGTAGATATATTAAAAGAGAAATAATACATAATGTCACTTCTCTGTTAACAGCGTTTATCCAATGGCTCCATAGACTCAAATGATGAAACCAGTCAAGTTATAGAACTCCAGGAGCTACTTGAAAAGCAGAACTATGAAATGGCACAAATGAAGGAACGTTTGGCTGCACTGTCTTCCCGGGTGGGAGAGGTAGAGCAGGAAGCAGAGACTGCCAGAAAGGAGCTCATTAAAACAGAAGAAATGAACAGTAAATATCAGAGAGACATTAGAGAGGTAAGGAGAAAGAGATGTATGTACTTCATATACCTAGCCAGTTTTTCCTCAGATACCAATACAAGCTGAAAAGAGATGAGCAGATATGAAAAGCAAAGCTGAGCAATGACAAAATATCTTGTATATAGGAAACATAACATTTACAGTAAGAAATAATTGTACAAAGTCTTCTTATAAGACTGTACTCATCAAAATGTATGTGCAACTTTTATAGGGAGGAGGATAACATCTCTGTGTTTTAGAATTGCTGGAGCACACACGTTGGCAACTCTTTCAGCCATTTTCACATTTTTATGCTAAAATAGATTTAAGACAGATGCTGATCAAGTAGATAATCTGTACTACCTTTTTTTACAACTTCAGACCATTACATAAATAATGCATTTTATATAATCAATTATTATCTGCATGACATCTTAATGTTCCAGTATGTTATTCACTTCTCTCAATAAATCAGGATAAGAAATTTATCTCTGCTGTATGTAAGCATCAGAGAATATCCAAGTCTGGCATGGAAATATATTGCAATTTTTCTTTACTTTTCTAATCTTAAATTTGTTGCCCTCCATGGTACTCTACAGAATATCTTACGTAGAACTTGATATGTGTGGATAGTTGGCTTTTACAATCTATTTTACTATTTTAAAGGTAATTGTCTATCATACTCCATTCTACAATACACGTATTTTGTTCTCGTGTGTGTGTTTCCACACTGTATAAATATTTAACTAGATATTACTAGTTATTGGGCAGAAACGTTCTGTCTAAACTTCCAACACCAATTGCAGCATGAAAGCCTCTTCTCATCTACATGCTTTTTCCTTTAAAATACTGTATTTTTCTTATAAGATTCAACAAAGTTTACTCTGATGTTTCTCCTTTTCCACAGCTGCTCCCTATATAGAAGGATCTCTAAATTTTACACTCTCATTTACTTTCCAACTAGTATTGCTGTTTCCTGGACACCTTGATTGCTGCTTGCTGTTGCTGCCACTTCTATCTTGCTTAATCTTTGTTCAACCCTTTGCCTCCTAAGTGAAGTGGCCACTAATACATTTGAATCCTTATCCATAACATATATGGGTAATGTACGTGTATGTCATGCCCGTGTTATGTATCCAGCAAAATTATCAGAATCTAAGAATAACAGTAGGTGTGCATATACCTTTTTCACAATATCACCCTCCTACATTTGTATTATTATGCAATTATTTCATGCCTTCCATTTTCTGATAAAAAATTGTCATTTTTTAAAAAGCGAACAAGTAAATATAAGCTGAGTTTGCTATGCTTACTTGCACAGAAAAATGTAGAAAGTAGAAAAATATTCAAAATATGGGAACTGTTTTTCTGCTCTACTCAACAGCTACCACATTAAGCATCTTTGGTGCATGAAACCTGAAAAGGATTAATTTCTCCTTAAAACAGCAAAATCATGCTACGCACACCTTATATGCTGTTTGCAGTCAGCATGAATAATAATCTGGTATAAAATTATGTGCCCTTTTAATTGAATGGTTCTTGGGGTTTTTTGTTTTTTTGTTTTAATTTCATGTTAGGCAATGGCACAAAAGGAAGATATGGAAGAAAGAATCACTACACTGGAGAAGCGCTACCTCAGTGCACAGAGAGAATCCACCTCCATACATGACATGAATGACAAGCTGGAAAATGAACTGGCAAACAAGGAAGCCATCCTACGTCAGGTGCAGTATCTGCATTAGTTGGTTACTTTCTTCATACATAATAAAAATTAACATGAAAGAGGGGCATATCTAATGCAGAAGATTTTGCCTGTGTTGATCTGCTTGTTTTTTAATCATGTTAATCTAACAAAACTGTTCCTTTTTTTTCTTAGCATCTCTAAGCTGTGTGTTAGCTAGTACAACCATGAAAACCAAGCCAATGTGTGCATTCAATGTTGTGAAATAACTGTTTTCTAAGAGTGTCTTGCAGAAATGTACATCACTACATCCCATAAGTAAAGGATTACCTTTGTTTCTTATGTAAAGATTTTCTAAATTTGGGTTGTTGTTTTTTGAAACAAAAGTAAATAAAGAAGCATAATCAAAAGAAATTAACTTCTCCAGGAAAAATAACCATTTGTTTATTGTGGTGCTTTGTTTCCACAGTGAATCCAAAAGCAGAAGTGTAAAGTGAACAGAAAACAAAAATATTTTTGTTATAATATGAGGTGAATTAAATATGAAGTTAATATCATTTAAACTGTACAAGATGATATAGCCCTTAACCTCACCTTCAGTATCCAAGTTTTTATTTTTCCTCACCAATCATATCTTCCAAAAAATAAAAATAAAAGTGATAGTTGAGAAGTAAACCAGTGTGATCTGATGTGTTTCTATGATTGTATGCAGATATATTTACACACATGCACATATTATTCTGTGTGCATATGTATGCATGTGACTCCATTGTCAAATAAATTTAAGTATCAAAACTCAAATTCTCCAGCTTATAACAGTTTCTTTTGACTATTTGAAGATATATCTTCAGTTCTCTTGGGCAGGCAGGTTAGAAGGGAACGATGGAAAAGCAAACTACCTGCATCTGTCCTTAGAATCTTTATTACCACTAATGTAAGTCATACTGTGCTGTAGAGATCTACCTACTCAAAGCCGTGAAAAAAACAACTACATTATGAATATATGGAAGTAGACTTTAAAAGCCTATTCATGCTTTTGGAGAACTGAAAACCAATCTCATATCCCACTCCTTTTTCATGTTGACTTTTATTACTTGCAACAAACGGGAAAGCAAGTAACAATTATCTATCCATTACAAAAATCTCAAACGTGATAGATGGCAGTAAGCCAGAAAATACTTCAGTTATCAAAAGCCCTACTGTTTCTCTTTAATAGTTATCACATAACAAATAATTTCACAATTGTAAAATGAGACAATTATAGCTTCACAATGAATAATTTCACTGAAATCTAAAGTAACTCGCAACCATTATATGATAATGAATGAATTAGTTGAGTAACAAGTGTCAGTCCTAACATTTCAAATTGCATTGTTGTCATTTGTTCAGAAAATTCACAGGGAATTCTATCCTTCTGGAATTGTGCTTCTTTCCCATTTAGGCTTATATACATAAACTTTTCTGTAAAATGGATGAAATACTTCCATTTAGAAATTTCTCATTTTACTGGCACCAATACTTCTATTTTGCTTAGATAAACAACACATCGACCAGAGGAGGTTTTTATTCATCTTCCTAAGTACCATTTTATGATACCTTTTTTTCACCATCATATGATCCTGAAGCCTCAAATCACTCATCATTAATAAAACTGGCAGCCTACACAGTTCCATGCTTGAGGTAAAAGTTTTCCAGTAAGTTCCCCCAGGTTGTGGAATACCTAAGTCTTTACAATGAGTTTTGATTGCTTCCCTGGTACCTAAGTAATTGTAGGAAAGTCTTTCTTCTAACTTTAATTTTTATAATTTTTTATCTATCTTTGTCCTTCAGCTGGAAGACAAAAACAGACAGCTTCAAGAGAGGCTAGAGCTGGCGGAACAGAAGCTTCAGCAGACAATGAGGAAGGCAGAAACCTTACCTGAAGTGGAGGCTGAATTGGCTCAGAGAATTGCAGCTCTGACTAAGGTACTACCCTGAGAAGTAGGTTCACTTCAGAAGCCCCGTTGTTTAACATTAATTTGCATCTTGATTCCTCACCGTAAGGACAAAACAAAAGAAGTGTTGAGCTGATTTGAAAGCAGAAGATATTTTCTGATAAGTATGTGCCACAAGTTCAGTATGTGATTAACCAAAAATAGTCTCACTGCCATGTTTTCAATTCTTACCTTCTGATGATAGTTAGTTATCTGTAAGATAACCTACACTGTATTTCCAATATGCATGAACACATATTAGCCTAGGGAGATCTATTTTACTGTGCCAGTATTAGTAATTTAAGTAATTTTTTTTTAATACATATTCCTAGATGTAGTTAGTTCTTCTGAATGTTTTTACACATGAAACAAAAACTATTTTTATTCCAGTAAGTACTACAAAAACAAAGTGCAATGGCAGCTGGGATGATTAGTACAACAGAATTGAAGACAACTTGCAGTACATACTTATAGGGTTTGTTTTGAATGATTCTTAGAATTCACAAAAACGAATGTGAAACTGAGGAGTTCAAACTGTGTATTTTGTGATAACAGTTTGTTGCAGAAAAATAGAAGGTAAAAATAATTTTTCAGTAAAATAGTTTTCATACTTGGTCACTAATATTTTCAGATTTGCGTGTGCTTAATACTATAGGTATTTCCAGTATCGTAATGACATATGATACAATAACTATATATATATTCTTCCTATTTTAAAAACAAAGAAATTAAAATGCATTTAAGAGACTAATACATAGCATTGTTTTATCTTAGCTATCCTTTCTCTATTGCCAATGACTGTTTCTAGACATTTATATGCCTAGTCATTTTTATATTTAACGCATTTATTTTTCTATTGTCATGTGTTTCACTTTACTATAAAGCCTTAAGAGAGAGAACCTCATTAACAAAGCTTGGTGATAAGAAGTTTAGTTAAGACATTGAAGCATAAAAGCTTTGAGAGGATTACTATTATTTTTTTAAGGCAAGATCATTATTCAGTGATCAAGAATTTGTGCTGTCCACTGTAAGTTTATATAAATGGGTGGGATTCTGAAAGGCAGGATGAAAATAGTGGGGAAAAAAAGAAGCAGAAAGAAATCTACTTGAAATATTAAGCAAATATAATTGCATTTTAGCTAAGTCTCAGAAAGGTGCACAAAGGACCAATCCCTCATCAACATTTTTTTCAGTTGTTTCTGATTCAACAAATATTCAGATTTCTAATGCTCTTAGTAGTTTAAAAATACTGTATTTTATTTTAAGATAATTTTTCCTGAGTAACTTCTCAGGAACCAGCAAGGCATCAGTAAGTATTTTGCAGTCTCAAGTATGTCTTTTTTCTTGCAACTGCATCTTTCCTTGAACATATACTAATGACAAATATTGTAAAAAGAAGTCTAATTTCAATCATGCAGAATACTCAGAAACTTCCATAAAATACTGCTGTTATTGTAACCATAAAGCTGTAGTAAATGGGATGAGAGATCTGTGAACAGAGCTGATGGCCCACCCCATTCACTTTGATGTACATTTTCAAAGTTATTGCCAAGAAAGGAGTGCATCCGACTGTAATGCTATTACATTTAATTTCTCTCCGATTTCAGAAAACAAAAAGAAGACATTAATTGTGTTAAAATCATGTCATGTATTCCAAAATGATATAAACAAGAATGTCTAAATTTGGCTAACAGGACACATATGGCTATGGTTTATGTATCTTCTATATTACATTTGCAAAATATAGAACTTACTAAAGTGCTATATTGACAGCTCTGAAATTTGAGGTCGATTACTTTTCATGAGTCATATAAATGCAGTTTGGAATCAGTCACTGCATCTTAAGTTGTTTTTTATTGACTAACTGGGATAGTTACCTCCCAACTACTCGAAAGATGTAAAACCTATCTGAGGGACTGAGTAATGCTAGGTAATTTTGTCTGTGTTGAGCTTTGTTGCAGCATAAAAATTGTTAGTAGAACTCAGATTAGCTGGCTTCAGACTGCCTTAAGTCTGCCTGAGCTGTGGTCACTGCAATGACAATGCACGCTAAGTAGAAGATGAGTCCCTTGATTCAACTACCCATTCAGCTCTGCAAAAAAAATCAAAATTTTGATTCTCCTTTCTTTTGTACTACCTCAATGAAAGTGGCTTCACTGAGATTAATGGGGTCACAATCATATGAAAGAGGTGAGTTAAGCCTAATATATTTTACATGTTTATCAAAGGGAAGTACTATGGGATAACTGGAAACCATGACTGCTTCACTGCGGGTAAAATATAAGACTGATTATTTACATGTGGACATAAACCAGAACATACATATTCTGGATTTGGATGTTGTTGTTTTTTTTTCTCAAATTTAAAATATGCATGTTACAATTCTGCACTCAATTTATTATACTCTTCCTCTTATTAAACCTGGGTTGGGATTCTGCAAAATAAGGATGTAGAATGAGATCCTTCTGTTGTGTCAGATCAAAAACTTGAGTTGCTTTTCTTTCTTTCTTTTTTAATATGGGCTAGTGAATGTCTTTTGCTACTTTTCCATACCCAAACTAGTTCATAAGGAGTGAACTTCCAAAAGTTTGGACTGTACAGTGAACTCAGATAAGTACTCATAAATTTACCTGAATTATTCAAACTTTTCTTTGGCTTTGTTTTCACTGTGTTCTGCCCATTGGGTGAGCAACTGGAAGGTTAGTCAGCCTGTGGCAAACTAACCTGGAACAGCATGATCCCATGTACTGTGCTGTCCTGCCTGGCCGTCACACTGGCATTCTGTCTGGTCATGACAAGTAGCACAGCTCTCGGCATGTACCCCAAGGTTTAGACTACCATGACTCATTGAGCCACCTTGTACTCACTCTCATGGGATTGGTCTGTTTGTCTGCCCCGGAGAAGAGGCAGTTGATAATAGAAACAATTGCTCTTCAGCATTAACTAAAACCTTTATGCATCCTGGATTGTGTTTATTTCCCATAAAAGGGACAGATATTGTAGCATTTAGTATCTTAAAATGGTTTATCTGTCAAGCAGTTCCTCGTTGCGTGCATTTAAGGAACATTCTAATGGAGATAGCAGCATCCACTTTTTTCCATTTGGTCACTCCCACCAGCACTCACTCTCATCTTGGGTGCTTGTACAGCAGGGGTTCCACATCACTTCTCTGATCACAAGACAATGTGATTCATTTTAATTCATCATTCCCGTAAGCAGGTTACCAGAAATGCCAACAGTGCTTCACAGCTGCATTGTGAAAGCACTGCCATGATTTTGGGTACCAGCTGTATATAACATAATCATAGTAAAATACATTTAGCATAGTAACACGTTCTGCTTATTTCAGAGGTGAAGAAAAATGACATAAAAGTTGGAGGCAGGTGGGTGCTGATGTGAATTTTGTGATTATTTGGAGATCTGGTTTGCATTAGGTAGGGAAAAAACTGTAAGAAGGTGGAAAGAGAAGGGCTATAGAAGAAAGGGTGCAAATGAGTTTAAGAAGGTCTCCTGCAAGCAGTGGATGTGATTAAGACAAAAATTTTTCTGAGAACCATGAAGAAAGATAAGGTGTATTAGCTGGAGAAGGAAGTTGATTAATCTTGTGGAAACAGAGAAAATCTTCTATAAGGAGGAAAACCCAAGAAAACTCTACGTTTACAACACCTCTCTGTCTTCTCAAACCTCTCTTCTTGTGCTTCTCCTTCCATGGAAGATTTTGTCCTGTTTGATATGGGGAGCATGCTTGATGGTGTTAACTGGAAGGAGCTCCTTACTAAACATACAAGGTGTAAGAGGTAATGGAGAGACGAAGGAAAGGCAAGAATGCATGGATCTCTCATGAATGAAAGAATGGGTATCAGGAAAAGGGGTGACCTAAGCCAAAACATTTTTTCATTATTCATAATGGCCTAGAAGTGACCATGTAATAAATAATGTATAACTTTTCAAGCTGTCATTTGGTCATTATGATCACTTATTTCCACCTCCAATTGCATAGCTCAATTCAGTAATACATTATTTTATTCTTGAATAACTCATTCATTCAAGAGATAGACATAGGAATATGCATCATAAGAAGCAAGAAGAAACTATGGAGACAGTATATATTCAAAAATCTCAATCTCAGAGCTGTGGAAATTGGCTTGTACCACTAGAAAAGTTGCATGAAGAAGGAAAAAGGGTAGCACCTGTACTATATGGGTGCTTTCTGCATCACTATGACTGAAATTGGATTTTTTTTTCAACTAAGATGCACAGGACTGGAAGAAGTGCAGTGCTTTTGGTAACAGCTGATATAAGAGCATCATGTTACTGTAACAGTAATAGCTGATGTGAGAGCATCATCTTTTTGTGCGCACATTAGCAGCAGGAGTAACAGCAGGGCTTTATCAGGTTAGAGAGCAATAATACAGGCTGCTTCAGTACTCTCTCAAAGCAAAATTATCCTATTACTGGCTTATGCTGGCCATTTCTTTGCTATATTATAGCATGTAAAGTACAAAGTAAGCATTAAGACTCATGCTGATATTTCATGGGGTCAGACATCGTTAGTTCTTGACCAGGTGTTTTTAATACTGTCTAAGATACACAATTTCACAGATCTATTTATAACCATATGTGCTGGCTGAATTCTTTAAATACTAATTGGTGGACACTACATCATGTTTTAGTAATCTTTCTATACAGAGTACTAGATGACAGGCTTGAATATCGTATTTACAAAAAAAATGTAGGGTGAAGTTTGCCAAGCAAGTAATCACCCAAGTTGCTTTTTAGAATTTTGTTTTAAGTTCCTGCTACAGTAACACTAAAAGACTATCTCAGCCTTTGTCTTATCCTAGAAGCATTCAATGAAGTAGACTTCTAGAAGAGTCTCCAAAAGAGCTGCCACAGGCATGTCAGTTCTAACAATATGACCTTGGGGAAGGAAGATCATGCAGGAAGTATTTGCAAATCCCTTGGGTATTAGCTGAATTATTTGGTCTTCATCTGAAAGGAATCTGTTTAAGATGAAGGTTTGGCCTGCTTTCTGCCTAGAGGGCAATGAGAGATCTTGAAGATGTCCCCTTCAGAGCTTATTCCACCTAAGCACACTAAGAAACAGAGGTGCTGCTCTTTCCTACTGCAGCTTGTTCTACTGCAAGAGAAAGGAAATGTTTATGTGTGTTTCTGTCTTCCTAGGCCTAAGTAGCTATAGACTAGCAGTGGAGTCTGATTGATCAATGTCTCAAATATAAAATAAATTGGTTATTTCAGAGTAGCAAAGAATTTGGGAACAAGCAAACAAATCTAAATAGATAAGGGAAACATTACATACTCAAACAAGTATTTAGGAATAATGGCATTTATTTTGATGCTAGGACATACTGAATTTTAATATTCAGGTATCTTTATCCTACTTAAGAGTTTTAAAGAGTACTAATTTGGAGATGATCTCTGTTTTCTCTTATGCTGAAAAACTGAACACATCCTGCAAGGTCTATAAGAAGAATGTCCTTCTGAAAACTATCATGGAAAAAGATTTTTGCTTATCTTATACATATACCTTACTGAATTGTTAATGCATTAGAAAGTAATGAAATAAGCAGAATTAGACAGTTATAAGAATCTTAAAAGATCACAACCTTCTCTCAAGAATGTTTTCTCCGTACTTGAATTGTGTCATCAGATACTTATCCTTCTTTTCCAGTAGCAGTTAGGACTGATTATACAATTGTTTTATACACTGAGAGGACACCCATAAAAAAGCAATGATTAAAAGCCAATTTATTATGTTTGAAAAATAAATGTGGCTGATATCACTAGCTACCCTGGTTTCTAAAGGACAGGTTGTGACAGACAGCATCACGTATCAGGAGTCTTAAATCCCCATTGAACCTAGAAGTAATAGATTATCTTCATGTTTTGCATAAACCTGCAATTAAATATAAAAAGTAGTCAAGATTAGGTGACTCAGTTTTAAAGTTTGCAGTCAACTATTAAGTTTCTAAGTATTTTAATTCTGTAGGGTGATACTCCTAATGGGTTCTATATCTTTCTCAATGAAAACAGTTTCAAAAGAAGTAGAATTCCTTAAGCCCTCTTTATCAGAGCTTTGATGATTTCAAATCTTCTCCTGACCTTTTGTGGTTCATTAAGGAGAGGCCTTAAATCAGTAGTGTAGTCAAGACTCAAAAAAATCACCTTATGGAGATGAAGCTTTGCAACTTCAGGGAGGGAATAATATGACCTAGTTCTCTGCAACCACAGGAACTGAACATTTTCAGTCCTATCTTTCTGTTTATCCAATTTAGGAAAGAGAGCAGACCATTAGCACTTGAATGCTGAAGCAAATTAGTATGTAATATTAAAAAATAAAATAATCATAAAGTGACTATCACTGGTACAAATCATAAAAAAACAGTTTCAGGTACTGAATAAGTTCAAATGAAAAGTAGGCCTGCTTCATGCTGAGAAACAACTGAACTTGTTAAATGAGCTTAGTTACAAAATTTACTGACTGCTCCATAACTTTTGCAGATATTTGAACTTTGTGAATATGTGTAATTTGAAAGGAGTGTTAGTGTCAGTCTTCAAAGTTAGGAAATATCCTTGTATTTATACAAGAAAACAGGACTGTCTATAATTATTGTCTCCATATAAAGATCTGCACTTTATATTTATAAAACTCTAGTCTGTGGTCCTTAAATTCTGATCTTTCAGTCCTACTAAGTTAATTCTGATTTCAGGTTATGACATATAGTTGGAATTATGTTTGTGTCTTGCTAACTTTGCTTATAAATCATTAGTTGAAAACAGTTTCTGAAAAACAGTCTCACTAAAACATAGTTGTAAAATTATTATTAATTGCTCACATTAAAGCTTTTATTAATCTAAAGATGGAGTTCAAAATCTCCTTCTGAGAGAGGACAAACTTGAGAGAGTGAAATATTCAGCATTTGTCAAACAAATTCACAACTCAACTTCATCAGTAGCACTGTCTATACACCTTATGCACATTCTTATTTTTATAGCAGAAATTCTAGTACAGTATTGTCTTTTTATTAAAGTTTGGTTGTTTGGTTTTTTTTTTCATTTTGAATAACGTAGGCTTGTTTGATATGACAATAACATGAATATTCATGTTCTGGAGCATGTTCTGTTGACCTAATTAAGGTCAACTTTGGTCAGAAGTAGTAATGAATCATTGGTTGGATTATTATTTCTGTATTCAGTAATGATGTTCCATTCCTATTAATGAATTTTTATTTATAGGTTCTTCTTTTATCTGATGACCTTGATCTTGCAAAGGGATCCACCAGGGTGGATCCTTTCAAAGGGATGAAAACCATATTGTTTATTTGGACAAAAGGGCTTACACAGTGTATTCTAAAATGGAATACTGACTTTGTCTCTTCTGACGTTCTTTCTGTTTCCTAGAACATAGGGAATGTACCATAACATTGCACAATTCTATAACTGACCAATCCATTAATTTAGTATTAATGCATTGTTTTCATTCCTGAAAATGATAGAAAATTACAAAGGACTTTCTGACATTGGCCTCTCACAGTCTTGATCTGGTGTTTGGTTTGCCATAATTCCAAAAAACATTAGATTAGACAGTATTGCTTTGAATTCACTCTGTAGTAATATGTCATCAGCCAGCCATCACTAACCTTGAACTTCCATGTGTAGGTTGATAGCTTTTTTAGCATTCCATTATTTTTCAGTTTCTCCATACCAACTGCATCATATCCACCAAGTATCAGTGTAGTTTATTCCATATAAAAATCTGTTAGTTATAAGTATTAAATTTTCAGTCACACTTTTCTTTTAAGCATTCTGTGCTGTGTTCTGTTCAGTGTCAGTGTCTTTAGTTCTGATTTTTCAATTTTGTCCCTCTCCTTTTCCTTGACTTGTTAGTCTGATCCAACCTCTTCTACCTCATCTGGTGATTATCAATATGTAATGGAAGCTAAGCTACAAGAAATGATCTCCATACGTAGGAAGGTAGTCCTACTGGACTTTACTTTCTATTGCTAAATAGAATCCATCTGATTTGTTTTCATTTTCTTTAACTTTTTTTTTTTAATTGATAATCAACCATCGTGCAGTTCAGTGCTTCAGGAGCTTACAATTTTACGATGGCAGGTTTGTGTTCAAACCATGCACAGTCTGCATGTTACATTTGGCTGATTTCATTGCTCATAAAAAACTCCAATGTTTTGCTGATGCTTGGATGTAACAGGCCTTCGTAGCTGACACATTTCAAGCAATGCTGTTCAGCTGCCTGTTTAAATAAAGTTTCTTTTCGGAAAACTAAGTTTGCAGTTAGTAGTAGCTTGCTTTATGTTTTGTTGAAACTTTACTGAGATAAAGACATACAAAGCCATTTAAATTATAGAAAGGGTCTTTCTATTTTTTACAGGCAGAAGAAAGACATGGAAACATTGAAGAACGTATGAGACACTTAGAAGCTCAGCTTGAAGAGAAGAATCAGGAACTTCAAAGAGTATGTGTATTGCATACAACTTTTCTGTACTTTCCATCTTTTGTCAATATAGTACAACTTATGCACTCCAGCACACAAATCTATCCACTGGTAAATGTTTTATTTATAGCAGTGATGGCGGCATCTTCACATTTTACTTAACCGTCTTAAACTACTTTACATCTAGTTGCTGCTTTCAAAGTAGTTTGCTGATACAAAAATGAATGTGCTTTAGTCAATAATTGAAGCCCTATTTCCTGTGGAATTTAAGTGTGTTCAGCTACTATAAAATCTTTACTTTTTGGAGATACAAGTCTGCACCAGTTAATTTTGAACCTTACAAATCTGTCTCTTCTATTCTACATTAAAGGCAAGGCAAAGAGAAAAAATGAATGAGGAGCATAACAAAAGATTATCAGATACCGTAGACAGACTTTTGACAGAATCCAATGAGCGTCTGCAGCTGCACCTGAAAGAGAGAATGGCAGCGCTTGAAGAAAAGGTACAGTACAAAGAATAAATTTCTGCTTAATAAAGATTCTCTTGTATGAAACATGTTCTACATTTAGCAGGATGGAAGTATACAAATTTGTATACAGTTATGACTACAAATATGGTCTAACTCTTATTTTCTATACATTCAACTCTTTGTTCATGTGTGAGCTCAGGATTCTTTCCATGATCACTCTGAACTGGACTTTCTGGGTATTATGAGTCCCTGCTTTATCAATAGGGAGCCTGATTAATTGGCTCATGAAGGACCAGGGCACTCTTTGTTATGAGGGAATGAGATAAAGGGGATTAGAACTGAGGAATAACCGTGTTTCAGATGTGCCATCATTCTTTCATTGTAGCCTGCCGATTTAATCTCATGTCCTCTGGAAGAATAACATACTGTCACCAAAAGAGAAGAAATGTTATTTACAGGTTTTCTGTGATGAGCTAACTCTGAGAACTTTTTATTTATCCTCTTTAATCCCTCCCTCTTCCACTGATTCACCTTTAGTTTGATCTAAGGGGAATCTTTTAGTATTTTTATTTTGAAATCTTTCACAGGATCTATTTCTGGTTTTCCATCATTGAAACAAAATGTTGTAACAAAGCAAGATATTGGCCAGCGAAAGGAGGAACCGGGCAAAGTAATTGTGTAAGAGCATCACAGTTGCTCTGTTCAAGGAAAATGAAAAGTGTTTGCTGTTTTTGAAAAAAACATGTTCATACATTTTTGAGTAATTTATGTATTCAACCTGAAGCTTTAAAGAATTTCAGTTTTTATAATCAAGTGAGTATGCAGGCTCATTTCTTAAATTTTCTAACTTGTATATGGAGGTTACAGGGATTTAGTGATCTCTGATGTTTAACATCTCTCTGATTTCTTTCTGTTTATCTTTATTTCACTTTTTCATTTTATTTATAGAACATGTTGATTCAAGAGTCTGAAAGTTTCCGTAAAAATCTGGAAGAATCTTTACATGACAAGGTACTATTAGAACTGATTTAATCTGTTTTAATCGAAAGTTAAATATTTAATATTTGGACATAAAATATATTTCCTCATCCAAATATCATATGAAGTCTTTCCAGTATTGATCATACTTCTTTTAGTCACCAAGGTGTTTTCAATAGCCAAAGAGGATCTCTAACAAGTCTTCTGAGCTAAGTTCATGGTTGAAATTCTAGCCTCAAGTAGTCAATGCTAAAATTTACATTGATTTCACTCACTTGTAATTTTTGTTCTATCAGATTTAATTCTGAAAAAAAAAGTCTTCTTTAAAAGAAATGTAAACGTAACTGTTTTCATAGTTAAAAAAAGAAATTTCTTGTTTTGATACAGTTATTCTTAACTGCTAAGTCTAACTGAAAATGTCCTGTCTTAGTTCATTGCAAATGAACCCCTAACACTGCTTAGTGAATCAGTCAAATTAATAATAAATATTATTTCAATCTGAAACATTAAGATTTTCTTTTGTAATTATAGTTGCCTTGAAGGCAGCAGGATTCACAAATCCAATAACTGCATTCAGATTCACAGAAGTGTTTTTGTAATGTATCAAATCTGCTTACAAGAATTTACAAAACATAGATCAATTCAATACTAAAATAAATGTGAACTTCAGTTTCCAAAATCAACAGCTTTGAGAAATATAGCAAAAGAAGTGTCTGTTCACATCAACTGCCATTTTTATCTACATTCAGACAACCTTCTAGAGGAGCAGAAAGTCTGAGAAAGGAGCTCATGAAATTGTCTGTGTTCTTGGCAGCTGCAGATTTTTTTTCTGAAGACAGAGAAGCAGTTTAGAACTTATTTTAAGGGAAATTATACTGCAGTAACTCCTCCAGAATAACTTTTTGAATAGCTACCACTGTACAATAATACCTTTGCATATAATTCATTCACTGATTTATTGGATTGCTCAAATGTAAGTGCGCCCCAGTAAGTGTTCTATTCACCTGCATAGATGCAGTCTTTCTACTACCATTTATCTTTTCCAAGTTCATGAATGATTTTGTTGAGGAACTTTCTGCAGGATTTCTTTTCAAACCAAAGAATTGGAGACAATTTCTGTTACAAACAGGACTTTTTTCCCAAGTCATTGATGTCATAGGGTTTTTGTTTGTTGGTTCCCCACGTCCAATATTTTTGTGCACTTTAGAAGCAATCATCAGTGGCACCTTGTACTGGAGCTTCAGTAGCTTCCAAGAGTGAGCTGTGAAACACTTAAAATCTGGTTCTCTCTAAGTATATGTTTCTGTTGGTAAATAAAAAGGCAAGGAGCCCGTATCTATCACTAAAGGGCATGTGGCATGTCACAAGCTGATCTATGCTTGGTGTGCAGCAAGCACACAAATCAGTGCTGGTGCTTCTGTTCCTTGCCCTAGTATCATTGAAAGAAAAAAAATTCAAATTTCAAGTACAAACTTGTCCTGTCATCACCTGTAGATAGTGGTAAAAAGGTAGGGAGACTGATGCAGTCTTCTTTGACGTATGTCCTTTAGCAATGCACTTGAATTAGTTCACTGCTTTTCCTTATTATAGACAGAGCTACATTCAGTGTATTTTGTCTTAACTTAGACAACTTTCTGAGATATGAACCTTATCATTTGGATCACAATTAAGTGCATCTTACTATTCTGATTTCCAGGAAAGACTTGCAGAAGAAATTGAGAAACTAAGATCTGAACTGGATCAAATGAAATTGAGAGCTGGTTCTTTAATTGAACCCGCATTGTCAAGGTAATACTCAATGCCAATTTTTTTCCCACTTTGCACTGAAAGAGCAGCTAAGTGTGTCAAGCCTTTACAATAATGCATTCACACCACATATAATCATATATTTCTTTAAAAATACAAGATCTATGGAATTACTATTACTGTTGTTTTTCACTTTTTTCATATGTAAATGGGGCCTCATAGCAGTGCGTATACACTGAAATATTACTGTGATTAAGGTAAGTCTTTGAAATCGCAGAGGTTTTTAAGATCTTAGTCAAATACCTTTTTTCTTTGTCCCCCAGGAGTTTTTGATAATAAAATTGTAACCATCACTGCATCCAAGGATTTTTTTTTTTATTAGCAAGAAATAGAACAGCTTTGTTTAGTGTGTGGGATATCATCACACAATCTCAGCTGAAGGCAGTATTCAGAGAGATTTGCCAACATCCCAACAGGGCACTGATCATTGAGACAGGTACTGTGGCTACTGTACTACTAAAAGCTGAAATTAATTATTCTAGAAAGACAAATAATCTAGCCTAAATTTCTTTTTACCCTAAAACTCAACCTTATATATCTTTTGAAATAATTCTTTCTTATAGAATTATAAAATATCCTGAGTTGGAAGGGACTCACAAAGATCATGGAGTCCAACTCCTGACTCCACAAAAAATTACCCAAAATCAAACCCTATGTCTGAGAGCATTGTCCTTTGGGATTGTGACTGTACGTTTTTGAGAGTTCTTGGTAAGGACCCAGTTCATTGAATTTCTGCAATAGAGAGCAGAGGTGTGTTTTGAGCAGCCGTCCTCCATGAGCATTGGTCTTTCTTGCTAGGTAGACAAGTACCAGTAACTCATGCTCCCTAAATAGGAGTCTGATTAGTCCTTCTTAAAGGATTGTTTGATCCTGATAAAGTATCTAAATAATCAGGAATGCAACAGTTCTCCTAAAACAGTCATTCCTCTTCCACCACCTCAGACCATATTCAGTTCTGTATTTGCAGGAGTTTGTTCTTTCATCAGAATAATGAAACTGATCAGCAGATAAATATCTGCTGTTAGAGGCTAGGACCTGGACTGTTTATTAATCCCTACCAACTTTCTACACAACAAATAAGTATTATTAATTACCAAAGCAAAATTCTATTGCAGCTAATACTGTACAAACAAAAAAAGACAATTATTGCTCTAAAGGGTTTACAGTATAAGAGAGGAGAAATATAGAGTCAAATCTGACCCAAAGAGAATCAAAAAATCATTGCCTAGTACTGTAGGCAAAGGTCTGAAGATCTTTTTATCCCAACTGTTTTCAAGTTTTATTATTGGTATAATGACAAAAGAAAGTTTTAAAGATTTTTTTAGAAGTTAAATTCATATTTTTTTTGCTGATGCTATGGAAACCCTTACCAGGCATGATGGGAAGCCTAAGAGAAGGTAAACCAGTGGTTATTCAAAAACGAACATTTATGACAACAGTAGAATCTCTGATGTAAGCTGTACTCAAAGTTTTAAGGCAGTGTTCATTAAACTTTGATGTCTCTAGTTGGATTACTGCAACATGCTTAATGCTCACATTTCAAGAATTTTTTTGTTGTTGTTAAAAAAATGTGCTAGCTCTTGAAATTCATTATTTAGATTTTGCACAGTACTTATAATGCTAGACAGTAATTTGAGTTTCTCTTTATGCTCTGTCAAAGTGCCTTTATTTTTCTATAAATTAATCCAATTACATTAGCAAAGGAGTCACTCTGATGTTTCTAAAGAGTTAGATAATTGTATTTGTTGCTGCTTGCTCTGATGAGAACAGCTTCCCATTAAAATACCTATTCCTCTGCATGTTCCTGCAAGTGATCAGAGTACCTATAGTTGCTAGAGGTTTTCATGTTTTTCCACTATCTTTTCACATTTTCCATTTATCAGTTAACAGGGACCATCGTAATACTGTCTTCCCCCCTCAAACACACTTCTTTTGTTTTGTTTTGTTTTATTTTTAATTAATTTGTTTGAAACTTGAGACCAATGTTCCAGTCTTCCAAGTATCTGCATGTTTTCAATTCAAATTAAATTCTCAAGAAAAAGTGAATCTCTGTGTTTAGAAAGAGATGAAGAAATAGAGCCCAGGGAAACAGTCTGAAGTTTTCAGCATGGATATATGTGATTTTTTGAATGGTCTGCCTCATTTTGGAATCAAGAAATACTCTTTTTTATTTTTTTTTATGTCCAAGATTTCCTATTCTGTTTTCCCAAACTGATTATTAACATTTCGTATTTCTCACTAGTTAAATCTAAAAAATATAATCAAATAAGCATGAATAAATCATAAAATATGCTATTTATCAGAGGGCATTTCTCCAATATTTTCATGATTCAAAACTGTAAAAATGTGTTACAGGTACCCTCACTCTTGAACAATTCATTCAGCAGCCAGTTATGCTAATTATCTTGTCCTGAATCCTGCTTGTTTTTTCATGTTGAAGTTCTGGGCTGCACGTTCTACCATACCAAGTCCTTCATTTTGAAAAATCATAGCATTTTTGTTGATATTGTTTTATCCCTTAACTTTATAATATGAACTTCAACTTTTCACTTTTTTTGTGTGTTGCGTTTTTGTCATTTATTCTGTGATACATAATAACCTGTTTATTTCTTTAAAAACAATTTCCTAGAGTGAAGGTCATTGTGTTGTTGTTGTTATTATTATTGCTACTACTATTGGTCACTCATTTTATTTCTCTGACTTTTTTCAGGCCTCATCTGGACTCATCAGCGGAGTTGAGGTATTCTGTGGGCTCACTGGTAGATAGCCAGTCTGACTATCGGTCAACTAAAGTGATAAGGCGACCCAGGAGAGGACGTATGGGAGTACGACGAGATGAACCAAAGGTTAACCCCCAATTTATTTTCCTATACTCTCTAAAAAGAGAACGTTTTTCAGGCTGTTAAACTTAAGGCTTGTATATTTCTAGAAAACTGAATAAATCACTAAGTGCAAACACCGAGGTGTTGGTTTTTTTGCTATTTATACATAGATAAGAGTACTGTTGTACTAAAATTAAGGCAGAAAATATTGAAGTTCAGACACCAAAGTTCAATCATACTTGACTATTTATCTTTTGTCATTCTCTTCACAAATTTTCCTAACTTTAAACAGCATTAGAAATTATGTAAAAATACTTTACATCCTCCACAATGCCAATCAAATGCCTTCTTGCTGTAACATTGCCACTATCAATGGAGAACTATTATTGAATAAGTATTCTTAAATGTAGCTTTCTTCCTCTATTTTATAGTACAAGTTTGCAATTGTTTTCCATGGAATAAACCATATATATCCCAATTTCTGCTTAGGTAAAATCACTTGGAGATCATGAGTGGAATAGGACACAGCAGATTGGTGTTTTGAGCAGTCATCCATTTGAAAGTGACACTGAAATGTCTGACATAGATGATGATGATAGAGAAACACTTTTCAGCTCCATGGATCTCCTGTCACCAAGTGGGCATTCTGATGCCCAGACGTTGGCCATGATGCTTCAGGAGCAGCTAGATGCAATCAATAAAGAAATCAGGTGTGTAGCCTTAAACCAGCTGTGATGTGTTCCTTGGTGCAGCTTTAGTCTCCTTTCAGTGCATGAATTCAGATACCATTCATAACAATTAGGAAACCACTTGCACATTTAAGGGACTGATAATGTATCTGATTTTCATATGCAAGTATTTATTGTGTGAACATAACATCAATTTTTGTATTTTCTGACAGTAGGAAAAATATAGTTCACTTTCAAGAAAGTGTTTCATGCAATGGACTGCTAGCAAATAAAAAGAAATGCATACAAGAATACTAACACATGGCAAATTTGACAAAATTCTATTCATAATCATTTCAAGATCTCTCTCCCTGTTCTGCATAAATATCTACTCACTAATTACCTCTTATCCGAAATACTTCATTTCATGTCCTGTTCATGATTTCTTCTGGTAATAATTCCTATGTTACATTTCATATAAGTGACACTTTCCAAGACACGATTTTGATTTTTCTATGGAAACACAAAATGTTATTTTTTTTTCATGCTCCTGATTGGTTATAGTGCTGGGAAATAGGTGTGAAATGATTGTGGCTTGCTAAGTTGTGTTCAAATTTAATGGAATGATAGAGAATTCATCAACATTATTTATTTATTTATTTCCCAGGTCTCAGTCTTTCTTTGTAGTGTAATTTCAGAAGGAGAACTCTATTGAAATACACTGAGTATGCATAACTTTTCCAATTCTTGGGAGACCTTTCATTATAGCTCAGTAGCTTTTGGTTTTCACTACTTCCAGAATTTCTTCATTCACATGGGATTTTACCCCTTATTGTGTATATCAAGACTGAAAGGCAAAGTGAAATTTTGTTGCTGGGAGGACAGAGCTACTTAAATCAATGTATTTTGAGTATGTAAAGAGAAATCCATCAATATTTTCTGTTATTACAAGGAAGTCAGCACTGTGACCAATTCAGGAAGCTGTAGATTCAACAAATGTGTTTGTTTTAAAAATGCTTCCATTTTAACAATTTAACAAGTAATTTATAATACAGTAAAATGTTTTGAAAAGGAATTGTACCTGAAGGTAACATGTTGAGATTACTTGTGCCATTCTGAATCAGAACATTTTTTTACTAGAGGATCTTGAATTAGATAGTATGTATTGTTTTATGTCATGAAAGGAAATATAGAGGGGAAACATTATATATAGTCATTTTTGCTGGGTATATAGGCTTTTCTTTCCCATCACCATTATTATTAACATCTAAATAATTAATTTTGTTATGTTTTTATTTTAATGTTTCAGAAAAAAAGTATCTATAAGGATAATCATTATAATCTGTATTGCATTTCACATTTTCGTAGTATATTTCTCTTGACAAAATGGGGTATATCAAATAACTGGGAGATATCAGGAGACTAAAAATTAGTTTTGACTTGGTAGTATTATGCAGTGCTGTTCAGAATTTAGATATTTTGAATACAAAATGAAGAATTGTTCTGTGTCCCTCTCAAGATGCTATTTGCCTTTGAGTTTCTTAGACTTCTCATTACAGAAAGAATAGTAGTAATAATTTGTAGGCATTTTGAAATGGATTTTAAGGAAGAAAGTTCATTCCATTTCCTATGCTGTTCTTCCAGCACAGGGAATTTTAGGTTATATTTTCAAAGTATTTCCTCCATTTCACTTTTAAATAAATAATAAATTAATTAGTTAAATTAAATTAAACAAAACAAACAAACAAACAAAAAAAAAACAACAGATCAACACTGTCTGGTTCAGACTTTCCAGGCTTCATATTCTGTCATATTTTACCATGATCCCCCATCCATTTTCCTTCTCTTGCAAAGAAGAGACTCCTTCTGACTTGGGTTAGTGGTCAGCACATATACAAACAAGTCTTTTATTCTTCATATATTTTATCAAAAGTAAAATAACCCAGTGGAGATGTTGCATTGAAGCTATGTATGTCTAAGAAACTAATATTCATTGCCAGTAAGAGCTCTTTCAATGAAAATCACTTAAAAACTTAATACTTTAGAAACAGCTGTCATCTTTTCATCAATTTGTAGGGATGAAAAAAATTGTTCTGCATATTCTCTTGCTTTACTAATATAGATTATCATAGCAGTTCCCTTCTCAAAGGCGCTATGACATTTGACCTTATTTTTTTCTTTATGAGTTGGTGAAAGAAAGTCAGCTGAATCCAATGTAAGGGTGGATTTATTTTCCTATGGTAAATCAGATTGTTCACCTTCTCTCTCTGCAAAAAAGAAAAACAATCTTCCTGAAATATCATACTTAAATTCTTGTTGTTGAGTAGATTCTTCAAACAGATTTTGATGTTGGAGGAATAAGAGAAAGGATTTTATAATACTGGTGATGAATAATACCCTATATCATTATTATTTTGTAGTTGATCTGTGAAACTCATATTTGCTTTCTTTTTTTTTTTTTTTTTAAAGGAAAAATGTTTACATTTAGTTTTGGGGTATGCAAAGACAAAGGAAGAAATTGCAATGAGAAATTAAACATACTACCAGAGGGCATAAGTAACTTCTTCATAAGTTTCTTGTGCCAGTGTGCGTCAGTATGAAAAAGTGAGAGAATGACAATTACCAAGGAAGAAAAATTTTACTTTCAGAATCTGCAAATACTTTCAGAGTACTAATGCTGGCCTAACTCCAACCATGTCCTTCAATTTTATAAGGTTAATCCAAGAAGAAAAAGAGTCAACAGAACTGCGTGCTGAAGAGATAGAGAACAGAGTGGCCAGCGTGAGTCTGGAAGGCTTAAATCTAGCCAGAGTCCATCAGGGTACATCCATTACTGGCTCAGTGACAGCATCATCACTTGCAAGCTCTTCTCCTCCCAGCGGACACTCGACTCCTAAACTCACCCCTCGCAGTCCTGCCAGGGAGATGGATAGAATGGGGGTTATGACGCTGGTAAGAGACTTCTGTGATGCTAATTTTTGATGTGATATTTCTAGTATCATCTTTTGACTGTATGAATGGCTCATCTCTGGCATCCAGATGTAGATGTACTAAAGCTCATGTGGATATATCTATGAGGTGCAGCCAAACTCTTAACGTATCAGGAGCCACAGAAGAGTAGTGCCCCACAGCCTCGCTTCACTCACCCTCTCTAGCACATACTTTGAACATTTCAAAGACACTGCCCCTGAGCTATTTTAGCAGGAATTGAATGTTAAGTATCTTCTTATCCTTCCTGACTGAGGGCTGACACAACACATTGTCAGACATCCTCTGAGAACCCTGAGTTGGGAAGGGTTATGTAGAGGTCTGATCTCTAGAGCCCAAGTTACCAAATAGTGCTGTAGGGCTTAGCTAGAGGAGCAGTTTCCCAGGAATTTCTGCAGCCCAGGTCTGTGCAGTGAATATACAGTTCTGCAGTTTCTTCAGCTTTGTATGAGTGAGACATCTGTGGGGGAGAAAAAAATGAAAAGAAAAAAAGAGTTGAACATGGCACATTCTGGTAACTGTCTACAGTTACAGTCTGGTAAATGTCTGACAAATAATACTGCAGTATAGAAGATGGATGAATTTGTATCCACTGACTCGTGAAGACAGAGTAAGAGGAGAGAAATATCCTTTTTCAGAAGCAGTATTTGCTGATGATATTTTATGTTTATACTTGGTGAAACACTGATTTATTTGCAATATTTAATAAAACTACAAGTATATCTGTCTTATAGGACAGGCTTAGTGAAAGGTTTTATATGAAATAATTTTAAAAAGTGCTGTCATAAATTTGGAATGTCCTATTCTTTGCTAAGTTTATGAAAATGAAAATTGAAATGAACATGAGAGTGAAAATAATGTAACATTAGAAAAAGTAACTGCTTTCACAGCATATTTGTAAAGTGTTATGTTAAACATGTTTACTTATGTTCAGAATATGGGCAGTATTAAATTCTGGATGTCACAGGAAAGAATGTATGGGATTGTTATGCTCAGATAAGATTTATTAATCATTCTTTTTTGTTGTTATTGCTTCTGTTGTTACCAATTTAAGCCAAGCGATCTAAGGAAGCATCGGAGAAAGGTGAGCTACTGTCTTTTTTAAAGCTGGGAGAGTGCATTTACCATATTCCTCTGCTGCTTAAATAACCAGGTTCCTTCCCACCTACTGCACCCCAAATTTAAATTTACCTGAAGAGGTGTGCAGCAGTCACTACTACTCCAAGAATCCAGTGTTACCTTGGAGTAATCTCCCCAGCGCACACTTAAAAGGAATACAATTAAATACAAACTGTGGGCACAGTAATTAACTTCAAATGTATTTTGACCATTTTTAGGAAAAAACAGATTGCTTGAAATCTTGTGGAGCAATACAAAGTTATTTGCAGAATTGTCACTGAATATGGAATTTATCTTCACATGAGACAATCTTCAATTTAAATCATTATATATTGCAACAAAACTCTCTCTTTTTCACACTTATTTTCAAGCACTCTGACCTATCTGTTAACAAGCGACAGAGGGATTGATCTTGTTTATGTCTGTTTTTACCTTCCACCTTCCCTGAGAATTTTATTTAATGAATAATCCTGCTTAATGCAAGAAGCTTGCTCATGTGTGAGGTTATTTTCATGTTCAGACCTTTACTGGATCAACCTGTTCGGCATAAAATAAATTAATTTCTTCTTCAAATGTAGTCTTTGTTCTTTCATATATGTACTTTAATCTACCCTATTTATCCAGTCTTGTGGGTTGTTTTTTTTGTTTGTTTGTTTTTCCCAATAGTCTTTAAAAAATAAGAACCCTTAATTATTTTCAAAAAGCTTCCCTTAAATCCATACATGCTTCAGTTCAACTGGCACATTTCTGAAGTATATGCTGAAAAGTTGATGAAAAGCTGTTCGGGTCTAAATAGCGTATCTCCCTCAGATTGCAGTAGTTGAAGAAGATGGACGTGAAGATAAAGCCACAATCAAATGTGAAACTTCTCCCCCTCCAACACCCAGAGCTATCAGAATGACTCATACCCTTCCTTCTTCATACCACAATGATGCCAGAAGGTAAGATTTCCATAACGTTAATCAATACTGAATTTTTGTTTGCTATAGAATGACTTGATTTCTTCATATTTTTGTTGGCAATTGCTTCTCCTTCCATAAAAAAGAAACTTTTACCTTGGTCTCTTTTGTGACCGTGAGAGTGTTTGTTCTTAGCAAACTAATTTTATTATTTAATTCTGGTATTTTATTGCTCTACGTAATGCTAAATCAATTAAGGAGCAAGATATAATTAATTGTTTCAGTTGTGGGAACATTATTACTAAATTACAGTGAATTCATTTACTTGCATGACTGCCAGAAGAATGTAAAAAATGTTAATATGTTATCTGTTCTATGTCTGTATTGTCATTTATAGTAGTTTACCTGCTTCATTGGAGCCAGAAAGTATTGGTCTTGGCAGTGTCAATAGCAGCCAGGACTCCCTGCACAAAGCTCCCAAGAAGAAAGGAATCAAGTCCTCGATAGGACGCTTGTTTGGTAAAAAAGAGAAGGCTCGACTTGGACAGCTCAGTAAGGAATTAGTGGTACCAAGCCACGGTCACCACTTCACTATCATTTTTCCCTTTTTATTACGTTCTTTCCTGTTTTCTAATTTGCTTATTTTTCCATTATCTCTAACAGAACCTTGTCATTAGAGACTCTCTTGCTATTAGAAATTATATGTCAGGAGTTTGCTATGACTTTAACACGCAAATGAAAGAGGACTTCTAACACAAATTACAAGAGTTATTCTCTTCACTGAGCCTACTGCTTCAATACTCTCTTACATTACAGTAAAAATATTAAATAATCAAAATGAAGAGGAGGTAAGAGGTTATTAAGTATACCCTCTACTCTAAGGGGTATGGAAGATCCCTGCAAGAAAGTGTATTTGCCTTTCTGGTTGCAGCATGTCAAAAGATGTCTACTGGTACCTGTCACTGGTATGCTCACCATACTCCTGCAGTTAGCTATGCTGCCTATGACAATGCTTTGTTTTACTCCTATTTCTTTTCACCTTCTCCTTCACCAAGATCTTTGTCTATTTCATGCCTGGCAAAATTTTCCTTCTGTAATGTTTCACAGGATATGTCCATACCACACGGGAAAAAAAAAACAACAAAAAACAAACAAACAAAAAAAAAAACACCCAGTCATGGCATAACTTTATTTAACTACCTTTAGGTAGCAAAAGCAATGGAAAGTGAAGCCTTCAGCACAGGCTCATAGTCTGCATATCCAAACAGGTAAATACAACCACATGCCAACACAAACATGAATTTGGTATAAATATGTCAGAAAAATCTCCTAGACATGCAGATGTCTGAGCACAGTTTCGTGAAGTTTTGTGAATTTTTACTACCATGGTGACCACATAACATCTGTAAAAAAAAAATAAATAAGATAACAGTCTGCAGTAATTGTAAACGTTGAAGTAATATGTAGGCCCAAAATTACAAACAAACAAAAAAGCCACCACCACCACCAATAACAAAATACCTTCATTCATTTTAATATATATTATCATCACAACTAACAAAACCATCACTGAAACACTACAGCATAAAGTTAGGTAATATTGGGATCAAAGTACCAGGGTAAAATCAAAGGACTGGATGTCTTCTATGTCACAGCCTTTCTCCTATTTCTCTTCTGTTCTTGTAAAGAAAACCAGCTAATTTCTAATCTTAATTTCTTTTTTTCCCCTTAGTGTGGGAAGAATGGAAGTAATTTATTCAATCATGTTCACAGTTTAGTTCACAATCTCATCAAATAGATCTCCCAAATACATCTGCATGTCACTATCTGCACTGATGGAGAATTTTATAACTTTAGATTGTGGCAATAATTCACATTTACATTCCATAAAATCAATTGTATTGGTACTGATGGTTTAGGCATAATAATCTATGATTTCACAGTGACTCAGTAATACAGAGGACAAAGATGTAATAAATGTGTTGGTCTTCTCTGAAATTATTTTCAGTATGAACAACAACAAAAACGCAACAACAAATAAAGCCACCTTTAAAGATTGTCTCAGGAGCAATATAATCTGGCAATAGATTGCTTTCATAATAATACACAAAATGATTAATAAGATGTACGTATAATTGGCTAAAACCTATTTATAATTCCTGACACTAGCTCATGAAATTATCATATTAGCTATTAGTGAAGATTTGCAATTATATGAAATTTTTGTGGCATCTATCCTTATCTTAATAGCAAAGATTTCAGTACAATGCACATTTTAATTAAGCATAATAATAAGTTACAATCATATACAAAAAATTATGTGTAGAAAAGAGGAACAAATTGTAGAATAGAATTGTCGAATAGTTTTCCACCTTTAATTTTTAAGATACCAAACAGAAAAGTATTGAGTTGCAGTTTCCATTCAGTAACTTTAAAGACTGTACACATAAATAGATATATATAATTATTAGGAGTAGTTGAATCAGTTCCCAGGTAATCAATAGATCAATTTATAGTAAGATAACATATCACAGAAACTTGGACAGTGTATTTGTATGTTTTTTATTCTTTGATGCAAAATCAATAAAAGAATCATATTTGATTCCTTGCTTAAATTATATTTATTCTTACTCGATATAGATATAGACTTCCTATATTTTTGGACATGAAAAACACCTTTTCCTCAGTAGAACGCCAAATTCTAAGGAGACAATAAACAAGATTTGGAACCTCAGAAACTTTAATATGTTGTCTTAAAGGCATATTAGTACACGAACACAATTATGCTTAAAGAAACGATTTTAAAGTTCATGTCAATGCATAGGCTATTAACAATCCCAGCAATATTACACATTCTACGTACATGTAGGTTCAGTACGGTTCAATACTTCAGTAACTAGTTCCATAATATCTTTACAATTGTGTGTAATGTATACTTACATTAAAGAAGCAACACTAGACCCTCCAAACTCTTATCACTAGCTTCTGCAGATCCAAGTTATGACCCCAAATTTTTCCTTGCTCAACTTTACCTTCAAAACTTAGTTTCCCACTGCTAAACTTGCCTATTTGTTTCATAATTTTTGTAATATTTGCATAATATTCTATCTTTATTATTTCTCTTTAACCATCATTGCTCAAAGGCAAATTTCATGCTTGAGGGTATCTTTCTTGGAATCAAGATTCTTCTAGAATTCTTTTATTTACTGAAAATGGAGAAAGGAACATTATAAATGATGGAAGTGTCTTATGTAATGTTCTTAATTTGTTTGATTTTATCTTGATTCAATCTTCTCTCTTATGGGGAATAGCACTCTAGACATTCACACGTTCTTCTCATTTTACATTCTAAATATTCTGGTTCTTAAGACAAACAATAAATTACAAGGAAATTTAGCTCCATCCCAGCACGGTGGTCTGTATGCTGTATGCAGCTTGGTTAGGAACATTTATCATGGCCACCTACATGCCTGAGATACAGACACACAATGGCCCCATCGACTGCAGTGTGCCCAGGGTCATTCACCAGCACAGATACGTTTGTTGTGCCATAAAATCCATTATGCTAAGAATATTCTGCAGTCCAGGATAATCTCTCATTTTTCTGCTCTCACTCCATCCTACATCTTGGGAGCTGCTCTCTCAGAAAGATATGCTACAGCAGTTTGTCAAAATTAAAATGTTACTGCCAAGAGAGAAAGAAAGATTTGATAAGATACTTTGTTTGATTCTGTAAAGCAGATGAGGTTATTTGTTGTAAGATTTTGTAAAGCAGATGAGGTTAAGCAAAGAATTGTTTATGTTTTTTGTGTTTGTGGTCGAAGGCATCATTCTCATAATGAGATCTGGAAAATTAGTTTCCTCTTTACTGATGAAAAACTCTGACTAAGCAGTGGTAGAGTTAGCTTTGAAAGAATGGACTGAAAATGGGTTTTAACTACTTTAATGTCATAAAATGATACAGCAGTAAGTTTTGCTCCCACTTGATGGAACTGTGTCTAAATGTGATACCATTTACACGTTATTTTCTGGTTAAAATCCCTGAATAAGAAAAGAAATCCTTTCATTTACACTATGCTGTCTTAATTATCCCAGTGTCTGCTCTATAAGAGTTTACTATCCATTAGTTGAAAAAAAAAGAAGTTGCCCTGACATGTGGACATTAGCACCAGCATTTCCCATAATGTAATAATAATCAGATAATTGTTGGGTAGACACATTTCCCAACTAAGATTAAATAATACTGTTGGCATTGCTCAGTTACAGCCAGGTGACTGAGGCTTAAGGAGGCAGAGGAAAACAGGCAAAGGAGATCAGGGTGTCTTTTTCAAACATTTCTACTGAACACAAGGATGAGGAAACAATTTTTCTTTCTACTTCTTTTCATATAGTAAAAATAAATACTTGCCAGAATTAGATGTTCTTCACAAACACCAGATGCCATAGATAACAAGAAGGAGGATGGAATGGGATTGAAGAGTTTAGGGAGCAACTGAGAAGAGCTACGGGAAAATATGTGTTTCTTTTTTCTCTTTCAACACAGGAGGTTATATTGAAACAGAAGCGGCAGCACAAGAATCTCTGGGATTAGGTAAACTTGGAACCCAAGCAGAAAAAGACCGAAGACTAAAGAAAAAGTGAGTACCGTGTTCATGTCAGTTTTGTTCTCTTGTGTTAGAATCAAATGTCAGTTTCTGTGTTGGTTTTATGCAGATGCGTAGCAAGAGGCATGACCATCTGCTATGGCAGTTTTCTACTTAATGTATATTTTCTACTGAAAATGTTTTTAAAGCTGCACATAAAATATATATTTTTTCAATTGCGCTATATTGTTTAATTTGTAAAATATTAAGAGATATTTTCTATTTCTCACTGTAATTAGTTCTGTGTCTTTTGGTAGCTGCAGTTCTTCAAAAACAGGAAGAAGTGAAAGAAACATTATAGTAACTCGCTACATTAATCTTTCTGAACAGAGAAAAAGCTTTTATATTATCTGTTGAACAAGCAATTATTTCTGTCTATAGAAGTTAAAGGCCTTCTGTAAGTCCTAGCAGCTTCACATTCTTTTTGCCTGTCAGTAAATGGCAACTTCACTGATTGTTGGCCTAAATCATGTAATAATTTAACTGCTTCTGGATCACCTGCTTGTAAAGCCAGTACACTGACTCAGCTGCTAGGAACTAAGGAGAACTGTAAAATAAAACTTTTAAACATAAAAGAAACCCCTTGGCAGCATCACAGTTCTGCTGTAATTAGGTGTCTGAGGAAAAAAAAAGGTGATATTTACAAATGAGATTGAAAATTCATTTCTTAAACAGTTTTATATTTCATCCATAATTACTAATTTTAGTGCTGTTATTTGGATTCTGAAAGCCTCATTTTTAAAACATGCAATGTTTCCAGGTCTCTGTCAGTCTTTTAATGTTGCTTTGTAAGGTTTCAAGTGAAGTTAAAATCCAAGGATATATTTCAGCTATTATTTAAATTTAAAAGTAGAATATTTTTAACAACTATTTTCATATCAAGCTCCTTTAAATGCACATATCAGTGTAACATATAAATGTAAGTGTTCAGTTTAAATCAGTCGCAGTTGAGCAATTAAAGATAGAGGAGCAGCCATGTAGCTGGCAGTGAAGAGTTGTAAATTCAATTAAGAAACCCAGAATAGCATTCATAGGGATTTTTTGTTTGATGAGTCTTATAAATCTGTTATCAGTCACTATTAATTAACAAATAATGGAAGTATAAGGTGTATTACTACACCTCTTTATTAAATTCTAGAAAGCATTCCATTCATTTTTCATCAGTTTGTTGTTTTTTTTGCAAACCCTGTTTATATTCAGACTCGGGGTTGCAGGTAGCACACACTGAAAGGGACAAATGCACTCATTGTGAAAGGACACATGCCTTCACTTTGTCATAAGTTAGTAGTTATTTAAATTGTATAAGATAGCCTAACAATTGACACATGCTTCTTCATCCATGACAATCCATACCAAGTTTTCAAACTAGAAACTGTAGGTGTTTTAAGTAACTTGTTATTAGACTTCTGTCTAATCTCACATAATGAGACTTTTCCACACATATTCTTTTCAAGTCTTTCCTTTTTTTTTTTTTTTTTTTTTTTTTCCTTTTTCCTGTCCTTGGTTCTTTATGGATTAAGTGTAACCAAAATATTCTGTGCTGGAAGGAAAGGAATCTTTCCTTTGTGACCACTACTTGCCTGTGGCTATTGATCGACTGAATTGTATGCTGTTGACCCTAAGTATGTTATTTACCTGTGTCATTAATATTTTTTTTCACTACTTTAGGTTTATCTATGTCCATAGCTTCTCACTTCACTATCTTTATGACTGTTTTTAAGATTTCTCTTAGTTTACTATCACAGAAATTTTAACATAATATAATGTAGTTGTATCAGAATCTCAGTGTGGGAAAAAATGTAACATTTGTGTTAGAGAGATATGTGGGATTCTGTTGTAATTGTCACTGAGTGCTGATTATCATCAGGATAAAAGAGATCTGACATTTCCCTGTAAATAATGCAGTCATGTATTTGCATGTCTCACCTTGGAAAGTATTTGGTTTAATCACTCCAAAAAGTCATTTGAATGACAAGTTTGTCTCAGTAGGTCAGTTTCCATTTTGCCAACACTTAATGATGCACAACTACTCTTGGAAGTAGCTTTCAATTACATACAATAGCTGTAAAATTACTGATTTGGATAATGCGAATGAGAAAGTAACATTAAGGATGATGGTCATGTATAAGACGTCTTTGTAAAAAAATAAATGTGAGAAAAATGTGCTCTCTTGTGATATAGCAGTAAGATTTAATTAGAGTGTTTGATTCCTTCTTAATGCTAAACAGACTCTACAGATTCCAGTGGTTGAAACATAGAGAGCAGAGCACCTTGTCTACTTAAGGATTTTTTTGGCTAATTTAGATTAGGACATAGAGCCGCAAAGGAATCATGCCTAACAGAAGTATAAAGTAAGGAAGTTTTTCTTCATATTATTTACAGGTCTGGAAGACCTTTTCTTACGCTGGCTTTGTTACTTAGGAAAAAAATTCAGAGAACTAAGAGCCAATTACCTTTTCTAGAAAACAGGAATAATACCTTGTACTGAACTTGTATTTCTCTCTTACACACAGAAGTCATGTGAAATGGTTTTCATTTGCGTTAACAGTCAACTTCTCTTTCACTTCACTGTAGAACCCATAGGTGCAGAAAAGCTAGGATTCTCCCCTTGATGTGAAACCAAAGTTAGGACTCATCACTGCAACTAGAAAAATCTCAGAGTACTCAGTAGCTTCATAAAACTGATGTAAGGTTTAATTTATCAGATTTTGAAGTTAGACTTGAGTTAATAAATTAAAAATTAGATAGATACTGTTCAGGTTAAAATGTTAATCACCGTAATAATTTTGTTTTAAATAATCTCCTAAGTGAAAAATGCCTTAAAATGCTAAAATTGAAATTTCACATTTTTGAATGTATTCAACTCTATCATTAATTCAGTAAGTATGTCCCCTGATATAAGGATGAAGAAGCACGATGTTTCACTCCATAAGCTGCTGCAGCCAGTAGGTGCTAACGGCCCCTGTGTGTCCTGACCACCTGCTCCTGGAACAGCAAGCACATGCATTGACCCTGCTCTGGCTTCATGGAGTTACAAACACTACAATGTATTGTACTATTTTAGCATGATTCATATGCATCGGATAGATTCCTGATTAATACATTTCACTTAGAAAAAATTCCTGAGAGAGTATGATATTTCCAGAGACCAAATCCCTCTCCAGTGATCATAGTGTAATTAACCTAAATTTTAAAGTTTTCTTATTTCTCCCTTAGAAAATGTAATTGAGATGTTACATTTCTGTCAGTTTCAATTGACTACTTCTTTAAAATGTAATCATCAGTTTGGCTCAGCAATATGCTAAATTTAAAGACCTCAAACAAAAACCTCTTTTGAGTCAACATTTGCATATTGCAGTAAATGCATCTGTAACAAGCCTTTCCCCTAAAACATCGAGAACAATTTAAGGAAGCTGTGTAGCATTTTTTTAATTAAACCCCATCACATTCCTCAAGTAATCTTGAAAGATGAGCTTAAGTTGCCTAAGTCATTCATAAACATTTACTCTCAGACCTGAATACATGGTAAATCTGGTTAATACTAAACTTTTTAAGTCTTAGGGAACACAGAAGTTTGTATGGGTTCCGCTTTGACTTTCATATTGCAAAGTGCCTGTAATTAAAATCCTTTTCAAATGTTTGATTTAATCTGCAACAATAGGCAGTGGATCTTTTTATATTTCAAAAAAAGTATGCGTGATGGATCATTTATTGCTGGTGTTTCACATGTACTCTACAGTATAATGTTTCTTAAAAAATGGGAAACAAGGGAGCTTGGAAATGAACATTTTAATATTTAAAACAAAACCAAAACCACTGGACCTGAAAATAATAGGCATCCATGCATAGATACAGGTTTGCCTGGAAATCATTAGATCAAATTCAAAATGACTATTACATTTTTGAAAATTTTATCTGTAAACTTCTAGCCAGCACGGCTCTCAGCATTGTAGAAAGGCTGTATTTATTTCATCCTGTGCAAAGGGACAACGTGAGGCAAGTTTTGAAAGAGATTCAAATGTTATATAGTCCTAGATTACCTCAGAGATTTGACCTTGTGCATGCTGCTAGTGCAGTTAGAAATTCGTCTATGCCATCACTTTCCCAGTTATTTTGAATCCTAAATATAAAATATGTTTGTGAAGAAAAATTATGTGCAAGTCAGCTAGCCATTAACTGGGTCATACTGACAGGATTCAGCTCAAAAGCAGATGAAATTTTAAATTTATTAATATAAATTTTATTATAACAATCATTACTTCGTAGCCACATTGAATTCACTCACTGTGTCATAACATGACCACACTGTTAGCCATATTAGAATGACTCAAGAGCAGAGCCTTCAACTTCAGTTTTTCCTCCAATATTTGTTTGATTCGGCTCTGGATAAGAATCTCTTCATTTTCTTCTAATTTCTTTTGTCAGTGTAATAACAAATCCTTTAATTCCATGTCTTCAAGACAAGCGTAATATGTAAGATTTATATCTTCCAATAAAAATAAAAATTAAAAATACTTGCCATGAACATGTTTGGAGGAGATTTACTCCACAGGTACAGGTTGTGTTTGCAAGACACAAGTGCCTAACTTCAATCAGATTGCTTAAAAGCATTGATATACCAGGACACATACATTCATAATGTTCATGAATAAGCCCTGTACAATCAAGACCTCAGTAATTCTTGTATGTAAAGTTACTGTGTAAAATAAAATCTATAGTATGCATGGCCTTATAATTAACCTGAAAGAACTGCAATGTAACTAAGTCTCAACTGACTACAGGAACGGACATATAGAGCATCTGTACCTTCCCTATTAACAGAAGAGCACGAGTTCCTTTCTAACTAGAATCAGGGTTGATAAATCCTGATAAATTCATTTGATAAAATGGATAAATTCCTAATAATGCTTAAGTCCTTCTTTGTGACATTTTTCATTTTTAAATGTTTTTTTTAATATTTAATACACAAGCAATAAAATTGATAGGATAGAATATTGGGGTTTAGGTTTACCTAAATTTTACCTAAATAGAAAATTGAACCCATTAGCAGGCTTCTTGAAAATATGTCAAGGTAGGCCTTTTAATGGGATACGAGTTTGAAACACTGTAGTCATCATTTAGTTTCTTTTTAATCCACACACTGCCACATCAATTAGTCTAATATACTCAACTGGAATTATTACTAGTTATAATGTACTTCTGAATACAAGTAATTTCTGTGCTCTGCAGGATACAAATAGCTGTTTCTAATTACTCCCTTAATTGCACACATTTCAAAAAAAAATGAATGCAATTGAATTAATTAAGGCCTTTTTCCATGCCATCCATCTAGTGTTCCTGAATACTTAATGATTATTGAATACTATTATATCCTAAAAGTACATGATCTATTTTCCATTGGCGACTCTTAAGGATATTTTTAATCTAAGGCCTCTTTTTTTCCATATTTTTTACTTAAAGAATCTTTAGGACAATTCAAATTTAGTATTTAATTTCTTCCTTCAATCCTCATCGGTGAGAAATTACCTGATATAGTTGGCTTTCAGATGACTTTTCTGTACTGTCTCACTTTCTAGCAAACAATACTCTGTTCAGTACCTATTATGTTCTATTGTCTCATTCCAGTGGAGAAGTGACAGGTATTCAGCATTCTGATGAAAACAAGGATTGTACACTATAGCTACCATGGTTTTACCATGGCTGGATTGGGTTCTAGTTCTTGAGATATACATAAATATGATTTTATTTTTTATTTTTTGCCAAACATATTTTTACCCTTTACTTGAATGGAAAAGTTATTTGAAATAGACAGTGAAAGTTTTTGCAATGTTAAAATTGTATCTTGCTATTTAATTAGATATTATATTTGGGGAATTATTTCCTATTGCAGCATTATCAGCGTAGAGGATTCTTAAATCTTACTCAGATTATTATAAAGGTTAAAGAACTGAAACAATGTATTGCATCTGAAAGAAAATTATAAATAATACCAATGTTGAACTCATTTTAAGAGAAAACTGAATTTTTGTAATAATACTGTTACATTTTGTCAAGATTTTTTTTTCCTCATACGATTTATTTCAGCTACTTACATTTTCTATTCAAAAAAAATGTGACAAAGCTGAAATCCCTGCCTTATCTACACAGGCATATCTACTGCAATTTGAGTCTTCTTGACAAATATAAGCATCTACCCTCATACATGCAGCTGCTCCCTAAACTCTGAAAAGCAGGAAAAAAAATTACATGTTTTTAATACATCTCTAATGGCATTTATCTTCATTCAATAAAATGGCAATGAAAGAAATGTCTTATGAAAAAGTGAAATCCTTGAAATCCATTTTGTTTCTCTCTATCGATTTCCAAAGGAGTATTCAGAGGAAGATGTAAGAAATAGGATGGATGGTTCAATAGACTCTGGAAGGTCCAAAATGAAAGCCAAAAGCATTCAAGTCAATCAGTACTTCTTTCTCATTAGAAAATTAGCATGATGGAGATTTTAACCCCCAAATCACTCAAATGCATATTCCATCTTAATGGTCCCCCCATCAAATCTGTAATTGCTTGTCTAGTTTTCTAGTCCTTTATTTATATTGTGCACCTTCACTGTCTTCCCATTTCTTAATTTTCCTTTCTTAAACTTTCTTCGTATGACTGTCATTTGTTTTCATTTACTTTTATGTATTGTACTTTTTCTTCTCCTTTCTGACAGCTGTTCTGCTTCTCACACACGAAGAAACAAAATTTGAGAGCTTGGAACCAGCCCCCTCCTAAACTCACTGAACTGAGTACAGTATCTTTGTAGTTAATCAGAGCACAGGCATTTCACATCAAAGTTTCCTTCTATAGCTATACCTACCAAATCCTTTTATATTTCTGTAAATTGTTTAATAGAAATATAATATAATTCTGAGATATCTGGATTTCATTCAGGCATATAATTTTCTTTTTATAATGGCAATTAGAGGATGTTGAAGAGATTTTATTTTCGATGATGGCATCCTGGTTTCTCATACAGGTACTGTTATCAAATATATTGGCAAAAATAAGTTACCTAGAGGGCAAAACACTCAGACCAGCATTACTGCTAGTCTGTCAAATTGACATACTGCATAATTACAGTAGACAGTCCTCTGTGTATGTGGCATTTTCTGCTTATTTCAAAAAAGTGATCTCAAGTTTAGGTCATTTATCTGATCAATATTACAGAACATTTTTCTGAAATATTGATAAAGTAAATGTGGGAAAGTAAGCCTTAGTTCATAATCCACACCACTGTGTCTCTATGGTAGTTTGCTTAAATCCACAGGTTGAAAATTTTCAGATTTTTTTGTGTTACACAAAAATAATGAAACTATTCAAAACTGAGCAGCTGTCATGGTTTTTGCCTCAATTCCAATTATATTATATTATATTGTGTTATTTTCCTTTCTGATATCTTATTTAGTAAATTAGCTTTCCTCCTCAGATCGTTGCCACTGTTTTGTTCCTGGGCCCATCTCCCTTCTCCTTTTTCCCTTTCCCCTTCCCCTTCCCCGGGGTGTGGGCCCGTGGGTCCCCTGCCTCAATTGTCACGGTACCGGGTCGAACTGTCCCGCAAACCGGTGACAGCAGCATACTTTGAGCTGAATATCTATTCCATATTTACAGATTTTTGGTACAAATGTGTTATGTAGATGTGCTGCGCTGAGTAATCCCTACAAAATAACCAGCATCAATTTAATGAAAATCTCATCTTGAAATTCTTAAAAATATGCAGAGACCGTTTAGAAAGATTTTGGTAATTATAATAATGCTATTATTTTATTTATCATATGATTTCTTTATGAATTACTATGTATTCATTAACATGTGCTTTTTTTTTTCCATTCATCTCTCTTCATCTCATGAAAAGCATATCTGGGTAAGTTAAAACATTATGGCTGCTGAACATGCTCATTTTCAGCACCATGTTTATATTCTATGTTTTGTTTTTATTTCTTTTTATTTTCTCTTCTTTTTTTCTTTCTTTCTTCCCTTTTTTTTTCTTCCATTAATCTTATACAACAATCTCATGCAAAATAAATAAATAAATAAATAATAATAATAACCCAAAGGAAACCTTTTGAAGTATTGAAAGCATACAGAAATTTAGAACTTGCTCCTGCAACACTTAACATAATAGAGAAACTATTTGTAGGTAATTGCTGTATAAGCTTTTAAACATATTTTGGGGCGCTCAAGCCCAGAATCATGAACACGTTTAAAGTTTAAGTCAGTGGAATAATCACAACAGAGGTGGCCTGGAATATCAAAGGCATCTGTTCATACATTCTGCTAAACTACATCCCAGAGGACTCATAGTACCAAACACTTAAGTAATTCTGTTTTGGCCCTCATGAGCCCTCATGCTATATAGCAGTAGAGTAATATTTCATTTTTGCATACAACTTTACTTTCTTTTTCACCAGTTTATTTTTATGTTTTTTTTTTAATTGTTAACCTGACATCAATTCTTCCATTTTAAAATTTCTAACTCCTTGTTTATCTGCCATACAAATGTTATTTCTTCTTGACTTATTTGCAAAGCTTAGGGAGAAAATTTCGTGGATTCAAAGAATATATGATCTATAAGTTTCTGAAGGCTGGAAAGACAAAAAAGCTTGAAGAGAGAAGGGTTTACCGTATTAATTTAGAATGTGTGATTATGAAATGGCTTTGTAAAATCAGATTTGGTAGAATTTAATTGACCTGGGAATTCCAAGCATCTCTAATTTAGTGCATATATACAGGATTGCAAGATCATATATTGTATAAGTCTGTTTATTTTGCAAGTGTTTTGTTATTTTTTCATAGTCACTCTCTGTAGGTCTAATGTGTTAGGATCTATATTAAGCATTCATGAACATGCATCCCTTAGCTTAATGTACATCTTCTGATAAAGAATGTTGCCCTTCAGCTTGCAAGGACTTATTATGTATACATATATGGAATAATAAGAGTTAAATCTACTTTCCTAATCTGTATTGTATGGTGTTGAACTTAAAATTGAATTTCTTTGTTTTATAGATTTAAAACCTTTTATTTGTTAATTACTTCTTGATTCGGGCCTGTTTTCATCTCTCAGTCATTCTTTGCTGAAAATTCCTTAAAGGTGGATACAAAAACTTTTGTAAAGATGGAAATTGGATTTTGCCCATCATTTTTTCTGCCTATTATACGCAGTCTCAAAAAGGAGTAAGAATGAGAAAGAACAAGGAATTCAAATGATTTAAAAGTCAGGTTCCCTGACAGCAAAATTTGCAGCAAAACTTTACTCTGCTTTTAACTAGTGAACTCTTTAGAAGTTAGATGTATCCTTTCAGATTAAGTTAAATCAGTATCATGCGTCAATATCAAGTCTGAGTATTTTTTTTCCTACTTAATTGTTTAAAAGTATTTGTAGCCCTGCAGGAAAAAAAAAGTAGGTAAAAATGTATTACCTTTACACATTTAATGTAATTATTCATTAATAAAAATGCAGCTAAACTCAACCAGCTAATTTTGTCATCAGATGACTCTAGCTACTTTATTCTAGGCTTCTATAAATATTTAGGAAATGGCAGTACAAAAGATAAAATTCAAGTCTTGCTCAATTCATTAGAAATCTCTGGTCCTAAATTTTGGTGTCCTTGAAATGCCATACAGATGAGAGACAGGTGTGTTTAAACTTACCTTGAAATTATAGGACTACTCAGACAAACAGCATAACTTGTGTGCATTTCTCTTCTAGAAAACAATTGTGAAATGTTTGGTTGTAAACTCAGTATTTTAGTATTTTTGACAATAATAACACTGATGGTAGCAATTATAGCAATAATAAGAGTCTGCTATGCAAACTCTTTCACTTGTTTTTTTGAGAAAGTGTTTTATGAGTAAAGGTCATTTTACAGGATCCAAATCCCCAGTTGGACAGAATTTCTTTATAAATTCCACTTGTGTTTTGCTATCATCATTTGATCTTGATTTTACTGTGCCTAACTTTCAGTTTATGTCACATTTATGCTTACATTTTAACTGAGTCATTATAATATGCAATATCCCTGAAGACTTTTCTTGTAAACCTACTAGAACTATCACAGAAAGTGCTATTACTTGCAGAAATATGAAGATCTGTGTTGAAAAACTTTTTAAATTCAAGTTTCTTCATGACAGTGTTTAGTTTGTGTCTTATGTGGCGTGTTTGGATGATACATGTCTGAAATTTTAGGCTGTTATTTCTTGCTTGCCTCATGGTGAGAAGCTCCATCTTCATAAAGAAAATTGAATGTCATTGAATGACATGCTTTAAATCAAGATTTTGTTAACTTCCCACACAAATTCTATTTGAAGAACATTCTTATTTTTAATAAAGTTCCTTGAGTTTTATGTGATTAGTTGGTGAAGGCTGGTGATACAGAATCAAAATTACCCCTGTGTAATGGAAGGACATATGAGAAATAGAAAATTTCAAGAATAACATAATTCTGATCTTATGGTCTTCTCTACTTCCATGTACCCTTCATGTCCACAGAGATGTCGCAGCATTTGTAGTGCTCATGTTATAAAACTGTTACACTCTCAGCTGTGGTACGTAGTTGTACCTGGTGCTCAGAGGAGTGGTGCTAAAGAAAAAGGGTCAACATAAAAGTATTAAGAAATAATTCTGGAGAGGATTAAATTAGTGCTGGGGAAGCAAGCCCAGTTGTCTGCCACACAACTCTGCAACACAATGTGGCATTTTTCTTTTCTGTTTTGGAAAAAAAAAAAAGAGTGATGACAGCCCATCTTATGGGGCACTCTCAAAAAGCAGATGAATACAAACATTTGGGGTAAATACTAAATAGTCAGTGTTCATGTAATTTCCTTACTTTGCAAAACCAGACTCAGGGTAACAATATATTATTTTAAGTCGTATATTGCAGTTATTTTCAATATGAAAAAGGATTTTCTTCTTCACCAATAATAATATTGTCTTAAAAAATATGGCATTAATTTGGAATTCATTCCAGTGGCAGTAAGTGGTTTAAAGCCTTATCTGCAAAATAATACCATTTCTAGTAATGCTTAATTAAATCAATTCTCCTTTATCAACTTGTTTTCATGTGTTGCCAAGAAACTAAAAGAGCATGGAAATAATTACATTTTAATTTCTTACCTCCTTACAAATGCAAAGTATACACGATGTAAGATGTAGTACTTTACTATTAGTCTTAGGAGAATATCACTTTGTAGGAGAATTCCCCTACAAAGCATCTTCTAAACTAGTGAAACTCTACCATGCTATTCACTGTCCCTAATCTTTGTAGTGAAAGGAAGGGGGAGTGACAAGCTTATGTAGGTGATTCATCTCCCTCCTGTGATCAGTTGTCTGGTTTTGTAAGGCAAATGGCACTACAGTTGCCATGTTCAGGTATGGGTACCTTCTTTTTTTTGGCTCACGAAGCCACTGACCAATCACAAAAACATTTAATTCTGTCTGTTCTAAAATACTTGGATTCTGTTCTAATATAGGCAGGTTACCCAATTCATTTTTCTTATGATTTGTATTATTGATCAAAGCAAAACTTGTTGTTTCCTACATGTAATTTTCAGCTTATTTTGGTAGAACTGAGTTCTTCCTGTAGCACTTCATATCAAAAGACAGTTTGCCATTTCTGACAGCTAAATATCTCTCTTAGTCAAGTGATGGAAACTCCTAGTTCTGGTTTAGAAATTGTAGGTTCGAGTTATGCAGAACTCCTGATTTCTATGAAAAAGTAGTCAAAGCATACTGTTTTTAAAAGAGTAATGTATAATTTAAATAACATTTAATTATAAGTGCTTTCCTACTCATGAAGGATATACTTGAGAAGCACTAGGCATACAAAACAAGACTCAGACCAACTCAGGTGCTGCAAAGTGACAGGGACCTCCCTAGAAATAATTACTTTATAATTCCATTATGAAGAAAGTAAGATTTTTTATGGAAGTGAGAACTGAAAGTGAGGAGGCATCTTCTGCAGCACCTCAGTTCCTGAGGCCACACAGGGACCATTTTAACACCAAATTGAAGAAATGGGCCACAAGTTCTTTCTGAACCACATTTCCTTGGGGGTCATGTGCCACTGCTCTCCTGCTATGAGCAGAACACTCCCTTAAAGAAGTGAGCAGCTGCCCTCAAAGTCATAATTTCCATCTTATTTATTTACTGTGATAGCCAGCCTAGTTTTTTCAGCCATGATGGGTAAAGAGAAATACCCCAGATAAGGAAAAATCTAGAATCAGGTTCCTCTGGTGATGATGCTTCCAAGGGACTTTAGGCCAGAGAGAAGGAGCTGCACCCTGAGCTTGAGCTAGCTTTGGAGAAGGAGAAATTTGTGTGGGGTTTTGCAGGGCCTGTGTTTTATCCTGGAAAACTGAACCTAGACAGATGAGGAGGGGATAGCATCAAAGACTTGGCCCTCCCTGAGGATAGCTATGCCAGCTAGCAACTTTGCTGGCCCCAGGAGGTCTGCTGTCCCCTCAGGGTGCTGGAGGGATGGCCGTGCTACATCACAAGTACCCCGCAGAGCTATCTCTGAGGGAAGGCTGAACCCAAATTCCCCACCTACAGATACATGAGATGTGGTTGTCTTCTGAGAGCGGCCATGCCTCAGCTCTGCTTTCCTAAGCAGACAAGTATATGCCTCTATTGGCCCACACTACTGGTCTTCCTGGGAATATGGGACTCTCTCACTACTGAAGATAACGTGATATTTGTGTGCCCAAGTAGCAACTCTTTCTCATCTTAATGACAATCTTGCTGTCACAAAAAGCAAGGGTAGCTCTTCAATGTCTTTGGACAGCCAAGTTGCTACGGATTAGCTAAAGAACTGTGCTGCAAAAGACGTGTAGGAGGAGAAGCTAGATAAGCATGAGTAAAGCTGTCAAGAATCCATAGTACTGCACAATTAGCACAGCAGCAACACAGAAACTAAAGCAGCTGTCTTTCTATTAATGCTCAGAGTGAGGGATTTAAACATGTTCGCAAAATTGCTGTTTGAGTTCCTTGTTTTTACTAAAGCCCAATTGTCTCTATCTGGCCCCTTAGCAGTGCAAAAATCCCCAAAGCAACACTCCTTGTAAGATCACTCAATTGCTTTTATCCACTGTGATTTTGCAGTGCACGTACTTGAAAGGCTGCTTAGGCAGCAAAGAATTGCCACAGGATAACTGAACCACAAAGGCTGTAGTAATAACAGAGGACAAAGCAAAATTGGAGTTATAATTCCAAGATTTCCTTGTTGGGTGAGAATGTAAGCAAATGTTAATTCTCCATTAGCATAGTCCCTGACTAATTTAGTTTTCACTACACCTTGTTGCTGGGAGCATTCTTTTGTGTTTGGCTCAGTAGGAGGCTGCTGAAAATATGTTGTTAAGTATCAGGAGAAAAAAAAAAACTTCAAAAGGACTGCTTATGCTATGCCACTACCACAGAGGGGCCTTTATTCATGCTACCTAATACAACAGTACTCAGACGTCTGGACAAATGACTGAACACATTTGAATATAGTGCATTTTCCTGATTGTGTAGCTGACAGGCCTGTACTTTAGAAAACATTTAGCACTACTGTATTAGAAGTATATTTTAAGCTTTGAGAGTAGTACTTTTGTTACTGGTTTTGATACACAGTCATTGCAGTCCAGAGGAGCAGCAGCTGGATTGGTGTCTGTTCAGTTCTGCTAAAGTATATCCACGCATATGTATAAAATTGAGCAAGCAAATTCTATAATCATAACAATGTGTACCTCAGTAAACCACATGGATTTTCTTTCTATATAAACAATACAAAAACTAATGATGTGCAACTACTAAATATTTAACCAACTCTTTATTAACCGTGGATGGCTTTTTTAAGATTCAGAACAGTTGTATTCCAGAGGGCTCAAAATTGTGCATGGCCAGCTCAACAAGGTTTAGTGTTTCCAACACAAAGAACCTGCAGATCCTGCTGCATTATTTCCAAGTTTAGCTAGAGTCTGGAAGCTGGCTATCTGGGGACATTCTGAGTCATGACCAGAGCACAGCTAGGCTCAGGAGGAATCCCACAATTTTCCCAGTTCTCCAGCATCTTCTGTTGTCTGGGTGGTCCCTCTATAGAGATTACCCCAGTTCTTTGCCATTTCAGGTCAGTGAAGGTGTAAACCTTTTGTATGTATGAAGGATATCAAAATGTACTAAGGAAAAAAAAAAGGAAAAAAAAGAGGAATAAAGGGAATAGAGTAATATGTTCAAACAAGAGAAGGAGTTATAATGTTCATTGCGTTTTCTGTGCCTTTTCTATGCGTGTCATTGTGCTTCCCTGTTGTTACCCTTAACAGTGATGTACAGTTGCTTCTGTATTGTATTTGTACACAGCTCTGCGTATTTAACAGGTTTTGATTCTCTTTTAGACATGAACTTCTGGAAGAAGCTCGGAGAAAGGGTTTGCCTTTTGCCCAGTGGGATGGCCCTACGGTGGTCGCATGGCTGGAAGTAAGCGTTACTCACTTTGGTGGGCCACTTCTTTACCTAGCTATCATTCCAAAGAGAAAGAAGTGTTTCCTATTCACTTTTACCTGAGATGTGGGAGATGCAATTTGAAATCTCTATGACAGGCAGTTCCTTCATCTCTGAAATCCAGTCTAGGTGCTGAGGGCTATCCTTTATTTCGAGGGTTTATATGAATGCATTTTAGAATTCATCCAGAAAAAAATTTATTCATCAGAAGTCTCTTCCAATTCTGACAAAAATCCATTTTAGTTTTGGATTTTAGGCGAAGGAACTATTAGAAAAACACCTAACCAGACCTTGAGGGAACAGGAAGGCAGAATGTCAGGATGTTCTTATACATTATAGACAATCACTCCTACATGGCAAGGCCATATACCAGCTCTGTGCAGATACAAGCTGTTCGTTGGCTGAAGGAGAAGCATTCTCCGGCTTTGTTGTTTGTTCTTTTTCTGCACTGAGTGTTTCTATGTATTCCCACCTATTCTTATGTCTGATGAGCAGGCATAATTTGCAGAGTTCTTCCCTGCAACTAGAAAAAGTAGCCCTGCTTCAAAGCTTTAACAGAAGCATGCTTGGGGAATAAGTAAAGACTGAGGAATGAAAGAAGGTGACATCTACAAAACTTCCACTTAACATCTTATTTGAGTTTTTCTAATAAAAAAAAGATGGAAACTGCAGAAAGGCAGTTCAAGTGTTCAGACATGACCTTGGAAAATGGGATGATATCTTTCTTCCAGAAAAACAAACTCTGCTATCAAGGAACATTTGTTAATTTGGCTGCCAAATGACTGTTCTGGGAAGTTTGACAGTTCTGTAGCCAGATTTATATCAGTCAGAAATATTCACTATTACAGTAATAACTGATTTACCGGTAAGGTGAACATGCAAAGGTCTAAGCATTTCCAAGTACTGAAAACAGTCTGTCCCTTAATGTCCTCCATGCTGATGTAAAATGTGGGGACATTTCTGACAATTTGAGTTCTGTTTTGTTGTTGTTGTTGTTGTTTTGTTTTTTATTTTTGTTTCTTTTTTCCTTGATTCTTAGCTGCAAAACATATGCTTCCCACTGTCTCAGACAAATTTAGTAAAGAAAAATTCATAGATATGAATTTCTGGGGAAACATGATGAGAGCAGCACAGGAAAACCCATGTGGAAGTTTATGTTGCAGAATCCAATGCAAACTGTGTCCTGATGAGAAAAAGATAAGAGGCAGAAGTGCTGAATTTATTCAGTAACTGTTAGTGCATTCAGTCATCACATAGACACTGTGCTTTTCATACTCTCCTGAGGAAAATGAAATGTGTGACCCTGGGAATTAAAACTGAAAATAAAATTAAAGGAGCCAAAGAGGCAGTTTAAAGTAGTGGAGATGATTGCAGTTCTGATATATTCAAACTTTTCAGGGCTCAACTTCTCAGCATTAGCATTTATTCTGGTCATTTGTATGTAGCACAGACATGGCCGAGATATATGTTAAGAACTGTGACTTTTCTTAACTAATACTGGAAAAATGTTATCAGTCTTGATCTGTGGTTTCATTGCCTAGCACAATGAATGTGTCCTGTTCTTAGGGACTGTTCTCACCTACCTTCATTTTCTGATAGGGACAGCTGTTTCTTAAGGAACTAACTTCTCTAATTTGTTAGATAAGTATTTTACCTAATGAGCAGCAAACACATGAATCTATTTCTGCAGGGTGAAAAATTCCGTGTTCACACTTCCCTGCTTTTCAAGTGTGTGTATGAAAAAAAAAAAGTGTCAAATTAAATGTTAATATTCAGTACATTTTAGGTCTATGTGTGTATGTACGTGAATGATAAAACTGTGCCCCACATGTGTGCCATAGGGACAAGCATGGAAAGACAATGAAAATCAGTTTAGGACAAAATGATAAAAGTGACTTAATTGATTCCTATTGATTTGTTTTCTGTGCATGGCAAGACTATAAAACCACCAGTAATACTGACTTGTGCCATGATCTGCTTAAGGGCACAGGAAAGAAATCGCCCAGATGATGGAGAAGCGTAGCTCTAGAAAGAATCCAAAGCATCCTTTGGTTTAAATTTCTGGTTACAATAGGAACAATAAAAAGAGTTCCTGGGAACTCATGGCAATTGCAGTGCTTCTGAAACAATTTCATTTTAATAAAGGCTGTGATAATTATATTCATTTGTGTGTATTATTAAGCTTATTCAGGTTGATAGGTGCCTCGATGATTAATTTCATGTGAAAAATGAAGCGATGCTTGGAACAGACGTGTGCTTTGTCTCAACAGCTCTGGCTAGGAATGCCAGCTTGGTATGTGGCTGCCTGCCGTGCCAACGTGAAGAGTGGAGCCATCATGTCTGCTTTGTCTGACACCGAGATTCAAAGAGAAATTGGAATCAGTAATCCTCTTCATCGCCTAAAACTCCGATTAGCAATCCAGGAGATGGTATCACTCACAAGCCCATCAGCGCCTCCAACATCTAGAACAGTGAGTCTTGTTCAGATAACTTCTTTCCCACTTCACCCTGCAGGAGGCAGCAGAAAGGCTGTGGTAGTAGCAGAGTGACTCTGGTAGCCCTCAGTTCTCACTCACAGTGAACTGTCCTATGAAGGAGTATTTGTTCATCACTCACTTGACTATTTGATCACTGATATATTTATCTTATTTGTAATTTTACCTGAATTTTTGCCCTTCTCTTCCTTCAGGTGACCTATCCCAGCCAAATCAGATTGTCTTTCTCTTTTTTTTTTTTTGTTTGTTTGTTTGGTTGGTTTTTTTTTTTTTTTTTTGTTTTGTTTACCTTGTTGTTGTTTGTGTGGTAGTGTAATGATGGAGGAAGAAAGGGTTGATTAGGCATACGGCTCTTCTGAATCTTGTTCCCTTTCCCCTCTTTGTACCCTTTCAAATGTTTTCCAGTCGGAATTGGCTGCTTGAAGGTTCCTTATGCTTTTAGGAGAAACAGTGATTGGAGACACGAGGGTAGAGCATGGAAGGGAGAAGTGGAACACATGGGAAGGAAAAAAGGAGAGACAAAATAAGTCAGAAAGGAAAGATGTGAATATATTAATAAGAGCCTGAAAGTACACTGGGGAGAGCAAAAAATGTATGTGCTGCAGATAAAAGACACTTTTAAATGGAAAATGAAGAAAAACAGGCCAAATGGATGAGGAGAAAAAGAAACAAGGTAATGAGAGGGGAGTTACATGCTGAGAGGCTGGTGATGATGGCTATGAAGGAGGCAGCAGAGACTGAAGAAACAAAAATAAACCTGAACCTAAAAAATAAGGTTTGATGGGATGGGAACATGGCATAGAAGTGAATGACAAAGACTACTGTTTACCCAGTACAGCCCAGCCTTTGAATGATAGGATATTAATAATGTTAATAATCATTATTGTCTTTTGTAATGTCTAATCTTCTTGGAAGTCGTGAATAATCTTTTGGTAGAAACTAGATTTGAGCTATGTAAGCAGTTGAGAAACTGGGCGAAAGGACCCAAATATTCCGTTGGTTGGCCTTTCACCTTCACGCTGCTAAGGTGCTTTCAGAAATTATAGTTCCCCATCTGATACTTTCTCCCCACAGAAACCTAACCATGATAATGTCAGAAATTCTATTGCAGCTTTATAATATCTACGCAACACAGTGTTGAATTACTAAAAACACATTTACTGTCAAAATCTATCTACTGTCAAAATATCTTTTGGATATTTTTTATTTCAAACCACAAGAGAATGATCACTTAGAAAATAAGAAAACAGCACATTCAAGCTAGTAGCTTGGGAATAATTTGCTCTTGACTTCTCCTTATGTAATTGGCAGCAAAATGCTGCACTGCCCTCGACCATGCATTTCTGAATGGAAAGTCTTTCTGCTTCCCTTCTTCCTCAGGAAAGGAGTTAATTTACTGCACCTCCCAAGAAAGCACAATATATTCCACCTTGTGTGCACAGCAAGCTTCCCACCCCTTTCCTGCCTCATCTCATTGTCTCTGTAAGAATCTAAATGAAAATAAGGCAAAGAGGAAAATAGTCTTACAAGCGTATTCTCTTGACATTTTTGCTTCACAAAATGTGGGGGATGTAATCATTATTTAGATTACAATACAAGCTCATGATGTGTGCAGAATATTTAGTCTGGAAAGTCTTTGAGAAATGAAGCTTACCTACAGATAAATCCAAGACCTAAAGGTTGTATTTGCTACTTGCGTGTGAAATGCAGCTTTAATTCTTCTTTCCTTTGTGGCTGTGCTCATCCGTCAGTCCTAGCTGAAACACTCCATCACGTCTGTTTGGACTCCTCTAACAAAGACACAAACCAAATTGTCTCAAGTTGTCTCTAACTGCAGCTCGGTAGAGGCAAGATGATGGTTGTGCTGATGGTGATGCTATACGCTGTTAACTTACAGTGGTGCTGCCTTTCTTCTTTACCACTGCTTACCTAATGTGGATCCCTCCTGCCTCCCTGCGGGCCCTGCTCGTAGCCCTCAGGCAATGTTTGGGTGACCCATGAAGAAATGGAAAATCTTGCTGCTCCAGCTAAAACGGTTAGTCCTCCCCTTTGCATGTAAGCATTACCGCAGTGCTCACAGCAGCCTCTCCAGGCTGCTCCCCAGGCATGCCAGTAGAAAAAGCAATTCTGTTGTTTCTCAGCAAAAGAAATTCCAAACTGTGTTGTAATCACAAAGACCGTGTGAACCTAAAAACGGGAGTTGAAGTTCTACATCATTTTTTCCCCTGCCAATGTGAAACTTCATTCAGTGAAATGAAATCGCTGAAGTTTTAGTATTGTTGGTAAAAATAAATGTAATGACACTCAACTGACCACAGGTAGAGTTCACCCTGTTTAACTGGTTAGCCAGAATAATATATTTTTGCCATAAAAATGCTGTGTGAAAAGCACTGTTCAATCCATTCACAAGAACACCCATTTTATGGTGAACATTGCAAGATCTAACTAGAAACAAATAATGGCATTTCTAACATGCAATTTTAGAGAGGAAATGATTGTGTTTTGATCATGAACAGTAGAAAGTACTTGAGACATTGCTGTAGAGTTTCACTAAACTGTAGAGATTTTATATCTTAAACACAGGGAGATTTGCCCTACTAAGATTTTGTGGTTTTAACCTTTGTAATCCCTCTGGGTAGCTCATCCCAAGGCACTGGAAGTCACTTGAATTTAGGCATTTTAACAGTACATTTTTCACATGTTTTAATTCGTATTAAGATTGCCATATGCACGAAAGCCACATCTTCTTTTTAACTCATTTTTATTGTCTTTTTACCTGCTTTACTAATCGCTTCCTGCTGATAACACAGAAAGAGTCTGAAGAAGGCAGCTGGGCCCAGGTATGACCTTTGTGAATTATTTTTTTGAATGTAAGGTTAACAAGAATGTAATAAACACATCATCAATAATCAAAGAGGAGAATGGTATTGTGACAGTAGAAAGCATTTACTAATCTTTTTGATAGAGTAGGCTGTGTCCTCGCATTCAGCTCGGAGGATTTTTGTTCTCTGAATATCATAGAATCATAGAATGGTTTGAGTTGGAAGAGACTTTTAAGATCACCCAGCTCCAACTCCCCTGCTGTAGACAGGGACACCTCCCTCTAGAGCAGGTTGCTCACAGCTCCATCCAGCCTGGCCTTGAATGCTTCAAGGGAGGGGGCATCCACAGCCTCACTGGACAATCTGCTCCAGTGTCTCACCACCCTCACAATAAATAATTTCTTCCTAATATCTAGTCTAAACTTACCCTCTTCCGTTTTAAAGCCATTTCTCTTGTCCTGTCACTATGTGCTCTTATGAAAAGTTTATGTATTTTAAAATATTTATGAACATATGCAGTCTTACTCCCTTTACTTAGGGCAACATCTCACAGTCTCAGAATTAGAGATGAAGGAGTTCTTTCCAGTCCACGTGTTCTAAAACTCCCCTATACAGATCTAACTTTACCTGTGATGTGTTTGTTAGAGGTTTTTGTTGTTGTTGTTGTTTTACTTGATATAGAATGATAAAAATGAAGCAGTGTGGGTGCTACGATATGAATGGGGGTCCCAAGCCCAGCCCTGAGTCAGGTCCTGTGTGGTGACCCACTTTTGCGTGGTGACCTACAGAATGGGAGAGGATTCTGCATCATGGCAGATAGGGACACATGGCAGTGCCACTGCACCCAGACACACACAGGAGAATCATTTAGTTAGACATTCATGGTCATCCAACCATACTCATTATTACCATCATCATCATCATTACCACAGTGTATGGTAACAGGACAAGGGGTAATGGTCAAAAACTGAAGCATACAAAGTTCTGCACAAATGTGTGTGGGAACTCTTTCCCAGTGCAGTGACGGAGCAGTGGCACAGCTGCACAGAGAGGTGGTGGAGTCTCCTTCTCTGGAGACGTTCCAGACCCGCCTGGACGCCTACCTGTGCAACCTGGGCTAGGGAGCTGCTTTGGCAGGGGGTTGGACTCCATGATCTCTAGATTCAACCCCTGCAATCCTGTGATTCTGTGAACTTGACCACCAAGCACCATCACTAGGCCATGTCCCTTAGTGCTCCTGGTAAGATCACTGCAGTAGGCATGTTAGGTCACATCCTTCTTCTCACACATTCAATTAGGTTCATGACTTTTGCTTGGTAAATTCACATTCAGGGACACAGAAAGCCTAAATATTCCCAACTAGCTACAGTTTAGAGATAGCTTCTACCTCCCAGAGAATAGGAAATGAGACATGCCAAGAATTTGAGATCCAACATTTCTAACTTTCACCATCTATTTTTAAAAGAATCAGAGGCACAAGTGTATAAATCACATCCAAGAATCAGTCTACAAATAGTCTTGTATAATTAGGAACAACATTTTTCGTGTTAGTTGACTACAAAATATTTGTATTCTTAAATTTCCTTCTATGTGTAGGAAATGCATACACATGGTCTTAACTGCCTTTATTATGACATTCCTCTACTCTCCAAACTCTCACAAGAATGAGCAATGGAGGCACTGTAATTTCCCCCACAGAAAATACATCCACCCCGCACCACAAATCTTCTGTCTACAGGGAGAGGAGACACACCAAACCAAAAAAGACACACTTGGAAACAACACTCAGAACCAAACACCATCCTCTCAGGGAGGTGTAAATCTTGTGATTTATGAAGTTGGTTTTTTTTCCTGTTAGGTTGTAATGTTATCAAACTAATCGACAGGAAGATGAAAAATAATCAAACCATATGAAAAAATAGTACAACGTGCACGTGTTTGTTTCATATACTTTTTCCTCACCCTCCTGAAATCTCAGCTGTCCAATGTAGTAGCTTCACATCCCATTTCTGGGAGGAATCTGGCTCGCTCCCATTTTAAAAAGCAAGCTTATGATGCACTTAGGTTTAAGCTGGTCACAGCTGAAAATATCTCATTTTGTCACCTGCTGGAGACTGCTCATGTCAGCTTGGCTGACAACTGAAATTAACCTTTATTCTCAGGAGTAATCATGAACTGCAGAAATGAGAAAAGCCATTAGCTCCTATTGGGGGAATCATAATCCCTCCCACAGTGTGTCACAAACTTCAGTTGGTTCCCTGCACAGACGATTGTGTTGCCAAGCATTATGCAGGATTTGCCTGGCGTATGTATTCCAGAAGTTTAACAGACCATGAAACGAACATTTTTTCACTGTGTTATATAATGGCATGAATTTAAAGGACAAAATGGAAACTATTACTTTGCGTTCTAATGGTTGTTTACATTTTGCAAAGATAGATAGCAAACAAGATTAAAAATGCTAAATACTGCCAGTAGAAACAAATACTTCTGAGTAGCTGACAACTCCAAACAACACAATGTCAAAATAATGAAAACAATGCATGTTTTTCCTTTAGACTGATTTTCTAAGCTAAGCCATCTTGCTAGAACCAGAGTATCTTGATATACAGTGGTGCAGCCTGGAAACAAACTTTTGTAATGGCCCCCCCTTATTCTTTCTTGTTGATTTTCCTTTAGACCCTGGCCTATGGTGACATGAACCATGAGTGGATAGGTAACGAATGGCTGCCCAGCCTGGGCTTACCTCAGTACCGCAGTTACTTCATGGAGTGCCTGGTCGACGCGAGGATGCTGGATCATCTGACGAAGAAAGATCTGCGTGTGCACTTGAAAATGGTGGACAGCTTCCATCGGTATGTCTGCACGTACATGGCCCCTCGTGTCTGCTGCAGCACCCAGTGCTGCTCACGACGACAGCGCTTGCTATTTGTAGTTGAGGCCTGGAACACCTCATGGAGGAGTTGGTGTCAAGTGTCAGAAATATAAGCAGAGAGACTGACTCCTTCAATAAAAGCAACTGCACCACAGTGCTCTCCCGTAACTGGTACAGATGACTTCATAATGAGCAGGGAACCATTAATGTATAAACAAAGACATTAGTAACAGAAAAACTAATAGTTACTATATGAAGTGGCCTGAAATTATCAGAAAATGTTGGCCTAAATTGGAACTCCTGAGTCCTTGCAATAATGAACAGCTATTGTGTGCAGCGCATAAAAGCTGCTCACAGAACGAGCAAATTGGCAGTTGCTTGGGTTATCTAGGGATGTAGCCAGGAAGCTAAATTGGAAATATGGAAATAAAGGCATTTGACTTCAGGGGAAATTAGTTTATGTGACAAGAAGTGGCTTTTGTTAAATTTATTGGCTGACACTTCTTTTTGAGGACTGATTTGACAAAACATTTAATTGGTCTCCCAAGGCCTGACCTTTTCTTAATGTCTTAGGTTATGTATGCTACGACATGCATTCAAACGTTCATCTTGGTTTGTCCATTTCATTTTTAAAGTCTGTGCAGTTTTTTTAATTGTTTTGTTCTCCTTAAGACCAGCTACATGGGCCTCATGAAATACCTCATGTGACATGAAGGACATACATCCTAAATATTTTCCCATCTTCACATTTTTCTTTATTAACTCTGTAAATGTTTCTCTTTAAATAACAGAACAAGCTTGCAATATGGAATCATGTGTTTAAAGAGATTGAATTATGATAGAAAAGAACTGGAAAAGCGAAGAGAAATGAGTCAGCATGAAATAAAAGGTGATAGCTCCTGGGAATGAATGCTGGGACTGTTTCTTTTGAAGCTTCACACTATTAACCCCCTTGTCATGCCACCTTAGCAAAGCATTTAAGCATGTGCTTTAAATAAACCTTGCACAAATCCAGCTGTCTGCAGAACACAGAACCTCTCCCGAAATTAGGCACAGTTTAATACTTTGCTAAATTGGGGCTGCAGTTCTCAACAGTAGTTTGATGTCCACCTTTTGCTAAAGGGGATGCTGGGCATGGATCCAATCCATCTTTAAGTCTCAAAAGCAGAAGGCCGAACAGCCTCAGGTCAGTGAGACACGCAGGGCAGCATTGGGGCACCTAACCGAGCATTCAAGTCTTGATTTCCTAGTTCACAGTGGGCACCGCAAAGAAGTTGCCGTGGGGGAGGGCACCAAGGCAGTTGTTTGAAATACATTCATACATATAGGAGCAGTTCCTAACAGAACCAGCCTCATTAGAAGATTTAGCAGCTGGTTTAGAAGTATTTTTCTGCACAGAGCTCTCAGGAGCAGTTGCGGTTTCACTGCACCTCTCCCTTTTTTACGTAGCAATTAGGGTTATTGCTCCCCTCCCCCCCTCCTTCCCATGCCAAAAAAATGAATCCTTTGATGCCTCAAGCATTGGCAACTCTCAGGGTAAGAGCAGTTTGCATCTTTCAAATGCAGTGCTTGTTGGAAGAACTGGAAAATAAAAAGGTGCATGTGGGGATTTAGAAGCGTAGAAGACTTTGGCAGTGCAGGTGACAGCATGCACTAAGCCAAAGACTTGGAACTGGAGGCAGCAGGCCTGCCTGAGCAGCTGTGGCTGGATCCTCATACAAGGCTTTGGCTTTTGGTCTTCTAGTTTTCATGGACCTGGACAGCAAAGCTAGCTTTCAAAACTAAAAATAGTTCCGGTCTCTAGCACTAAACAGGTTTTGGCAGTGCAGGCCCAGCCTGCAGATGTCTGACACGAAACCTCGAGGAAGGGGCTTTTGTGCTGTTCCCCTGCATGATAAAGCTGTAAAATCTTGCTTAATAGTGAGTTTGGGGGCATGGGAGAGGGTATCCATTACACCTCCGTGCTTCCTCAGGACTGCTTGCCTTAAGTTCAGCTGTCCCAAAGTGAGGTACATTCATCCATCAGTGAGCTCACTTAGAGCTGGTAAGTGGACAGTGCGTCTCTAGAAGAGGTGGGATGAACGGTGTTCTGGAGATGCCCTCTGGAGGCACAAAGGAAACAAGTTCCTTTGGAAACCATTCTGAATAACCATTGAAGGGGAAGGCAGCTAAAACCACATAGCTGTCCCCGTACTGGGAGTCTGACTGGGAGTTACTGAAGCCACTACAGCTGTGCTAATACCTTCCTGATGTTCCTCATACAGAAATTAAACCAGTTTGAATGCACGAACCTGTACAGTTTGGAAGGTGCTGGTTACCAGTCCCTGACCCGGTGTTGTGTTCTTACAGATGTGCTGGTGTGGAGCAATGACCGCGTCATCCGCTGGATACAAGCTATCGGCCTACGGGAATACGCAAACAATATTCTAGAAAGCGGTGTACACGGTTCCCTTATAGCACTGGATGAGAACTTTGATTACAGCAGTTTAGCTTTATTATTACAGATTCCAACACAAAACACCCAGGCAAGTCTGCTCATGCTACTTCCGGTTCAGCTGTACCCATGATTGCCATTGATTCCTCTTCAACCATTTTAATTGTTGACTTTGGTATCTCTAGGCACGGCAGATCCTTGAGAGAGAATACAACAACCTTTTAGCACTAGGAACTGAAAGACGACTTGAGGAAGTAATTAATTTTATTTTCAGTATTTATAAACTATCACCGTAAAACGTAAAAACGGAATGCAATGCATGAAGATACGTTAATTCACCCACGGTTCTAGAGTTAGTTACAGGTGTTAAAATACATTATGCATATTAGGAAACGCCAAACAAGGTTCTTAAAGTGATGTCTGTATGGCCACATATCCACCCTTTGCATTTGGGCCACTAAAACATGCACTCTTAACTTAAGATGAATGCTTTCCATGGAGGAGAAATGTAGAAAGGTACGGGGGAAGATGAGGGTGTGTGGAGCAATGGAGAAAGGCCTGAATTGACCCAAATAGGTTGCACAGGACTTTTAAATGTTTAAAGACAAAAAAGAGGAAAGAAAAAAAGTGCATTTCCGGCAGTTTTTTTTTTTTTTAAGAAAATTAATGTGTCCCTCAGTGGGAGCTGGGGCAGTTACCTAGGAATCTCAAACCCACCTCCAGAAAATATTCATCTCAAGGTAAGAGCTTGGTGCAAAAGCAGTCAAGTTCAAGGAGGAATAAATATTTTAAGAGCTTGACAAAAATGTGTAATACCTACAAATTCTGTGTATGATTAACTCCACACTAGCGCTTTATTTAAGCCCCTTAATGCAGTAGCAAACCTCTGCAACAAATACGGTAACAAATCACTATATTTATATCTAACTTCTAAGAAAACATTCTCCAGTATGTCAAGCCACCAACTTAAGGGAAGCTTCCCACCCTAGCACTTAATATCAATTTCTAAAGCATTTACCTTTATAAGAGCATCTCAAATAACTGTAGTTACTGGACGCAGTGCAGCAAAGTAGGACACCTGTTGCAGACCAGACCTGGGTGAGGTGGCAGCCAGGTGATCAATGGCACGCTCCCCTTTGCTTTATCCCACACAACTGTGTGTCTCAACAGAGCGACGACAAGAACTTCAGGCGCGGCCCCTCCTGGCGACGACAGTTCCCCCCCCGCGAGGTCCACGGCATCAGCATGATGCCCGGCTCCTCCGAGACGCTGCCGGCCGGATTCAGGTTGACCACGACCTCAGGGCAGTCCCGGAAAATGGCAACTGACGGTACGAAGTCATTTCTGCACTTAGAGAAAGCAGGCAGCTTTCTAACATACAGTATCTAAGCAACTTTTTCAGCTGATAAACCTCTCTGGTAGACAATTTTGGAGGATATGCTTAAAGGGGGCTGTCATCTTTACTTTCCTGACATTCAAGCCACGAAATAACCGAAGTTGCTAAGCATCAGTAACAAGCAGCAGTCTTAATTTCAGGTACAAATTCAGTTACTGAACGCTAGTCTGAAGTTCCTCTGGAAACCTTTTCCTTTCTGAAAGGTCCATTAACTCAGCAATAATTTCACAAGTAGCAGCAGATCATAAAGAAGTAAAATGTTTAAACTGTTGTAAGAAGGCAGGAGAAAGGGAAATCCCACTGCAGCTCTTCCATCAGGTATATGAACTATAAAAACCATGCAAGCACACCTGTCTGAAGTTCAGCAAAGTACTGTCCCATTTCCAACAAAGCTTTTTATTTCCTCATGAGAGACTTCAGCTCCACAAATAGGCTTGTCTTACACTAATGTAATGCACTGTGGTGATTACATTTCGTAATTCTTTAATGAATTTGTATGAAAATTCAAACGTAAATTCCATTAAAGTTTCTCACCTTTTAAAAATATTTCTTTATAACTGCAGTTACAGATGGAATAATTTACTGATTGCATCGCTGTATTCCATTGACTCCACTGCTCATGTGCACGCTTTGCTTTTAATCCTGCACTCTTTGGTAACATTGAAGCCGTACAACAAGAATTAATTCCAAGGCAAACTCCATGCACAACAAAAGGTGCAAGCTCCCAGGGTGCTTCCACTTTCTGAGGTAGACAAGACCCTTATATGCATTCATAGGCTTTGTCTTCTAGCCTCGCTATGAAGATACTATTCCCATTTCATAGTTGGGGCACTAAGGCACAGGGGAAATCAGTGATTCACCTGACTCAACTCCGGTCTTCCAGACAGTTTATTACTGAGCTGGATACAGAACCTGGCAGAACTAAAATGGGGGTAGCTCCGAGACCTGAATCTTCACCCAGGATTTGTCTTCCTATCATCCAATGCTGAGAACGCTCTGGTATTTAAACATCATGGCAAGTACATTATAAGGACTTTTAAACTTAATTTTGAATTTATTTTGTTAAGCTGTACTTAAGGAAGACAGATTCAGTAGTAGACATGAAGAGGCTTTGGATTAGTTCTGCACTAGACCATGCCCAGATCGTGTCATAGAAAGTCACACAGCAATTTAATAACCATCCTTCAAGTGGGAAACAATTATTTTATTCATGATTCTAAAGAGGTTCTGGTGTGTTTCTTTTTTTTTTTTTTCTTGCAATTTGCAGTTGCTTCATCACGACTGCAGAGGTTAGACAGCTCAACAGTTCGCACATACTCATGCTGACAAGGCCTAGCAAAGACGCCAGCACTGAATTGCTGTGAGTATTCATAAGGGGCCATCATGGAACCTCTTTATGTACACTGCACCCATTGCTCTTTGGCACTGTTCAAGCAAGAGGCCGCACGGAGCAGAGGCCCTAACTTAGTGTCACTGAGGTGGCCATTTGATCAAACCAACGGTCTCAAGTCCTGGAGATGCTGCACCACTCCTTCCCCACCTCAAACAGCAGCTTCTCTCTGCTGGTACCACCTTAGCAAATGGGACAAACAGTTTCCAGACAACTACTCTTCAGGTGATGGCTTGCAAAGCGTAACAAGCGTGCTCTCTAAGCTAGAAGAGAGGAGCAGAAGGCACAGGGACTGCTTTTCCTTCATGCAAATTTGATATAGTTCTACCAGGATCTGGGGAAAGAAGGGAAAATAGCTAGCAAAGCTGAAGAGATGTAGGTTGTGGATTTTTTTTCTTCTTAATATGAGATACGGTTCCATTTAGAGCATCAGGCAGCTGAATAAAACTAGGACAAAACTTCCCCTATACAGAAAACCTTCCAGAATTATCCACTGCAGAGATTCTCAGTTCCCAAATCACTCAGAACTGATCATCAGTAAAGAAAGGACACTCTAAGCTGTGCGCAACTTAACATCAAATCTTGTACCACAGTTCATGTTGCACTTACCACTACTTCCCTTTTAAATATGGCTATGAATCAGTTAACCTGCCTAAGTTCTGCAGAAAAAGTTTGCTGTTGCTTCACAAGGTTTACAAGAAAACCAACACGATGAGCGCTTTCATCAATATGGCACCATTTCATGCTAATATCTTCTCAGTAACATCATTTTTTTTCCACTTAGTTACTCAGGGGAGTTGGCATTTGGACAGCACCAAAACCCTCCAAGGCTCTCCAATGCTTTGACAGCTGTTACCCATCATAGGCAAAACACGACATGCCAGGATCTGCAAGAAAGGAATTACTATTCCTAATTTTCCCAATAAAGTCCTTTTTAAGATCTTCAGCCAGGAGAGGCTTGGGGCCGTCGTGACTTTACCAACTCTGGGCATATTCAAAGACCACTAAGGAACAGCAAGTGTTACTGATGGGAAATGCAGACCACTCAGGATTCTGCTGACATCAGCCTAACTTCATAGATCACAGGAGACTGTAGGTGTATAAAATTGTCAATTTAGCAGAAAAAGAAACAAGCTGTCACTGAAAAACAAGCACAGATTAATTACTTATCTAAAACTGGCAAGCTTAGCAGCTGGCCCTACAAAGCTGACTATGGAGTACATAAACTATATAAATCTTTCAAAGTGCAGATTAGGACTTGGTGTTATGTCACTAAAATCGATGACAGTACTCCCAAATGGGCTCAGTGGAGGCAGAAACCGATAGCAGAGATGTGTATCTGTTAGCCTATGATCTTATAAACTCAAGTAAATCACTGCCTATAATTCAGATTGTTGAAGTTCAGATGCTAAGCAATCCAACAGGCTGGTAACAACAGGTCAGGCACGTGAGACAGTATTTTCCAACAGGTCTGATGACTGGAGCGAGGGCAGAAATTGAGAAGTGGTACGTTAATAAAATTTAACGTATGATTTTCCAGGGTGTTTATTCCACGTTTATTCTTCAGAGATTGTCTAAATACTAGTAATCCACAAACAGAAGACAAGTATCAAAGCTTTGTTGGCAATGTATATATATGGGAGGCTAAGTATTGTGAGAAAAAAACATGCTTAAAAAGTTATAAAAGCTATACAGATGAACTTCCATTTCCATAGGAGCATTTCACCTGATTCAGTATCAGTGATACACATCATGCTGGTGCTTGAAGCTTGCCCGCTGTGCTGAGAATAACAGACCAAGGAGAACCAAACATACTGCTGTTTCTTTTGACTTAATTGCAGAATGCTTTTAGGGAAGCAACAAGATGGTGTAAGCTAGAGCTCAGTATATGCACCGTTCATCAGTGCAATTCCAAACCACCACCAACACTCAGCACCAAGTAAAATATATTAGATTTCAGTAAATTGTATAAATATGATGCAGGAAAAAAATTCATTATTATATCAGACATGAAAACTTAAACCACACTGAGTTTGTTTGAAAGTGGTTGAAGGATCCCAGAATAGTTTTCAGTATTCTCTGATCATGTTTCTTGAGTCACAGCTTCTTCATGGAATGAACTGATCGATGCTTGTACAAAAAATCCTTCATCATAGTATCTGAAATTTTTCAGAACCAGGTCAGACTGAGACCCAGGCTTGCAACACCTTGCCTAAAAAGCATCAGTAACCACGTTACTACAGTGACAGAAATACCTGTACGTGGTCCTGTTTCTAAGTAGGCAGCAGAGGAGCTGGGTACCTGCACGAGCCGCTGCACAACAGCAATACAAGTGTATTTTTAAACCAGTAAAAAGCTCTACACACATGAAAAGCAGCCTGAAAAGAGAGCTGTAAATAGGTTGCACATGGAACAAATGAGATGTTCTCTGACAGCAGACTGCATAATTCTTGCATTCTGCCACCCACATTTCTTACAGAACACAGCAAAGCCTTGGATTTCAAAATAGTTTCTGCCAACAATACCAAGTGGGTACAACTGTCCAGCGTCTCTGGGTGTTTCTTCAAAACAGGTTAAATCCTCATGCCTTCAAGTTATATTTCAGGTATTTTTTAAACATTTCTTGAAACCACCGTGGTGAGCTGCTATAAAACACTGAACTGACATTTTCACAACAGTTAACACAAGCCTATTCTACATGGCCCACATTGAGTATACGCTTAAGATCGTGAATTTAAGTACATTTAGGACTGGTGGTGCCAAGCCATTCCATCTTGCACTTGTGTCTAATGAAATATTTGCCATCACCGAAGGCTCACTCAGGACAGTTTCACTGCCACAGGCTGGTGCAACCAGCATACCACAGCTTCACAATTCTACCAGTCAGATGTCAGGGGACTTGGTAAAATCAACTATGTACTTCATCAGTGAAGGATTCCAAAGATCTGTAGATGGGAGATAGATGGGAAATAAGACTTGCAAAAAGATGTGAATGATAATCCAGAAATAGCTGGTCCATAGCAAAGAAGTCACGAGGGTCAAAAAGGTAAATACTGTCAAGCCACAGTGAGCAATGAGAAGCACAGAGTACATCAAAAAGGGACGTGGTTTTAATGGGCAATACTGGTGGCAGGTAGACAGTTGGACTAGATATTTCAGAGGTCTTTTCTAACCTTCATGATTCTATGAAACGAGTTTGTATGCTTAATAGGCTGCATTCAGCCTTGGGCCTAACAGTCAAAGGCCTACAGAAGCAGAGAACCCAACCCCCCCACCACTGAATCAAGACATCAAAAAAAGAAAAAAAATGCTAGCAAGTTTTGTTTTGATCGAGAATTTGTGCATTTGTAAAAGATGATTAATTAATGCTTAATTAACAGATCCACGTTATAGATCTAAAATTAAAGAATACATGTTTCCCTCAGAAGTTTCAGTAAAACGTATAACAGCTTACATAACGTCACTGTGTCCTAAACCAAATTACCATGAAAGAATATCTCTAATTAACGTTTGTTTATTTTTTCCTTTAGATGTCATCTCTTTCTTCTACTTTACCTGAAGTGCACTACCACTACTTAGGAAAAAAGAGCATTAAAAGTCTCCTGCAAGAACAGGGTAATAGGGAAGAGAACACAAGGTTTATCAGATGAACAAATCTGACATTCTTTTCACATATTGGTTAATTTAAAACAAGAATACTAATAATGAAAAATCTAAATTGCTTAAAAAACAACAACAACAAAACAGAAAAACAAAACAACCTCCCCCTTTCTTCTCAGCATTTCTGTCATCGGAAATTTGGCAGTAGTACACATCCAAAGCTTTTATCAAATGAAGCCACTCATTTTTACATTGTTCCATCTGTTTTAATGTAAAATACTAGACATAACGTATTTACTGTGTATGTATTTCTTTTAAAATGTGTAAGTCTTATGTAAATGGTTATAAATATGATTTTTTAAAAATAAAATCTATGGTACATGGGGTCTCAGTGCAAACATTTGACAATACAGTGTCAATAATACTGTTTGTATCTTTCCATTCCACCATTTTTACAGTTTTTGGATTGTAAAAGTCAAACAAATATGTTTAGCAGAGTTAGAAGCTTCAACACGTTCCTACTGAAAAATCTGTCAATCTTTAAAAGCTGAACACCTGCCTCTGATGATGTATAATAGAATGACATAACCTGGAACTGGAGCCAAAATGGACCTCTAAAGACAAAATGGAAATGTCAGATACCTATGGAGAAGCACCATGATGGCTCACCTCTTAAAGACACACACATTAACCCAGAACTGTTTACAGAAAAAAGAAAAAAAAGAAAAAAAAAAGCAATTTAATAAACATGATTTATATGAAAACCAAAAACTTTCTTCTACGTTACCTGCGGACCAAGAAGAACCTTGCTTCACCAAGAGCCACTTTTCGTTCCAGGATCTTCAGACACCAGCCAGCATTGGAAAATTTAATCTAGTGATTGCACAGAATGAGATTCTCAAGCTTCCAAACATATTCCATGAAGAGAGTGAAAGAAGCTAAACCCCACAGTTTTCTTCATCACAACAGGGCATTAGACAGGCTCCTGTCTAACGTTATGCTTTTAGCCAAGATGGCCTTGCTGAGACTTCACAGAAGTCTGTTTTATCAGAGGAAATAACTGAAAGACAGAGTGATTAATATATAGTGTACAAAAGTTTAGAAGAGCAACTATTACCTGCTGTGGCTTTATTTGGTGGTGTTATTGTTGTTTATTCTTTGTTTAAATGGGAAGTTTCAAAGTAAGACCTACTTAATAGTCATTTACCTATTTGCTATTTTTCTGCTGCTTGATCTTAGCTCAAGACCTGTCTTTTAGTTATTTCTTTTAGCAGTTCGATCTGCAATGTTTGCACGTACATAAACATTTGTTTTGTCTATTTTCATTTGGCAAACTTCAGTCAATCAGATGGTGAAAGATTTTTCTCCCCCGATGTCAATAAAAAAAAGAATTCAGTGCTATTTGTGTTTATAAGTCTATTAAGCTCGGTACACATTAAAATAGTTTAGATGCCACATACCTCTTGTAGCTAACGAAGCCTAAGCACGTTTTGCTTCTAACAGGTATGAGTTATGGTGAATTTACTGGTCAGAATCTGCCACGAGAGGGAGCACAGAACTTGCTGATGCGGTTGATAGGATGGCTTTAGATAGAACACAGCTGTACAGAAACACAGCTCTTCTACATACAGTTCCCTGGGCTTAACTGCTGTTGCTGATGTTCCTTACTTTTCTCCATCAATCCTCCTTTGAGTTACTTTAGTCCAGAATGTCACAAAGCAAAGCAATGCATAGAAGTGGTTGTAGTATCATCTAAATACAATTCACTACATGAAGTCCAGTTCCTATTTTCCATTGTTTCTCTTCCAGCCTACAGTGTCACACACACACACCAATTCACAGTGGGGACACAGAGGGAAAGTGAGGTACATTAGGGAAAAGACTGAACAAGATCTTGTAAACGAAGCTCTAGGCACAGTGCCCTAGAAGTAACCCCAACTTAAGCATACACTGGAAGAAAAAAACTGACCAGAATAATTAATTATTTTTTTAAGTACTATTATGGTTTCAGTTTTGATCTAAGGCTAGCATTTGGTATGTCCCTGTCCCCCCTGCGTGAGCCAAAGCTCTATTCACAACAGCTAGAAATTATGGTTATACTACATGTCTACATGGCTCCAGTCCCCAGCTGGTGTATAACAATTGCACCAATCTCTTCCATTCACATCCCTGGCCAGCCAGATCTATCTGATCTACCCACTTCTTTCTTTCTCTATAAAAAGAGAATTAAGAAGGAGCAGTAATCACCTATCACTTGCTAAATGCAATTGCTTTTCCTTGATTGTACAACCGTGTTGCTGGACCCACTTTCAAGAATAACCACCTCTTTCCCCTTCCTCAGCTAGGCACAAGCCCAAACCTGTAAGCAAAACATTCTGCAATCACAGCTGCTCAGAAAAAAAATAAAAGGCTCCTATGGGAAACAAGAGGAACGTCCACAAAACAATTATTTTTCCACAGCATGTCGTTGCTGCTCTCTATCTGCATTTTCTAAATGTTGACAAAATCATTTGGCATTCTGGAATCCTCTACGTGAGCAGGACAGTAGCAGTGAGTGCACCTGACCACTCTGCATCTCTCCTCCTTTTCAGTCTTGAATGATTTCCAGAAAAAAAAGATTTAAAAATATGCTCACAGCTTCTGAATTTGGCAACTGCTTACCGTTTATTCTTGTGAAAAGCAACACTGAATTTGAATAATCTTTCTACTTTTAAATTTTCCATTTGTTTTTACATGTATTTTGTGTATTTTTACAAGGATCTTTACATTTCTTGTTGTTAAAAACTGCAGCTTGGGAAGTAATGGATTTAGAGCACACATCCTCCATCTCCTGGTGTTCTGAGAACCCTGAAAGCATTTTGAAACAACATTCATCATCACAAAGGGGCTGCCTAGTACCTGTATTCGCTAGATTTCTTAGTTATGCATATACATATATATATATACATATATATAACAGCAAGCCTGAAACATCTAATTAAGCCTGCAAGCACATCCTGGTTGTCCTTTTCTTAAGAGCAATAAAAACCATCACAACAAAATTATAAAAAAAAAAATCCAAAGCATAAATGCCTGCATTTATTTAAAATACACATTTTCCATTCAACACTACCGCAGATCAAGATCAATTTAACAGACTTGAAAGTCAGAAATAATTAATTATTCTACAAAGAAAAAAAAAAAGACACTTTATTTGAAATACTTTGTTTGGTGACTTTCTAATCTAATTTATAATAGAAAAAAAAACCACCAGTAGAATCCAGAAAACTAATTAAAAAAAAATTAAAGCTCATAAAAATTGAATAACTTTTCTAATTTTTAAGTGAAGACAAGTTATGTCTGCAATGACTTTCACAATAGGATTCCTACTCATTGCTGCCTTCAATTTGCATCTTACCTCAAAGGTGTTTTAGTGAAACTCAAGTTACTGATATCATTACGGAATAACAGAGATTGTGGAATCCACATAATTGGAGGCTGTCATGTTGCAATTCAGCAGGGTGCTAGGTAATCTCTTCTGAGTACCCTTTTCCTGTGAAAGGTTGGATGCGATGACTTTTCCAAGTCCCTCACACCCTGAGCTGTTCTGTGATTCCATGATTTTATCACAGTAATAGAGCAACTCCCTTGAAGGCTAGAAAAATGTATGAATTCTACTTAAAATTCTCAGCAATCAATATCCAGCAATCAATGACAATACAAAGAAACTTCAGTATGCTTCACTGGCTATGACAATATGGTAAAAGAACACAGCATCATTTCTACAGTAAAAAAAAAAAAGGAGCAAGTCCCAATCGTTAACAATATTAGTTTTTAAAGTATGTATTTCCTAATAGATATTCCATTTAATTATTCTTCAGCACTTCTTCTATGTGTTTAAACACACTAGCATCTTCAATGGTTGGTGTTATCTGAAAAGGAAGAATACGCAGAAGCATGTAATAATAGATTGATGTCCTTCAACAGTAAAACAATTTAACTTCAGAATTTCAGGATCTTCTAAATCCAGCCTTCAGAAACAGAAAAGAGAAAATTACCTGGAAAGCTACGGAACATTAAAATCTTCTGAATTAAACAGAGTAGAATACAATATTGTACCTGAAGTCATGGACTAGTTCTAGAATGGTCTAGAGAATAAAAACCACAATGTGTTGGATGTGCACACGCATCTAATTCATTCAAGCATACAGCCCCTACTTACTTCATATGGCTTTCCACTGACCAGTGCAGAAAGAGCTGAACGTGGTATCTTGCCAGAACGCGTTTTTGGTAGCTGCTTTACAAATACCCCCTTCTGGAAAGCTGCCACAGGACCAATGTTATTTCGAACTTGCTCAACAATATCTTCCAAAATCTTCTCCTCGTCTGTCTTTATATCTAGTGAAGAAGTTCACGTCCTTTAATAACTCTAGGACTCTTGCAGGTTTTAGTAACACCAGTAGGAATAATCTCTCACCGTCTCTCAGCACACACAGCGCAAAAGGAACGTGCCCTTTTAAGGCATCCTCCTGGCCTACAACAGCACAGTCTGCTACAGCGTGATGGCGGAGAACGCACTGAGGGACAGAAAACAAAACTAAACCAGATTAATAACAATTTAAACATTTCAGTGAAGAAATTCCATGGGGGGGGGGGCATAAAAAATAGACTTACTGATTAAGTATTGGCATCGGTAATTATTTAGTCAGTACACTTCAGGATTATAATTACACGTGTTGAAAATGCATGTACACATACTTTCAGAGATACTTATGTGCATTTTTCAAATAAATATAAGAAAAAAAATGTTGGCAGCACAAGATACAAATGTCATAGAATCATGAAATCATCTAGGCTTGAAAGCAAAGCTGTAACCTTACAGTAGTGGGAAAAAAAGACTGTCACATCTAGGGTTTCGTTAGTGTGCTTTTTGCTGGAAAGAAAAATGATGCAAGTCTAACATCATGGATACCATGGAATTAAGGCCTAAAAGCACAGAAGCCCTCCTATTACAGGGCTATAAAGTTACATTTATTTTGGCTCATCCTCTCTGATGCCTTTTATCTTTGCAATTCTTCACTTCATGAAGACATTATTTCAACCAAAGCCAAATACAAGCCCTAGCTCGGCTTGCTGCCAACCTATGTGCAGGTGACCCACTTGGAAATATGAGGTCTCAACCTTCATAGACAAAAAAGGGAATTAAAACAAAGCCTCCTCTTTCCTACTACACCTGTATGCAATTACATAAGTGAGGAACAGTGGCATCAATGTCAAGCATTTTCATAAAAAAGACTGAGAGCTACTCCCTTGTTTTCAATTAGCCAGCTGAGGCTCTTGCTGAAAGAAAATCACCAAAATGTCTCAGTGCATACTGAGATGTACATCACTAAGACTGGGTCTAAACTGACCTTGAGACACCAGTAACTATGAGTCTTCTTCCAAAGCACTTAGTTTCTTCATGTAAATCAAAATCCCAGTGATATTTCACTGCATGACAAACACCTACAAGTGTGGGCCACACAGAACCTCGATAAAGCATTCAATTTTGTGCTTTAAATACCCATTCTTTTCTGCTCTGACTTCTTGACCCTGCCCACAGCAACTTGACTGCCACAGAACTAAGAAGGAAAGTAAGAAAAAGATGGGAACTACTCTTCTACAATTCACTGAAAAATAGATGAAAAGTAGACTGGTAAGATCTACTTTACTTTCCTTCACTGATCTATCCAAAAAATCAACATATCACTGACACTGGGACTGCTAAATTAATATGCCTGGAAGTAAAAATAATAATATAAATTATTTATTTATTTTTAAGTCAGGGTGAAAAGATGAACAAAGATGAACAGAGAACAGAACCAGCACCAGTCACTTAAGTCAATTCCAATGCAGAAGCAGACAGAAACCCCACTGTGAGAAAGGGAACTTTTCATGCTAAATTCCTCAACTTTAAGTCTTCTGCATTACACAGACAAGACTTTATTTGAGTAAACTGAGAACGAGTCAAGCCAAGCTTGGAATTACAGACGGTACAGCCAAAAGAGATGGCTGGATCAACACAAGGTAAGGTTACCAGAGTGGTTAACATGCAATGACTGGCACACATAACAGAAGAGTTACCCCATCTCAGTAAAGATGGAGCTCCAGAGATGCTAACAAATAAAGAAACTAATTGTCTGAAACACAGTGAAGCTGAAATTCTTAGCTGAAGCACTAAGGATATACTTGTTAAGCTTGTAACGCAGCTATAATGTAAATGCAGATAATATACTTGCTCAACAAGGTGACTGAAACTTAATTACAAGACTATTTATTGAGCCTCCAATTCTGTATTTACTGATCTTTCTAAAAAGCTAATTATGTTCTTGTTAATGTTTTCCCATGTAAGTAGCAATTTGTCGTGAATGTATTAACAATGCTATTTTTTTTTACCTTCATTCAAAAGATGAATGAAAAAGTATCTGGAACTCTGTAGTGGTGAAGCAGTGTTTCAGGGGAAAGCTCTAACTAACAGGGAAAAAAAACAGCAACGCTGATCTGGGGGCCAGTTTCAGATGGATACAAAGATGACACTGATGAGAAGATAAGTCAGTTCCTTGTACAGCTTCAGATCTGGCCCGAAGCTAGGAAACAATGCCCTTGAGCAACAGAGCAGTAATGGATAGGGATGAGATTCCCTATTGTATTGCAGAGCAACACAAAAAGCTCACTTCAAAGGGTAACAGGTTCAAGCACACTGAAAGCTATCTTCATGTCTACACAGGCCTGAATTACTGCAGCTGGTTCAACTCTGGCTGACTCATCCTTTGAAGGACTACCTGTTTTTATCAGAATTTGCTCACTTCTGTGCAATCAGAGTTCCATCTATAGGTTTTTCTGGTTTGTTTTGTTTAAAGTTGTCTAGTCTTAAAAAGATAAAACCACTGCAGTCATCAAAACATACCAATATATTAATTAACATATTGCTAAAACCAGTATCACAAACCAGAACAAACACCAACTAACCAAAACCTAACAAATTAGCTTCCAATTCAGTAAACAGTGAAATTAAGAGTTTTAAAGAAGGTTTTTCTCCTGTACTTATCTAGCACACCTAGTCTCCCTGAATAAGCAACTGATATACCATTAGGGAAATCTGGAACTAGCAACCACAGCACTTGTGAAGAGGGAAGTGAAAAAAGACCTGAAATTCAGATAGAAATATGAACTGTGGTATTTGCAACTTTCTGAGTTGCATGGCTATTACATAAATGATTTTTAATTTATCAGTACGATTGAACAGAAATTTCCATTGTTCATTTAGTACTTGTCATACAGTAAGAATGACACAAAATGCTCTCAAGGAACAGAGAGGAAAATTCTTCAAATAAACAAAAAGCACTAAATGGTAGTTTATGTTTGGTGTTTCAAATGTTAAAAATTCCAAACAACAAGCCACAGCTGAAGAGTTTATTTTAGTAGTAAAAATACAGCACTCATTTTTATCACATTTCTGCTCCTTAAGTGACTACAGCAGCTAATGCAAGGACTTGAGTTGCTGAGCCTACATTAGCAAAAAGTGTTCCCAAGCAAACATGTTATTAGAGCTTTCAGGAACGTCTTCCATTCTACCATACTGCCTCTTAACTCTAACACCATATGTCAAATCGTGCCTATTTTATCAAAACTATGGTATGAAACACTTTATATTGTCCTGGAAAAAAACCTTCTCAGGAAGGACCCTGAAGCAATTAATGTTTTTGCTAAAAGTACTAGTGCAAATGCAATCAAGAAAAGCAGAAAGAGATTTCTCTGAGATTTTCAGTCCCCTTTAACTCAGCTTACTTTATGCACCTTTCACTCTATCTTACTACCAGGAAGTACTCACCTCTTCAATTGCACCTGCTGAAATTCTGTGTCCTGCAACATTGATCACATCATCAGCTCGAGACAGGACGTACAAATAACCATCTTCATCCATATAGCCTGCATCCATGGTATCATAATATCCCTAAACACAACAGAAACAAACAAAAAAGTTATCTATTTCCCATGAAGCTAACAAACAAAACTGATTCTATCAAATGAACTAAGTTGTTGATACCTGAAAGATTTAACTGTATGCTATTTTTTCTTATATCATCATACACCTTGAAGATCTCTTTCTGCAAGGTTTTTGCAGCCTTTATTAAGACAGAACAGAAAATGGAATACATAAACCTGAACTTTCTCCACGTTCTGCTTTGATCCCTGACAGCTCAGAGGATACTGCCTGAATCTACGTAAGAAGTGTGGAATTGTTATAACACAATGACAGTTGTCAAACTGACCCTAAAGATACTCCTATTTGCTGTATCCATCTATAACAGCACCAACATGCCAGAACAAAGAAAATAATCTGCCTGCTTTGGTCACTCATTCACTTTAACTGGACCACACTTTCCATTCTGGACAGCTGATCTGTACCAGTCTATCAGTTTCTGTGTGGAAAGGAGGCAAGTTCTTAAATAGTTGATCTGACACAGATTCAGTAAAGAGCCTCCTACACATTTACATGCATTTCAGACAAGTGCATATTTTGGACTGACACTAAATTAGAATGGCTGCACGTCAACAGTAGAAGTATATCTGCTAGACTTAAGGATGCAAATGTGGCAATGTTTTTAGACCAAATAAAAACAACTTTTAGGTTTGAAAACTTGATGCTTACTTTTGTTTCTGAAAAAATTCAGTGTCCCAAAAGCTGCAGTTAAGTGTTTATGAAGAAACACCTTGAAATGTTCTCAATACTACAAGAAGCATATCAAAGTTCTCCCATTAATATGAGACATTAGAATTTTTTTACGTTCTGCAATTGAAGCTTCATGTTGTTCAGCGCTGCAAAATTACCAAAAATTTATATAATTCCTTTTGTAATTCTTACTGGAAATTTCTGGAAATACAACTTGTGGAATGCTTCCTGATTTTCCCAAAGTCCTGAGAATGCTCCAGGAGGCAAAGGTAACCTTAAATTGAAAGGAGTAAAGCAGTTAGAAACACATCCATCAAGTACAGCTCCTGCTCTCTGTTCATACTTTATATCCAGATAAATAATTCCTGAGAAGGAATAAGATCAACATATTAAAAAAACAAACCTCTTAACATCTCAACAGGACTGCATTTTTATTTTGATCACGTGTATAGCACTAAATAGTAACTAAATCAATAATTGTATACAACATAAGCACCTCAAACACTCAGCAAAACCGTTTAGTCTAGCAAACTCCATGTACTATACTATAAATGCTACAAGCATTCAGCTTTCAACATTTCAACAAATTAAGTATCTGTCAGAAATATGTGCCTATGTGCTATGATTCAGACATATAACTTAATTATAGGTATCTCTCTAACGTATCCAAACTATGAACAGTCACGCAGATTATCAGTTATATATTCAGTTTCTGTAAAAATATATAATTCGACTTTACCTACAATAATCTGAAACAAAGTTTTCCCTTCATTTAGTTGTGCATTATCTCAGTGGAGTTATCTGAAGAGTTTCCTGAAGTATATTGTTAAAAAAACTGATTTTAAAACATTCTAGAATGACTGGATTTTTCAATGCAATTATGTATATAAATATATATATGTATATAAATAATTGAGAAGTAGTGCAATTCAAAAATTCTGGAATTATTTATTAACTGAGTTTTCAATACATACCATGTATCCACTCTCCAGTCAAGGCTAGGGGCATAACAAAAGATACAACAACTCACAATCTGCCAGATGGATGCTATGGAAGTCTCAACAAATTAAGGAGTGGTCATTTTTCTCCTTCAGAGCTCTTATAGGCAGTTCAGGTAAACTGTATTTAGTCCTAAGAGGTAACTAGTCAGCCATGACTATTCATGAATGTAGCTCTGGGCAGCCTGCTCTAGTAGTTGGCAACTCTGCCCACAGCAAGGGAGTTGAAACTAGATGACCTTTGAAGCCTTTTTCAACCCTGCCCATTCTATGATTCTAGGACATAAAGCATTCACAAATTTATAAAGCTTAGCCCTAGTATTAGCATGATCATGCCAGCAAGCATATTTATACAAGTAAAATCCTAAATGCCTTGTAGAAAGTGCATATGCCTGCACTGCTAACGAGTAAATCTTTATTCAGAGGTATTTTATTTTTCATGCACATAATGCCTCTATGACCCCATAAGGCAACATCTCCAGCAGTGAAACACTCCTCTGTAGCACAGCAGCACTGATATCATTACAAGTTTTCTGTGAAGTTCAGGTCACAGGAACAGCTGCTTCCAGTTCAGTGAGATGTACTTCTAACATTACAATTCTACATACAATTTTTACAAATTTTACATATTATATATCTTTATCTAAGTAAGAACTACACCGAAAGGCCACATCACATATCAATGATTCAAATTCATGTCTTTTACATCACCGGTATCTTATGCTTAATTTGGTTTAAATAGCATAATAGTACTGTAGCTACTACTATCATCTCCAAGTGTTCTGGCTTAACACATCCTGTAAGTCACATTCCCTGAAAGTATAGTTAAGGCAAGGCTATAAAGGCCAGACACTTCCCAGTTATGTATCCTGGCATCAGGAGGGCAGGCTGACTTTCTCTGTCCATCTGACAGAAATGAAAATGGATTAGCCTACTGTAAGCATCCTTTTAATCAAGCATCCCTGCGATACACAAACATGACAGAGTATTTGCCTTCAAATAAAAAAAAAAAAAAAGGAAAAAGAAATTAGAAAAGTGATATAAAAATCCCTGTGTTTGTATATGCTTGAGTTAAAAAAATAAAATAAAATGAGGTTTCTTGTTCACATTCAGGAATATCCATTAGAGAACAGTAGTTACAATGGTTGTTGCCTGGCTGTTAACAGCACAGCAACCTTAGAAGCTTCAGTCATTGCATATTTTGAACCTTCAATTTATTTAACAGTCTGAAATGTTCCTGTGGTAAGAGAGAAATGATCACTTGTACTCATAAAATCCTTAATTTCTCCACAGCTCTACTCAGTAGTTTTCAGTTGGTATTCATTCAATAGAAGAAACAATTTTATAGCTGAAATGAGGAAAAAAAACATTTTGCTTTCTGTAATTACAATCATTCAGAAATCTAAACCAAGAAGTGAGGAAATATAACCAAAAATATAATCCCTGCTCCCATCACCACTGTTTGGTTGGTTCATATTAAGGAAAAATGCAATGAGCTGTGCATCCACAGTGTATACTGCTGAGTAGCAAGGAAAGTAAAATACTGACTATCACAGGTAGCTCTGCAGCACAAAACACAGCACAAAACACACAATCTGAAAATGCTCCTGCATTGCATTTTTATAAAACAGTATCTGTAGTAAGGACTTCACTCCATCTCCTAGGTAAAACCCAAATGCCATCCTGTATGTGTCCATCTTTCAGACAAAATTATTCCCCAGCAATGGGCTCATAGCACATGCTTACATGCTTTTTAAGAGCTGTTTCAGTTCGTTTGCTTTTCATACAAATGTGGCTGACCCTGCACAGAACCACCCCTAACTTAACCCATGAACAACTGGCTATGTGTGTCACATCATTTCAGGATGCCACTCGGCAAAATGATGCAAGACTTCCTGTTGGTGGGAAAAGAAAAAGAACTGCTGACAGCACCCAAAAGTTCTTTTGAAGAGAAAAACAGATTTTGAAAAGTACAAATGAAAGTCAAAACTATTAGAGACTCCACTCGTTGAGATTCAGAAAAAAAGACATCCCTTTATCTTATGGCAGACAATGGCAGCTACAGGCTGTTCATTACAGCCAGTCAAAGCAACTGTAAGCCATTGTTACAGGAACTCAGCCCGTGAATGGAGCTAAGTCATCTTGACTGGCAGCTATATTATTACTCAGCATTTATATAATGCTGTGTGTAAACATTACTCTTCCAAAAATCCTAAGTTTGAAAACCACTTTCAATCTGAAGCATTTTCAGATACAAAGAACAACAGTACTGGAACAAGGGTGGAGAAGGGGTAAAAAAACAGAGGGTCTTGAACATTAATTTACCAGTCTGCATGAAATACTCCCTTAGCTGAAAAGGGTCACAGATGGTGGCAGTTGGTTTTCAACCCTACAGGTTAGTGAGGAAGAAGAAAAACATTTAAGAAAATTATTAAAGTGCTTGAAAAGAATTAGAATTAAAAACGTTCAAATGCTACCCACAGGTATTCAGCTCAATTTTAGAGAAATCGCTTCCACACTGAAAGTGTAAAGGGAAAAGACAAAGCTGATAGAAAACATGTAGCAAGCTGGCAGGGAGATCTTGGATACGTTATATTCATGTAAGTTATGTTAAGTTAAACTGCAAATTTCTTTAAGCCAAATTCTCTACCACTCTCATTCACATCATCTCTAGAACTCAGTTTCTCAATACTCATTTGCATTACAGACATCAGAACTGCAGAATAACATATTGGTTATTTTACTAATGCCCACATATAACAGCAGCTCCTTTTCAGTTTCCCTACTGAATAAGAAAGGATCATAATGCCTGCTTCATCCACTACCAGTCACCTTCCATTCAAAATCCTTCTATGCTCTGAGGTGCATCCACTCTAACAAGAGAGCCTAATTAAAATGTTCTTGCTTTTTAGGGTACAGTCCTTCATTTTAAAATATAGCAAACCATTCTTAGGAGTATGACTGTTAATTACAAAAACGTACTGAAGGGGTCTACATAGGGTGACATTCTTTACACTGTACTTCAAGAAATACCTCCCTCTGCAGCAGTCTTCCTCAAGGGCAGCCACACAGACTGGTCTGGAATATGCTCTCTTCCACACAGTCTTTGATTTTCTGCTAATTTAAGTAATATTTGTGTATTTTATATGGAAAAAAAAATCAATAGGAAAAGTTGCTCCACTATTGCATCCTGGCCTCCATTTCTTCTTGGAGTGGGAAACAGCACAACCAAGAAGCATAGCTTTTCCCATGGGCTTAACCCAAGCTAGAACACTGAACTGTTGCCCATCAAGTACTAGAAGGCTTTTCTTTATATTCTTTAATGGGATACTGAGGTACCACAGTGTACTGTGAAAGATCACATGTTTTTCCTTTCCCTTTTCTTTCCTTTGAGCTCCTTTGTCTAGCACACTTCTATTGTGCATCTTAATGAGTGCATTCCTGGCTTGAGGCTGCTTGTTGCTGTAACATGCTTCCACAGCAACAATGATTTTTTTTAAAAATGCATGATGAGAAATATTAAATTTCACTTTCACTTTTCACTGAACATCTAACTATTTGCTCTGCAAATACTGTATAAAGTTTGAACACAGTATCACAAACTGTGAAACTATGAATGGGTTGCCTGCTTCTGAACATCTTTTCCACTACAGGACATAATCTTCATGGTATTTGCCATGTTTCTATCTAGCCAAAACAAAATCTAAAGTTATAAAAAGCTGTACACTTATCAGGACCTATCCTTTACAAAACCTCGTTAATGTTTTAATCTCCTACTGCATTCAACATAAACTTCTGTGTTATTGTATATTGTGGGGTGGGTCATCACCTGAATCAGTTTAACCACTTCCTTTTCTCTTTTTCCACCAATTCTAAATTTGAGACAGTATACTTCAGAATTACTGTACCATGCAACTACAGCATCTCTCCTCTGTGTGAATATGGAACAGAAATTCTTAGCCATTTTTGTGGAGTGGAGAATGGTAAAACTACTTTTTAACTATATAATGCAAAGAACTCTATTGCAGTGGCACAATATTAACTACAGAAACACTAGAGGAAGTGTAACATGTTTACAGGCATCCCTGAAAGGATCTAGAGGGAAATTTACTGGTAGACATTACATTCAGGATAGAATGTGTTTATGGCAAATCTAGTTCTCTTCCTGTTGCGGATGAACATAAAAAAAATACCATTAGTTGCTGGCATTGTCTCACTGGCTATCTCATTAAATAAACATAATGAGTTAACATAATATAATACAAAAGTTTCCCAATGCATGAGAATTTAAATGGTATTTCTCTTCACTAATATTCCCTACAAGCACAGGCAACATTGAAAGTTCTCACTGCTAATCACAACTACACACATAAACATAGACAAACATAATTTTTCAGGTGTGTATTAGTTATAGGCAGGTCCAAACAATGCAAGCACAAACACACTAATTCACACTGGTCTTGCTAAAGGACACAGAGGTCCTTGGTGCTATCATTTTCACTTCAGAAGAAGTTGTAGGTTAACTACCCTTCCTGTTCAAAGACTCTAGCTCAAAAAAAAAAAAAGTTAATCACTTTGTACAAAACCATCTTCATGAGGTACAGCAGTCTTCATTTTCTCCTTTCCTTTCATCACAAATTTTATGACGCTGCATTTGATTACTTTATCCTGGAAGAACTGTGAAGTCAAAATGTTATTGTACTGTCCAGGTAAATTAGCCTCCATTCGTGTTCTTGTCAGTAAAAAAAAATCTTTCCAAAGGGCATACAGATGATGATTATATGGAAATAAATCAGTTAAGTATGAGTAAAGAAGGTAATATACTTGAAGCAGGGAGATGGAGTAATAAGAATGATCTTTCTAAACTATTTGACTCTTGCAAGATAAATTTTTAAGACGTTATTGCAAAAACAGACATTTTAAATACTATACTTATGAGCACTGCAGGCTTCAGGCAGCCCCCAACAGTCCTTACCAGCAGTTACACTGTGCTAAAAATAACCAAGAGCTGCATCATAGCACTTCTGCACAGCTTGTGCTGTAGGCACTGTGTGGTCATACGCCTCTCCAAGAAATACTGAAGAATATTTCTCTGCTCGTGGATGCTATAAGATAAGCAAACACCATGCTTGGTTGCTTTTTTGTTTTTTGTTGTTTTATTTTTCTAAAGCAGTAAACTGTATTTTGCTGCTGAGTATATAAGTGAGGAATAGCCAAAACTAGCCTGAGTCCTCTGCTATCTTCAGGACACATGAGGAGGGACCCTGCGGTGAAAAACAAAACCTGCCACAAACAAGGATCATCCCCACTGTTTTAAGTGCAAGTAGAAGTCTGCTGAAGAAACGAAAAAGGGAAAGGCTCATTTGCAGGACAGCTTTATGAAAATTAGAAAGTTTTTAATGCTAAACAACAATTTAGCTGGGTGCAGCAGTAGATAGAACATGAGATGCAATTAACATCAGCACAGGTTTTATGACTAAACACTGCCAGGAAATTGTCACTTACTGGAACAAAATATTAACATGCTGCATACCATAATAACATAAAAACAACTTCTGTTAAGAGACTGTAGTTTTAAATGTTGCAAGTGATAAAACATCCAGAATTGGCCTCCTAGAGCTTCTCAGCACATCTGCCTTGCTTGTTTTTTTTTGTTTGTTTTTACAGTTAAGTTGAAGAATGAATTTTAGAAGGTCCTACTGCCTTGAAAGAGTGGCAGGAAAAACACTGGAACAGAAAGAAGGATGGCAATAAACCTACTCTAAACTGGTTTTATATTGACTTCTTTTCTCCCTTACTTTTCCTATTATTTCATAATGGTTATTGTAACAAATAAGGATATGGTAAAATAATAGTAACCCTGTACGATTTGTCTTCCTGAAGTAACACAAAGTGTAACAAAAACAAAAAACAAAAACAAAAACCCAAGAAAAGTTTCCTCACTACTTCCCTATTGATTTATGTGGCTGCAGCAAAAATCATACCAAGAAAAGAAAAAAAAAATAAAAACAACCAACACATCAGTGCATAAACACAGTTTTAACCCCTTAGGAAAATATGTTTAAATATGGGGCAATGTTAGGGAAGATAAATCCTGACTTCAGAGTTTGGCAATAGCCCCAACAGGATCTCCTCATGTGGCAATATCCCCTTCAGAGAGGCACATAAATACCAATTACTCAGAAGTGGTATCTACCTGTTTGTAGATGTAATTCAGGTCGTTTGGCAGAGTGCTGCTAAGGATGGAATTCATTCATTTAGCTTTCAGTAGATAAGTTCTATCCCAGCAGACACACATAAGCACATCTGGAAGTTGATTTATTCCATCCTAGTGAAATGCTTGCGGCAGCTTTTTATTTTAAAAGACCTTTCTGTGTCCACTAATTACAAACCTAAGTTTTATGATGGCAATAGTAAAGCACTAAAGAGACAAGAGCTTCAGGAGATAGCCCTTCACTCTGACCTAGATTACTGACACTGCAAAGCACAGTCTATTAAAGGCTTGAGCAATTTAAATTATTCATACACCACAGTGGAATGAATGCACAACCTTACAGGTGTCATAGAAAAATGATGTCTAAATCTACATCTGCTGATTCAGGAAATATTGTTTGTGCACTTAAACATATGTCTGAGTCCTGGTTGCTAGGCCTAATGTGGTCAAAATGAGACATGGCACAGACTTCCACCAGAAAATACATCTGTGTCACGCAGTACAACTGTGATACTACACCTCAGACTCCACAGTAGTCTAGTTGCATTAGATCAGTAATACAGCTGAGCAAACTCCTCAGTGTAGAACTCAGGCTCCCAAGTAAGCACCATGCAGCTAGACAGCCTGTATTTTCAGTGCTGTGCTTCTACAGCATGCTCCAGTGCTTGTAACATACTCACATCTCATCCCCAGCTCACCCAGCCACTGCCTCAACTCTCAGTTAACTTCTCTCCTTAGCCACTTGTCAGATTCAGTACATCTGTCCCACTGTTCTTTGCTTTTGAAAGAACATCAGCTCCCTGAGGTTTAATGCTTACCTTTTCACTTCCTTTCAGTCATATAAGCAAGTACAAAGGATGAATTCCCACTACTCTCTCTAATTTTACCAGAACAGAAGCTGATTAATGCATTCCTCCCAGGACCTGTATTTGCTGGCAATTAATTTCAGAAGTTAAGTATTTTCTGGGAGCGAAAACAGAGAAGGCCAGAGCAAACATGTTAACCACAATGTAGGTATCTGGTTGAGGAAAATCCCATTTGCTTAAACACACGCGAAACACTGAGATACACAGCTGGTATACATGCTGTGTGGGGAGCAGTAACCTAATGAGCCTTAGAGATGCACATAAAGGTTCTACATACAGAAAGTTTGGAAGGTAAGGGAAATGTAATTGATGTTCACAGCATTATCTGAACAGAAGTTCCCACGTCTAAGAAAAAGGTCCCACAAAAGTTGAACTTCAAAAAAGTAAAGCTTATGGAACTCCATCTGACAAGGCTCTGGTCAACTGCACTAAAAATCCCTAGCTGACGTCTATAATGGTTTGTTGATTTGTTTTTTGGTTTTTTTTTTCACCTTGTTTTTTTGCTGGAATTTTTTCCTGTACATATTATGTCCAAATGCTGCCACAGTGGAACTGTCTTTTCCTTGCAAAGTGCTCTCAAAGACATCTTGCTGTTTTTACAGAGACCAGCCTTCTCTCTTTAAGAACATACATCGCTGGGGATTAGAACCCAGTGAAAGAGCAGGTAGTATCACACCAGTACACCAAAGCATGTGAATCTCAACTGCTCTATTATTTCCCTGAACTGAAAGATAAAGTGTAGGGAATAATTTAATTTTGTGCTCACCACAACAATGCTTAATCCCGTGCCAAGCATGGCAATCAAGACAATGGTTAGGTTTGATGTAACTTAAGGAATACAAAATAAAACCCCACAAACCACACTCATTCACCTACATAATTTCATCTGCAGGTTCTCAAGATTAGCTCTACAACATCCTATCAGCTTGCAATTAACATTAGAGACAGACTTCAACTCTTAAAACTTCATTTACTGTTGAATATATGAATTTTTGGTTAAAAGACAGCCATCCCACCTAGGAAGATTCTCTTAACTGTAAGATACTTTGCTTACTTTACCACAATATTTCCTAAAGTCTTCGGCTTCACTGGTTCCTTATTTTCATCCAGAATCATCACTGTAAAAAAGTAATATGGGAAGACAACTCCTGTTAAGTTAGGTGGAGGAAAGAGATTTTCGTTATGTAAATCAACTTATGTTACACTTGAGAACAATAATACACCAAGCAATAAAAGGTATTAAGTAATTTAGGAGTACAATACTAGATTACCTCATGACATTCAGCTTGAAGTACAAGAAGCATTAAATAATACTTGTGCTCTGGGAGTAGACACAGAACAAAGTCAAAAAGGGAAAAATACAGAACGGAAAGTAAAAGGCACCTTCATACCAAAAAATCTAAACTTGCATATAATGAAGGATCCTTCAGACACACAAAAAATATGGGAAAAAAGTGTTCAGATAAGACAAGTAAAAAATAACAACTAAGATTACTGGAGGCTCATCTAGCTAATGTGAGAAGGGTTATCAGCAGTAAATAAAAGTGCCTGGTTTTCAGAGGCTCTCAGGAGACTCTGTAAGATGCTCCCCTACCAACAAGAGTTACTCCAGTCTAGCACAAAGACATAAAGAACTTTGTGAATAGCTCAAAGCCGCGCAGCAGGGTAACACTAGAGAACACGAGAAAATCCAGACCTTGGAACAGAAGACTTTTCCCTGGATGACACTTCACATCATGTCTTGATATGGAGTATGTAGTTTTCTGAGGAAAAACACCTGAAATAGCCTCCTCAGTGCAGTCATCGGGGACAATCCATCACAACCACCCATTCTATCTAAAGGCATAGGCATAAGGAAGGAATGGTAGATTGGCTATGGTGTTTCTCGACTAGAGTATTAACTTCGCCTAGATGAGTGGAATTAAAGTGAAATGACTAACTCATGGAAAAAACAGAGAGGAATGGATTTGACAGATCAGGCTGACATGGACTTAAAGAACACTTTTTGAAGTCTGCCCAAGCAAATAAAGCTATGTTCAGTTTCATAAATCAAATTAATACAAATAATCTTACAGCCTGTATTAAGAAGTTAAAGAGCAAATGAGGAAAAGAGGATGACAGACTTCTGCCTAAAAACCTGCTGAGAGTTTTATGAGTTATGTCATATCTTATCTGTCAGTCCAAAGAAAGCCAAATATCTGTAATTGTTCTATTTTTGGCTGAAGCCACTCCTTCAGAGAGAATGGTAGTTTTTAAGTAACTGAAGGGCTCACTGAAAGCAAGAACTCAGTATACAGACCAAGGCAAGTCAGTCACACCAGTTCTACAACTCAGTGAGCTGGAAGGAGTAACAAGAGTAGGAGATCGAAAGAACGAATGGAAATGTAAAAAACACTTCAATGAAAAACAGTAGACTAAAATGAAATAAAATTCAATTTAAATCTTTAAGATTCTTTTCTTTCTTACATCTCTTCAGATGCCATGAGAACATTAAAATGTTACAGTAGGGGAATTTAGACACAAAATACAGTTATACACTCTCCTTTATCTTGCAGTGCTCCCCCCCAGCTTATTTTCCTATTTTCATTATTCAAAGTAAAATGTTAACAGGTTATTTTATCAGGGTAGGAATTCTAGCATTTATTCCCCTTATTGCAAACAATGCATTTCAATGTATTAAAATTTGAAAAATGTGAAAGTAGACCAAAGAGAAAGTACAACTCAATGTCAGATTTAAGGCAACAGAGCTAGAAATTATTATTGTTCCTTGATTCACATTTAAATGCCATTTGCATTATTACGCTTAGAAAACATAAATATAAATGCTGCTTTGAAAGAATTTGGCTGTATTTCAAAAGAAAAGTAGATTTGTAACTTTTTGCATATGCCATAGCATAAATAAAATGTTAGTAATGTCCAAAAAAATCACTACCAGTTACACATATATCCTAAGAATATAAAATCTTTCTTCTAAATGGCATAAGGAACTCTACCCTCTGACACAGTAACAGCAGCCAAAACAACATCAGAACAGACACTGGTGACAGCTGTCAGTACACAGTAATTTCAAGATCTGCTGTTTCACGAATGGCTGCATTACTGAGCATAACTGGCTGCAGACCAATGACTGAAAATGGTACAGTTCTATCCAAAATCTTCAGTGGATTTTAAACTTTTGATTTTTTTCCCCATTTATTGCATACTTCCTCTGTCCTCTGTGTAAAGGAATTCCTTATTTACATTTGATGACACATTTCAAAAAAATACACAAAACATTTTTATATTCTTGCTCCACATACATTTGGCATGACATTTTTTCTAGCATATGTAATGCAATTACATTCTTTCACTCTTCCCTATTTATTGCAACTCTAGACCTACATTTATGGCTTTGTTTTAATGCTGTTTTTAACCTACTGTTTGTCTTCATCCAAAACACAGATCTGCTGAAAGGGGTTATTTTCTTAAATGCTCATTTCAATTTGTATCTATTAGAATGAAAAGGAGCACAGCTTTCTCTGCTCAAGGACATGAGAATCTTTTGGGAAGACAGTTTGATCTTTAAGAAATGTAATTACTTCTTGGACTTCAAGGAGCTATTGAAATCTCTGTTAACATCAGAATTCCCAAGTTTGAAAGTATTTTTGCATTCTTAATCCTGTAACTGCAATCTCTACATACAAATACCTTCCAGATAGCTCCACACTCCCTTTTAATGTTTGCTCATAGCCTACTATTTCTCCCAGCTGGAAATAAATATGCTCTACAACTGCTAGAAGATAATGTGCTTAGCATCCCTCAAAAATGAGTTGACACACCTACACAAATAGGCAGTATACTAGCTTTGATTTAAAAAGGAGAAAAAAAATAAAAGGGGTTAAACTATAAAATTTGAGTTTTCTAACAGAAATTTTACAAATTGCTTGTCAGTTCACTAGTGATACGTCTGTAGAAGACACTGAACTTACACTAAGAATTCTCTTCATACACTTCAAGATAATTCTCATACAAAATTGTTCATCAAAATAATAAATGAGTCTGAGACAATTATTTGATGAACATCTCCCAAAACAAAACTATTTAGGCTCTGAAAATTGATAACATAGATGTGAGAGAACCCTCAGAGTACAAGTTAAAGCAATTGTTTATCTACTTATTTCCTCTTCTGCTGATAGTTATTGCTAGTATTTTTCTTCCCAACGTGCCAATACATTTTACTGCTGCTTCTCATTTAATTTGTGCAATTGTAGACAAAGCACAGTATTATTTTCCTATCTCTGATATATCTAATTTAGAAATATTTGCTATCCCTTTTGTATAATAAAGGTGCAAGTAGTTGATCAATGATTTTGAGAATTAATCTGAACTTCTATGTACAGTCACATTTCATAAGACAAAAAAAACCAGAGCTCCTTGTTACAGGAAGGAGGAAAGCCTATTAGCAAGAACATAATATGCTTTCCCTATGAAGTCTGAAAACTAATATGCACAAAAGCAATATTGCTTTCTAGCAGTACTTAGTACAGCCTTACCATTGTATCCTGGCACTGGTTTTCCTGCCTGTCCAGGTGGAGGCATTGTAGAGTTCCCCAAGCCAACACAAGATGCAGTTATTGGAGAACCAGATTCTGTTAAAGGAAAATATGTCAGCTAAGATTGCTCTTACTATCATTTAGTATCTATTGCTTCTAAGTTTTGCTTCCAGTTCAGCACATAACAATTAAAAAAAAATAGAATAAAATTCAAACGCCAGACAAGCAACAGGAGAGTTCAGAAGATTTGTATGTGTTATATGACAAATAAGTACAGAAATTTGCATTCTTCACGTGGGAAGCTTATCCATGACACAGTAGACAATCCAAAATGAAAACCTTCTGCAAGACACCTGTGGCTTATTCCGCTATGGCCACACCACATCAGCAGGAAACTGCCTACAGCAAAGCCATGATAAACACTTTGCATGGTAGATGCATTTCAGTGGTTATTTCACAAATCAATGTTCAGTTCAAGAAAAAACATCAGCCAATTATTGGTGGATTATCTTATCACCAAAAGCATTATTAAAATATCAGTTGTTCTACTGAGGTATTGAAAAATTCTACCAATTCTGAGGTCTGGAAGGTTAATAAATGCAGAATATCCAAGACAATACTGGTCAAGATGATCATAGAAAGGGTAGCCCCTCGCAAAAATTTACTGTAAATAATGCAGGTAAGTCGGGAATCTCTCTTTTATAATCTTGGACTTCTCCCTAGTATTTCTTGGTGAGAACTACTTCAAGTAATGAAAAGGCTCAAAAAGAAATAAGGTAATCAGACCAACATTTCATACGCTGCCAAAATAAACCTGAAAGGAATACTCTAAGGAATGAGAAAAAAAACTGCTGCAAGACTTTGTGATCATAGTCCTGCTGTTTTCTACTGCTGCAACCTAAAAACATCAAAGTTTCACTATCCACAACATTACAGGTTTTGTTTGTGCTTGTTGGTTTTGTTGGTTTTTTTTTTGACAGAAGACAAATTTCTCCCACTTTTTGAACCTTTGAAAGATATTCATTCCTCTAACTGCAGACAAATAATCTAAGCATTTGTACTATGTACCTCGGCCCCCTGAGAGGAGCCCACAGAAGGCAAGTAGGTCTGCAATCCCTGCCACAGTGCTAACACAAAACCTTTTTCACACAGCATGACTATCCCCTGGAATGCCTACACCTCCCTAATTATCCTCACAGTTAGGCAGCTACAAAGTCCTCCCTTCTCATTTGCTTTTTTTTTTTACCCTTAAGAAAGCTCAATTTCACACAATGCTGTAATACTAGAAGAGTTATTATATAAAGAGGAATAAAGAGCAATTAAGTCATTCAGTAGAATCTAAGTATAAAAAAAAGACCAGCTGTTATCCTTCCCTTCCTTGTAAGAAAAAGAGAGAAATTTCTTTTAAGTGTTTCTGTAACTCTGAGCTGTAGGAAAAAATAAAAACAGAAGTGTCTAGGTGGCTGTAAATATTACCAGGAATACAGCATGGCATGAGTACTATAGAAAAGTAGTATTACAATTCTGAAGAAGTCCCAGCTCTCAGGTCAGTTGACCTGGAATTCATAGTCCACATCAAGCTCAAGCTTTGGCACAACTGAGCAGGTTTGTGTTGATCTCTGTATTTATCCTTGATCAGCACAGCCAAAGATATTTCCAGTTCTCTTGCATTAGAGGTCACTATAGTTGTTTTTGCTGTGAATTTTCTCAGCTTCCACTATTTTCCTCTACCACCTCAGAAGTTGTTAAGTACTATTCACTGCCATAAGAACAAGAACAAAGCTGCCACAAGTTTCTGTAATTTTAAGTTAGGTGTTAGCAGGTAGCTGAAAATCCACGTTAACATTGCATGGTTAAAATAGGGCCTAACTCCAACTGTGGGACAACCCTCAATGTCAATACAGGTAGGCAAAAAAGCTTACTTGGGTTGTTTCACATCTCTACTGCTCCATTTTTCTACACAATGCACATTTCCCATGCAAGCACCGATCCTATTTTCTTCCAAAAAGCTGCAATTACAGAGGTGACACATCAGCAAGATCCAAAGTAGACAGTCAATGATCATACTGCAGAGAAACCCACAATTTTTTCAGCAGTTTCAGAGCTCTATTTTCTGCTCAATATGAGTAAGCTGTTGACCTCAACTTTTCCTCCTTTCCTGAGAAAAGAATGAAGAACAGTATATTCCTCAGTGAACTGGAAAAGACAGTAAAGGAGCCAGTTTATTTTTTGACAGCACTAGGCGCAAAAGGACTCCTAAGTGTTATTCTTTACATATTTTATGTCAGGAACTAAAAACCACACTGTAACAGATCAGCAGAGAAAGACATTCTATAACCAAAGCACAGTAATGAGATTCACTGCTGAGTGAGAAGGATCAGTGTACTCTGGTGCACCAGTAAGATTTAGCACAGCTCAGGAATTGACAAACACATCTAACCACAGAGCTCTCAATCAGAAAACTCTAGGAAGAAAGGCACAATTTCAAACTGTCAGATTTCTAAAAATTAGTTTGGCTTTGCTTGGCTCTTCCATACACTGCTAATGAAAATTACGTGAACTAGAATGAAAAACAAGTCATACTACTTTGTCTGTGCTTCTGCTATTTGGAAGACAGTGAATAGGACTGCATACGAGTCCATTTACTGTTGATGCTTGCTTACAAGTTCAAAAAGACCTATTAAGAAGGTTTTAAACTGTTGCTATGTACTCCATTTTCTCCTCAATTACCAGTGGATATACATAATTTTCATATTTAGTACTGCTATATGCTGTGCATTCAATTCCCACGGCTGAATTAAGACTTCCTATATACAAGAAAAAAAAAAGTTTGTTGGTGCTTAGACTAGATATTAATTAAGAGAAGACATGCCAGAAGTATTCACTCTTTGTGTTAGGCTAACAGTTTCTGAATGCTAAAAATTCTCTTAGAAAGTAGAAGCACCAAGAAATACTTTCAAAGCATAGCATGAATCTTTGTGCTCAACATTTCTTGGGAAATCAAAATCTATCATTCAAATAGGATACTGGATTGAAATATCAATTTCCCAAGCCTATCAGAAAACTGCAACTGCTTTCCAGGAGAGCATTCTCATCAAGGAAAAAAGAGCCTGACTTGAAAGCAGAACTGAATTGAACATCCTGCTGAAAAAAATCCAACGTTGTTCAGGAGAAAACAGAAAAATAACTACTGATGAGGAATCTTCGTTATCAGACACATGTAATACAAGTATTGTGTGGGTTTCTTAATATTTCCAATAAGCAAAGCTGCTTAGAGTCTTCAGTTTGAATTTAAATTAGGGTTCTCTACAATTAAAGTCAGGGTCAACACACAGGTCACAAGACATAGATCAGAAAGCAAAATTCATCAGTAGGGTGAAAAAGAAGGAAAAAGAAGGATAACACTTGTCAAAAGGGCATTATACTCTACCCATCTCTTATACCAGGTTTCTAAATAGGCAGATACCTATTACTTGACTCTCACTTGTTTATACTTGCAGATTCTCTGAAATAAACGTGAAATGTCTTGACAGATTTCTAGTGCTGAAGTCTTTAAGGACTTGGATATTTCCAACGTTACAAATACAACAGCAGATCTGTCCTCCTATCAGCACACGTTTAAGGAGCAAACCTACTCCCTACGCAAGCAAGTCAGCAATCCTCTGGCTGGGGGAAGGCTTTTCAGAACAACTGAACCATAAAACCAATTTCCTTTTTGCATAACACCTTATAATGTGACGATGAAACAGCTATTTAGAAGAGCAATGTTTCACAACTAGTGTGTAACTACATTCAACATCTGCTTTGAGTTATAATGGAGGGAATGTATCTACCTCTGAGAATAATGAAAAGCACTTGGCTGAGATTCACAAGACAGAATCACTGAGAGATTGCCTTAAAATTGTAGTTGTTAAAGTGTCCCAAGTCCCTCATTACATTTTTATTTTCCACATAGGGGCTGATCTAAAGAAACTCGCTCTCAAATTTCCAAGAGGTGACTCTTCATTTTATCCTACTCCACATGTACATAAAGGACATTATTTTAAAGAGATTTCAATATTACTGAGTTATATTGGACAGCTAACGGATAGTCTGATAAAGACATTAGACTAAGTGCCACAGATGCAAAAACAAAGAGTGCTTTTGCTTACAAGTACCAAGGGAAGTCTGTATGGGTACACCTGACTTCTTGCATAAGAATGGTTCTATCTTCCCCGTGCCTGCCTTGAAGAAATCAAGCTCTGCCAAGTGATGCAGACCTACAGCTAATAAGTTCTGTGCCCAAAATTTTCTTACTAATTTGCAGTGCACATTCAAGTTTAATCAAAATAGTGTTTCAAAATAACTCAGTTTTCAAGATGAAAAACATAATGTATCAGCAGCATGAGTTGCACACGACAATTCCTAAGCCATGTCTCATGCTCCCGAATACACTATAATGTCACACTGCCGAAATATTTTATTTTCTTAAGTTCATCCTTCCAGAGAAAATACTCTGTGTTCTGACATTAATATTTGAGTTTGAGCCACACTAAGTGACTCACGTGAGGCTACCTGTTTTTGGCTTGTTAGGATGCAAGAGGGAGCTGGCAAAGGTGAGGAGCTCTTATGGAGCAGGAAGCCAAATTAAAAGGAGCAACCATCATATATTAACACATCAACAAATGCAATAAATGTAATGAACTAAATTCTTACTGTGGCAGTGCTGTTTTAAGCTGTTTCAGCCATTCTCTTGGTACATTTGTCATTTTGGTTTAGAGGAATTAAGGGAATTATGACAGCTGAAGACTACACAGATAAAAATGGAGATAAAGGTCTGTGGAAGGGAGAAAGTTTAGGCAGTACTCCTAAACAAATCTATCCAACACAGCAAGAAGGCAGCTCTGAAAGCTCCCTGCACATGCTCCATGCACACACTGGTCATTTTAGTTATGCCAGAAAGGATGGAATTAAGAATTCATTCCTTTAATGCTGGAAAGGAATATGATTCAAGGGACAGACCATCAAGTATCCATACATACCTCAGGTTCTTCATCCTTCAGCATCCAATTGTGCAAAAGTATCAGTATCCCAGGCAACTCTTCATCAGGAAAACCCAAACCAGTTTCCACGTCTCCAACTCACTAGCACTAAGTGGCTTCACTCGTAATTAAGCACTGTTAAGTCATAATAGATTCTAGATAGCCATGCTGCAGGGCTTGTAGGCCAAACATCACTTCTATCTTATGTTTAATGCTCTTGGAAGAGAATTTCAGATACTTTTTGTACAGTACAGCTGAGTCCTTGCTGAAGGGACTCAAAGATATCAACTGTCAAGAAGTTTTCTTCATTTTTTTTTTCCCTAGAAGAGATACATTCTCTTCAAAGCTTCAGGTCATGCATAAGACATATTAATGTACATACATACCAAGGTTTCTGGTCATTCAACTACAAATACTCTAATCCTAATTAGTCACCATCATCAAAACAAGCAGATGACACCTGGCTACACTTATTCCAGAACAATATATGGTGAAGCTGACAGGTTGGAAGATGCCAATGAAGTGTGATAAGATGCCAGGCTGTCAGCTGTAAGACTACCAAAGAAGTACACAGTACAGATGTATCCATATCATCAGTGCACACTGATACGCAATGATTTTTATCACCTTCTAATGGTAAAAACCAGAGAAAATTACTTTTCCAGATTTCTGATAATCATGAAATTCTAGATTCATTTTACCTACTCCCTCTTCATTTTGTATAGCCCTATAATCAAATGAAAGAAAATTCAAAAACAGAGCTTGTATTTATAGAAATCCTAATCTTCTTTCCCAACTTAACAGGGTACTGTAGCAAACTATAACAGAGAAATGAGAGAAGTCTTAAGAGAACAATGACTGAAAAATCTGGACATTGTAAATTCTTAAGGATTCCTCAATTCAGTTTTGTCAAGTGTCAGAAATAAAGCATGAACTTAAATTCTGTTCACACCATTATCCACAACAAAGTTAGGCTAAAGACAGTGATCTGTCATCTCAAACTGTGAAATGCTTTGCTGACTGCTACTGAAGCTTCAAAACTCAGTTGTGCATCACTTTGCATTTAATTTCAACCTGCATTTTGACGGATGCATAAGATAAGCTCCTGAAATGTGATAGCAATTATGATTTATTTTTCCTCCATCTGTCTGTATTCTTTACTTATGCCTTGTGAATTAAATGCACACAAAATCAACACAATGCAGAACATCAAAATACAGTGAGTAGTAGGGGTCTATCCTAAAATCAAAACCCACAAGAAATACTTTGTTTTAGGTGAGGTACACAAGCTGAGCGATTTGTAACAAAGATTTCTAAAGTTGTCCTTATTTCATAAGAAGCTCTACAAAGTCTTACAAAAATATGTAAAGGTAAGGTGAAGTACATAGGCAGTAAAACAACTGGAAAGAAAAGGTCATCTAAGACTTTCTTGCTCCAACTTCAGAGACACAGCCATACCTAAAGCACAGTCTTTCCAACAGTTGCCAGGCATTGTGATTAGGTTCATGTGGCCGATCAGAACAATCTGTTACCTTGTGGTGGGATGGTTGCAAAACATGTTTGATTATCTCACTATTATTTTACAAAACAGAGCGTAACACTTCTGTAAGATAACTGCAAGCCTTGCAGAAAAACAACTGTGCTATTCACCTCATCCAAGTAAAATTAAGTCCAATCTTTCCCACTGTGTTAATTTCTATGTAGAACCCTAAAAACTCTGCTTAATTTTCACTTTCTCTACTCAGTAACTGTCTTGTATAAAATACCAGAAAACTTCATGGAAAAAAAACACACAAATAAGAAATGAACCTGTTTCTAGAATGGTAACTAAGGAAAACAAGAAGACTTGTTAATTAAGCAGATAGTCCAGTACAAATTTGCACAATAAAACCAATGCCTAGTACAAAAATTTGCATTTTTTTCTTGTTACAGCCATTTGCTGTTCATTATTAATTGCCAATTTAAGTTTCCATTATATTTTATATTCTTTATTGTATAGTAACATCAAGGATGCTTAATCAACAGCAGAGACATACTCTACCGACACTATAGAAAAAGAGTTTACTCCCTGAAAGGCAGCACACACAAAAGAGAAAAGAGGCAACAATGTGACAGCCACATTCATTTTAATTATCCAAAACAGGAAGAAGGATGACTTTGCATTTAAAATGCACAACTGGGCAACCAATTGCAGAGCTGACTTGAGCTGATATAAATACACATCAGTGCAGATCACTGTTACCATTCTGCATCTTGGCTGTACTTTCCCATCTTTCTTTTTTCCAGCACAAACACTCCCATGCTTTTATACAGAACTGGATGACCTGATGGCTGACCAGGTTAGTTCCTGCCTGAAACTGCTCTCTGTGCAGACACACATGTGTTAGGACTGGTCTAAAAGAAACTATGCAAATACATTGCCAGAGATAAGCTTCCCCTTTCACTTTGCACTTACCATTCATTATACCACACACAGAGCTATACAGAGCCATGCTATTTCTTTCAGTATGTTCAGTTTAAATCAGGAATAGGATCGTAACTACTGTCTCCCCCACAATCCACATTTAGTCTAATCTTTAACTCAAGATATCACTTCACATTTTGAATGTCAAATGCAACACAGGTACACGTTTAAGTGCTTTCACTAAGTGAGCCATTTTTCTGGAGCAGAGCTTTATCAACAATTAGCTTTCCCAAAGTTCACGTAGGTGGTTATCTTTTTGGTTTCACTTCACATCCAATTGCAACCTGCAGCTGTGCTGATGTCCCACCTCACTGGGACACAATTCCCAACCTTTGTAAGTGAATATAATATTATATTCCATGTTGCACTAATTAAAATATATTTTTAAATGAACAAGCAGGCATTCCCGTACTAGGAGACACATAACCGTGCTGAGAATGACAGCTTTAACGCTTGTTTCCCCAATCCAGGAATTATCACATCAGTATTAACTGTGGAGCCATCATAACACCCATACAACAGCAGCTGTGTGCAGTGAGCCAGAAGCAGAGTACTTCCCTCGTTTCTTGCAAATGTACAGAAGCAGAGGAAAACTAAAGCCTTTTTTAAATCTGAAGCCTGTTTCTCAGAAACATTCCATTTTGTTTATGATTTTTTTCCAAAGCACCTGTGCTTCCATGCTTATTTTTAGAATTTCAAATCAGATAAGAAACAAGCAAATTTTCCAGTATTTTCTAAATGCCTCAAAGCACTTGTAGGCATAATGCATCTGTTACCATGAATATATATTACACTTGTGAAGGCCAAATATTTCTTGTATGGCAATTCCATTGTTACGTTCAATCCATTCATTTAAATACAAAATCTACCCTCCAAAACAGTAAAACTCCCTGGAGGCTTCCTTTCACAATTCTATCCAAATACAGAACACATTTATGAACCGCACTGTGCAGGGTATTGTACACACATACAAGTCCTCTAAAGATTTCAAAGCACATGCAAACAACATCTCTGGAACAGTTAGCTATGTATACTAATTAGCTAAAATGTTGGTTGGATTGTGAACATTATTAAATCATCCAAAGGAGGAAATAACTTTAGTTTATCAAGAACTGACAGGCTAGTTACAAAGCACCAGAAATTTATGCATTCATTCTGTAAACATACCAGGCTCCTTTGCCTCAAAACAGTAATTTGTAATGTACATTTTATAATTTGCTGATAGCAAAATGACAGGGTTTTTGGTCTTGTTTTGAAGATGTCAGATAGCATATCTAAAAATGTCAGGAAATGCAATGAAATATAATATACTTTCAGATCCAGAATGAATCTCAGATTTTTATTTTCTTTTTAATGTAATATTGTAACTGATAACATGATGAAATACTAAGAGATGCATGGAGATTACAGAAAGTAATTACACATCTCAGTGCTAACCATTTCCTGTTTAATCATTTTGGGAAATCTTAATATATTGTATGCATGATAATACTGCCAAGATGGAGAAGTCAGATAAAATCACCACTGTGAAATCCCAAGCTATTTTTCCTATATCAGGGTTTAACATCTTAGAAACTCCTCTCCCTGCCTTCGCCCAGCAGCCTTGAATCTCACAAAATGCACAGGATTCATGCAGCTTATTTCTAGCATTCCACAGTTCTCAAATTATCAGAAAAGAAAAAATCATCTATTTTACACTAATGAGGGCTTTATTCTCCGAGCAACAAAAAAAAGCAGTTGCCATGCAACAAGAACGATCAGCAACCTATAACATCTTCACTCACATGCAAACTGGAGGTGCTGTCACAGCTGGTCGCTTTCAGGCACTTGAGACTGCACTACTCTCACTTAACATATTATCTTCTAAGGGTGTCCTCACTTCTTCATCAATGCACGCTAAACACTGTTCATGGATGAGCTCTGTAATCTAAGACTGCTTTACAGTTCTATTTTCAATCATCCCAACCGTATAAATAAAATTTTAGGAAGGAGAAAAACATGTTTAACTCTTCATACATATTAATGAACATCCCCTGGCCGCATGTGGAAAGACAACTTGAAGTGATTAATAAACACTGAGAAAATGATGAAAAATGGGAACAGAAAAGCTTAATACGTACTTTCTAGTTATTCTTAATTAGAAAGTGCCGCCAGTGAATGTAAGACATAAAGCTGAAATTGTAGATCAGATGGCACACCTGATATGGAATCCCTATCAATGAAGAAGAGATGTTGACCAGTGGGAAGAGAATAGCCAGGAGGAAGAGAGAGACTTCCCAGCAACTTAAAAAGACAAGTGGGGCATGGTCATGTTTTTCTAATAGAAGGATATCACCTGGGAAACTACAGGCCTGTCAGTCTCACCTCCATCCCTGGAAAGGTGATGGAACAGCTTGCTCTAGATGCCATCTCCAAGCAATTGGAAGAAAATGTCATTAGGAATAGTTAGCATGGATTCACCAAGAGAAAACTGTGCTCCACCAAACTCATAGCCTTCCATGATGGCATGACCAGGGGGGTGGATGAGCAGAGAGTAGTGGCTGTCGTCTACCTTGATTCCAGCAACATTTCTGATACTGTCTCCCATGACATCCTGACAACAAAGCTGAGAAAGCATGGGACAGATGGGTGGATGGTGAGGTGGGATGAGAACTGGATGACTATCAGAGCTCAGAGGGCAGAGCTTAGCAGTGTAGAGTGTGGTTAGAGGCCTGTGACTAGCTGTGTTCCCCAAGGCTGGTGCTGGGTCCAGTGTTGTTCAATAAACTTGAGCATAAGAAGCTCCACACCAATATGTGAAGGAACCTCTTCACAGTAGGGGTGTCGGAGCACTGGCACAGGCTGCACAGATTGGTGGTGGAGTCTCCTATGGAGACGTCCCAGACCTGCCTGGATGCCTACCTGTGCAACCCAGAGAGTCTGCTTTAGGAATGGGTTAGACACAACAATCTCTGGAGGTCCCTTCCAACCCCTACAATTCAGTGATCATCTGCTTACTGGCTAGCCACACCCAACATGCAATCAGGCTTTTCTTTTTTTTTCCCCCCAAGCCACAAGACTTCCCCTCACTCAACCAGTACCATTTTGCAAGCTGGGATGTACATGTGGACTGTGGTCTCCCACGTTCCATGACAGAGAGAAGCTGCTTCCTCCACTCTCTCCCTCCACGTTTGAGTGGTAATATTACTGAAATACTGCGAAAGAGAGGCACCAAATGCTTTTCACAAATTGGCTTCTCCAAAACAATTCAGCACAAATTACGTGGCTCATTAGAAAATAAATCCCCATTTAAATCCATATCACTTCTTGAAATTGCATTAAATTACAATAGAGCAAATGTTCATACTCGTAAGGACACAATACAAACCTCTACACAGAAAAGTTAAGAACGGCCACATTTCTTCTTTTTTGCTACATGAACACCTGTTACAAACCCAGTCATCCAGAACATGATACTCTAAGGCCTCTGCAGCTCAGGGATGAATATCTTTCTGCATGGTAATTTCCATATTAAAGAACTGCTCTGTAGAATACCAGTTTCCATCAAAAGCAAAATATGATTCCAGTCTACAAGACACAAACATCTCTAAAAAGCAAGAACTCTATCTGTAATGAGGTACTGATACCTTAAAACAACAGCTAGAACCCTGAAAGCCATCTCTTTCATTTGAGTTCTGGATGCTTTGGCTCCATAACTCCACAATTACATCACTGGCTATTAAAAAAAATAAATAAATAAACTAGAGAATCGACTGTTGTCATAAATGAAACAGCAACTCTTTAATTTACCTTTCCTTTTGCCTCTTGCTCTGACTAGAGAGCATATCTGCACAGCTGAGATTCATGCAAAGCAGATGACTGAAAAACAAAATGGGGAATCCAACTGTCAAACACAGGGACATGAAGTCTGGATAGACAAGCTTATTCTGTAGTGGAAACCTAGAGAGATTACCTAACAGAATTCATTGCAAAATCCACCTTTCTGGAAACGCACAACAAGATTCTGCACGATGTTGCCAAGACAACACAATGGAAACTGAAGACAGGGAACCAGAACATGCTGCCTGGAGATGGTAATAAACTCTTCACCTTAAAAGACTGTGGTAGGAAGTAATTCATTGAAGTGTGTTACAGTGAGTATACTTAACTATGATTCACATTTTTCTATACTGAATTCAATGGTATAATTGTTTTGTTTGTATACTGCTAATAAAATGCCAGTAAGACTATTACTCCTGCGGAATTACATAATATCTATTAATAAAAATTATATCAACATAGCAGTTGCATGTTTTAGAGAAAATATACACACAAGAAACAAAGACAATATTAGAAGTGATAGAGGAAATTAAGCGTGCTACAGAATGTCAGGAATTCCTGACAGAGTACCCAAGATCTCATTACAGCATACACACACCAACTTCAGCAGACATAATGCAGCAAGCACTAAGTGATTTCTGTTATAATCCCCACTGCAGACACTCATTCTTTGTTGGATAAGGCAGCTTATTTCCACAAAAAACAAAAACATGAATGATCTCATATTTCTGCCTATTAGCAACTTCATGGTGAGGACAGTTGAAGGAAACTGCATCCTAACATAAAGCATCCAACTTGAACCTCCTACACTTGCATGCTCACTAACTTAAGATTCCCACTGTATAAGGAGCACACAACCAAAAAAAAAAAAAGTGAAACAAACTTAATGACTGGGATTTCATTCACTTCCAGTATTATGCCTGGATTTTTAGGTTTGGTTGTATTTCACCTGAATTTTCCCACGTTATCTTCAGAGTAACAGAACATTTTTATTTGAAAATATCAATAGGAAAAAAAACCTCTTCACACCCTATATTTATTACGAAGAAAACCTAACCTGCTAACATCTGAAAATCTCAAAGAAGATGTGGAAGACTCATTTTATTCATTTCTACTACAAATACTGAATAGCTACCATGAAAGCAGCTAGGGAAGTTTAACACAAGTTTTCAGAGTCTGTCTACTTCCACAGCAATTTACTCTCTCATCACTGTTATTTTTTTTCTTCACAAATTCAAAGCTAGATCCAAAATCCAAACTCACCTTTCATTGTGTATTTAGGGCTGTCCAAAGAATACAACAATTGGTACTGTGTTAACATTATTTAGGTTATTTCAATTAGATGTGGCAGTTTCTTGTTGATGTGTTTAGCTGGAATATTGAAAGAAGCAACTGCATCATTTCCTTAAAACATCAGTACACTGAGAGATTTACAACAAGGTCTCAAACAGTCTTTTCTGTTCCCCTTCACAAATACTCAAAATATCACAAAACATGTAAATATGACAGGGAAATTCATCTCTGAGCAGGAAAAACTGTTTTCTAATGCTGGCTTCTTGAATGGCTTAGGGCAAGATACTTGTCTTTCTCCATTTAATGTCTGTCAGATAGGAACAACTTTATTTACCTCTCCAGGGTGTTGAAAGAATTAATGTGCTTGCATTTGCACAATTACTCTGAAGATAAAAATGGCTATTTAAATGCTAAGTGTCATTTCATGTAAGGAAGCAAAAAACACCTGTGTAAATCCAAGATTATTTCCTCCTTATGTATAGATGAGCACAGGATCTGAAAGTGCTGTTCTTTCTCCCATTGCCATGTCTCCAAAGCAAAGAGTAAGTGCTTAGCAGCTCTTACTTCCTCAAATCTCACCTGCCACTTACTGATCCTGTGACATACACTTCACATCTCTTACGATGTGCTTACTATACTTGCAACACAAAAAGTCAAATTAAAAAACGTTATTGACGAAGGCATATGGACACAAATCAAGGACATAATCAATCAGGTTTTTCTGATCTAGTCACTTTGAGTCCCCTAATTAAAGCCTTCCTCCCTTTCAAAGTAGTATTTCAATTCACAATGATTTCATATGGTCCACACATCTTCCAGACATAAAAATCAGAGAAAGCCACATTCAATGTTTTTGTCCACACTCATCTTTTCTGGTCTCAATACGCAGTAAAGGAGCCAATAGCTTTGAATTAAGATCATAGACTAAACAAGTAAACATTTTCCATTCCTTTCTCTTTTTTTTTTTATAGTATGTTATCATGTCAAACTTTTATTTCCTGTCACTCGTTTGCCTCCACGTAGTGATTCAGTCACTTCTCAGTTCTGCAAAGCTCATCTCCTTCCTACTTTTTTCAGTCATAATCAAGGTATTACTCCATCTTACAAAAAACACTAGTAATTAGATTTCTCTTCTCCACCAACTTCTGCTCAAGCCTCACTTGAAAGAATCAGTGACTGATACAAAAACACAAAAGCAAGACTACAGCACTCAGTAAGAATAAGATGTCACCACTTCTCAGTTTTGCAATGCTCCTGCTTTAAGAGGAAACAGACAAGAGAAACCATCAAATCTGGGAATATGTAACAAATTGCTATATTGTTAAAGCTCAAAAGCACATTCACATATATAAGTAGGTCAGTGTCTTTCAGCTTGGGCATAACAAAATAGCACCACGTACCCCCAGGTGCAATTTCATGAAAATAAAGAGTAATTTGGAAATATTAATATTTTTACCTTATCAAATAAAAAGTATGGAACTGAACCATTTCAGCACCTCTACCCCTCCTGTTCTGCCTATCCTTCCTGACCAGACAATGGCCCTTCATCCCAGTACTCCATCCATTTGTCTTTAATTATACAAGATAAGACAAAAAAAAATTAAAAAATAAAGACCTGAAAACTTCTCAAAATACTAATTTCTCTATTATAAATTAATTACACTTGCAAACATAAAATTACACTTGGAAAAATACTAAAAATACAACAATACCTTTGTTTTTCTACAGTTTTTAAAAATTCTGAAGTCATTTCTCAGACCACTTCCAAAACAAACCCCACATTTCCACATTTTTATGTTGAATTAAATGAATAAAACTTTTTTTTTCGTTCTCAGAGTTAGGACTAACTATTTAAATGTTCCTGGAAATACATTGTTGACCTACCTGCAGACTCAAGAACAAGGCTGGAAAACATCTCATCACCAGGTTTTACAAACAGTAGTTTAAAATACTCACCAGTTTGCCACCAGTGGTCCAAGACAGGTACCTTGAAGACTTTTTTGGACCATTCTAGTGTGTCCACATCACAGTGCTCACCAGCTACAAACAATGTCCTGAACCTTTAAACAATATTAAAAAAGAAAAAAAAAAAGAAAAAATATCTATCTTGATCTAGACAGGAAAGCAAGGAAAAAAATAATTCAATTAATTCAACAAACATTTGTGGCAAAGAGAAAAGGGGAGGGAGGTCTGCTGCTCTTCATTTACTCCACCCCACTGAGCAACAATTAAAATCTAGCAATACTAATTTACATAATCTGATACATCATGTAAAAGAAGCTTTATTTTCAGAATTCAGAGATCTTGGTAGGCCAGTGGAAATCAACTGTGAATAGAAGCAAGGAATATTTAAATAGTTTATACACAATCTATGTAGACATCCATCAAGAAAAACAAAACAAAACACAATGCAAAAAAAAAGAGATATCAGAGAAAATTGTGAAGAAATATGCAGAAGTAATACAAAATTACTGCAGCATAACTCTTACCTCTAAGTTCTTAATAATCTGTCCTTAAACAGATCTTAATTTCCTCTGAGTTGAGTCACCTTTTTATAAGCCTTTGGAAATGAGTTTGGTAGAGAAACAACAGCAGCTAAACCCCGTTTCCCATACAGACAGAGGCTATTTACATGTAAATAAAAAAAATGATCATGCAATCCTACAAGATAACCATCTCAGAACAATGGTATTAGAATTCAGCCTATTTGGTTGGATACTCTGAAGCAACTTGGGCAGAAAATAGATGCAACACCTGGCGATCTAGACTGATACAGTGCTTTTTCGTACCACTAAATTAGGCAATACTACATACCTGGGCAACAACTCCCTCCCAGTCTTAATCATCACCTTTTATCAGATTTCTGTCACACTGTTGTCCTTCATTAAGCACTACAAATTGATTTCACGCTTTGTTTAGTATGATAAGGTCTGCTGTCAACTGTAGCTTTCTTAAATATGATTATTACTACACAGAATTGGGATATTACAGTGCATTACTGCATGCTGCAAAGGTTCTGATCTTACTAATAGTAGCACAGCAACATTATTCCTTTTGTAGCAGATTTTTTTCATTTCTGATTTTGTTCCAAGCAACTTAAAACCCTGTTAAAGGGCAGTTAAACTTGCAGATACTTACAACACCAGCCAAAGATCAACACTTTATAAAAAAGTAAAGAACGATTTATTATCTTGCCATCACACCACCTGGAACAGCACCCAGGGATATCCACTCTCTGGGCAACACACATCTTTCATGTAATGAAGAGTCACCAAGGCTAGAATGTGACACAGAACTAAGAATCATAGCATATCCTAAGTTGCAAAGGACCTGCACGGATCATCAAGTGCAACTTCTGGCTCCTCATAGGACCACCTGAAAAATCAAACCCTATGTCTGAGAGTCTTTTCCAAACATTGCTTGAACTCCAGCAGCTTGGGGCTGTGACTGCTGCCCTGGGGAGCCAGTTCCAGGGCTCAGCAATCCTTTGGTACAAAACCTTTTCCAAACACCCCAGCTGCCCCTCCCCTGACACAGCTCCATGCACAGAAAGCAAGTTCTTTCTGAAGTAAACCTGAGGTCTTACTACAGCTTTACATGACACAGCATATGCCCACCCCCATGAGCAATGCGTATATAGACCACGTCTAAGAATATACAGATGTCTGGTCACAGCTGGGGGTGGTCTCTTCCTTGATGCCAGATCACACTGTGTAGGTGAAATGGAAGACATATACACATAGAGGAAGCAGAAAACTGACTTCATGGAAGCCTGACACCATGCTAGTCAAAATTCCTGCTCAAAGGAACAGTCTTCCAACAAGTAAGACCGGAAGTTACTCTGGAACATCAAACAATGTACAGACAAAAACAGACAAATTCTTAAAGCAAGCGTGTAAGCAAGCAGCTTTCACGTCAAGGAAGCACAGTGTTTTCTGTACTCATAAATCTGCACCATTTGGTAAACTGCCTTCCACGCACATCTCCCACATTAGAAGATGATGATTTTAATGAGTGTGTCCCCAATTAGAATCCCAAATGTATTCTCTTTGAAAGCACAAGCTAATGCTGATAATTACAGCTAATAGCTAACTGGGAGCTGTAACAGATAAAACTTCATGATAGCAGAGAACAAAACACCATATAAATAAAGCCCACAAATATTACTTTCTGAAAAGCTTTTTAAGACTCATGTTTACATGCAGGATACTTCTCCTAAGCATTGCTCGATTTACATGGTATTGAATATTCTGTAACTAGGCATATTAAACAGAATGTCAGCTCAGATGTACAAATTTAACTTACAAGTGTATTAACTTTATAAACTTCTAAAAACTCTGACCAATGTGCCCTTGATTTAAAAACAGGGCTAGCAACAGACCAAGAACTCAAAATAATTGCCTAAAAAGTTAAGACAGCATGCTAACCCCTAAGCCAGAAGCAGAATTCCTCCTTTTGAATTCCCAGCTTCCATGATCAGGCCTGGATCCCCATGCTCTAGAGCAATCCCATGTTGTAGGAAGAACAGGGAGTAGCTCTTCAGACAACATACCATACAAATCTATCACAGGGAACACAAGAGCGAAGTGCCATGAGCCTAACAAAGCATAAAAGCTACAAATTTATTTTCTCCTGTCAAACTGTATATGGCAACAGCTATAGCATGTCCCACTGTGAACACTTTTTTTTAACAATCCACTTAAAACTTCAAAGCATGTCAATGCACCTATTATGGCAATCATCTATCACCACAATGCAGTTAATGGGGTAGAAAGATCTTAAAACCTCTCTGTTAAGTAAATATGTCCCAAGTTGTCATTCTGAAAATCAAGATTTTAGGCCTTATTAGTCCAGTGGAGTGCATATGAAGTGCTAACTCATGTAGGGGACAGATGAGCATTAGCTGTCTTGGCACAATCTAAGTCATTCAAAACAGCATGCACATTTTGGTGTCAATCCAAGCACAAAAGAAGCCACATATCTAAACCACTAACCAAAAGCAGCAAAGTTCATATGTGTAATAATCTCAGCTACACTCCTCTTGATTAGAAGATCATAAAAGTGTTTTTAAGTCTGGAATGCATACATCAGTTTTTCCTGGCAAAGAAAAATCTCTGCATCATTTTAAGTAAGCCTGCCTTTGCTAAAAAAAAAGCAGTGAGGAAGGTTAATTTATGCTTCTTAAGAGAAACTTGATGTTTGGATGACCAAGTCAGAGAGCCTGAATACAAAAGCAGATCAGCTCTTTCTCCCAGTGCAGGTTAAGGGGAGCTCCACAAAAGCTCTGTTAGAACTCAGCTCAAGACTCCATGAGGAATAACCATATGTGATCTACAATAGCACAGAGTAGGACAGTGGCAGTAAACAGCATTCAGGCATGTACTTCAATTGTCCTAGATTCTGAGCTTTAATCACATCTCTAGCAGCACATGCAAGACATGAATTTTCTGAGAAAGAATTTCTAACAGATCTGAATTTGCTACTTTAAATTTCCTATCCCCTTGTTCCTGTGTTATAAGAAACCAAGAAAAATTTTCTTGCTTGTTCCTGTGTTTTCTTCCTTGTTCCTGTGTTATAAGAAAGCAAGAAAATTAAGATATTAATATCTGGTATCAGACATGCTTCAGTCTCCAGACACTCTTGATATAAAATGGCAGAATACTCACAATTAAACTAAAGCAAAGAAAGCCAAGCAGACTGTGGAACACAAGCTACAAATTATTACTACTCATATTTTAATCTAATCTGTTGTACTGCTACCCAATTTCATGTTCAGCTGTCAATCATTTGGAAATCAGACCTAACCAACTCAAGTAGTAAACAAGTCAATTAAAGGATGTGATTCCCAACAAAGAGAGCTCATGGATCGATGCCATGGAGTTACCTCACAAAGATATTAACTAATTCCAAAAGCCAATGAGCCAGGTACTTGCAGGTCACAGAATTTGGGTGTTAGCTGATTTTCAAACACAGCAGTCAGCAGTACAATCAGCAGCTCTGTGTGTCACCAAAAACCTGATCTTCAGATGCTGCAGTGGCTGAACAAGGTTTTTATCCTATAGTACTGCATATCAAAAATATCTTTTGCTGTTGAACATAACCCATGTTTAAGACATACATGATTTTTCATCTCAAAGGCCAATGTTAATGTAAGATTCTAAAAGCCAACATAGAATTTGAAGCAGGCATGCTATAAGCTTTGAAAACGTCATGTAACTTAGCTGTCAGTGATGCTAACAGTTTTAGTTTTAACAGGGATTTATATAACTTGTTAGTTCAAAAGAACTGAATTCTGCTTATCATTCAATTCACTCCTGTAAATCAAGTACTCCTCTGTGCACTGATAGCTGGCATTGCCTACCATGTCCATATCTTATCTGCAATAGTTCTTTTTCAATAGGATTTTTAAACAAAAACACCTTAACCCACAGCATTTTTTAATCTAAGTTTTCAGGAACTACATGCACCACAGTGGACCAACTTTCAGGAATGCAATCCCGGCTATGGAATTTTGAGTCTCTAAAGTAAGTAGAGAGATTTTATCCTAGATGGCAAAAAGACACTCCACTTTACTGCTTGGTACCAAAAAACAGAGAATAATGTTTCACAGTGCAGGAAGTAAATATAAGCCTGATTCCAAACTGAGAGAATATTAACTTGACCTGGGATGGAAAAGTCCATCCAAGAAAGGAAATTTTAAGTCCTATGCTAGACTCTATTTCTAAAGAACTGCAGTTTTAGTTTTAAAATAACACACACTAACTAGCTGGATGTTAATACTGAAATAGTTATAGAATAGTCAGACTCATTTAAATACCCTTTCCAACTCAGTAATATAAGCCACAGCATCACACGCAGCCAAGTTAGACTCACAACTAGACTTTACAGTAAGATAGCTCTTGTCTAACACTGAAAGAGAGGCATGCTGAAGACTATCAACCTTCCAGTACTGTACTGGTAGTCAGAGAACTGTTACTGGCATTGACTATTTACCTGTAGGTGAAAAAGAGTTTGGATTTCAAATCTAACTGACTTGCCAGTTCATGCTGAATTAATTACAAGCAGACTAAAACTATGCACAAATGTAGAAGATCACAAACTATGCACTGAACAGGAATGACAAAACATCTCTTTACATGTGGAACAACTGGTATCAGGTAGGGGACTCTTATTTGCCTGAAATTCTTCATCAAGAAAATTCAACAACTTACAGAACAGGGTAGCAGATTTTCTACTCAATTATTATTCTAATTATATGGACTAGCTCATTTTAGACACCACCTGAAGAACTGCTGAGGAACAGCAATTAATTTTTCTAGAATGTGAACCACCTTCTTACTACAAAAGATCACAGAAGAATAGGGCTATAGGGTTTCAAAATAGCTTTGTTCCTCATTTCATGGAAAGGAAACAGTTGATAACAGCACTTAAAAGAGATAGAAGAAAACTGGTAATTAATACCTCAGGAATAAATCCAGCTTACTGAGACATAAACATAAAACTTCTCAGAGTAATTAAGAAAGTGAAGGTATAATTAAGCTATGCAGCTTTGCATCTTCCTTTAACTGTGTAGACAAACTGTGATAGATTTCTCAAGACTGACTACTGCCCAGCATCTCACATGGCCCTCATCTGATGCTAAGCAAACTATTCAACTCCGAGATTAGATATCATCCAAAACCACATATTCTTAATTTTTGCCATATGATACTGAGCTTGATTTGTAGTACACAATCACAGGTACATCAAGACAGTATGAGAAGCACTCTAATCACATAATGTTAATAATGTATTTTAACCATAAAAATGCTAAAACCTCTGAAATAGTGGTAGTTTAGTGGCTTAGGTTGGGTATGCAAAATTAATAAAAGCCTTTGACCTTAATCTCCAACAGCTTCCCATCTGCAAAATACGGATAATACCACTCTCTCATCTCACAAGGGATTTGTAAGGGATTGTAACTCAGTCACAATTTAGAAGCATGGAGGTAGCATAGTGATAAACACTTTGAAAAACAGTATGAAATAGCAGTACATAACTGTAATCAGAAACTAAATAATGGGAAGATAAAAATATATTGACTAGCTTCTGATTAAATGAACACCAAAGATCCTGTGTGCACTCAATGAAGTAGGAAGTTATGTTGGAAAATGATACAGGACCATGTAATCCAAGACTGTATTACGGGGTATAAGCAGAGTAGAGTAGAATCAAGTGAGCAACCTTAACTCACTGAGAATTCTTAACCTTAGAGTCATCTTTTTAATGGTAATTAAAGTCATGTTTTTAACAGCTTGTCTCTCCTCCAAAATATCAATAGAAATGAACAAGCAAATATGTATACACCTAAACTGTCAAGAATACATTTGAATTCTACTATACAGGGGTGGACAAAGCCCCAGACATTGCTATTCTTAGCTTATCCAGTCTGTTTCTGTAAGAAACTGCATCCAATGTATCCTTAGTTCACCTTTTTAGAGAGTACTGTTTTCCCAGGGCTGCCTCAGGGTCCTGCTGACGGATTGCTCTAATTGCAGTTGGTGAAGTAAAGAAGGCAGCTACTTCATGCTCTGCTAGCACGCGGAAATAGGCACCAGCATCTGGCGTTCCCACAGGCTTCCCCTATGGAGAGAATAATTCAAAATGTCACAGGATAAAAATACTTCATAATTCCTTGACAGTTCAAGGCTTGAACATGTAACAGTAGCAGTAGCACAGCAACAGAAGTGATTTCAAATAAGACTTTCAAGAAGAATTTGTTAAAAATAACAATAGAGTATGTACATTCACTCAGAAAGATATATTTCACACGCTTTGGGCACAATCTCTTAAATGACCATAGGATGTAGCACTGCTACTGAAAAAACAGGACAAACTGACAAAGGAAAAGACAGCTCAAATAGTTGTTATTACACTGGCAGCAGAGGGAGTAATGTCTATGTCTATCCTTACTGAGAAATGGGCTGTTAAAACACTAAGTCCCAGTGGACAACAAGGTTCTGGACATGGTGGCATTTCAGCTATAGCTGTGCACAGGACTACGTGTCACCACACCAACTTTTTGTTACCTAGAATTTTTTTCTTATTTTTGGAGAAATTCCCATTCAGCTGCTTCCAACTGGCTTCTGGGCATCTTAGTGCTGCTGCTGCAAATGAAGACAGGAGAGAAGCCAAAGACCCCTTTACTGTGTTAGTTTGATATCAGACGATGTATTTTGGGTAGTGGGTTAGAGATTGCAAAACTATACATTGTTTTTAGCTACAGGGCATAGTCAGGAAAATTGTAAACAAAAGTAATTGGAAGTGACAAATTGTTCACTGGTAAATAATAATAAAAAATAATAAAAGCAGTTTTCTGTGGTGCTCCAAACATGAAGCATACAAACAACACAGGAAAGACATAAGCTTTTCACACTGCAAAACCCAGTTTTGTCACTGCTTTATACAAAAAGCCATCAACATAGAGAAAGCTTCACCACCGAAAATATCACCAACTTCACAGCAGTTCACCAGACATAATAAATTTACACCTCTACCCTCCTTGCATAAATGCAAATTTGGAGTGCATCCTTAACAAGTGTCACTCACATTTGTGTATTTTATTACTTTCAAGAGCTGCAGGCACAGATTTGGATTCTTAGCCAGCCATGGGCAGTACAGTCTTGACATCGGCCACCAGAAACTCAATGTATTTTTTTCATTTAAAACAGCAGATTTGCAATAAGACAAACACAATACAAGAGTTTAATAGGTCTAGTGAAAAAAGTAACATGCAAAACTCTAATACTTCAACTTGCCAAGATACCAAAAGAACACAGACATCTAGACACCCTGAAGAATTTACTAAATCCAGTATTTTATTCCAGTAAGGCACTAGTAACACAGTAAACACCTTTACAGAAAAACACAAATCAAGTTTGTTGCCCATCCCAACACTGAAAGCCACCCCCTGCTGAGACACAGCTTCCCAGGAATTTGCCCTTTCCCCACTCCCAAATGCCCTCCCCATTGTAAACCCTGGGTTTGCCTGGTACACAGCTGCAAAAGTGCTGAGAAGCCAGCTGCCAGATTTCAAGATTGCAGGACGACTGAGGTGGGCTATATCCCACTGACTTCACTGCCTTACAGTGAATTACCACTGGAGAATACACTGCTGAGGAAGCAGAGGATGGTTACATAGGGGGAAAAAAAAAAACAGGACAAACCAGAAGATACAACTGAGACTTTTTCTAAAGAGTAGAGGAGGTGATGAGAAGCAAACAGAGAATAAAGACAACCAGGGAATCATCAGTGACAAAACCTCTGTTCCGCTAACAGCCTGCCCTAGCTTCCCAAAAAGGTTGAAAAAATAAGTCCTTTTTTCCCTCTCATACAACAGTTTCCAAAGAAAATTCTATCATCAGATTTTTTTTTATTCTTAAGTCTTTTTCTTCCACACACCTTCACCCCAGCTTTTACATATTCAAGCATCCATCAGCATTTGTTGAAGAACCCCTTTATTCAAGGTCATACCACCTCCATATAACACTACACCTGCAGATCTCCAACCATCTGCTTAAGAATTCAACCCTGCATCACTAGACTGAAACATTCCAAATTTTCATTAACATCTCATCACCTAATTATGTAAGTGAAACAGTAACACTTGTAAACAGACAGAAGAAATACAAAAAACTGCTGGACAAGGTGAAATTGGTTATTCTGCCAATAATCCATAGCCTGTAATTTTTAAGAAATGAGAACTTCTAGAGCCCTTAAGAGCTCAGTCTCTGGCCCTGAGTACACCCAACTCCCTCCTATGGGTTTGGCTACAGGCGCTCAAGGCCAGGTGTGTTATAGTCTGGCTGTGTAACCTCAGATGAGAGAGCTGGGAAAACAGCAGTTGTAAGCAACCTCCCCTTCTTTCAGAAGCAGTTTATTCTCTAACCCTCCTCCTTGCTCTCTGCTTGAGCCTCACTGCAGACGTGTCAGGGCCTGGGTCCTGTAAGATCCATGTGTCCCAAACCCTGACTTGAGGTATGGTTTGGAGAAGGGCAATTCTCAGATCTAGCTGAAAAACAAGTAAACAAAAGAACAAGAACCTCATAAAGAAAGGAACAGAAAATTCCTCTAACCGTCAATAAGACATAATTCCCAATAAAGAAACAAAATTGTCGTTTAGGAAAAAAAAAATCTGTCCTGGCTATAAAATATTCTTAGTGATTCTGCAGGAAAAGCTCTCCAGTGCCTTGGCAGCTGGTAACAGTCTAGCAAATGCATAAACAAAAACTGACATAGGCAAAACAAATCTGAGACACTGCAAATTAATTTCAGAGCACAAAAACCAACAAATAAAATTGCGAATGAGAGTTCTCATTTATCATGCAAAAATTGTAAGCACTGCAAGATGGCATGAGAGGTTTATTACCACATACAACTTTGATTTTAAAAAAAGCATTATAACAAAATAAAGCACGGGGTAATGGAATTCAGAATATGGTGACATATTGCTGAGTCAGCTGAAGAGTGTTAGCAAATGAGATGCCTCCATTGGTTTTGCTGGGATCAGTTCAAGACATGAACTGTTCCATATTTGCACCAATACTACAGATGAGAATTTATTAAAAATTTGCTGTCAGTAGTAACTGGCTGGCAGGAGCCAAGATGACAGTAATCAAGAATGAGGTAGTCAGAAGGAGAGTGATCTGCTTCACCTGATTTAAAAAGAGAAGTACAACAGGCACTTCTTTTATCAGCAAGGAGGATTCACATAGAAAAGACTTCCTTTTAATAACCTACCAAGAGACTCAGAGAAAGATAGACAGATAGGAATGTCTTTCTTTCTGGAAGCACCTAGTTTGAGCATGCAATTTATCAAATGTCTACCAACTGAGCAGTCATCCTCAGGCAGAATGTGTTGATGGATAATGCGTGATTATGAAAGAAGATTCATAGGCAGCAAGAATGATCAAGGGGATAAAAAGTTCTCCTGTGGAGAAAGTCAGAAGCCATTGGGGTGAATTGCTTAAGAAAAAAAAGACATGTTAGAGAAGAGTTATTGATGTGGAGTTGGGTACTTTATTATTACAGCTCAGCAATCCCTTTTCTGCCATACTCCTAACAACAAAGGTCTACTTGTTTAAAGATAAATTCCAGCTTATGAGGAGAAAATTATCTTTCTTAGTGAATATCATACATGGAACTCATTGCCACTTAAAACCTGCTGATACCAGAGATAGCAGGATTTAAAAGGAAACAGAGGTACTTCTCATGCTGCTGCTGGCCCCACTGTCAAACTCCCACTAAGGATCTGAGATGATGCATCCTAGTGAATTCATTCCACAAATACAATCAATATGGATGATGGCAGAAAGATGAAAGTGGATGAACTCCAGATACCATTCTTTCTTTCTAAGCTGATGGATAATAGCTTATGGACTGTAACAATTCTGGATGCCCCCACATAGCTAAGAAACATGCCAAGTGACGGCAAGTGTAATCCTGGGCCCCTCCACTGCTGCTGCTTTGTAGGCCATAGATTTGTTTCAACAGCAGTGACTAGGAGGAGCCCCAAGTGAGCTGCGGGGAAGAGGTTCCCCAGGCACAGCCATGTCCATCCTGCTACTGCTCCGTGTGGGACTACAGCTCCCTCTCCGTTCTAGACCATTGAAATCAAGATGTTACAGTGTGCCTCCTTGGCAGGTATGGGCATCATCCTCTTTCTTACCCAAATTCCAATTCCTGAGCATCTCAATAGATACAATCCCGCCTGCATCCTGCCACTGACAGGAGTAAAGGTAGAAACTAGACTTTCCTACTGTCCCTTTGCTTACAGCTTGGGATGCAATCCTCACAAGCAACCCAGAGCAGGCTGGGAGGTTTCAAAGAGCTTATTTATACCTAAAGTTTGTCACACCTTAGAGAAAAACAATCTAGGACAGATTTAAAAAAAAATAAAATACTTGCTGTATTCAAAGGAATTCATTACTGTTCTCACACTCCTAACAATGGTTCTATGACAAGTAAAAATTGAAAGCATGTAGTTATTTTAATAACTGCTATGGTAACAAGTTGTCACCTACTAAGTAATTTAAAAATAAACAAATCACTTTAAGTCAGTCCAGTCTATGCACAGCAGTGGCTGTCCTTGGGCAAACGTGCTAAGGTCTTTTCTTCTCCTTATCTAAATAACATTGCTGATACTCCCTAGCCCACAAGCTGCCATTAGGCCAGGACAAACTGACTACATATTTATGAATATTGACCATTCTGAACAGAAGAAAAGTTATATGGTATCCCTTTTCATAAAGGGATAAAAAGAAGCTACTAACATTATTAATTATGAACATTTTGAATGCTGTCTGAAGGCTTGATTGGTGATATCTTAGAGAAATAAAAATTTCAAAGGTACTACTACTGTATCATAATGATCTAGCTGAAGGCAAGACCACAAACTGAGATGCGCAGGTCAACTGGATACTAACTCTGCTGTTTCTTTTAATATTTACTGCCAGAGCAATTTTTATTTTGGAATATAAAAAAGTAAACATCTTAAATTCAGAGGTAATTTTATAATTACAATAACCATCCTGATCTCCACACACTCACAGTGATAAAACTCTAAGATCATATACAAAATCATGCATCTGCTAGAATGGAAACCTCTTTGTTGCAGTTATTCTCTTCTGGCATCTCGTGCAAAAAAAATAAAAAATCATGCAGACCACAGTTATCAGTGGTCAAGAACAGATACTGTAAAACTACTTAACTCTCCTCTTTTCGTCTGGTAAAATGACATTTTATCCACATTATTTTCCTCTTCCACTTAACTACAGAACTGGTGATAAGATAATCCCTTTGGAACAATTAATTAACAAGCTCAAAAATTAGAGTAAAATAATTTAATATTCATATATATCTAATATAATATTTAATTCTACAAATGTGCATTTCTGCTAATTGCTGAAGCTTTTATCCTTGTTACTCAGAGTGTCAGAAGAGTCAATCACTGAGGTTTCAAGTCCAAAAATTGTATCACTTCCATACCACTGCAGGTTTTTATCCAACTAGAAAACGCAATTATCGTAAAAGAATAAAACGTGAAAAGGAATACAAATCATTTATTTTTTTTCCTCTCATTTTTGTGCTGTTTATCTAATGAATGCCATTTTTAACTGCATATTTGTAGAGATTCTGAAGATCTCTACAACCTGGAAATGAAATAAAGATGGAGATGAGGGCTGTAAGGCACCCAACGTCAGGTTAATTGTTTGAGTCATAAAATTTTCTTAGAGAAGTGTTTAATTTCGTTCTTTTCTATATATATGTGTTCAGAGCCTCAAAAATTTCTTTATTAAAAAGCAAAGGAGCTTAAAAGAGGTCATTATTCATAAACCAGGTTTCTAAAATTAAACATAATTAAAAATCATTATGAGTAGTAGATAGAGTTTTCAGTTATGTTTCGTGTTCCATTTGATTAAATGCACTTAGAAATGTTAAGGAACACATACACAACATGGAAAATAAGAGATTAGTACCTATATATATAGATATACTTACATGGCACGCAGGTTTACCTTTATAAACACACATCTGCATATGAGAATGCAATTGCATGACATACACTGACATCACAAGGACCAGCTCCTAGAAGCTATGCTGGTATCTCTCACACTCATATACACACAAACAAGAAATCACTCTACAAATCTTCAATCAAAACAGTCAACTGTTTACTATCATGTACTGCAAAACTAGAGGCAATCCAAACTGGAATACTATTCCGCATCATAAAATTAGTGATCCATATTACAGCTGACTTGAGTATGTGCAGGCTTGTACTGTGCTTCACATAAAACTTGTCCCTCAAGGCTGTTTTGTCTGCATACACCCCTTAGCCTCAGGACAAACTTGGTCAGCTACTCCCAGTGTAGGAATTTGTCAGTTTGGCACTGGCCACCGGAATGCCCCAGTCTTTGTCTTAAGAGTGAAGCTCCACATTCCCACATGAGCATATTTTAATTTGTCAGCAGCAGTGATGATGAGAATTGTTTACTTTACAATGCTGCACAATTCAAGCAGCTGAAGAGACATAAGAACATTTATCCTCTTAGTTTCAATTAGGTATTTTTTTTTATCAATACCATATGTTTTTTTCTTACTTAGAACAATAATGAATTCTAGCACCAGTGCTGCTAGCATTTCCCACAAGTTGTTTGCTTGTCTACGTCCTAACTTTGCCCAGACGGTCTACCCAGAATGGTTATAAGAAAGATTTCTAGCTTGTGTGGAGACAATACATCAGAAATGAAACTTCACATCTATTCTTCCCAACACAAGAAACATCATCAGCTGAAAGTTCAATACAAAACAGGTAGCATTTGTCTAGATTATATTTATGTTTCATAAATGTTGAACGTAACATTAACTCTGACCACCTACACAAATAATTCTTAAATTCTTGCTAGCAAAGTAGATTCCAGACTGAGTCTCTCAGTCCTTAAATATAGCCTATAGTAGTGTCTACACATCCTCTGAAGCCTTCATTTCCAGAAAATGAGACAAGGTCAAAATAAGTAACAGCATTTTGCTTAAGGATACTGAACGCAACAAGATTTTACAGGGATGTTACACAGTGTATGGATGTAACAGAATTACCACCTCAGAGCAGTGGAACAACGGGAACCTTGTGGGACTGCAGTACAAAACACACTGTTCTTCCTCACCACTCCACCTCAGAAAAACACAGCTGAAAACTGCATGAAAAAGGCCTGTATGCAAAGCTTTAACTCTTACTTTTTCAGAGCCAAAACTGGCTTCCCTTCATCACAGTTGTCTTCCTGCAAACCCATAATACTCAAAGGAGCATGCAGATTATCGTCTCCACAAGAAAAAGTGGTCTCTGTGTCTGTAAGATGAAGAACGATGCTGCAATTTTTTCTTTTCCTAAGTAGCAACACAGAGAACAACATGACAAGTGCCACATCTGGGATGAGCAAAAGCACAAAACAGCTGTATAGCATGTACGTACCTACTGCTAAGTGTCACAAAACAATCCCTGCATCTGGAGTTATTTCCAAATTTGCTGATGTACACGAGCACGTGGTTATTTCCTCTGGACACTTGTATACATAAGAACATATTAATTACTGAAAACTTCTTTAATTCACTTCCCACATAAAGACGTACTGAGTTACTAGGGAATCCTGTTTACAAAATTCTAACATGAGTTACAGATATTCTCTCACTTAAATGTACCTCCCAAACCTGCCCCTCTTCCTTTACTCAGAACTTTGTTTCAAAGCAGTGGGACTCAGTTCTCTTTTTAAAAAACAGAGAGCAACAATACCACTAATAACTTTTTAGCCAAAGTTATAATAATTATATACTAATATTACAAACTAATAATTGGCTAAAAAGCTCTCAGAAGTTCCCAGGTGACCCAATTTGTAAATTCACAGAAGATGACATATTGAAGACTCTTTCAGAAAGAGCTAGGCATATGTAATACTCAGAAACTCGTTGCACAGTAGATACTCACTGTCTCATATTTCAATAATGCACTCACTTCAGGCTTTCACACTGAAAGCTGACAAAGGAAGGAAGTCAGTAAACTTCTGTCCACAAGGCAAACTGAGTTGAAAATCAAGAATGACTTCTTTTTTAAAGTTTCCTCCGGTTGCTGCAGTCACTGACTGGGAATATTAAGGTATGAGATTTTCTGTGTCTCAGTTGTTTAGGGAAAGAAACTTTAGTTTAGAAAAAAACACTTGCTTTGCAAGCCTACTTCCCAACAAGATTATTGAAAAATCAATTCAATGCCTAGAAGCTAAAAAAATGAAGTTATTTGCCTCAGACCTTACAGTTCACAACATGATATGGAAAGAAAAAAAAACATTCTTACAAAAGATAATTTTCTGTTTCAAAGAACAGATTAACACATTACCTTTAGGTTCTCAGTGAGAGAGAAGAAATCACGAAAACCACAAAGACAAAACCAAATTCCAAAACCCACTTCTAAGATCTCAAAATTCACTTGAACTCTAAACACTGCATTTTGTTTCTTATTTCACGTTTTTCCATTATAAAAAGGATAAATGAAAGAGCAAAGCATTAAGAGTTGATAGATAAGCACAACCTACTGTTTCTGTGAGAGACAACCAGCCCTTTCCCTACTACAAGAACTAATAAAACAACTTAGCATTGTGTGAAATAACATGAATAATGTGAGTGCATATGGTATCACAGACTGTTTACACAGCAAGTAGTAAAGTGAGTTAGACCAGATCAGTAGATCACAGTATGTAATGCCAATACTCTTTACATCTTCCATTAGATGCTAACTGAGGTTTATTTTAGACTACCTTTAGTCTTGTTCACTGGACCAAAAATGCAGTTCCAAACTTTCCAATTTAAAGTTATCCCACAGATCTTCACTCCTTTGGCTGAAAGCTCTTCTAGGAAGTGTCATGCTGACCCTTTCCTCTGTTTCTTGTCTATGACAGCAGCATGTCAGTTCATGTGGCCAGTAGGTACTGCCAGAAAGTTTCTGCGCCCCTCCCCCCCCAACTATGGCAGCCTTATGACCTAAGCATGTGCCACTGCCTTCTTGCTAAGAAGGGATTTAATCATTCCTGATGTTCTTAGTGCCAATGACTACCATGAAGGATGCTGCATACCCTTGCACTCCAACCCAGAAAATAAACCGTGACAACAATGCAACAGAGATCTAATTTAACTTTGATTTACTGAATGCCTAATGGAACTGCAATCTATGTCTACTCATTTAAATGATTCTGGGCTATCTGGGCAGACACTACAAAAACACCTTCTGAATTCAGTGTATCATTTGTTGCTCGAACAATCTCTGAGGGCATCACTGAGATCTTCCTTCAGACTGAAATACTTCTGCAGTAAATATATACCCACTTCTCTGCTTACTTTGTCATGCATGCAGCAACCAGCAGTGACACAGTCACAACTTACCATTACCCCTTAGATCATAGGTTCATAAGGTTGGAAAGGACCTACAAGATCATCTAGTCCAACCATCCTCCTATCACTATCCCTTCCCAACTACTAAATCAAATCCCTTAGCACCTCATCTAAACGCTTCTTGAACAGTGCTAGGGATGGTGCCTCAACCACCTCCCTAGGCAGACCATTCCAGTGCCTGACCACTCTTTCAGAGAAAAAATGTTTCCTCAGGTCTAATCTAAATCTTCCCCGGCGCAACTTGTGGCCATTCCCTCTCGTCCTGAGGCCATTCCCTCTCGTCCTGATCCACCCTTCATATTTGACTGCAGTTGAGTCACTTAAGAAAGAAAAAGGTAACAATGAAAATGCAGCTTTTCAAAAAGAGACAAAACACTCTCACTTGCGTTGCATCAGACATTCAGTTTCACAGAAAACATCTTTGAGAAGGACCTCAGCTGCTGAAAGAGCTTCAGCTAATGACCCTGATGACCATAAGCACACAAGCCTCCACAGGCATTCTATTACTTTAATTCATTATTACATTCCTGTTAATCTTCTGCTCTCTTCTGTACCTCGAATCACTGTGCTTTCAGCAACACGTTCCCAGTGGACAGCAGAACATTCCTGCACTACATTCTTGCACAAAGGCATGGGGGCACAGTCCCCCACTCTAACAGAAGTGATGCTCAGGTCTAGAAAGTGCTTATTCACAGCAGGGAGCTACAGCAGGGAACCCAGACTCCTTGCTCTGTCTCCATTTCAGGAACCATCTTCTGCCTTGATGCAGATCCAATAAGCTCTGGAGTCTGTAGTACTCAGCTTTCACTCTCCACCGCATCAGGGATGAGATTACTTCTCCACATGCTACCTAAGCTGCCCACAAAGCTATTAGAAGTGGCTCAAAAACTAGATTTGTACAATAAGTTAGTAACAGAAGAGGCCAGGCCTAATATACCATGTTAAAATACCGTAATTTTTACATAATCTGAAAATAAAAATATGAAAGGAAAACAAGATTCCCTAATTCCAGACCACACTCATTGTAAAAATGTCCAAGTTGATAGTATACACTTACCTCGTACAAAACCGTAGAATTGCCATGAAGAAGAGGCCCATAGCAAATGTAAGAATGACCAACGACCCAGCCTAAATCAGAAGCTGCCCACCACACCTAAAATGAAATAAAAACATAAGAAAATTGGTGCTGTTCTTAAGACAAGTTTCAAAACATTTAGATGGCGTTTGAGTAGAATTACCTCACCAGGTTTGAGTCCATACACAGCTGACATAGTCCAGTTCAGCATAACTGCATAGCCACCTGTTGGTCTGATAACACCCTAAACGAAAATAATTTGAATTTGTAAGATCATTTAAAGAACATATGTCTGCCTTCAATAACATTTTGAACAGACTTAAAATTGTCAAATTCCAACATTTCTCACTTAATAAAAGGATTCATTCCTACAAACACATTTCTGCTAGCATTCTCACTGAATGAGAATTCTCTTTTCTTGGGAAAAAAGAAAAGCCAAAGTGCTGTGATAACAGTTTCCTGAAGACAACTAATAAAGACCTGAGTTGTCTCATTCATGTTGAATACAAATATTTAGTCAATATACGCTGACAAAAAAAAAAAAAGATATCAAGTCTTTACCTTTCTTAAAGATTGGTCACCTAAACATTAGTCATCTGCTTTGAACTTGTCTAGTCTCCCCATGTCAACAGAGCAATGCCAAAGAGCTACCAGCACCGGTGCTTATGTGTTGTATGTGCTGGCACTTGCCTAAATAACTAGGGTAAATTACTCTGTGGAAATACACCCCTCTTTCTGTACTGATACTTTCAAGCCCCTTCCAGTAACCTGGGGAGGCTAAAGACACATTCAGTCACTAAAATGGAGATTGCTGTCACGGATAATGGTTAGCTAATGCGACTTTCAGAAAGCAGATTTCCTTTGTTAGTCTCAGTTTCTAACTTAGTCTCTGCTCTTGAGAGTTTTGTTAGGAGGGTATCGTAACTGAACAGTCCGACTTATGAGACTGTAAGTACTAAATCTTACCTATGAACACGTGATACTGCCTCCAAATTTGTGACAGTGAAATCACTGCTGGTGAACTATACTCAGATCATCATATACACTTCAAAAAGAATTATAAGAACCAAACAATCACGCAGAGCTTGATTTTAAACATAAATCATTAAGACTAATTGACACCTGAAAGCAAGCATTTTCAAACAATGCCCTTCTCAATCTAAGCCTTCATTTTCATGGGAGTTATAGACTCAGAACTGTTCAGAAAAATAAGCCTACAGAAGATGCCTAATTCCATTTAATCTGTAATGTCATCCATTACATCTTATCTATGGGAAGATTAGCTAATACCTAAGTAATGAATAAGCAAAGACTATTCAGCAATAAATGTCATCATGGAAGTGATATATTAACTAATCTTGCCATTAAATACTCACTCTACATGCATTTCAGTTAAAAATACAGAAAATATTCATGAATAGAAGACATTCTGCTATCCTCAAAGACTTATGCTGTACAAACTCTTTGGATTAAATAGTTTATTTTTATATTAATGCTATTTAAATAAACATTATTTACACCTAGACACTGCCTTTGAAGTAGAAAAATATGAATAAATGAGATCAAAGCATTTCTAACACTGCTCATCATCTTTAGCACTGTGCTGCAGTAGATATTTTCAACCTTTTTAACTAAATACTTTCTCAAGTGGAACTGCAAATAGATTGGCCACAAACAGTCTACAGACAGTCCTTTACCTTGGGCAAGCCTGTTGTTCCAGACGTATACAGAATATAAAGAGGGTGGTCTGAAGGAACAGAGACGCACTTATAACACTGTGCTTTTGCAAGCTCTTCTTCCCAGTCAAGATCACGACCTGGGGTAAGGGGAACAGGGCCCTGCCAGTGAAAAACAGAAAAGTGTCCAAACAGAGTAAGTGGGTAAAAACACGTATTATTCACTTCTCTGCACAGTAGCATCTGTTCTATTTTCATAGATTCATAGGTACATTAGGTTGGAAAGGACCTACAAGATCATCTAGTCCAACCATCCTCCTATCACCATCCCTACCCACTAAACTACTAAATCAAATCCCTTAGCACCTCATCTAAACACTTCTTGAACAGCGCTAGGGATGGTGCCTCAACCACCTCCCTAGCCAGGCCATTCCAGTGCCTGACCACTCTCTCAGAAAAAAAATGTTTCCTCAAATCTAATCTAAATCTTCCCCGGCACAACTTCTGGCAATTCCCTCTCGTCCTGTCGTTATTTATCAGGGAGAAGAGGCCCACCCCCTCCTCACCACAACCCCCCTTCAGGAAGTGGTAGAGCGCAATAAGGTCACCTCTGAGCCTCCTCTTCTCCAGGCTAAACAATCCCAGCTCCCTCAGCCGCTCCTCATAAGACTTGTGCTCCAGACCCCTCACCAGTTTTGTTGCCCTTCTCTGAACACGCTCCAGGGCCTCAAGGTCCTTCTTGTAGTGAGGGGCCCAAAACTGAACACAGTACTCGAGGTGCGGCCGCACCAGAGCTGAGTACAGGGGGATGATCACCTGCCTGCTCCTGCTGGCTACACTATTTCTAATACAGGCCAGGATGCTGTTGGCCTTCTTGGCCACCTGGGCACACTGCCGGCTCATGTTGAGCCGAGCATCAACCAACACCCCCAGGTCCTTTTCCTCTCTACATTCTTCAAGCCATTCTGCCCCAAGCCTATAGCATTGCATGGGGTTATTATGGCCAAAGTGCCGGCAAAGGACCCGGCACTTGGTCTTATTGAACCTCATCCCATTGAGCTCAGCCCAGTTGTTCAGCCTATCCAAATCCCTCTGAAGGGCCTCCCTACCCTCAGGCAGATTGACACATTCTCCCAACTTGGTGTCATCTGCAAACTTACTGAGGGTACACTCAATCCTCTCGTCTAGGTCATCAGTAAAGATATTAAACAAGATGGGCCACAATACCGACCCTTGGGGGACACCACTCATAACGGGACTCCAGCTGGACTTAACTCCATTAACCACTACCTGCTGTATCATACATAGAAAGTTTCTCCATAAGATACAAAACCAAACTACAACACATACACTCAAAACGCTACTTGCAGAAGAGAAAAGGCACACAGACTGCTGAAATACAACGGAAAGCACAACAGTGACAAATTGTTGCAGAGCAGCAAGACCCCAGGCTGCTGTGAGTGAGGATGTGCTCAAACACAACTGCAGTATGCACAGAAATAAAGGAAATAATCTGCTTACATTTGGAAAGCCTCAGGTACACAGATCTCCAGCAAGATACCCCTGCCTTTACTGCCAACCCTTAATTGAGGTCAGGGAAGGGATGGATCCTGGCTCCACAGCTTCCAGTCACTCAGGTGCACTGCATACACCTGAGCTCCCCTGGGTTGGCCCTGCCTTCCCAATAGGTTCAAGCCCTGACTTAGCATTTCCGCCACAAATACATATATATCTGAAAGCTAACATTAAGGCACTGTAACAGGACACTCACCAAGTTTGGTCGCCTGTAAATGAGAACTTTCTCAGGTTTGTTCTGTACCATCGCCAGTGCTCCTTCCAGGAGTGATATGTATTCCACTTTTCTTTTTGGTTCTACACCAAAACTTGCTGTGACAATAAGTCTGGGCTAAAATAAACAAGTTAGATTGTTAATGTATACTTTTGCAAAGTATTTTTATAAAATACATGTAATCTAATAACATGTTTTGCATGAAATCTACTTTTACATAATTAAACCCCTGCACTGAAGGAAAAGCTTAATGTCAAGTCATCTGTCCTGTTTAGTCTGCCTCCTAATTACATATGTGCTTGAAATCAATCAGGTATAGCACTTTGCTGGATCTTTTTCAGCCTGCAATTATATAAAAAACATATGAGGGACAGAAGGGGAAAGAGGAAAAGAAAGGTAAAGACCAAATGAAACTAGAAACACAAGAGAATAAACTGAAGTCTAAAGACACATGAGGGAATTTAAACTAGAGTCCTTCAAGTGATGGTTACAGGACCCAGGACACAAACCCACTAAAAACCAGATTTCTGTTTTCTGGATGCTAATTTTTTTAAAAACTTCAATTTCAAAATGTGGATCTAGAAGATACATCTTTTTCATTAAGCCAAGCACAAGCATCATGTAAGATTTCCTAAGTCAAAAAACCTTACCACACTGCATACAAACTATGTTGACTTAATTCCCAATATCATCAGTATTTTTATTTCTTGTATTCAGAAAATAAAATCACTTTGTATCAGGAAATTAAAGTTAGTTTCTTGGTGCTGTGTGTTATAACTCATTTTAACTATAGGATTGTGAATCCTAAATCTCTTTACTTTTAGAGTTTTAGAAGTGCATTTATCTTGTGCATCTTGTGCAGATACTTCAGTGACTGTATATATTAGCATAAATCTCATTATGTAGGCACAAACTATAGTGCAGCAGTTAAGGCTGCTTTAAGCTTTGCATAGAAAGTACTTTATCTAGAAAGTACTAAATTGTTTGATTGTGCAGTAATAAAATGTTTCCTGTCTAAATCTGCCATTCAAGGAAGTTTGCTAATTAGCTTGTACACAAAAATTTCAGATAAGCTTTAACATTTCAGCATTTGTCACCTTTACGTTTTGGGATGTGGTGATTTTGATTAAAGATTTAATACAATGCAGTTAAACTGAAAATCTGACTAGAAGCTGCTATGAAACTAGACTATATTTAATAAAACTTATTAGTACAGTCCTATTCAATTGTTACAATGAAAGACTTTAGTCAATGCCAGGTTTATATGCCACATTTATAAATGGTGCCCCCTCTGCTCATCAACTCATCATATGCAGTAAGGAAGACTAAAAAGAACCAATACTGAACTGTCTAAGGTGATGTTTTTATCACATAGCACACTGATGAAAATGTTTAAAAACTGATTCTTGAGAAACGCCACGGGACCTGGCTTCCAGCTGGACAGAACTGCATTCACTGTGACTCTGTGTCCAATCATTCAGACAGTTCTTTATACAGCTAGCAAAGCCATGAGGCTTTCTCCAGGAAGAATACAGTGAGAAACAGTCTGAAGAGCTTTCATAAAATTGAGGTAAACAGCACCCACAGCCGTTCTCTCATCCAGGATGACTAAGCAGGTCATTTTGTTATAGAAGGAGGTCAGGTTAGTCAGGCAGATCTGCCCTTCTGCTGTCTGCTTATCATCACCTGATTGTCCTGTATGCATCATATTATGACAAGATGTAGAGGTAACCATGCATTGCCGTATCTGTGTACAAGAACAGGTTTTTATTCAGAATAAACAACTACAAAATATTTACTCATTTTTACAAGGATGCCTTATTAATATCCCTAAACATGTCAATTCTAAGTGAAGAATATAGTATTTCTGACCTCACTGGAAAATAACAGATAATTCTGAATAACTTGAGTACCTCTTACATTTTTCGTTTTCAAGAACTGTTGTTCACTTGCAAATCATAACACTGCTTTAGTCTCAAGAGCTTTCAAACATCGTATCTGCAGAGCTCCATTACGCATATTTGTTTTGGAGAACTTCTACTTAAAATCTAAAAACCCCTCTGGAATTGCTATAAAAAAACTGGTTGCTGAACACATATCAGCTTCCTTATTACCCAGGCAGAGAATACTGTTCTTAAAGCATTCTTCTCAGCTTCCCTAGTTTACTAAGAAAAAACTCTTACACAAGTGTCATGTTAATTTCTCAAAACATAGTTAATGTTCTGAAAAAAGTACCTATTATCTTGATACTGCAAACTATGTACTCTCAAATTCAGATGAAAGGCAAGATGACAAGAAACGCCTCTTCTCACACTCTGATCACTTCATCACAATTCACCACAGAACATCTGTAACACTGCCACTACCTGACAAGAGTAGAAATTATCAACTGTAGAGCTTAGTGGCATTCCATTCCTATTTAAAATTCATGATAAATTAAGGCAAGCTGGTAAAAGTATATGTACCTTTTCATAGTCAATATTTAAGTGTATAGTCAATAGTCAAGTGTATGTTGTTTAGTTCTTCCGATAAAACTTGAAGTTTGCCCTTGCTTCCAAAAACGCTCCTCAGAGCCAGCTTTGTATTCCAAGTCCTTTCAAGTTAATGTTACTAAAATCAGGTCCTGTACTGCAGCACCCAGTTCGTAGAAAACAGAATAATAGAAGGGCTGGGGGACGTTGAGACTGCTTAAATTAACTTCTGAGTTCACAAGAACGCTACCTATTACAGCTCCTTAGATTCATATTTTCAAGCTAACCTCAGTAGTATTGTAAATATGGGGAAGCCTTGATATTTAGGCTGAGCATGTGCCTGTTCTCTTCACTTACATTTTCATTATACATCAGACGGATCAAAAACCATCCAAAGTATTTAGATCTGTCTTTTAAGGAGAAGAAAAAAAAAAAAGGCAACATAAATTAAGATTTATTCCAGGGGCTGCAGGTAGTGATTCTATAGCTAACCATTGAAGAGACTTGCTATATGACCTTGAGTAAATAACATAATAGTGCTTGCAAAGTAGTCTAAAAGTAAACATGCTAAATGATTTATATTGTAACAAATTTAATCTTTAAAGCTTTTTCTTCTACATTGTTTTTCCCTAATGAAAAACTTCTGTGTTAAATTTAGAGCTTGCTGAAGAAGTCAGGGAAGTGGGCAGAAAGAGACAATCTGAGCTGTCACTAATCTCCATCCAGCTGTTTTTCACAATTCCAACAAAGTACTTCAGCTATTTCATTAACTTGTTTTGTTAAAACAGAAAATGGGGGGGAAGGGGCACTGAATGCATTCAACCTTTTAAAATACTATTCTCAATTCACAGATATTCATAGAATTCAAACCCTGGGGATCTGAGGAGCACTTCTGTGTACAAAAAATCTACACACAACTTCCACAAATCGTGCAGACTTCACCCTGCATAACATGATCAGCTTGTAAGCCTGGCCAATGGGAATCAACAGTATCAGCTGCAGAGGGGCTGAACAACACAAGCAGATGCTCAAGATGACAAAGTTTTGTCATGTTCATTGGTAGAAAACAAGAACAAAACCTTCCAATACAAACACTTGTTAGCTGTCTTGAAACTTATGCACTAATATGCCAATAAAAACTACTAAGCAGTTACTATTAAATTATTATTTGCATTTACACTTCAAAAGATTGACATAATGCTTCAGAAACATGCTTAACCTGCACCTAACTTAGAAGCCTTACAAGCATTTGCCTCTATTATCTGTGTTCTCTGCAGAGCCACTTATGACAATTAGCTCACTAGCTGTCTTGATTCATGTACAAGTTACATGAAGTAGACATACAGCTGAAAAAATTACTACTTTATACATATAAACGCAAAGTAAACCAAAAGTTACTGAAGGTTGGTATGATGCAGATTTTCACACACTTGAAGGAAATGCTGGGTAAGATGCCTATTTTAAGGTGATGCTTTATAGAGAGTGATGGACTAAGAAAGAAGTGCCTTCTAAGCAGAGAATGGTATGTTAAATAGTCATGATTTTTGTAAGTAATCAAAAACTGTACTTCAGCATTCAGCTGGAATAAAAATACCACCTTCAGCACAGAAGTAGTACAATGTTCATGTTTCAGTGTTAGATAAGAGGCAAATTGAAGCTGTTCTGTCACAGAAAAGGATTTCCCTTTCTTGAAAAAAAAGGTGTTTTTGACATTGGTTTACAAGAATAACTAATGCGATGGCATTTCTTCTTCCAAGTATGCATTACCTTTGCATGATCGATGCGAACAGAGAGCTCTTTTGATGCAAATCCACCAAAAATCAGGCTATGGATGGCTCCTATTCTTGCACATGCCAGCATGCAGCACACAGTCTGTGGAATCATGGGCATGTAGATAACCACTCGATCTCCTTTCTTCACACCATGTCTGACCATGACATCGGCTAACTTGGACACCTGTACTGACAAAACGTTCACAACACATTAAAAACTTTTCCAGATCTGCTGCTGCCCCTCAAAAAAAATTCCCCATAATAACCCACAGTAAATTATGAGATTCTAATTTCTTTCACTATCAATACGATGTGAATCTACTCGAACACCCCGCAGCCAATCTATAACAAATTATTCTTTATTTATTCTTTATACCACGCAGGTAGGGTTTTAAGTAAAAGTAGGGTTTTAGTCTCGTGGAAGTCTCTTTCCAGTACGTACTATCAGACAAGGAAGAAAAGAAGTTGAAGACAAGACTCCAGAGAGCAGCAAGGGGATACTGCCTGTAGAATGGAAAATACCCATTTCCAAATGTCTCAAGCAGTGATGCAGCAAACAATACAATGTTGTATAAGTAGCAGAGGAAGGAAGGTTCTTTTTCAAGGATGCACAAGTCAGCAAAGCAGATCTGCCTTAAAACATTTTACTTTCATTTATATTATTCTCCAAATTTGAGTTTTCTCTATTTGTTTTTCTCTATTTAATGCAGTTTAACATTCTAAATCTTAGTATCACTGTTACTTTCAGTGATTTGTAGGCATTAAGTACTTTCTTTTATGGTCACGCTCAGGAAAGCATGGCACAATTTAATGCTGTACTGAAGAGGGGCACAGCATTACCTCACTGCTGCTCTGTTCAGTGGAATCACACATCTCTGTGCACTGAGATAGGAATACCCAAAAGCTCCAGATGCATCTAAGCTGTGTCTACATTAAATACACTGCTCACCCACTGTCAGACTGCATATTTCTACACCTCTGCCTGAGGATTTAAGAAAACAGAAACAGAGCAGACCCAAGGACACATGCTCGCATCAGAAGCTGCCCCTTTTTTATAAACACCATATAAATCCCTGATGTTATTTTCAGCCACAACTCAGAATACATTTGTGAGGAAAAGTCATCAGAATGCCAAGTTGCAAACATATATAAACAAATGTATGCTATTCATTCATAATAGCCCTCTCATGTTAAATAAAGTTCATTATCAGAATAAAGTATATTTAATTCTAGATGTATTAATACCTGTCGATACACTGAAACAAATCAACAAGGCTTAGACATGCACACAACTAGAATTTATAGCCACACCACGGGCATTTAGTCATTCCTAGACAAGGCAGTAAGGCTGAACCTCTACTGCCATACCGCCACCATCTGCCATGGGCCAAACTAATAAAATAGGAGGCATTACTTCCAGAGCAACCCTCATAAAACACTGCCTCCCCCTGCAATGCCTCATAAGATTGTGGAACATCATAAAACATGCTTACACTGCCCTTAGGATTGATGCAGAAACCCTGAAACACTCAAGCCATCATTCTAAAGTGGAAAAAAAGGGGGAGTAGGAACATCTCATAAAACTGTTAAAAGCCATGGAACTTTCCAGTTTGTTACACTGTGTTGTCATTTATGGCTTACATAAAGAAAGTATACTTCATCACTCATGATTTGACAGTTGTTATTTTCCTACCAGCATGCTGTTCCTCTGTCTTTCTTCAAAGTTTAAGATTGCTCTATCGCCTTAATATATTTGACACTTCAGTAATAAAATTGCTTTCAACAAGTGATATAAGAGGAGAGCAAAGCAGGCTTTCCGATTTGAAGATCTGGACCTAAATTACACTTACATCAAAGCAAGCCCTAGTGAGCACCCAGCCACCAAAGAAATAATATCTGTATCAGCAGTTCAGGTTTTGAGACACTGTGCTGCGCTGAAGCAAACTGGCTGTTCTCAGTGGTTTGAAATGCAGTTTTGGTCCACACCAGAAGAATTCTGTTTAGAAGATACTAAAATGAAAACTTCACTCCAAATGCTTAAAAGAGGAATTCCAAACCTTACTGGGTTGAATAATGCCTTAGTCTCAGCAGAACACGGTCCCTCAACACAGGCTGAACACAAAAAGATTCTTCAAATACTGAGTTTCTGAAACAACCCAAAGTGCACCATTTGCTGTTAAAGAGACACGTCACATATGCATGCCTCTAAACCCAAGGCAGCAAGCCTTCCTTTCCTCTTAGGTTCTCAAATCTGTTGCTCTTCCAAGACTACTAAGGAAAGCCATCCTTGCTGTTGTCCCCTGGTACTGATTAACTTCCTCAGTCTTCTACTAAATTGTGAGTTTCTCCTTTTCCCAGTGCTGCAATAGTCTCTTCAGCTGAGCCACCATCCTGTTGCTAAAGTCAAGCCTCCAGCCAAGTAGGGGAGAACTGACAAGCAATGCAGCACTCCTCACAAGCAGATGAGACCATACTCTTGAATACATGGCACAATGAAGTTTCAGAGGTGGCACAGTGTGTGTGCAGAGATCTTGAACCGCAGAGATCTTGAACAGATGTTCAGGGGAGGGAAAAGCACTCCGCCAGGCCCTCCGCTCGTGAAACTATCTACATCTTTGGTTCCTGAATCAACAGGCCTGTGAGAGGCCTGCACAGAAGCCTCAGTCTCTTTCCCTCTTCAACTGGTGCACAGGGGGAGCCTGTCTAGTAGTTGTAGTGGTACTCATACATTGGTCCACAAGTAAAAACAAAAAAAACCGTAAGATAGGATGACTTCTATTTCTTTCTAATGCAGGCAAAGAGCTGCTGGGATTACAGTAAATTGGAGTAATTTCTCGTTCATTCATATGACACCGTGTTATCTGGATCAAGGGAAAGTTTTCGGGTCAGGTATAGATACTGGTCCATTTTCCTTCCTGGTTTGGGAGACTGGCTGTGAAGCACATGCCTCCTAGCAGGAAGGAGAAGGAAAAGGTCATGGAGATTCTCAAATACCAACTCAGCAAGGATTTTGTGTTTGATCAGGCACGATGCCACAGCATCCACCTTACTCAAGAGATAAGTTCCAGACAAGCATTTCCCTCAGAAGAATTCTTGTGGGACACAATAGGGTTCTTCAAAACTTCTACAGCCCCTAAGTTCACTTATGTGTCATTATTTGGACAACATCCACACAGAGCAGGAGAGTAATCAAGCAGCAGTGAGACAGATGAAAGGAAAGCACAGAGCTTTCTAAAGGCATCTACAAGCCAAGGATGGGAAGATTTGCAGAACAGATACATTCAGACCACTTTGAAGTGAGCCATGGGGCATTTGGTTCAAAGGATCAAACTAAACCTATTCCAAAGTAAAACTGGCAAACCACATACAGAGGAAATGTCATGAGCCTCAGCAATCAATTCAGCATGGCATTGCTTCATTCATCTGCCAATACTGCACCAAATTATACATTACTGCAGGCATCACTGACGTCGACAGAATGCAGTATAGGTATCTCAAGTCAAGGGAGATCAAGTTCCTGCTACTTTACTAGACTTCCAAGATGATTTGGAAGCCTTTTTGTGTGTGGAATGTGAAAAACCCAGGATACCGCCCTTTATAAGTGCCTGATTAGTCTCATCTCTTACAGAATACTAATACTGGTATTTCTGAAGAGCTACCTCTGTGACAAGACAGTTAAATCTTTCCAGGACATCCATTGAAGAATGACATTTGAAATTTGAATAAGAAAACGAAAAACAGCATTAAACAAAAAGACTCATACATAGTTCTGTCAAGATAATTTTGCTCTACCAGACAATCAGGATAAAAAGCTAGACCGACAGTTTCAGTAGGATTTTCTATATTCCAGTTTTTATCTTTAAGTACTTCTGAGAATGAATGTCTTGAAATGAAAGAAATTGGTCATTTCTATAGGAAGAAGGAAATGAAAGTTCATGGAATAAAGCAAGGAACTGGAAGCAGTCTTTCTCAAGTACTCCTCAAGTACTGTGCTCAGTTTTGGGCACCTCAATATTGAAAGGACACTGAGGTGCTGGAGCAGGTGCAAAGAAGGGCAACAAGGCTGGTAAAGGGCTTGGAGAATATGCCCTATGAGGAGAAATTGAAGGAACTGGGGCTGTTTAGTCTTGAGGAAAAAGAGGGTAGGGGGAGACTTCATCGCTCTCTTCAAATAAGAAGAAATCTTGAAAGATGAGAGCAGGGCTGGTTTCTTCTCACTAGTGACACGTGACAGTACAAGGGGAAATGCCCTCAAGTTGTGCCAGGGGAGGTTCAGGTTGAGTATCAGGAAACATTTCTTCACAGAAAGGGTTGTGAAGCACTGGAATTGGCTCCCCAGGGAGGTGGTTGAGTCACCATCCCTGAATGAGTTTAAAAATCATCTGGATGTGGTGCTCAGAGACATGATTTAGCAGTGGGCTGTTAAGAGTTGAAGTAGTATGGCTAGGTTGAAGTTGGACTTGTGATCTTGAAGGTCTTTCCAACCTGAGCAATTCTATGATAAGCAAAACAACGTGAGTGACACTTCAGTAATGCACAGGTGATGCGGACCAAGACAGACATGACTACAACCTTACAATGGCTAATAAAGCTATTTCAGAAGATGATGCTTTTAGAATGTGTAAGTATAGAGGAAAAAAAAAAAGCCATCCTACAGAATAAATTACAACCTAACCCAGTGCTGAAAACCCTGAAGTCTTTCTCTCTCATCCGTGCTTTTGTAACATGCAGTGCTGCCACAGACTCAGCTGGAAGGGGGAGGGAGGGTTGGTTTTTAGTAATTCTGTCAGGTTACTGCACTCAGGAATTATTTATTACAGACCCAAATTCAACACACTAACTGTCCATTGTTACTGAAAAGAATGACAAAGAGAAATCATACTGGTTTTGTGTAAGGTATCTGTCAAGTGTCAACATCTGCAAACGTGGCACTCAAATTCTTGAGATGTTTTTCAGCAAGGGAGGCCTCCTACAGAAAATAACTCAGTCATGTAAGCAAAATAACAACCTCTGCCTTAACCTGAAAATGGTAGCATTTTCCAACACAATCAGAAACTTTATTTTTAAATGAACAGAAGCCATCACTCCCTATTTCTTCTGGGTAACTAATACTACAGAGATTCCGTAGCCTTTCTAAAAGGATTCATGTTTCCGTTATCTTTTCCAGGCATCTCACAACTGGAAATAAAGAATGTCCCCAGGCATACAGAAAGCTTAAACCTTCACCCCCATCACACTGGCAACAGTTCAACACAGTAATAATCATTTAAAGGCCTCTAACAGGCACCAGTGTAGAAGATAAGTCCAACTGGTACATTCTCAGAGACCACCACGTCTCAGATTTTGCCAAAGCCCTGGTTCTCTGCACTTGCAGCACTGCATCTGTAACAGCAAATAATTAATACAATATAATTGCATGTGCTCAATAAAATTTCACTTTAAAAAAACTGTGACAGTGCCAAGGTGTTCTAAGTGTAGCTGTAGCTGTTCTACCCTCCCTAAGAAGCTGCATTATCTCCAACCAAGCACCTATGTCATTTTTCCATCTTTCCATGTGTTTGATCCTTGGACATATGATCCACTTTCCTACAAATTTCTACATCTTCCCACTCTGTGAGCCACAGCTATTCTGTGTATCTTCCAGTGAATCCACCTATAAACTCATTTTTTGTTAGCAAAAGCTAGAAAGAACTCCATTGCTTCAAAAGCTGATCTCTTGCACGGACATTCTGAACAATCAGCCTATCTGTTAAGATATTCTCACTGAAATATCACCTAATGGCTAGACAGACTACTAAACATTCATTGGATGGGTACAGCTCAAACTACAGTCTGCACACAGATTCATGCTGTCAGCCTGTTTTAAATTGGGAAAGGAATTCAAGACAGAAAGCAAAAAGCTTCTTTCCTCTCCAGGTTATTGCTCTGTTCATATGCCTGGTCTACAGTTACACTGATCTGTAATGAAGCATGCAAAGCATTGAAAGTGTATTTCAACTTCAGCATACGTACATTTAGCTTGCACTGAGTAGACTGAGAACACAGCAACAAGTGATGATGGAGGGGTATAAGTGAACCACAATCCACAGTGGTTCGCTGTGTTTCTTCCCAGAATCTCTCCTAGGCTCTACATAATCTATGACACAAAACACACCTGAAAATACATCTGCAATTTTCACTTAACATCTTTGTGGGCATGTTTGTTATCTGGTGTCCAGCAATGACCAGGTGAGCCAAGTTAAATTCCACAAGAACAGACCAGAAAGCTGTGAGAGAAGTTAATAATCTCAAATCCCGCACTTCGTGATAACACTCTCTTTTGATTAAAGAGAACAAACTACAGAATTCCAAATTCTGCACATATCTGTCTGACTGCACTTTTCTGGATAGAATCAGACTTTTATCCCACTATTCTAGGTCAGGGTAAGCTAAAAGTAAGCTGAGTCAGCTCCCCCAGAACCTTCCAGGCAGAGAATCAGCACAGGCCATCAGCACTCCCACTCACTCATGCCTCCCTCAAGCAGGCATGTGATGCAACTCTCCTTAGAGCTGCTTCCTGCTAACACTGGATTTGTTTTTACACTCAATCATGTTCAGCTGTAGTCAAGGTATGTACCTTCATCTCTGCTATAGTGGCATTTTTGTTCATTGTAGCAACTTACTGCCATGCAGCTTGACAAATACTCTGCATTCCCTCATACACAAGAAATAAGAACTGTTAGGGAAAGAAGGAAAAAAAAAAGGAAAAGAAGAAATTCAAGAGAGAAAGTTCAGAATGTAACCAACCAGAACAAAAAAATATTTAAATGCAGAAAAAAAAATACAGGAAGATCAAAACCTCTCAGATACACTATTATTTAATGCAAGTAGTGAAGCTTACAAATCAATACCAAGCACAGCAAAAGGAATAAACTAGCAAGGTTTTTTCTATCTCCCTGTATCTACCTGCTGTGCAGTATTTCCTGTCTATTTCCAGTAACAAGGTTATTCTCAAATGTACCTGTTCAAGGAGTTCCTTATAAGTTATTTTCTCTTTGGTATTTGTTACAGGACTGTCATAAATAATGGCAGTGTGGTCTCCTCGTCCATTCTCAACATGACGATCAACAGCATTGTAACAGATATTCAGCTCTCCACCGACGAACCTAAAAAAGAAGTTGGAACAATATAACAGGCAGCCTTCAGTTCTGGAAGTCCTTTTTTTTCCTAGAATCGCCCAAATGACTGAAAAAGACAAAAAAGCCAATTACTGAAATCAGTAAAAACGTGAAGTATTTACACCTTAACTGACTTAACTAAGAAACTGCTAACCTTGATCTTGATTCAACTTCCTCTGCATCAATCATTTTGATTTTTATAGCTAAGACTTCAGGGAGCAAGACATACATTCACATAAAATAGTTTGATATTACGAGTATATCTTATTCCACTACTTTGTACTGGCATGCACACATGGCTCAAGACACAAAATGTTCTAATTCACACGCTGGCAGTAACAGTTAAGCACACCCACATCTGTATCCAAGTGAAACTGACAGAAAAGTCATAAAAGCTTATAAATTTGTGTGATACTCTGAACGCACTTGATATTACCATGGTCTACATCAGAGACTTAAAAACCCCTGAAAAGTAGTGTGAGTCACAGTCTCTTCAACAGCCAGACATTTAGAAAAAAAAGGCTTCTAATTAAAAAAAAAATCCCCTGCACAAGCTCAGGATTTATTTTTATTGCAATTTTGTGCAGAAAAAGAAAATTCAAGTGTGGCACAATCCTCAAGAAAACACAGAAGGCAGCATATGCTTCAATGACTGTTAGCAAAGACAACACGGAAGAACTGAAGTTTACTCAAAGCAATGATTTTCTTTGTGCTTTTCTGTCTATAGATATCTATCTATGGCCAAAAGAGCAACACAAAGAAAAATACAGCTGAGAGTTTCCAAAAATGCTATGGAGATGCTCGCTGTCATAATGTTTTGTTGTAATGTAAAATATAAAAACAGATGGCCCAAAGTAACCCACTATTAATCAAAAGAGAGCATTTCCTACTTTCCTTCCTATACAGTACAGGATTGCTCTAAATTAGAATATTTGATGTATTATTCATATATTTATAAGCACAGACAGCATAGATCAGTCCCTATTGTCAAGGAATGGCAATTATTAAACCAATTAGGATGTCAGGATGTAGCAATCTTCTACTGTGACTCCTTTAAGACACCATTAATAAGAAGTTGAGGACCGTAAAGACAGAAACTGTTTTCCTTTGTCTCAAAGTTTGCTTTGTAAGGCCTTTTCTGGTGTCAAGACTCTGACTGATAACTGCCGGTTATCTGGATGGATGTTACGGTGCCTCATTGTCTCTGCTTATGGTTGTAAAGATAAGCAGAAATAGGTGCAAATAGTCTTTTCTGGGGGAGTATGGCTTGGAGAAGCTGACCACCACAAAAAGACAACAATGCTCCTGCATGGCAATGAAGGCGACCTCCGCTGCTGGCTTATCTGTTGGGCCAGACATGTCACACAAACAAAGAGAAAAGGAAAAAACATCTGAGAAATGGAGGATAAAAGGCCTTCACTGAACTAAGGATTTTGGAGGAGAACTTTCAGAGAAGAACTTTGGAGAAGAGCTCCCAAAGAAAAAATCTTTGAGAACTCCCGAAGAGACTTAGGACGGACCCTGAGGCCTGCTTGCTGCCATCTCCCATCCCCCGCGGTGACCTGACGAGTTCCTGAGATCAACGGATCTACTACGAATCTCGCTGGATCCACGGTGGTGATTATATCTCTCTTGCTTTCTGCCAAGTCTCCTTGCTTTTCATCTCTTTTCTATCGCCCACCTTCCTTTCCCCATATCCCTAAGCAACCAGTATTTGTAATAAACTGGTTGGGCTAACATTTGACCCATTGTGTCCTAATCTCACACCGGGTATACACTGGAGCGTGACAAGGACCAAGACAGTAACAAGAACACTACTGTGGTTTAACCCTGCAGGTGGCTGAAGATCATGCAGTTATTTGCTCAATGTAACTCAAATTCCCAGTGGTTCAGGGGAGCATACAGGGCAAAAAAAGCAAAGTAAAACTCATGGGTTGAGATGAAACTATTTACTAAGATAGAGAAAAGGAAAACAGTTATGACTATATCTATATATATGAATGTATATAACAACTGATGCACAAGCAAATGCTCACCACTCTCCGACTAATGTCCTGCTAGCCCCTCTAGAAGTGGAAGAGATGAACTCTCATCCCATTCAAAAACCCTTATGCCTGAGGTCATATGGTATGGAATATTTCTCTGGCCAGTTCAAGTCAGCTGTCTTAATTCTGCTCCCTCCCAGCTTCTTGGGTCCTCGCTGCAAATGGCCTTGACTGTAAAACACTGCTTAGCAGCAGCTATAAACATTGTGTTATTGACATTGTTTTTCTCCTAGAACCAAAACACAGCATCATACCTGACTCTCTGAAGAAAACCATTCTGTCACATTAAACCTAAGACAAACATGCTGTACTATAAAGCCTTTCCCATAAAAAAAGAACTGGTGGACAAGTGACTGACAGTTGCTTCAGGTAACAGAGAAATGTTTCTGTTGTAATAGTTGTGTAGGATTCAGATCATCCTTGGATTTTTGTATCAAATCGCCATTGGATGATAGGAACAACTCTGCTCAAGAAACATTTAGATGTTGTACTTAGGGACACAGTCTAGTGGGCAAAAGTTGGTGGAAGGTGGATGGCTGGACTGGATGACCTTGGAGGTCTTCTCCAGCCCTGGTGACTCCATTATTCTACTGGAATAAGACAGCACAACATGGGAGTTATCTTGCATAACTACTTAAGAATGGTAAAAACCACGAGAGAGTAGCAGAGTTTGGACTCTCAGAAAGACACATGACAAGTTCAACACTGCCAAGTTTTTTAATGACTGCTTGTGAAAAATGTGAGGCTCTAGGTTAAAAGCAACCCCACAGCATCGGACGGTGCAATGAGAGTTCTGTAGAGGGAGGGAGGAGCACGGGCTGCCATGAGTCCAGGAGGCAGCAATGTACAGCTGACCTGCTACAGCCACAGCTCTTCTGCTTCTCTGCTGATGACCCAGAGGTGTGCTGGAATGCCTCATTTTGCATGGCAGATACACACTGCCTGGCCTTGGAAAGCTGCACTGCGCTGCTGCAAATTTCTGTTTATTCAGTGATTCCCAAAGAGATGAACACCTCCGAAGCACATCAATTTTCTTCAAATAAGTTTTAGCAGAAAAGCAACAGCAGCATAAAAACAGGACACCGTCCTGAATATAAGGGCACCAATTTGAAAAAAGAAGTCTAAAACTGAAAATGCAATATTCCAGACTGCAGAAAGATATGGGATGAAGCTACAGGATGGGTATGAGAACTCCAAGAGAATTTTGTCAGCAGGGCTGCAAAATGCTAATCTGTTGCTAACCAGACATCTCTTTCAATTCAGCATGCAAACTGAATTCCAGACAGAAAGTCATTCCTTTAGACTATATTCCTAATGCTGACAGGTGAGTAACATTCAGCAAATGGAACACGGGAAGAGTAAAACAGAAATAAAAAGACAGAACAGTAACAGGTCTAATGCACAAAGGAGATGCTACAGCTCACCAGCAGGCTCTTTGAAGAGCTCACCTGCTGCCCCTTTCTGCAGTAAAATGTCAGGGTGGCTGTAATAATGCAAGTTTGCTTCACAGCAACTTTTAAAACTTGGATTTAGCCATTATCTACCCATTTTTTGATAGTTCTTTCTTCCTGTCCATTGTTAACCTGCATGATGCTTAACTTTCCTCTAACAATACACCTGTGTAGTGATTTCAGCAGTTAGCACATTAGAGCATCCTGAGCCCCTGCAGAGCTGCTGTAGCTTCCCAGGGAGTGGTGCTCCTCTCCCCTCAGCTTCTGCCGCTAGTGACATGCATCAACTCCCCTTTAACTACACTTCAGCATGACCACAGCTATTAACCCTTAAGGTTAATAGATAGGGGGCAAGAAAGCTCTGTCCATGTCCTCCTACTCTGGGCACATCAGTCAGGTAGGTCTTCTGTAAACAGAAGTTCAACCGTACAGAGCTTACTATCTTCCAGATGTGACCTGGGGAAGTTTGTTACTGCATTCAGAATTGGTTTTGATCTGTCAATAGTAATGAAAGCACAGTCACGAAGAAGGTAACACATAATTATCCCTCAAATAAATTTTCAAAAGTTATGTCTTAATTTTCAATAATATCTTCAGAATTTAAAAGTATTCAGAGAACTTTCAGTATTCATTCAACGGCTCAGAAGCAATGATAGTTAAGAAAAAAGCATGCTAAAGGTTCTGAATAAACCCAGAACATGTGCAGGAGAAATAACTGCATTCTGACTGTTAGAAAAGTGTTATGCTAAAACCCTGTGACATCATGCAGGGCACCAACACTTCTCCAGTCTGAGTTCCCAGGCACCAACTGGATTTCTTTTAGATTGTTTAGATGAAGGGAGAAGAGACCCTGAATGAAACTGCTAGACAAAACCACCACAGCACCACATATTTTAAGGTAACAGTATGTTAATCAATCTAGCCACATTTCAAAAACGGTAAGCAACGTTTAAATAGAAATCTGGGTAATATTATGGAGTTCAAAGGTGATTTATGTTATGCTTATGTCTTATAATCACAGAAATACACAGTAAAATTGCCCTCGGCCTGCATAGTCAGTGCACTCTCTACTTCCTAGAGTAAAATAAAAGGGACCAGAAAACATACAGTGTCTGTTTTGCTAAGCCTCAGGCTTGGCAACCAGAAACAGTGATACTGAAAATAGAGCACACTTATTAACTGACCTATCAGTATGTGTCCAACACATTTTCTAACTCAAGAAGCACACACATGAATTTGTTAATGCTACTTCAAAGTTCCATAAGCTGCTTTCTAGGCAAAGCACAGAACCAGAACTGCATCTTTACTCTGTTAGATCAGCAAACTGCTTTTCTTCAAAGCCTGGCCTCCTGTTCAGCTCTGCTAGGTCTTGTTTTCTTTTCAAAAAGTACTCTCATTGAGGTTCTTATATCTTCCTTCTCTCTTAAACACAGTCCTGTCCTCAAAGAGCCTATCCCTTGCCCTGTGGCACACACAGGATGCTGGCAACCATCTGAGTCTTCAGAGGAAGTATACTCTGGGTTCCCATGCAGCCTAGTATCTCTTAACATGAACGTGAAGGGGAAAAAAGGGAATAGCACACTGTGCATTAAGATAATAAAGAAGAATTTAAAAAAAATGCATTACTTGAAGTGTTATTTCCCATGATCAAACAACAGATACCTGACAATAACTAGTGCCTGATGTTGACTCTTCAGAGACATGCACCTGTGTAAAATATCACAGGGCGGTATCCCACAGAGGCTGAGGTTGGCAGGGCCCTCTGGGTCTACCTACTCCCAACTCTGCTCCAGCACAGATACCGACAATAGCATATCCAGGCCCATGTCCACATGGCTTTGGAAGATCTCCAAGGAAGAGACTCCAAGGCCTCTCTGGACAGCCTGTGCCAGTGCACTGCCATCCACACAGCACCAAATTATTTTCTGGTGTTCAGAGGGAACCTCTTGTGCTCCAGTTTGTACCTGTTGCCTCTTGCCTTGGCAATGGGCATATATGGTAAGAGCCTGACTTTGTCTTCTTTACACCCTTCCTTCGGGTACTTGTACATACTGCTGAGATGATTTCAGCCTGTGGCTACCTGCATCCACAGAGATAAAGACACCAGTGAGACAGAAGAACAAAAAAGACCACTGGAAGATAAATCTTGACTTCAGACCATGAACTTAATCTAGGTATCCCTGTCACAAGACCAAACTACTCCCACCTGAGAAACCAAAATGCTTTAAAAAGACTGAATCACATCAATTCCAGACAGCAAGCTTACCATATCAAGCTCCACCTTTTTGACAGGAGCTGACAACAGAACTGCGGTCACCAGCATTGCTAAAATTCTTTAATTCTTAAAAAGTAACTGTTTTAACAACATTTTCATTGCTTTTGTCAGGCATGCCAAGGAGCTTTAGTGGTTCTTAATTATGTAGGTAACCCTGCTTGCTCTTTTGGAATAGTGCCATGGTCTCAAAAGCCCAGGTCAGTGGACCAGAACCTCCTTATCCATCCATTTTAAGACTCCTGACTTATGTAGTCCCGCCGACTTCAGGAGATTTATCCCAGCTGGGTGTTCCTTCACACCCAGCTTAAGAGATAGAAACAATATTCACTGGGAGAGCTGCTAACAAATAACCACAGCCACAATGAGAAGGCAAGCTCCACATTTCTGGCTCTACGTCTCCTCATTCTGACAGGCTTTAGAGTGATTAATAGTTTTAATTACGTTTTGAGAAAGCTTAGTATTTTTAAATTAAAATCGGGCCAGAAAAAGATATAAGAAAAGCAAAGATAACCCCCATCCCGCCTCGCTTTCTTTACCCCGCGTGACCTTCTCCTTGAGAGATCAGTGCGTGAAGAAAAGCTACTTTAAAAGAGACGACGGCGGTCGTGACGAGATTTCAACGCGCAAACTGCCTGTTAATGAGTACTGAAAATCCTCTCCTGCACTTTACTTTAGTTCTGCCCTGCCGGCGGGCCGCTCACCCAGGCAGTTGACGCAGCCATGCCCGCCCGCTGCGTCCCGCACTCACCAGGAGTCGCTCCCCGGGCCGCGCCTCTCCAGGACCCTGGCCCAAGGCTTGGACCACTGGATCAGCTCGGCGGCAGCACCCCAGACTTTCTCGGGCTCAGCCACCGAGGACCTGAACAGCTCCCCGTACTGTCCCAGCGCCGGGGAAGAGGCGGCAGCACGGGCCGGCAGCCGGCTCCCCACGCAGGGTCGCCGCAGCCATCGCCGGGCAGCGCCGCCGCGCACTGCCAGCGCCACCAGCTCGCCCAGCAGCCCCATGGCGCGACTCCGCTAACGCTCGGAGCAGCCCCTGGCCCGCGACGGCTCCCCGTGAGCGGCGGGGCTGCCCAGCAACGGGACACACCGCCCTCACCCCGCAGCTGCCCCGGCCGAGCGGCCGCACCTAGGACGCGGAGCAACGCGGCCGGAGCCCGCCGGGCGGGGGCGGGATGGTGTCCGGCGCTGCGCCCCGTGGGGCCGGGCCGGGCCCGGCGCCATCAGCGGGGCTCGGGGGCGGGCGGAGCCCCCTGGGTGTACAAAGGTCGAACTCGAGAGGAGCCGCGCCAAGTTTTCTCTTTCACCTCACACATCAGGCACGCAGGCGTTGCCCGAAGATTCTTTTACTTTTTTTCTTAGTAAAATTCTACTCCAGAAAGCAGCTGAAATTTTCCTGCTTAACGCTTTTTTTTTTTCTTCCTTGAGAATCGAGTTTTTCGTGGTTGCAGCCAATCATTACAGCAAATACCACTTCCTAAACCACACCCACAAATGAAAAGTGAATAGAAACCGCGAGTTTTGCACCAGTAAAGAGAAAGTTAGTATTCTGCACATAGTTAAACTGAAGATACAGAAAAACAGATTATTTTTGGCTTAATAGCTTGTGTGACATAGAGTCATAACACTTGAGTGCTTATTTTGATGTACGCTCTTGCTTTGAGAAAAGCTGCCTATGATTAAATGGGCATACTGTATGGCACCTGTGACATACATCAGTGTCTTGTGTTTTTTGTGTCTGCTGCTGAGTTAGTACAAAAGGAATATAAGGGTGTAACGCATTACTGGCACAGCAGTGACTAGTGCTAGTCTGTATACTCATTACAGTGGGTTTAATACATGAAGTCAATTATATTACCTGTCTCAAAAAAAAAAAAAATTTGATTTACATAATTACAGAGACACTCCATATTTTTTAGGTCACCTCCACATTCATTAACATTAAGACTGATAGCTCCTTAAGTTTCTGGGGCAGCTGTAACGAGCTCTCCATGTTCCTGTGGCCTGCTGAGCCTATTTTCTCTGCCCAGTGAGTGACGATGGCTTGCCTCATGCTTGCTCCCTCTCCACATGACTGCAGTAACACAGCCCTGAGCAGCAAATTAGCATCCAAAACTCACAACAAATTCAACCCCCCAAAACCTTAAGCACTAAGCAGAGAAATGGTGAACATTTCCCCACCACCAGGCAGAGGCTACAACATGCCGACAAAGCAAGAACATCAAAAATACATTTTTGGTTTAGAGATTACTTTTGATTTCTTATACATTTTGTCCATTGCAACATTGCTTTCTTATACATTTTGACCATAGCGACAGGGCAATTGCAATCAATAGAGTCCACAAGCCCAAATTAAAAGATAAAGAAAGAGAGAAGCTTATGGGGATTGTAAACACTGTGACTTCCTGACAGCCTTGGAATCAGATACCACTGCTGAATGCCTGGCAGCATGGCGTGCTTTGTACAAATGAACACTTACTTCGTGGTAACACACAATTGCTCTCAGCATTTAAAAAAGACTCCCAGAGGTTTGTCTTAATTTCCTGCCTGTGAGATGCCTAGCCTCACCGTGACTGAAAATTCTGACTGAAAATAACCAGTCTGACTGAAAACTGTCATGGGAACATGGAAATATGCTTTTAGTCCGTTGTTTTTTGTTTGTTAGTTGCTTTTCTATGAGGAACATCAGCCGTCAGCCTTAGTCCCATAAGTGTTCCCAAGCCCACCGTGGGTGAAGTCCTGCACAGTGACTCTGCCTACATGTGGAACCCAGCCTTGGCCTTACAAATAATTAGAGCGGCCAGTAAGGATAGGGATGTGATTGTCCCTCTCTACTCAGCTCTCATGAGGCCTCAACTGGAGTACTGCATCCAGGTCTGGGGTCTTCAAGACAGGAAAGATGTGGAGCTGCTGGAGAGAGTCCAGAGGAGGGGCGGAAAGATGATCAGAGGTCTGGAGCATCTCCCTTATGAAGACAGGCTAAGGGAACTGGGCTTGTTCAGCTTGGAGAAGAGAAGGTTGAGAGGAGACCTCATTGCAACCTTCTAGTATTTAAATGGGGATTATAAACAGGAGGGGAATCGACTTTTTACTTGGGTAGATAGTGATAGTACAAGGGGGAATGTTTTTAAGCTTAAGGAGGGAAGGTTTAGATTAGACGTCAGGGGGAATTTCTTCTCAGAGATAGTGATGAGGTGCTGGAACAGGTTGTCCAGAGAGGCTGTGGATGCCCCATCCCTGGAGGCATTCAAGACCAGGTTGGATGGAGCCCTGGGCAACTTGGTCTAGTACCAGATCTGGAGGTTGGCGGCCCTGCCTATGACAGGGGGTTGGAACTTGATGATCCTTAGGATCCCTTCCAACCCAAGACATTCAATGATTCTATGAACTGTCTCAGCACAGTTTGTGAAGCCTTCTCCCCAAAAGCAAACTACTGCATTGCATCCACTCCCAAGGAGTAACCTTCCTGATTAATCACTTTATGTGCTACATTCTTCACATTGCCAACACTTTGATGTTCCACTGGTTTGCAGGAGGCCTGTAGCAATTGGATGTAGCCGTCCATGTGGCCATGACAGAAATGTCCCTTTTTATTATTGCAAATAAAACCATCGAGGCCAAATACTAGCTGAAATACTAAATTATCTGAGTTCTGTAACGTGTTAGCTGTAGGCACTAACACTAGAAGAAATATCCTGAGATTTAAATATCTGTGAGTAGTGTCAGGCAATGCCTGTGGTACTGAAAAGCAATGCAATGTTTCCACTCACCCCATTATATATGTTTAATATCAAGGTATAAGCTTCTGGCAAAGGAACTGGAATTGAAACAGTAAGCAATCTACTATTCATTTTGAGTATGTGTCCTACTAGAAATGATACACCAGAGATGCAAAGAAGACAAATGAATTTAATCTGAACATGAAGTACATTAAATTCCTATTTTAGGTAACATTCTAATATCTGTTTCCTAAAGGAATGTTTGCAATGAGTATCTGTGGAATATACTTCATTAATTAAACCACTCACAGCTCTTACTGATGTCTAAAGGGCAAAGAAGAGATTGCTAGCTCTCCCAATTGCATGCTAGTAATTGGAGGTTCACTCACAAATGCCATTATAGCAGATTTCTGAACTGCTGAATTTTCCCTCTCTGAGGACTACTTTTTATTTATTTATTTATTTATTGCAAAACCTCATGCTCCTGAAGCTCACGCTGAACAAAGAATTTTGAAGTAATGTCTAGTGACGTGTACAACCATTACCTTTGTAGCTGCACTTCACTGGAAAACAGATGTTTGTTTCTAGGCACAGATGTAGCAAAGGACAAACTATAAAGCTTGGGCTGCATACTTTTGCCATTTCAGAATAATATATCTGAAGCCTTTCTTTTGCTTTTAAAAGGAAATTTTCCACAGTGGTATCCTTTAAATCAAGGCATGCATGTTTGAAGACGTGTATATTGAAAAAAGATTAGCCAAAATGTATATAAATTTTGTCTCCCGTGTATGAAATGTTCTGGTCATTCTCATAAACCAGACCTTCCAACCTTGCTAATTCCAACTGCAGTTGGAGAGTCCACTAGGAGGCAGGAAGCAGAACTATAGATGTAGAATTAGGGCACACATCAACTGACTTTGTTATAATTCTGTACCAAGTTTTTTCTCACTCTTAGGCTGCATCTCACCAAGAGAACTGCCAGTCTTACATGAAGGAATTTCAGAGTCCCACATACCATTAATGTCTGACAAGTAGAAACAGCGACAATTTTCTACAGTATGTGTTAGTCAACAGAGCTAACTGCAAGTCAAAGTAAACTTTTCCATTTTCCTGAAAGGTGATGAAAGTAGTACCTTTTCAGCACAAAACAATTTATACAGTTATTCTTCCAGTTTTCTACCCATCTTAGAATATAAAGCCTAGTGCAACTTTACTTGAAATGTACTAAAATCTTATACAGGATTCAGTATAATAAAAATACTGCTAGAAAAAAAAACATACTTGGACAGAATTCTTCAAGCAGACAATTTTGGCTGATGTTAGTTAAAATAAAAGAGGCCATGGCTTGTTCTACAATCATAAGATGTGGCCATAGAGGAGGAAATAAAACCACAATGGCCCACAGAAAAACTGGTGCTCACCACTCCTCTTGGTTTGATTGCTGCTTTCTAGCCTAAAGCTACCTTTGTGTCAGGGGTCTTTGATATGCTTAGTTTTTGCAGCACTCAGAACAGTGATGCAGTGCTGTCTACATCAGCATGTCCATGGTGCATCACCTGTCAGCTTACTGAGTGCTGGAGTTTCATGTCCTTCTGTTTATTTCTCTCTTCCAGAAATGAGCACAAAGAGTGTGCTCCGAGACTGAGGATGAGAACTTCTAAAAATGTTAAAGTGTCTGTATCCTCAGGGAGAAGCCACTTTTCACAGACTTGTGGGAAGTGCTGAAATGAAAGCCTGTGACTCAGTCCAGGTAAGAATGAGGCATGAAACAGTTTAGAGATCCTCTGGGATGAAAATGCAATTTTAGTATCAATTATTACTGATGCTATCACTTGATTTCTCCCCAGAGAGGTCTTACAGATCAGGAGGGCCTGTATTTCATCCATAGCTTTCCAGATTTAAGTTCAGTCATATGCCTAGCTTTATTCATGTGAGCAATCTCAATCACATGAGACCTTACTTAATCTGAGTCACCATGTTCAGGCAGCTTCGGTAAAACTCTTCTTGGCAATAAACTTTTATATTTTAGGTTCTAAGAAGACTTTGAACACGAGAGAAGAAAAAAAACAGATTATGAGGACAATCTTAAAAACAAGCAAACAAAAAATAAACAAACAAAAAAAAGCAACTTACAAATCAAACACATGAAAGCAAAGTAATTTCTTGCTAAAAATTCATGATATGCTCTTCAGTCTTTAGGTACACTTGAGGAAAAGAATCCATGGTAAATTTTATGGAGGGCAGGTAGAATTTTAGCTTGTGCTTTGAGCTTCTGCTCTTGTGGATTTAACTGAGAAGTTGATGATGTAATTTTATAAAGATTGTCATTGAACTTTGATTTTTATGTAATCCATGTCCCTGAGCTTCCCAGGTTCGTGAAATTGCAGGTTATTGATCGTCTCTACGTGACTAAAATGTGCTCTTTTATCCAAATGTGCTCTCATTTCTTTGATATGCCTCTACCACTATTTTCCAGATCACTGCATCAGAGCCATCACAAGCAAAAGCTCTGATCCAAAAAAATGTTTACCATTCATTATATGTTGTTTGAAGGGGACAAAAGGACTTCAGGCACCCGCGCTCTTGCTGATGTTACTTATAAACAAAAATTACCATGTATTTTGCAGCCATATTTTTACTGAGAAATCTTTTGTTTTCACAGAACTAAGAAAGTGTTGGTTAGCCCTCAGCATAAACGTTAATGTCACTGCTGGAATACAAATTAAGGGATTTTAAAATCACCTGTAATATTAATATCTCGTATCAGCACTTCTCTGTACTTCTCAAACTGAGAATACAGCCCAAGAAGTATACAGCAGTTCATCGTTACTGAAGAAACTATGTACTTAAATTTGCATCTACTCTAAGTGGCATTTCCAACCTTCCCTGCTTAAAATTAAACAGGAAAGTGCTTTTTTCCTAGAATATCCAGACTTATCTGGGCCTAAGGTACAGGTATTCAGTATCCTTTCTTAGAGGTTTTTTGGGGGGAGGGCTCCAAATGGATTGTTTGTAGCTAAAGATGGGAAGAAAAAGGAAAAAGAAAACCAAATATACATGAGATTTTGAAAACCTCAAACATAATCCTCATTTGCTTGCACACTCAGTGTTTTTCTTTGGAGTGCCCTTGGCACATGGGGAAGGCAGAGCTGTGTTACTGGCTGGGCTAAAGTGTCCCAGGAGGCACACTGGTAGGAGCAAGGAGCTTGCACAGCTTTAGTATTTACCTGGGCTCTTGTCACTTCCCTCTGCAAGAAGTTACTGGTTGTATTGCAAGAGTAGCAAACTTGCCAAAGAGCCTGACCTGTGGCAAATTATGGCTCAGCGTCTTTAACATACACTGAAGGACCTGTTTTTATATAACTGACATTTGTTAGCCTGTGCTATTTCTTTTTATCTCCCAAAGTTTCATTCCTGAAATCCCATTCTCAACAGTTGTCAGATTTTGTCCCTGTGAAATATTTCATAATTCTTATTCCACTACATCGAGTCATACAATTGCTCAGGTTGGAAAAGACCTTCATGATCATCAAGTCCAACTGCAAAACATGAGTACATAAACTATATTCACTGCATGACTGGAGAAGCCAGTGCTCAAACACTTTGGCCATGTGCTGGTTTACTTCATCTGCAGAATCATCTTGCAAGCAAACCAGAAGTGGACAGCTAAACTAAGTGCAAACTCAATAATGTATCTCATTATAACTGCCATTTATTAATGAGTTATGTCTTTTAAATGTGAGTTCATCCATAGCCACACAACAAACAATTTTGTTCTGAGTGATCTCAGTCTTGAGCAGCTCAGAGCGGTGGAGAATGGATGAAATTTCATAGCAACTTTGGAAGAAATAGTAGCAGTCACTGAGATTGCCCCAAATAACACCAGTAATAAACTCTGCACATAGCTTTTTCTATAGCTCGTACTGCAAATTATCATGTCACAAGATTCTGTGAGAATCTAAATAAGGAAAATAGGCATTAATTCAGGATCTAGATTCATTATAAGGAGCAGAAAATGCTTACTGGTAAGCCAGTAGCAAAACCATAGGCTCAAATGCGTTGTTACACCTTGAAGTAGCTCCACTCTCTTACAGTGCCAAACTAGACTGCCACTCACAATTTCACCCATGGAAATACAATTCCAGATATGCTTAGTGTACAAATTTAGACTTAATAAGGCCAGAGGCCAAAAGTCATAGATAATAGCAGGGCTTAGGCAGCATGCCAGCCTTCAAGATACTGTGTTTTTTATTTTTCATCCTCTATAGCTCTCTATGCTAGTCTAATGGAAATATAGCATACTCATGGGCACCTATACCTACTTTCCTTACTTAAGAATAAGCACAAGGCAAAAGGCAACGAAGAGAGCCACCAGATAATGTTTAAGTAAGCTCTCTGGGTCGGAAAAAAGGCAGGAAAACCAATTTCTTTGCCAAATCAATATAAAATCTCCAGGCAGACTGAAGTTTACTCAAAGTATCTATACAGTTCTGTTTTTTCCAGGGTTAAAGCAAGGAATTTCAGTGTGCGCTCTGCATGTTCAAATATTTATTTTTAAGTGAAATTGGTGAACGTGTTTTAAATTGTGCACAATTTTTAATCTTCAGGATTTAATTATCAGTAATCACTTCAGGTAAATTGTACTTAAATACATCTGCACAGTGGAAAAGCTGGATTATTTATAAATCCGAAGGACAATCAGCTGGTCTTGCTCAGTGTTCCAATGTATGTATTTGAAATTATATAATTGGTATTTTAACTGTGCTATTTAGTAATAAAGTTTCCTAGACACTTTAAAGGTCTAGATCTCTAGTGGGCTTTTCTGAAGCCATAGAGTTGTTTTCTCAGCTTTTGTGAAATGAATTGTTGGGTTTTGTGAATGTCCAGTATTCATATGTGCATTACAGAGGACAGCTTCAGCATCTAACATGAAGTTGGAAATGTGTTAAGAATTTTAAAGCCAAGTCTTATGGGCTGTATCAAAACAGATCACTCTTCCAGATGTCAAACTCAAAAGAGCACATTTAAGTTGTTGTGACTGTGTATCAAAGGTCTCTAGAAATGAGAGTCCAAAGATTGACTTCTTGACCTCTGGGAATTAGGCCAGCAAAAGTAATGTCCACGCTTTATTTACACTTTGTACTTTGTGTAAAAGCTTTATCTTTTCTTTTTCTTTCTTTTCTTTGATATGCATAGTTTCACTAACAGCTGAAAATCATTTTCATATGCAGATAATTCTTTTAATGGTATTTTTAAATGTCTCCCTGCTTGGAAAGAGCTACATTGAAGGATGGCTCTTCCTCTATAGAAAAACACTGTTGTATTTAACACAAAACAACAACAAAGAATAAAAATAAAAATAAAAAAAAATCCTGCCTTGTAACAACTGGAAAAACCATACTGCATCTTCTGTCAAACTGAATTCCTCAAAAGTTGACTGATTTTCTTAACAGATAGTAAATTCAATGGCAAGCTAAATCATGAGGTTCTTTTTTTTTTTCAGTAATGGTGTTTGCTCAGTTTTTTCACTACTCATGATCTACTACTAAATGTCTCCTTTCCTTTTAGTTTAAGTATAGGTACATCTGGAAAGCCACAGATAAAAAGCTGTCTCCTCTCATTCTGTCACTAACACAGAAATGACAGTAGGAAAAACGTCATCAATAAATAAATAGTAAGGTTTGCCAATTTCTGCTTACTAACTGCACCATAATCAAATATCAAAAGGTTCAGTGTTAATACCCATACAAACAATCAGGACTCCATGAGCTACACAATCCCTCACCAACCCAACCTTCCTTTGAAGTTATAAGAAAGAGCTTGTTATGAAGATGATGAAATTATTATGGATATTTTCTGAGTCTAATTTGATCAGTTTGTCATTTCCATTTGAAAACCAGAAAAAATGACCATCCTTCCTTCCAAAGCTAACAGCAGGCATGTATTTGTTAACTTTTATTGGATGATAAGAGGGTGTTTTCACTACGGGTTTTACTTGTCTTAAAAGTCCTCAGGTCCCGGAATCCACAGGTATGGGAAATCATTCCAGTCATACACACTTCATTACATTTGAGTAATAAAACTATCTTACTGAACAAAAAGGACAGTGGAATATATGAATGAACATAAAGAACTACATACATATTTTAGGAAGAATAATCAGAGAAACAGGCATCATAAACTTTGTCCAATGATTTGTGACAGTAACAGACATGTTCCTAGCAGCTCCAAACATCAGAACAAACTCGCAGTGTCTAGACAAACCAACAGATTGATTGCCCAGTCATCAAATCAGGGATTTGATAGGGCAAAGATCAATCGCCTCTGATTTCTCAGTGTCTGTAAAGCCAATTCAAGCAACAGGCCTAAATTAAACAGCTGAAAAGCAGTACCTTCAGCTCTACTCCCCAGCATAAAGTCTCATGGTAATTCTATGCTAATTCCAGTGATGATAATTTGAACATAAAAGCCTTTCTCTTTTTATTCCGAATATTTCTGCATTCATTTTCAAGGCTTTTAGAATAGTTTACTCGAAGTTTACCTCCAAATCTGTGAACATTTTTCAAAAGCACATTTTAATGAGGAAAAAGAAAGCTTCATTATATATAGCATACAAAGAAGTGGAAACTTTATAAGCATTAGCTTTCTTAATACCTTATTTACATCTTAGCCAAAGGAAAAATTACTCAACTGTTACATGTCTTCACAGATACCTGCCAGCAGATTATGCTATATCTTAAGGATTAGCTAGTGACACACAACAAGAAAAAAGTATATAAATCAGACTCTGGTATAACTTCAGTGTAACAAGCTGTCCAAACATGAAATTTCATTCTCTGTCACAAATGTGAATCAAAGAGATGCCAGTTCCACTTTCCATACTCTTTACATATTGGAAGCTACAGACAGAATGCTCCACATGACAAAATTGTTCATCATCAAAGTTTATCCATTCAGTTACACAGAATCTGTCTTATTCTTTGTTTTTTTGTTGTTGCTGTTTGTTTGTTGGTTTTTTGTTTGTTTGTTTGTTTGTTTCCCAACTACCCTAATCTTTTGAGTCTGAAAGAGAGAAAGAGATCAGTGTTGATATTACTTTCTTGTACCCTTAAGGATCTGAAGACCAATTCATTTTCATTGAACTAGTATATGCATTATGCTCTCAAACATTTTGTAGTCAAATCCAAACTGTTTCCTTCTTTTTAAATTTGCATGAGTCAATTTTCCTTCTGGAGCTCCAGTTTTTAATGTATTGTGAATGGTCACCATTGCAGCACAGAGAAAAATGCAACGGCGTGAATATGCCTCTGAACACTTTCCATATATTCAAAATTTACTGCCTATCTGACATGCTGGAATACTTTCAGCTGAATTTTAAATGTCAGGATCCTCTCAGACAGTAACTTTCTATTGTGAATGGTTCCCATTTGAGAATCCTAGCCAACCTGTAAACAAGTTTGAATTTATTTTCTCAGTAACCCTATGCGTTAGGCAACATGCATTAGCAACGCATTTCCACAAGGGTAATGTAAAATAAGAAATATTGTAGTGTTAGATGAATATAACTCCACTTGGCATAATTATTTTTTCCCCAATTTACAACCATCACAAACTAAAACAAATCAGGCACTGCTCCTCATCCAAAATCAAACAAGGAGGATTATGTTTAAGAAGACATTTAGATATGCTTCCAAATAAATGTTTAGGCAGAATTTCTGTATCTCTGCTCCAGAGAGTCATCAAAGAAAACCCTGAGGGCCCATAAACTGTGCAATCACATATACTTCGTATGGTGACTGATGACATCAGGTATATGGGAGATCTACATCATTCTCAAAGGCACTTGGCAGCCTGTGCAGTTACTTGAGAGAACTTTTGCATATGTTGATTTTGAAGACAGGATTTGATGGTCATAAAAGAATGGCTGTGTGGGCCCACAGCCTTGTTTTGGGTGCCTAAATTCCAGAAACAGGGAAGGAAAGGGAATTGAGGCACACTTTTCAACTCATTATTTCCTTTTGGCTTCCTGTTGGAGCTTTTTTCATTGTGGTTGCCCGAAGAACAGAAAGATATAAGGAGAATGCTGTTGATTAAAGAAGCCTGATTTTCCTTAAATAAAAAATAACTGAAAACAAATGAGATCCTTGGCACTGTGAAGCAGCTCCAGCCCACATCTCCTCTCCTCTGGGGAGCATCCTGATTGCTGATGCTGACCTTTGTACTATGCAGAGGGGAAAGGACAGAAGGAAATAAAACCCTGCTTTTGCTGTCCAAGTGTAGGACAACATGCGTGATCTTTACATAACACTGATTAGAGCAAGAAGGGACAATCTCATCTCCCACCTACCACCTTGTCCAAGAAAGACACACTCATGCTTGTTAGATGCAGTACAGGAGATATGTTGGTTTACTTTGCAAGATGTAATACCTCCAGTGTTCCCCAGCCCTTATGTGGAAATAGTATGCAGGTTTGGAATTAACTGTCTCATCAATATAGAGACAGATTTAGACATTTCAACCTATTTTATTTTTTAAGCCTATATAGCCCATATGCAGTTGCACTTCAATCAGTTAAACTTGAGGACTTCTCAATAGAGGGACTTGTGCTGAGATGGTGTGTTCAACTGGATCTTTCAGGGATAAAAAAAAAATAACAGGTTAGAATGTGTCCTCATTTATACACAGTGCAGCATTTTTACACCTATTTTGCATGAGTCTCTTGTGGTTAAATAAAGCACAAAGCAATAACAAATCAATCCTCTTTTTTTCTTTCTCAGAGTGTGATACAGAGATGATTAATGTTCACCCACTAATCAGGATGAGTTATTTATTTCACTCAATTCTAAGATTTATGTTCTAATAAATCCCTTACAAGAAAAATGCATACTGCTTATGCGATTGCTGTAAGTGTTTGAGAGTGTATTTCTGCTTTGTTGTTGCTTTTTAATCAAATTTAAATTTGCTACTTCTTATCACAGACACCTGTGTATTTATAATAATATTCTGTTCACCCCTTAGATTATTCAAGCATGAGTGGCTAGCTTGCTACAGAAAAAGGTTTAATGAGTTTCAAGGGGATAGCACTGTAAAAACAGGAAAAATATAAAACAAGTGCCTGAATGCTAATGCAATCTACGTGCTAAAACCTACCTTCCAAGCAAATGATAATGGATAGTTCTCCCATGATGTACTTCACTTTTGAATAAGACCCTTTTATTCTCATTTCTACACGATCTCCTTATCTTGCATCTCTAAATTAACCACACTGCAGCTGAACATTTCAGGGTTAACCCCATAAGTGAAATGCCCCTACACTGTATCTTTTTATTTTTTTAAACATGTCCATGCATTAGCAAGCTTTTGACTTTACGAAAGCTCAGTGGTTTTGTCATGGTGACTCCCATTCTCAATGGACAACTGACATAATATTGCCAGATTTGTGTTATAATTAGATTCATAATCACATAATTCGTTTCCCTCTATTGTTTCTATTAAGGAAAATGCAGGGTTTTTCTTAACAACTTAAATAAAATACTTAAATAAAATTACTTAAGTAAAGTATGTTGGAGCTGGAGAAGTTAATGGTGCTATGTAGATAAAGATATAGCAGAGACGCCATAGCCTTGGAAACAGAAAAGCACAATGTGGAGGCCCCTGAGTACCACTTCATTTCTGAAGATCTTGTCAAGAGTTCTGTGTGATTCTGGGGTTGTTGGAGAGCCTGCACTGCATGGGGAGAATGCAAAAAGATTTTTAGCCCCGGGGAAGCAGTCATGAAAATTTCTCTGTGAGACAAGCTTCTGAAAAGAGCTTTTTGTTAACAGGTCAATACCTAATAACTTGTCATGGTGGTAAGCCTTTGGTCAACTCCAGACAAGGCACAGCAATGTGGGTAGCATAACAAAGACACAATTGGTAGGACTCCAGAGACCAGTGTTTATCACTGAGCTGCTTGCAAGTCATTTGAACTCTGCTTTTGCTTCTTCCTCTACAAAATGTTGTCTTGACAGTCATTTCCCTTGAAAGTATTTTCAGATAGATTGGTAAAATCTGAGTTATTAACCATCATTTCTGTGAAGGTCTTCTTCTGAAGACCACTGTGCCCTCTATATACAGCTGTCAGCTTGTGATCCTGTCCTGAGTTTCTTTCTTGTCTTTCCCAGTTCTCTGAGCTAAACATTACCATGGGCCACTGCCATTAAGACTATGAATAAGCCCATGCTAAAAGCTAAGACACCTGTATGGCTGCTTGGCTTTCTGTCTTCACACTTTTTTTACATTAATAGTGATTTCTGATGTGCCTTCCACACTATTTCCATCAATGTGTCCAGATTTGGGGTATGACCATGATGGCAAAGGTCTTCTAAGACCTTGTCATATTAACTGGCTTTTGCTTCTTCAAGCAGTTACTGCAATCTACAAATAACTGAAGTCGAGAAGATCCAGTCATAAGCTGGGTGACAGATAAATCACTTTCCCCAGAACATTCTGCATTAAATAACATGAAGTGAAAATGCATCAGGGACCCAGCTGTCTGCTTACATAGCCCAGGGGAGCTTCACAGGAAGCTTGCCTACAAACTCCAGTTTTCTCTCTTTTCTCAGAGTCAGGATGTTTTAACAGATATTAAATGAGTATCTGTAAATAATGTGAGAAAATACAAGCACAACCTGGAGCTGCAGCTGTTTTAATTGTAGGGTACGTGCACTGCTGCACATGTAAATTTATCAAACTGTAATCCATTATTATGTACAGGGGCCATTCTGAAAGTAATACCTCCTATTTTACTGTGTTGGTCAACAGAGTCAGAGGTGGATATATATGGTGGTATGTCAGTAGAGGCTGACCTTTCAGGCCAATATTCTGTTACATTTTGATGCTGTGTGAGAGATGGCAGCAGAGGGGCATTCTGACAGAATGGTAGATGACATGGAAATGCACATGAAGCAAAGGTGTGGCACTGAATGTGACTGTGCAGAAAAAAAAAGCCACCCATGGACATTCACTGACAGTTACTGAACGTTCATGGAGACCAACCAGAGGATGTGAGCACAGAGAGGCAGTGGGTGGTGCACTTCAACAGTGGTGACAGTGACAGCATGTCACATTTGCTGGTGCAGACTTTTAGGAGCGCAGCATGCAGGCTGTTGATCTTTGCTGTCAAAAACCAATCACTAATGGCGGTGACTATGATGAAAAATTATGTTTTGTAGATGAGAATTTGTTCCATCAAATAGTGCTATTATGCTTTGTATCTGTTGTAGTTTCCATGGAAATAAATAGGAGGCACTACTTTCAGGGAGACCTAAGTAGAAGAAAAGCATTAATGCTGAAAACCTTAATGGCTAAAATGTACAGGACTCTTACTTTGATTGCCTTTACCCTGGTCCAAATTGCTGTTAACAACTGAAATGCATTAAGTGTTCCTTGGACCATGCCTTTTGCTTTAGCATTGCTTGAAGTCAAATTCCACTTTTCTGCTACGGGCCTGCACTGTTCTGCATAATTCCAGAAATTTCTTGCACAGAAGAGGCCATACTGAATTTCTTTGAGTGTGTTGCAGGTGTTCTGAACTTCAGCTTGTAGCTAAGCATAAAATGTTAAAAAAATATTTTGGAAGGCTTCGTGGTACAAACTTTCTTGTCTCTCTGACAGAGCAGCAATGCTGTCCCTGGCCGTGCACAATGGCTAGATAGTCTATCAGCCTGCTTGTGCTCCGTCACTGCTCAAGAACGCAACACAAAAAGGCACACAGCCAAAATAATTGAAGTACTCAAGTGTGCTGAATTGTTTTTTGATTGCTTAAGAAAAACTTTTATGGCTGGACAAACAAAAGATAAAAACAACTGCTAATTTTAGAATGCTTTTTCTGTTGTTTATTTAACATGAACTACATTGCTAGTCAATAAAAATCTATTTCAATGTGACTCTTTAAGAGGAAGCTGATAACAAAAGGCAATTTTTCCAGCCATTTATTTTATCACCACTTTCCTCGTGTTTACTGATACTGAGCTGGTTTTATAGAAACCAGAAGTCATTGCAGTAACAGAGCTTGTGATGACTACCCCAGTGTTGATATGTTCTCTTTTAGATGATGTAAGAAGCAAGAGATAAGTTCTTTCTAGTTTTGACAGAATAACAAAAGAAAGTGGCAAAGAAACAAGAAACAGAACTTTTTTTCTGACAACTCAAGCGGCTAAAGCTTGAGAAGTCGGTAATTAAGAAATCAGATAAGTGAATATATTGAGCTGGACTGCTACAGAAGAGAAACTTGGTGAATCTTGTGTTATCATGAATAAGAGCACATCTGCCTACCCTTCTGAAGAGCAACGCGAGAAGAAATGAAACACTCTCTTAGTCACCCTTCATCATGTACTGCAAAAAATCTGTCCAACCACAATGAAAATTAGCACAATCAGAAATAGATCTTTCTTTTTCCTGAAACACACTTTCAAATAGAAAGATAAGCTTCAGAAAGTTTTTTGAAGGAAGGACTTCTTTGTTGCAATCAATGATTTCAGTATCTAAGCTGATGCAACTTGATTCGTATTTGTGAAGAAAATGCTTAACTGCAAAATTGAGGGTTATATTAGGATAGCTTTATAGCCAATCATCGCAATTATTTCACTCAGATTAAATCATCTGCTACTTTTTTTACTCCTCCGTGACATTTTTATAAGGCTATCTTTGAAGCATTTATTATTCCTTAAAAAAAGCCCTGATGAAGAAGTGATGTGGCCAGGAGAATATTTATGTAATCAGGCTTCCACTGGCTAGTATTGGCAAGATTTCACTTAATTTAAGCAACCTACAAGTAATCTTTTTTTTTTTTTTTCTTTCTTCTTTTTTTTTTTTTTTTTTTACTTTGGACAAGACATTCACTTGTAAGGCAAATCCAAGTTGTGAGTAAACACAAGGCTTCTGTGCAGCCAAAAGCTACAAAAAGTACACATTTTTCCATAAGGCAAAAAATAAGGCCGTCCTGGAGTGTTCTCTTCTCCTGGCTGAACAGCCCCAATTTTCACAGACTGTTCCCTTAGGGGAGGTGCTCCAGCCCTCTGACCATCTTTGCAGCCCTCCTCTGGACCTGCTCCAACAGCTCCATGTCCTTCTTGTGTTGGGAGCCCCAGAACTGGACACAGTACTCCAGCTGGGGTCTCAGAAGATCAAGGTAGAAGGCCAGAATCACCTCCCCCAGACCAGCTGGCCACGCTTCTCCTGATGCAGCCCACGATACATTTGGCCTTCTTGGCTGCAAGCACATATTGCCAGCTTATGTTGACTCTTTCCTCAGTCAGCACCTCCAAATCCTTCTCCTCAGGGCTACTCCCAAGCCATTCTCCCCTATTCTCTATTTGTGCCTGGGATTGCCCTGACCCAGATGCATGACTTTGCACTTGGAAGCTCCGAAGTAAAAATTGTGCATTTGTAATTCCTTTTAAAATAACTGTCATACACAAACATATCAAGATTTGTTTACAACATCTTTTATAATAGAAAAAAATGCACTTTTCTATTTTAAATACAGGACTGTCATGTACTTTATGCTAGTGTTATTTATACTAAGACAATAGACAAAGAATCAACATCCTCCTTATGAAAAAAAAAATAGTTATCATAAAAAAACAGGCATTGTTTAAGACTTTCATTTAAAAATAGCATAAAGCATAACTTTTTATTTCAGTAGGTCAACAAACCATACATCTTTAATTAGATTTTCATTTATTTGCATTTAAAAAGAAGAAAAACTTTTGAGTTAGTGCTCTTCTCATTTGAAATTCTAAGGATGCACTTCTAAGGATGGTCTAGCCTGCTGCTTTGATATTGCTGCTACTTTTCAGAGTATTATCTTGAGCAAAGAACTCATGCCTTAAAAACTTATTTTTATTCTAAAACCAATGATATAATCATTTTTTAAACATACATATTCTGATTTTCAGTGCTGCACAAAATCTTTCAATATATACAGCAATAAAGATGAAAGCAAATCAAAATAAAATAGGAGACTTCACATATTTCTAAAATACACTGCATTATCCAGAAAGATATGCAGCAAGAAAAATAATACAGAATTGAATCCATTTTCGTAAATCATTAAAGAAAGGAAAATCAAAGTAAACTCAGTTCTATAGCTCTGTCATTTGTTTCTATTTAGTAGTATTGGATATTTTTTATTTTTATTAATTATTGTATTATATTTTATTTTTTATTTCCAATGTTTTTCCTTATTCTTGTGTGTTATGTTTTGGTGGACCCAATTATAAATTTTCATGTTGCACATTGTCCGCGTTGTTTTTGCAGAGCTTTCTTTAGGGTCATCAGGGAAAAAAAACCAAGATATTCCACTTTCTAGACACTTGGGTTCTCTGCATTATTTTATGAATAAAGCATAGCATAAATGTTTAACAAAATATTTATTTGACAAATTCAAACAAGATTTCCTCTAAATATCCTTGGAATGCAGATGCAGTAGTTCTTATCTCCTGACTCACTTGGGACACCTAGATGCTTACAGACAAAAAACAACCCTCTTTGTTTTTGTTAGTAAAATGGTAAAGACAAGAATCACTCAGTGTCTCAGTTTCCCCGCTGGATGTAATGCTCTACAGGATAACAGTACTGTTGCTGCCAGGTGTGCTGATTTTTCCCTTTTGTTCCCAGCAAAGTCATTCTTTACAAATATGAATCTTCTGCGCCAGAGAGCAGAGTGGTGAGGACAGAACAGTACAGGAGTTTTTAGGGCCTCAGAAGGAAAGGCCTCACAACTGGTATAGCAGAATCTTTGTTCCAATAAAGAGGAATATAGATAGTGAGTAAATTTTACATCCCTTCAAATGCTGGGAACCTCACACAGCACAGGGACAGAGACGAGTTAGATTTTCCCTGTCATGCTCTACAGATCCTGTGTGTGGAGGAGTTCCTTCCACTTCCCGTGCCCTTGTACCTTTTTATTTTATGTGACAAAATGGTGTGCCTTCCCTGACAGGCTGGACTGCTGTCCCTGTCAGAACAACCACCAGGGTGCAGCACAGGCTGGTGTGGGGCACAAAGGGGCTTCCTTACAGCTCATGCCTTCATCAGGTCTGTTTAAGCCTTGAAGACAAGGTCCGGCACAGCAAACATGGCCCATTCCACATCACCTTAAATGTAATGTCTTCTGCAACAGGGAGGGACACTTAGTTTTGCATCATTGTCTTCAGTCTGTTTCTCTATTTCTATCAAAATAATACTGCATTTGAGCACCTAAGACGGCTCTTCATGCGCTGCCCCAGCCTCACATTAACTATGCTCCTATCTATTAGGGGGGTAAGTGTAGCAGACCCATGTAGCACATCCTAGGAAAGGGCTTGGCATCATCTTTGGCTACAAAGCTTTTATCTCATAAGACACATACACAGGAGATTCATATAAAGGTATAAAATACTAAGAGTGAGATGGCCTTATATAAATTAAAATATTCTCTTTCAGCTACGATAGCAGCAACACCAAAAGACACTTTGATTGATTCAATGTGCCATAGAAATATGTGGACTGTGAAATTCAGAAAGAGAGAAAACAAAGAAGATTGTTATTAAGTATAAAAGAGTAAGTAGGTTATGTAGATATCCCTACATGTGTTTTCACAGTGTAAGTATGAGTAATAGGTGTTGAAAATGAAAGAAAACACCTATCTTGTTAAGGATATATTTTATTCTCACCTTCTTCACAAGACCTATCTTTTTAGAACAGAAGAACTCCTATGCTCTACCTGCTTTTCACATACTTTTGCAAAGCCAGTGCCTTGATGCTTGGTCTCATCCACACGCCTATATATTGCCATTAGCTTTGTGACTGCAATGACAGACTTAGCAGTAAAAGGGCTATTCACTGCACCTCTCTGAGTGCTCTCTGTCAAGCAATGGTAATGGCACAGGAAACCCTTTCGTCCAGTTCTGTAGAGCTGCATGACTAAATTATAGCTCACCTTGCTTGTATAGCTCTCAACCATAACACTATCCAGGTGGATATCCAGCTTTTTGTTAAAGAATTGAAAAACGAAACACCAAAAGAAAGTTCTTTTCTGCATTTTTCAACTGTTAACATACTTAATGTATTAATAAACAGTTAACATCCAGTTTACATAGTCTCACTCTGATAGCACAGTGGTTGCCCCCAGGTAGCACCTGTCAAATACTTGAAGGATTTTCATATTTAGGGACAGTATTGCTGCCTACATGGCCTTCACTCAAAAATAATTGAGCTGCTTCTTGACTGGCAAGATTTTTCTTTACTCAGAAATGAGAAATAGAAAATTACAGTCCGAAAGGTAACAAGTCACAAAATTCTTATTTGGATTTGCATTTTATAGCAGAAAACATTTTTCAACCTTGGTTACAAAAAAAAAAAAACAACCCAAGAAAACAAACCTACTGCCCCTACGGTAATGCAATTTATTAAAATTAAAAGCATAAAGGGGAAAAGCAGGGGAAGCAAGTAGGTTATTTGGAACTGAGATATATCTGTTGGTGGTAAGCACCAACAAGAGTGTTGCTAATAGATGTTCTCAGCTGGAAAAAGAGAAAATGGAATGTAACACAAATTTTCTCTCTTCAGAACACAGCAATTCGTGTCTCATTGTGGAGGCTTTCCACAAACAGCTTTAGCTCTGTTTGAGCATGTAAGTATCAAATACAGAGGGAATGAAAGAGAACATTTGGACAGAAGCTGTAACCCACGAAGACAGATTTGGACAGACCCATGAAGCAATTTTGGTGCCTAACATCTCACCTGAAACAGGATGCTAATGTATTTACTGTCGTGACTATTATGTGGGATTCATGAGAAAGAGACAGCTTCATATGGACAGGCAACTCTTAATAACATTCAGGCAAGAAAATTATTCTAGTGAAAAATGCATCCAGTTGAGCTACTTTATTTTGCTATTTCTACACTTGGTCAGTTCACCTTACAAACATAGGAATCTCCTATATATTTTTACAGTGCAAAAATAACCCTTAGATAATTTCTGGCATTAAGATTATACCAGAAGGTTCCCAGGACAGCAAGTTTATGCAAAACAAACACAAAAAAGACCCACTGAATTTGCATTAGTTGGCTGAAGGAATTCCAGACATCACAATATTGTGAGCTTCAATCCTTTCATGGAATGCAATGTGCTATGGTAATGATATAAGGAGTGTTGAAAGGGGACTGAATAAATGATATCTGTATGTTTAGAAATTAAAGAAAACTGAAACCATTTTTCCCCGAGGATTGATATTTCAACTCCAAGCACCGAGAACTAACATTAAACCTTTTACAGCGCTCAAAACCCGCAGCACACATGTAAGATTTTATAACTCAATCAAGGCATTTCTTTTCTCTCGTTGAATCAAAAAAAAGGAAAATGGAAGCTTGTAGGTGACAGTTAAAAAGGAAGGTCCAAGGAGGCCACTGGGCTAAGTGTGTACAAGTTCCTAAAATTTCCATTACAGGCTTTTTTTTCAGCTTGCAGAACTTACTCATAGAAAGACCCTCATCAGGCTCAATTGTACCTGTTCCTCAGCCTGCATGCAGAAGAGAAACACTTTAAGCAGTGCCTATTCAGGGCAGCAAAGTTTACTTTTCTCCAACTGTTCCAGGAATACTTTCAATCTTGGCTACAGATACCAGGTCTGTCAACCTGATGAGGAGCAAGAAGTCACATTCCTTGTTAATGCATGAAAGGGAGAAGTTGCACTGCTGCTGACAGGTGCTAGGTAACTCAGTATAACAGCACATGCTTCCTTATCCATTTGTTTAGACAAATCTGCTGTGATACAGGCTGAAGAAAAATTCCATGCCCATTGAAAATATATAACTGCAGGAAATTTAAGGTTTTACATGAAATTTCTTTTTCAATTCAGTAACTGTCATTAGTTCTTTTTTAATTAGAACAATTTTCAATTGTAAGAATGAAAGGGATAAATAAGTCGGTAATCACCTCAGGTAGTGACAATGTATTTGCTTCAAATATCTGACCACTTGTCACCATTGTCCAAGACAGGAAGTAAAACTTTCTCTTCAGCCTGTATCTATCCCTTTGGATTCTCTTTCTCATTTTCCTTTCTCTTACAGATGTTAAGTAGCACAAGGCTTACTTGAATTACCTATAAAACTGCACAGCTTAGGTAGATATAATCATGAGGGGGAAAATGCATAATAGGATAATGATTTGGAGAAATTTCCTGTTCAAGTTGTCTTGTTTTCCTCTTATGTACAGACCCTGATTGTCATTCCACCACTGTCTAATTGGGGGGATTTGTGAATCTGATCACTTCTCCTCTCGTGGGTGGGATGTGACAAGGATTTAAAGTTTTGTGTCAGTGAAAAGTTACCTGCAAGACAACCTGTTACTCCTTCAGAATGTTTCAATCATCCATTGCAGAAGTGTCCAGTAAGCAACAGTCTGCCATATTCCTTCAGTGCAGAGATTTTCCAAGTAATGCATTTCTTCCCCGTTTTGAGATCATTGTTTGGACTTGCACAACAATTTTGTGCCAGAGATTTTCACTGATTGCATTACGTAAAAAAATCATACCCATTCTTTATGACCTATTAGAAGCGTATAATTTGTTTCTGTTTTATGTATCTGGGCTCTTTCATACCAGCCTAAATGCAGTTCTGAGTCTTGTCAGCTTAAGACTTGTGTGTGACATGTCTTCAGCTGTTCTAGGTGATTTAGCCAGTATTATATGGGTAATCATATACATTACAGAAGGAGTATCTCTGTTCATAGAGAATGAACATATAAAGGAGAGCACAAATTTGTACAACATACAGACTAACACGGGGATTGAATAGACAAAAAGGCTCTTGCTATGTCTCGGCATCACTGGAATGAATTTCTAGAAAAGAAACTGAAGCCTCTGCTTTCTCATTCAGAGAAGATATTAAGGGAAAGGAGAATGACTCTCAGAAAGGCTGTAAGGAAGCTGTTATTTTCTGTGGATAGCCAAGGTAACGCCGTTTAGTGCAACGAGCAGATAATATGCTGAATTCTCTCTTTCTTATCGCTTCCATGTCAATTCAAATGCAGTCAGATCTTGATTACTACTGCAGTGAACCATAAATAGGTTTGAGACAATATAAAACAGAGGCATGAGGAATAGCGATAAAAAAAGAAAGAGAACGTGGCAAGAAAGGCATTGATGCTGAATTCACAGAAAAAAAAATAGTTTCATTTGGGTTTTCTTCCGTGAGGTTCTTAAATCATCTGCTAGATTTGAAAAGTAATTGTGATCTGCAAATATAAATCCATCAGAAGAGAGGCTCAGTACAAGCAAGGTGGGAAATAACAACAGAAGAATTCCCAAGCATGTTCTGGCAACCCCTTTGCCTTTGTCTTTCCCCTGGAAGACAAGAGAGTGAGGCTGCTTTCCTACTCTGCTTTATTCAGCATGGCAGCAGGTGGATATGCACAGTATCACTAAGGTGGTCTAAAGTCTTAGGATCAGCATCTGTACACATAACATTACAGCAATTAAAAGGCCGCTGTAACCTTCCAAACAGGAATATTAAACTGCTTTAAGGGGAACTGTATATCACTTTTTTTACACATTTTGATTTTTGTTTTCCTTAGGTTGCTGTTACAGTCATGCAGTTCCAGTGCATAAAGTGGTGGCTCACAGTACTGCTCACAGTGACACTATCTTTCTTACCACACAGGATAATGAAGCTAATTTACATGAGTAATTACAGTATCAGAGGCAAATGAGACATAACCTCCATGTAGCTACCATCCCTATGTGATCTTCCATTTCAATTTTTTCTTTAAAAACAACACACTCTCCACAGATAGAAAACTTGGTTATCTGTAATTCAAAGGGATTGTGCATCCACAGTCGCTGAACCCTTGCTCCCGATGAACCTTTTACAGTCGTAATTTCCAGCTCAGGGCTCTCAGCTGAATTGTTTCAGCTGTTCATCTTAAAAGCCACCCACTCAGAAGTAAAACTGAGTACTACATAAATAAAATCCTGACAAGAAATTAATGACATTCATAACTCGCAGAACAAAACTGGCTTTTTATTTTCAAGATTTTTTTTTCATTTACTACTTGCCTTTTTCTCCATTAAAGAAATACAAATGAAGGTGTTTATTCATAAAAGTACTTCATTCTCTAATGTCTAGAATTTGCAAAGTTCCCCTCAGATTTGTGATAGAGTGCTTTCTAAGCAGAATTCTAATTTCTCATATGATTTAACAGTTAAGTCATATAAACATATATCATAAACATATGTAAACATTAAGTCATATAAAACACAGTGAAGCTGGCAGGAACCTGCATCTATTTAATTAAGCCTACCAATCTGAAAGTCCTGCAGCACTCAGCTTTAGTTGTTTTCATTGTATAGCTTGATTATACTTGACAGTTTTAAGCTTCTAGACTTAGTATGTGCCACAAAATAGTGTTGCCCGTGGAACAGGTCTCCTGTTCTTGCAGTACTCAAATCGTCAGGTTTGCAGTTGTCCTGCACGAAACATGAAGAAAAGACATATTGAAAACTAATCTTTCTAGACCACATAGGCTTTTTTTCTATTTTATTCAGAAAAACATATCACATAATGCAGGTTTGTTTGTTTGTTTGTTTGTTTTTTAATTGAGCAGTGGATGTAATCTACCTTGATTTCAGCAAGGCATTTGACACTGTCTCCCACAGCATCCTTATAACAAAGCCGAGGAAGTGTGGAACAGATGAGTGGATGGTGAGGTGGGTTGAGAACTGTCTGAGTGGCAGAGCTCAGAAGGTTGTGATCGGTGATGCAGAGTCCATTTGGAGTCCTGTACTTAGCGGTGTTCCTCAGAGATCAGTGCTGGCTCCAGTCCTGTTCAACATCTTCATCAGTGATCTTGATGAGGGGATAGAGTCCACCCTCAGCAAGTTTGCTAACGGTACAAAGCTGGGAGAATAGCTGACATGCTGGAAGGCTGTGCTGCCAATCAGTGAGACCTGGAGAGGCTGGAGAGTGGGCAGAAAGGAAACAGATGAGGTTTAACAAGAGCAAGTACAGAGTCTTGCACCTAGGGAGGAATAACCGCATGCACTGGTACAGGTTGGGGGATGGCCTGCTGGAGAGGAGCTCTGAGGAGGGGGACCTGGGTGCCCTGGTGGACAACAGGATGACCATGAGCCAGCAGTGTGCCCTGGTGGCCAAGAAGGCCAATGGCATCCGGGGGTGCATTAAAAAGAGTGTGGCCAGGAGGTCAAGGGAGGTGATCCTCCCCCTCTACTCTGCCCTGGTGAGGCCTCACCCGGAGTACTGTGTCCAGTTCTGGGCTACCCAGTATAAAAAAGACAGGGATCTCTTGGAAAGAGTCCAATGGAGGGCCACAAAGATGGTGAAGGGCCTGGAGCACCTCCCGTATGAGGAAAACCTGGGTCTGTTCAGCCTTGAAAAAAGAAGACTAAGAGGGGATCTGATCCATGTCTGTAAATATCTAAGGTGTGGGAGATAAAAGGATGAGGCTGGACTCTTCTCAGCAATGCCTAGTGATAGGACGAGGGTAAATAACCACAAACTGATGCATACAAATTTCTGCACAAATGTGTGTGGGAACTTCTTCCCAGTGCAGTGATGGAGCAGTGGCACAGCTGCACAGAGAGGTGGTGGAGTCTCCTTCTCTGAGACATTCAAGACCCGCCTGGACACCTACCTGTGCAACCTGGGCTAGGGAGCTGCTGTGGCAGAGGGCTGGACTCTGTGATCTCTAGAGGTCCCTTCCAGCCCCTACAGTTCTGTGATTCTGTGATACAGCATGACGGTAATGTCTCATAGGAAATTATCTGCGTCAAACAACTGACAACATGTACCAAATGTCTTGCTACCTTCAATCCTTTCTGGGGTTAAAAACGCAACTAAAAACCAAGGCAGGATTTATTTTAAGGCCTGTTAATGATGTTTGCAAAGAGCATTTATGAGTCAGAATGCAAAGCTTGTTCCACGGTGACTTAATTTGCCAGCCAAGAAGTGCTCTCAAACTCTGCTAATCAAAAGAGTAAAATGCAGCCTTTGGGATCAGATTGAGCCTATTACTTGAAAGCTAAAAAAAATTTACTTGAGTTACCAGAGCAGCCTTAGAATCTTTTTTTTTTCAAAATACAGTTAGATACTTTTTATACTTTGCCACACCAGTTAGAGTGAAATCTCAGCACAGTACAAAACAAATTTGAAATGAAAATGTCTATTAATAATAAAGACACGTAGGTGCATCTCTTTCACAGTTCAGGAAAATTACCATGGTTTCTGAGGCCCCTATGGACTTCAGAGCTGTATTGCTGTGTATACCATAATCTAGTTATTTAACGGCCAGGTGACAAACAGGTGAGGTAGTTGGCTGCGTGAGGAATATATTTTTTTCCAAATAGATGTCTCCTAATGGAATGATTTTATTATTCTTCTCTAATATCCTTTATTGTTTTGTCTTGCTTAGAAAGTTAAAAAAAAAAACTCTTATATTGTTCTCTCACAAATGAATGTCCTTTAAAACATCCACAGTGTGTGTGTTAAGTTACACTGCCTTTATCCAGCACTTTTTCAGCTACTATTATTCATTAGAAATTCTTTGGTTTGACCATTCAGGACTCAAAATTTTACTATATGCACTTATTATTATTAATGTTTGATAACCAGTAGTCCTCCTTTAATGCCCCAGCTTCTAAACCCTCCTTAATCCTCTCAGCTGGTATGAGAGCAGACTATGGAGAGTTTGAGCTAAAGGTGATGCTGAAATTCAACCCCATTCCCACACAGATTTTCTGCTGTCTCCTATTGTAGGAGCCTGTGCTTCTTTATTTTCTTCAATCTAGAATTCTACAGATTTCTTCCCTCTTTCTTGCTGTCCATTTTCATCAGTCTCATTTTACCCTTGAAAGTCACAGCCAGATACTGTGACATGCTCCTCAAAGTCTTTATCTGAATGTTTTTTGTGTCTTCAGCAGTGCAAAGCCAATCAAATTTGCATTGGCAGTACTATTAACATAGCTTGTCATGGGAACATATGCAAACTCATTGACATATATGTTCCTATAGCTAAGCTTGACAGGTGAAATCACATGGTGAGGTCGGTAGGGCCCTCTGGATCCATCTATCTGTCCCACCCCCTGCTAAGTCAGGGACATTCAGAGCAGGGTGCAGAGCAGGGTGTCCCGAGGGTGGGAGCAGCACAGAACGGGACACAGTACCCCAGGTGTGGCCTCATCAGTTCTTAGTGGGGAAGAAAGGAGTCACCATAGAGTACTTTACTCTTCAAACATACACCAGCATCTTTAGCAGAGCAGAAGTGGTATAAATAAGAAATGGCTTTGGTGTCTCTGGATCTCAGGACCAGTATTTCTAAAATTTTATTTCATGTATTTCTTTTTTAATACTGAACTTGATAAATTGACAGCAGTTATTTCGATAGAATTGACTGTGTGGCATATTCACCTATCACATGTAATTCTGTACGTATGTGCATATCTACAGTCCATACAGAAAATATATATTCAGAAGATCCTGGTTACACTCAATTTAGTGTCATTTTATGCATGCTCTATGTTAACCTCTGGGTTTAAGTTTTTGTTGAATAATTCAACACTGTATTTCTCACTGTTGGAACTTTCATTTATGTTTCTATTAGGTTCTCATCTGACAGACAGCTACACTCCTTGTAAGTCTCTTCCTATCTGGAGAAGTAATTTCGTTTTCTTACCTAGTGGTCATGCCAACCATGCCTATCATTTCCCTCGTCTCTCCTGTAAAGTCACTTTTTCCAGACATTTACATTTTGGATTTGTTCATTTTGTAGAAGACTCATATCAATGGCTGCTTGAATTATCTTCAAACATATCCATTCTCCAGCAACTGTTTCTATTTAACTCTGCACTCCAAGGAAAGTTCTAGAGATTTGTTGCGATTTTTTTTCTTCTGACCCACAAAATCATTAACTTGAGTTTGTAGTATCTCCTGTTTTGTACTTGCATTTCACAGCAGGGATCTCTTAGTAATTTTTGACACATTAAACAAAAAAAAAGTTGCAAGGTTAACATGTAAACAGACAAGTAATATATGTCTGTGTACAAGGAAATCTTAACTCTTTCCCTTACAAGCCACCAAAGGAAGCCTTGTATTATCCAGTTCTTGGGAAGAAAGAGATCTGAAAAACCAACACTACTGGAATTTTCTTCTCTGAGGAATGCTGTCAGGCATCCATGTCATTTAATAAACACCTAGGCAAATGGGCATGATATGCACTTACATGTAATCATCCTAAAACAATTAGTCAGAGTTTCAATATCCTCCTGCCACCTATGAGCACCTAAGGCTGACTTGTGTCTCCAGAGCACTCAGTAATGCTTAGCTGATTTCTATCACATTTAGATCATTGTTTCTAAACTTTGTCAGTAATGTGTCAGTAAATACAGCGAGAGTGAAACTGGAATGCTACATATTTCAAATTAGATCTGTCAGTGCTTTATGTTTAAATACATACAGCATCATCCTGTCTGTGGTGAAGAGATGTTCTTCACTATGTCAATTTCATATGAGAGCAATATTTGCTAGAACTAGAAATTGGATATGTTCAAGAGACAGACTACTAGCAGTTTGTTAACATTGATCTCAGGGCCATATGAGCATATATAGGACTATTCTTATTAGAAAATTCCCCGCTATCAGAAAGTTTTCTTCAGATGCTAGCTACATAGCTTTGTTTATAATTAAAAAAAATACTCATTTTTAGTGTAAATTAAATTCTGTAAGGAAAGGATTGGGCAGGTGCTGAATGTTAAGCAGAGACAGCATAGAGAGGTTTTATATCACAAATTTCTTCACTTTTAAAAATTAAATACTTTGGTAATGGAATAGTTCGATGAAGCGTTCATCTGAAATATTCAAGATTAAAAACATTACAATAATTAATACAACTACTCATTATGAGGAAATAATACAAATAGGACACACAAGAAGATGATATATTGCTCCCTCGTAACAAGCACTGAACTGAAGGTCAGGACTTAGAGGAACCTATACTCCATGAATACAGAAAAGGCTACTGAGCTTCTACTTCCAGTAACTTTGATCCTAAAATTAAGTCATGTTGAAAGCTGAGGAAAAGTTACAAAGCAGTAAAAAAGAAGTAGCTCAATACTATCAACTTTAATAAAATATATATATTTTAATGAAATAAACATGGCATCTGAAAAAAAAATTAGAACTTCGCTTTATACTTGAGAAAGCAAGCATTAATCCATACAACCACTGAACTTCTAGTTTAAAACCCGTGTGAGATAAATGTGAAACTATGAAATAATACCACGATGCAATGTGCAAGAGATGCAGTAATTTTATGATCTTGGCATTTCAGAATAGCTGTGATCTTTGTTATTAAAAACATCCATAGTTAGGGAAGGCTTTTACAAGTGATAGATAAAAAAAAAAAAAAACTTTACATTATTCAGGCATTAAGTATCTATTTGGAATGTTTTAACACATACAGAGCTATACAGTCAGTTCTCTCCAAATCCTAAACCACATTTTCTCACCTGCCTTCAGCCTGACACTCAGTCTGAGAGGTGTTCTCAAAATACATGAGCAGAACTGGTCCCATGAAGGTGAGAGGCCAACCCACACCCAACCTGGGAGTCTTCTTCAGTCTAAATGGGTTGTGAGCAGCGAGGCAGCATCAAGAGGAGTGAACTGAAGCTGAAAGGTTCAACAGGGCTGGAACTTTGAGTGCTTCATGATGCTCAAATACCACTTTTAACTTCCTGGAGTAGCGCATAAGCTCCTTGTGGCTCTGTTCTCAACCATGGGCTACAAATCAGCAGGTTTTTAATCCAGAAAACATGGGCTGTCCTTGCCTGTAGCAGACCAGAAGCAACACACTAAGCTACTGACACAGACCTCAGGTCTTCTGTGGCTTTGAACTGAATACCAGATAACTATTCTGTTAGTTTTTGTTAAGATTGATACAACTATATAAATTCAAGCCACCTATTCTGTAACTCAAAATAGGTAACAGATCTGTAACAGATTGGGAACAGATTGAGACAGTCTGAAATTGTGAAGGGGTAAATGGCTGGAAGATAAATTGCGTCACTGCTGCACCACAGGGTAAAAGGAAGAAAGTGTAGCTGCCATTTTCAAACTCACAATAATAACTTTTATTCCTCATATAAATGTATGCATAATTTTATATATATATATATATGTACACTCATAGAAGAAGATGTTGTTATACATCATGCCAAAGTAAGAAGTACCTTTTTCTTTAAGAACTGGAGACAAGAAAAAAAATCAGACCTATTAAAAACATTCAAAACTAAGATATAAATTATGAAAGGTTCTGTAAGGAAGGGAGAGGTGATAACATAATTTGTGTCATTTTGCTGACAGTCAGCCTCACAGCCTGCCCTGTCAGACACCAAGAATAGCAGCATTCACCCAGCAAGGAAAGCTGATTAAAGGCAGAGAAAGGTAAGGACAAAGAGTTTGTTCCTTTTCTGGGATTCCTCAAATGCTGCATATTTATGCTAAATTATCACCGCAGTTCACATGCTTCAACTGCAATGCATAAATTATTCTTTGTGCTACTGAAAAATAAATGGCATTTCTTTGCAGTTAGCTACTCTGGACACAATACGTAAATTATAGTTAAATAATTGATGTCTTTGTTGGCATCTTTTCCAATCTCGTGAGTGGTTGGTGAGAGCAGTGACTTAAGTTTCTAATTATGATGAATCTCTATTGCCTGCAAGAGCAGAGCAGAGCATGAAAGAAAGTACTCTAATTCAGGAAGCTGTTGTCACAAGCCATGTGTAAGATGACATCATCCTGTGCTAACAGCCTGCAAAACCAAAATATGTTTTAAAGGTGTATATACCCAATCAGCCTGCTAATGCCTGCAATTATCAACAAATATATGTATGCTGCTGATAGATAGTCAAAAGATAATCTCCTGCAATAATTTTCTTGCTTTTTTTTCTCTTTGCTAGGACAAGTCACAAGATACTTCTCTTTTCCCTCTGTGAGGCTTCAGGAATTATTCAAATCCTTTCAGAATGATCCCTTAGTGATTCTTTTACTTTCAGAGCTCTCCTTCACACAGTTCCCTAAGCCTTTGCTCGGTTTTCCCCGTCTGTCCCACATTTTTGGAACCTAGTCAGAATGCTGAAAGGATAAAATACATCAGGAGTCCTCATAGACTGTTCTTGCTTCCTATAAGCTATGTGAAGACAGCAGTACAATTCACATTGCTTGATAATTCCCGAAGTCTGACAGCCTCAAATGTTACAGCAGCTGGCTAAAGCTGAAGTTCCATAGTGTATAGAGGGAATCATTCTGAAGAATTTGCTTCCTGTAAAATATCTTCCACTACTGATTATCTCTCTAGTCGTGTTTTAAGTTTGTCTACCTCCAAAAAATCCTTCTGGATTCCTTCAGGGTTTCCTGATCCTCAAATACCAATCATTAATAAAATAGCATGAGTAATCTAGTGCAATCTATCAATGACAGTGATGCAGGCGGTCAAGATAACCAAGCATCATTCCAGCAATACACAAAGAAAAGAAGGACCACGACAAAGAAAATTCACCTCAAATCAGCTGTCTCCTTCCTTTGCCAGTCATGTTCTGGGGCTCCTTGCAGCAACACTCACTTGCAATTACCACCATCCACCATCACATTGCTGAATGATCATGGATGGATACAAACAGCCCCGCAAGACAGAAGAACTGTGCTAGATGCAGATATTGCAGGAAAACTCAGAGGCACTTGATTGTGGCCTCTGGGCCTAATACTGACCCATTCAAAAGAGAAAGCTGTTCATCTTTTCTTAAATCTCTCACCATCTGTTCTCTAAAGCTTTAGAATATTTATATTCTGTACTTGTCTAAACAAGGCCAGCTTTGTGGCTGAGTCATAATCCCACTCTCTGAAACTGATTTACTTATATGAGGAAAGGAGTCTTCATTAAAATGGAGGTAGAAACCCTTTCCCTTTTACATTGCCCGTCTTTGTTTATGCTGTTCTACATGACTGAACCCAAGTCCTGGTGAATGTGGGTTAATGCCTACAGTATCCTGACACCGTACTGGTAGAAATATTGAAATTATTGTTGCTAAAATGATTGAAACTTGACTTATATGGGCCCAACCATAACCATTTTTGTGTGAAGAAAACAGTCATTCTCTTTTTTTTCTCACTGATGCAAAGGTAGAATGCCTTCTATTGCCAGTTACATTTCATTTACAGGTTAGTAAAAAAAAAAATGAAGTATTCCTTTTAAAATGTCTCACAGATGGTAATGGAGGCTTCATTTGGGAGATTCTGAACATCTGCAGTTCATCTTTCCCCTAGATTACTGACCATCTCTGTATTGAAATATCTGCTGAGTCACCGACTGGCAAAACACATCTCTTCTTTGCCATTCCCCTGGATTTCCTCAGTTCTTCTGCTGCCCTTGTGATGTTGACAGTCTCATTTATTGAGAATAACATCAACCCTATAAACTAATGTATTCAATTGATAAATTATCTTAAAGAGTACTTGCTATGCTCAGTATAAATCCTGACTGTGCTTAGCTTGTCCGCAGCGCGGTTTTGTTGAGCTAGCCTGTAAAATAATGGCTGTTGTGTTGTCTACAGCTGCACTTCATGTCAGTTGTTTGCATGGTAATACAGGGGGAGTGCCTTTGAATAAAGCAAGTTTAAAGCCTGGGGCTTCTCTGCAGAAGCATTCCCCTACTCAACTTTCCAGGGAATTAGCACAGCTGAGTATCATGCAGCCTCAGATCCTAAAATAGCCTTCATGCCTCACTGAGGTTCATTTGGTGAGTGTACATGTACAGTGAGACTGTTCCTGTGCATATCACTGAAAATGGTTTTAGACTTCATTTCTCAGGGGTTGAATGCCATAGAAACACGGTTAAAAAGCATTTTCTGCACTTATTATTAACAAAATCCCTTAGCAGGCCAGACTCACAGGACAAAATCCATTTAAATACTCTATTGAATGCAGTGTAGTTGATTCACAGATGTAAATAGCCTTTAGCTTTTATCAGAAATACTAACACAGAAATAAAGAAACGTAGTGCTGGGACCTGCAGTACATCAAACATGGTATTTTAACGGAAGTGAGGGGAGCAAGGAATAATAGCATGACTATCAAAGAGAGTGGGGGAGGAACTTAAGCATTTACAGATTGTCTGCAGAGATACAGTCTTATTATGTCAAGTTGTCAGATCTGACAGAGCTAGACAGCTGATACTGTTTCAGAAGAAAAAAAGATTAAAAATTGACTTTTAAATATATATATATAATTATTTATTTATATAAGAAGCATTTGTTTTTAAGCTCACTGGTTACTATCAGGCTTTCTGAGCCATAACTTCTTTCCACGCTTTTAAATGTTTCAAATTTTGCACCTGTTTTACCAAACCTTGTATCAAACCAAACACCAAGAGCAGGTACAGAACATCCTGCTCCTCACCCTGAAAGGTGGTTCAGCAGAGACAGGAGAAGGCTAACAGCTCTCTTCTTCCCACTGGGGGAAATCTCTTGTAGAGGGGAAGGCCCATCAGCACATCTGTTTTGAGCGGTATGGCCTCAGGAAATGAGGTGGAACCTCATAAAATCAAAGAGGCTATCACTGCCTCTTGGACTTCTCAGCCAGGTCTCAGCTGAAGAGCCTCTGTAGTTTCCAGCTTTTCTGCTTGCTTTATTACCCCTGTAGGAGCTCCCAAATCCTCTATAAACATTCTCTTTTAATTTAAGGATGTTCCTAATAAGAACCAAAGGCTAGAAGCCCCACCGCAGCTCAGCTCTGCCCCCTGCTGCACAGAGCCTTATGATATGACCATGAAGTGACTACCATGATACAATAGACCAAGCCACCGCATTCAGTGCAGAGCAGCACGCTCACAGCTTCAAGTGTTTGAATTTTGATGTCTCCAGCTTTCAGCATTGCAACAGCATTGAGTTTTAATGCAGAGAAATAGCCATGGAGGTGGAGGGGACCAACGAAGGCCCAAGTGGTCTGCATTTCCACAGGCTGGGGGTGGTGCTATTAATAGAAGTGGTTCTACTACTAGAAGCAAGGGTCTAACACGCCAGCAGACACCACTTTGTCATATAACATACCCAGCAGAGTCCTGCTGAGACTGCAGCCTCTTATTACATGGCAGTGCTCCCCACAAGCAGGTAGCACTGGCCTCCAGCCTGGCAGCACTCAGACAGGCAGCCATCCCGCAGTAACAAAATCACAGAAACACAGAATCGTTTGAGTTGAAAGGACTCTTAGAGGTCGTCTAGTCCAACTCCCCCGCAATGAACGTGAAAATCCATGTCTAGATCAGGTTGTTCAGAGTCCAGTTCAGTCTGATCTTGAATGTCTCCAAGGATGGGACATCTACCCACATCTCTGGGCACTGTTCTAGTGCCTCACCAAATATTCTGTGTGGTGCTCAGGTTGTCTATACTTGAAACCAGCACTGCCTCTACATTATCAGCCCTGAAGGACAAACACCATGTTCCGGGAGAAGCTCCTCCTTTAACAGCTACACTGAGAAAATTCTAAGTATAGCTAATGGAGGATGGTGTTACAAGGTCTGGATGTAATGGGGAAATCCTTCCAGCTCCATACCTTGTGGTTCTAATCCTCGTATCAAAATATGAATCTGAACCAAGATCCCAAATCTCCTGCTCTTCTGAAATTGTAATCTCTTCATAATAATAGTCCTTTCTCCTGAAAATACCTTGGAGTACAGCCAGGTCCAGCAGTTTTACATAAAGACAGATCCTAAATCCTTCACAAGCTAGGAAAACAGACACAGCTTGTCTTTTGCATGAGTACTAAGGACTCGCAGGTATCTCTAGAGGGAAAAAAGAAAACAGACTTTAAATCTCACTGGCCCATCTGTGAGATAAAGAGTTTCCCTTCTTGCAGTCAGAGAACTCGAGCTCCAAATAGCCTCTTCAGACTCACTCCAGGAGGAGAAAAAAATGAATGAGCTGCAAAACTGAGACCTTTGAGGACAGAGAGCAAAAGACAAAATTGACAAGTCCAGCAAATTCCAATCCCACAGCCTGTTAATAGCAGTGCCCTTCTCTTGTTCTTGCTTAGTTAGTTTCTGGACTGTCTTGTGTTCTGATGGTAATCCAGTGACAATATTTCAGTCATGCATAATCAAATAAAGCCCTAGCTGCCCATGCAGGTTTCACACAGAGCTTTAGAGAGTGTGACATAAAGAAATACAACTTTATAGAAGTCCACTGGGTTCCACAACATTTATTAGTTCAATCTTTGTAAATTATAGACATTGTACGGGGCTCACACTTCACACTGGTTTATAGCCCAGGATGGTAATGGAGGGTGGAGTATATTCCTCAGCTGGCACAACAGAAAAGCTGCCCTTAGAACAGCAGGCTGACAGACCCAAATTCATGGTTTTTCATTACCCAGATTCCTAAACATCTTCCCTCTCCCAGTACAGGAGATATCATAAGGTGATAAAAGACGATCTCCCATGACAATAGGAGGAATTGCAGTAATAGACTATAGCTGGTCCAAGTGTATTCTATATAAATGCCATTGTGTGTTGGGTTTCATTCTGCCACATTTTCATTGCCACAGCTCCTCCAGTATTCACTGGTATATAACAGATTAGGTCAGTGGGTTTATCTAGCAGAGAGGATCTTGGACAGCGAAAATGGAAGTATTCCACCAAAGCACATGAGTGAAATGCAAGTGCAACTGCAGGAAGGGTGTTGGGCAAGAACTAGATATGAAAGGCTTCCTTTCAGAGCATTACATTTTCCAAGAAAAGGAAAGGTGACTATAAAGCAGAACTTCTCTATTTCAGCTGTATCCTTTGGAGAACTGTGAGGATTCAGTGCTGTACCTTTGCTGATTTTATTACCTGATTTTATTTGCTTGGTGGCTGCACCAGCAGGAGACGCAGGGCAGGTCCTTACTGGAACTGGGGCAATTCAGTACATGAAATGCATATACTGGCCTGTGTAAAGATACAGGAGGGCACTGAACAAAATAAAGCATTATTTAAGTCAAAGGACAAAGCTGGATTCAGTACGAATAAGTGAAGCAGAATCAAACCAGAGCATGATTTCTCTCTCATAACTTGTCTTCCCTACTCTGTCAGCTCCTTCTCTGACAAAGCAGAAGGCCTTGGTTAGGAATACTTTCCTGAGGCAAACAGCCATGAGGTAAAGCCAAGTCTATCCCTACACACCTGTGTTTGAGTCTACTGCAGTTCTCCAACTCAAGAAACACTACCTGATTCAGGAGTGATTACCGTTTCATATGTCTCTGCAAAGGTAGTGCATGTAATCTGATGCTGAAGAGGTTTGAGAATCATTGGCACAGGAAGAGTGTTAGTGGGGGAGACACAGGCTGGGTGCAGCCTGGGGTTCCCTCACAGAAGCTAGCAACTTTACAGTGGTCACCACGATCACAGCCACTCCAGCCACTATCTCCAAGGGCTGTCAGTAGAGCACAAGTGACTATACTTCCATAAAGGAATTTGCCTGACTAGGCAGAGATGCAACAAAAAGTGGATTCTTGTGCCAACACTGGGAGATGGCACCACAGAGCATAGCTTCAGCACGAACAGGAAGAACTCCCTGTGCTAACAGGCTCACTGCAGTCACTGATGGTTCTGACTGTCACTGCAGAAACTAACACAGTCTTGGAGAAAAATTGGAGGCTAATTGTTGCTTGATTATAGCTGTTAATGGGCCTGGAGTGCTGCTTCAGGGACTGCTGATCATCATCATCAGTGGCCGGGAGAAAGCAGGTCACAAGACTCCTGTGACCTGCTGTTAATCCCTGCAGTTAATCCCTGCAATATATTTCTATTTAAAGAAAATGTTAGATAGAAACTGTTGACAGTTCCACAGTCATTAGCATGTTAAAACTGAGAATTTGTTCCCTGTCCTGGAAAGAAACATGGGTCAACTTGAAGGAATATTTGATGGCTCTAAATGTGAATGAAGAGCAAATTTACCAGAATGGAGTCATCTGAGGGCTCTTAGCAGATGGACAACAGCATGTGTGGGAAAATGCTGTTCCTATGGTGCCAAGAGGAAATGTTCCTCCGAATATTAAAAATAAGTTATTCAGAAATCAGCGAGGAACCTTTAATCTGCACATTTCAGGTTTCCCTGAAGGCCTTCCATGAAGATAATACTGCATATGCCATTTAATTAGATTCTGAACTGACTCAGCCCCATGTCCTCACATTTTAACCACATCGAAGCAATAAAGTCAACCATGAGAGCAGAGATGAAAGCAGAGAGTATTTCAAGATGCTTGCAGGATTATTCTTGCAGACTCACCCTTTCAGGAAGCAGGACTTCCAAGTCCCTGTAGAAAAACAATTTCACTAAAATACTGACACTTCAAACAGACATATCATGTATTTGTAGACATCTAAAACCCACGCAGACCCTGAAGCTGGCTTTGCCACTGGGATACACAAGAAAACAGAATAACTTAGTGAGTAAGACAATGTTGCACTGACCAGATGCAATTTAATTGTTTGCCATGCCACGCAGATTAGCCTTGAAATGATGTTGATTCGAGATGTGGAGAAAACCACTAAACTGATTCTTAGATCAAGACAACTTAATTGTACTTTCTTCCCCTTGGCTCTCACTCCTTCTGAAGACAAAGTATTATTCCCAATGACAATCATAAGTCTACATTCTGGTCTACAGCAGTGCTTAAATACCATCTCTTCCATGTGTGTCACTAAAAAAAGCAGGGCAAAGCTTCAGTACAATCATAATCTGCCTTCTGAAAGCTAAAATAATCTTTCTTCCTTTTGATAGAAAGCAGGCCTAAAACAGAAATACTGCCGTGTTTCATTTCAGTCACAACACTTTCTCCAAGTGGTGAGATTTCTATTCTTTGCTGATTTGTCTCTGCTTTTTAACACTCAGAGGAACAAACCTGGTTTTATGTATAGTTTCATTTTGTAATAGATGATTTCAGATACTACTTAACTTGAACCTCATACGTCTAAATGCATCAGCTTTGCAAACGCCTTGCTTTTCTTAACTTTCCAGTCAAAATTTGAAAATGCACTCGGGATTCCAGAAAGGCTTTTCAATCATATTTTATTTTTTAGTTCTCAAAAAGGCACTTACAGAGTATACTAAAATCAGAGTTAATTACAGTAACTCCTTGTAATTAAGGTCCCACACATTTTCAGATGCACCTCATAATGTCTCCAATTTCACCTGAAAATGAAGACAGGGCAAACAGCTTCAGCGAGCAGGTTGATAGCCAGTGTTTAACTGTTACACTGATCACATCCCTAAATTAATTAGTCACCGCAGTTTTATAGAATTGTGGTTGACAATGCATCACTCCATAGTAACTTCATATTAGTTGGCCACTGATAACTCTAGAACAACTTAAAATGTTCTGCTGATTTTGCATCCTTTAAAGGGAGGATTGTCTATTTCATCACCATGTATTTCATCTCCATCTTCATCCTGTACAGAATTCTTTTGATATAAACACTGAGAAACCCAGTCAAGTATAATCAATAAACCTGTTCCTACAGAGAGAGGTGTATTTTTTTTTTCCACTCATAGGTTCTTCTAAAATAAATAAATCACATTGATTCAAAAATTCAATCCACAATATACTTTAATAGACTGGACAAAGAATGTAGGTGGATAATGCTTTTGTTCAGTTATTCAAATAGCCAAAACCACAAGTAACAACCTGTGTTAATTCAGCTACTAAGGGTATGCAGAGATTACAGGTATGGTGCTTGCAGGCAAAGCCTGAACTGACAGCCAGCTAGCTGAAGATGCCTGTGGCCTCACAGAGGGCAATTTACACTCTTCTCAAAGGACCTCAGTATAGACAAACTTCATGGAGAGACCTAATCTTTAAAGCAGTCACAATAAGTCATGGTAACAAAGGAAACCAGAATTGAATCTCAGCTATCAAGGATATCCAAAGGTGATCAAGGATTAAAACTCTGATTTGCAGATGCTTTTAAACTGACTCTAAAACTAAAAGAAGGGGTGGGCCCTGCACAACAGCCTTGTTCTTATTATCTTTTGAAGCAGTTATTTTCAGAGTGGATAGGCTGCTACAGGCTGTATGCTGAAACTCACTGGACTGAGGAGTAGACCCCCCACCTGAACTTGAATGATGTCCAAGCAGAAGCATTAAGCAAAGCTTGATCCTCTTCTCCCTGTAGCTAACGAGTTGAGCCTTAAACAAAAACAGAATCATAATAACAAAGTATGTTTTAAGACCAGATTGGTCTCAGTGTTTGGGAAAGCAGCAACTGAGTTATCTAGAAAATGTATTCCATGACATGATATTAGAATTCATATGCGAGTAATGCATTTAATTCTCAGAAAGCACTAAGTGATATTTCTTATGGAAATCGATGCAATCCTTTGCCAATAAACAAACTGCTGTTAAACTGTTAGGTGTCTCAAATAGCAAGTTCTGCCATGGAAACTGCTTGAAAATAACTAATGGGTTTTTAGAAAGGAAGGATTCTTTTCCCTCATAAAGGCAAAATGACACTCAAAAAGCAAATGTAAATGATGAAAAAGATCCTATGTTGTTTGAGAACTCACAACACTGCTGAAATCTCTGCTTTTAGTTGCAATGAAATCCAAGGTACAAGTGAAACTAGTGGTCAGCACAGAAAAAAGTCTGAATGCACATTGTGAATCCATCCCAAGGCAAGATTCATAATCTTCAAAGCTTGCTGTACCTAAAATCTTCACTGAAATAACCTGGAGTCTCAAGCAGTATTCAAACACGATCAAACTGTGTTTGAAGGGGAAATACCTGATAAAAACTAATCATAGAATCATGGAATGCCTTGTGTTGGAAGGAACCTCAAGGATTATCAAATTCCAACCCCACTGCCACAGACAGGGTATCCAGCTGCAAAATCACGTACTAGATCAAGTTGCTCAGGGCCCCATCCAACTTGGCCTTGAACACCTCCAGGGACAGGGCATCCAGAACTTCTCTGGGCAGCCTGATCCAGCACCTCACTGCTCAGTAAAAACTTCCCATGACATTTAATTTAAACTTCCCTTTCTTTAGTTTAAAACCATTTCCCTTTGTCCTGTCACTATCTACCCATGTAAAAAAGTTGATTTCCCTCATGTTCAGAAATCCCATTTAAAGACTGGAAGGCAACAATGAAGTCTGTCTGCAGCTTTCTCTTTTCCAGGCTAAACAAGCCCAGCTCCCCCAGCCTATCTTCATAGGAAAGGTGTTCCAGCTTTTGGATCATGTCCATGGCCCTCCTCCGGACCCTCTCCAGCAGCTCTACGTCTTTCCTGTGTTGGAGGCCCCAGACCTGGACACAGTGCTCATCAAACCAGATGAGTCCTCATGAGGGCAGCCTATAGGGGGACAATCACCCCCCTCACCCTGCTGGCCACCCCTCTTCCGATGGAATCCAGGATACCATCGGCCTTCTGGGCTGCAAGTGCAAATACATCCTGCAAATACAATGTGCAGCATTACTCAGTGCTGTCAAATTGATACTAGTGGTGAAATAACACTTCAACAGAAAGGGGCATAATCAAAATATCACAGGATCGTAATAATTATTTTGCAGCCTCTAGTGAAATAAAGTAGATGCTCAACAAACTTCTTTATGTAATCCTGGATAAGAAGAGTCCTGCAGAAAACTGAAATGTCACAGGAAAGGTAGGTAGCAACCCAAATGTAAGTAGCCAGGGTGAAGTTTAGTCATGACAAGATATTTATTTCAAAGTCTGACATCCAGAACTTGGCCAAAAGGCATAATACAATGCAGTGTGACCCAAACACAGATTTAACCTCTGCTGCCATCAGAAAAAGGGCTTCCAGCTCTGATAAAGGTGGCTGTGGCACTGAAATAAAAAGCTGTGCTTACTGCAGTATTCCAGTTATGAGGCAGCATCTCAGCTTCCATGAATTAATTATCCCATACCAAGCTTAGCACAGGTGGAGATGTGCTACTCAGGTGGTCAGTGAGCACATTGAGAGCTGCACTCCTTATTTTGTGTGCTGTGGGGAAATAATACTCTGGCCCTTGCAGCACCAATTCATGAGGGAAGCCGAAGGATAATAAAAGTCATGAGAGTAATAGATCACAATCATTATCTCATCTAACCTCCTGAATGCCTTGGCCATTCTGTTTTTCTTTAGAAGTTAAATCATAGCAAGCTTTTTCAAAGGACCTCTAATTTTTGTTAAGATTACAGGCAACAGTGAGTAATTGGTCCCTATATTATCCTTATTGCTGGGGTAGTGTATCTTACTGAAGGGTGAATTTTGAAACTTCCAGCCATGGGGCCACCTTATGTTGTAAGACAATAAATTTTAAGACTATAAATCCCTCCACCATTAAGCTTTTTCCATACACTATGGACCCATGGACCCATGGAACTATCCAGCGTGATTTAGTCCCATCTTACCCTTTTCTGTGATAAGCTTTGACTGAGTTCTTTAAACCACATCAAAGCTGATTTTCTACCTTGAAAGACAAACACCAGATCTCAGACCTCACTTAGTTGCTTACCAACACAAGGTGCAGAGTGAGGAGCACTGTGCTAGTTATGTATGACATTTCTCTTCTGTATGTTCAAGGATCACATTAGCTCTTTTGGCACCATTGCACCAAGATTTGGCAATGAGATTGTCACATAAGAACACCCCTTCTCAAAACAACCTCCAGGCTTGCAGGTATCCATTGCATCCTTCAACATTTGCTTATAGCAGCATTAAAACACACTACTTTCAGGATGTAAAAATTTAGCACAATTATTCAGATAACTCTTACCACTAATTTGGACAGTTTATTACAGAGTCATAGAATAATTTTGATGGAAAAGGACTTCGAGAAGGTGCAGTCTAACCTCTTGCTTAAGGCAGAACTAACCTCACAGCAAAAGCAGGTTGCCAAGACCTTCAACCAGTCAGGCTGGAAAACCTCAAAGGACAGAGATTCTTCGTTTCATGGACCACAGCTTTCAAGGTTTACTCACTTCCAATGTGATGTTTTAATATAACACGTGTCATCTCAAAGCATGGCCACAAAAGCCTCTATATCTACGTTTTAGATCTTAGAATAAAATACTACACTAACAGAGTAAGTCTGTGGGTATCCTATTAGAAATAGTCTTGTTCACGGGCGTCTGACCACTGACTACATTTGAAGACCTGTCAGTATGCCCCTTTCTAGTCTGTATGCTCTAATTTCTGTTAATTCAATCTCGTTTCCTTGGTTCACTGAACATCACGACATTGAGTTAAAATTTCCAGTGCAGCCCAAGGAATCAGCAAGCAGGTTGGAAGGTAGATCAATGCCTGCCATCTAAAAACATCCACCTACACGAATTTGGAGCTGAGTGGCACTACTTCTCTTGCTGACTTTTGCTGTTAGTTCTCTACTTCTCCTGGGACCTGATGCTGGAAAGCAAGAGCTACTTCACAGCTCCCTGCTTCATTCCAACCCCTTTATCCAGTTAGGGAATTCTGCTGGACAGCTTCTGAAATCTTCCCTGTGCAGTTGCTTTAAGTATTCCTGGGTGAGTTCTCTGACATCCTTGAGCATTAACTGTGCAGCTATGCTGATTAGGAAATGTTTAATTTCAGAAAACGTTGCTTTTCATCTTCCTTGAGTGTGCATAGTACTCTGATTCAAGTCTCTCATCCAAGTGCCAATTAGCCCCTGTGGCAGAGCACATGAAATCTGACCAGGGGTAGATAAAAAAGGGTAAAGTTGGAATAAGCTTATTGCTTTCCACAGGCACCCTGCTCAAGTACAAGCACTGAATTAGCTGAACTTGTATATTTCTAAAAGGCAACATATTTGGCATTAATGTTACACGGGTATTAATAGAAAATAACTGTTATAGCTGCATTTTGCTTCAAGAAGTCTGCTCACAACAAGGCAGTTTAAAAGAGCAAGCCTGAGGGTTACGACGTTCTGTATGAAAAACAACTAATTAACTTGGCACCTTGCTTTTAATATTATTTAAACATAATTTTATACACATACTACATTTTTTTTAAGTGCTTGAACAGTTTGAGCGTTGTCACATTAAGTTGTTATGGCTTCAAACCTGAACTTCTTCCCAGCTGAGGATGGTGAACCCAGTGTGTGGCAATGGGACCGTGTAAGAGGCACTGTTACACTTTATGTCGATCCAGCTGCTCTGAAAGTACATCGACTCTACATAATAAAAATCCTCACATTATTTTTGATTTTTAAAACTGTTTGCCAAGAACTGGTCTCTTGACTTCAGTGTTTTAGCCAAAGAAAGCATTTTCTTGTCAAGAAAACTGAATTGTCAACTGTTTATTGTTTGCTAATCGGAGAAACTTGAGCCGATTTGAGTTGAGTGGAAGAAGTGGGTGGCTCGTATTTATTACTTACATTTCTCTCATTTTAATGGCCCCGTATGTATTTTTAATCTCTTAAAACTTTTAATGACAACATTTCCACAGCTTCCTTAATTACCTCTAGCACTGCTTAAGTACCCCGGCAATTACAGCCGCGACCGCTGCACATTCCGCTCGTGCTCTACTTTCACGTCCTCCGCGTTCTGTCGGCTCCCAGCGAACGAGAGGAAGAGCAACACATTCCCTTCGGATTGAAGTTTTCCCAGTTTTGGCGTTTCTTGGGCCATCATTCACCTCTCCCCCCATGCCCGGCTGAGCATTCAACCCCGCTCTGTGGAACCGCGTCGGACGCGTTCTGCGCGACAGCGCGCAGCTCCGTGAGGGCGGCCCGGAGCACGCAGCATCCCGCACACGGCCCGCGGCCGAAGTCGGTGGTACCGGGCGGCTCGGTCCGAAGGGCGGCACACGGGCACGCGGCTCCGCCACGTCCCCTCCCGGCCGCGCTCCCGCAGGCGGCGCTGCGGCGCTCGCCGCCCTCGCGCTCTCCCTCCGCGGCGGCATCCCCGGGCGGCGGAGCCACCGACGGACCGCCCCTCGCCCGCCGCCCCCGGCCCCACAGAGCCGTCGCCGCCCGTCCCTGAGGGCTGCGGGCCCCGGGGCTCCGCTCCGAGCCGAACCGCGGCCTCCCCCCGGGCTCGCAGCCGCACCGCAGCCATGCCTGCCGCTCGCGCCGGGCCCCGCCGGGCCGCCCTGCGCACGCTGCACCGCGGCGCCCCGTCCGCTTTGGGCCGCCCTCCGCTGGGCGCCCTCTCCGCCCCGCTCGCCTCCTCCTCCTCCTTTTCCTCCTCCTCCTCCCACGGAGCCACCCTCCTCCTCCGCCCCCTCTCCCTGCCAGCCTCCTCCCCGCCCTTCCCCTCGCTCCACGCCGCTGCCGGAGCCGCGCGTCACTCGGGCTCCAGCCCCGCCGCAGACATGGCGACGCTGACCGCGGTCCAGCCGCTCACGCTGGACAGAGGTAAGCGCGGCGGCTGCCGCTCCCCGAGCCGGCCCGAGGGAACGGAGCGGGGCTCCGTGCGGCGGGCGCTGCCGTGCCGACCCGCCCGTCCGCGCGGCGTCAGCGCTGTGTGCTGAGTGGGCTGGGGCTCCCCGCGGGGCTCCGGAGCGAGGAGACGGGAGGAAAGTTTGTCCGGGGGACGCCCGGGGAAAACGCGTGTGGGTCAGCGGGACGCGGCGTGCGGGAGCGCCGTGGCTGCGCGCTGAACGTAGCGGTGTTACTCTGTGCGATGTTACTGTGCCGGGGTGCTGCGTGCGCCTGTAGGCGGCTGCTCAGTCCACCGAGAGACAGCAGTTGACATTCTTCCAGCCTTGAGTTTGTGTCAGCAGCCCGACCGAGGGAACGAGAAGCGGTGCTGAAATCGTGAACTTGTGTTTAAATTCCGTTTTTGCCTCCGCGCTGTGAAAATTGGACGAGTCCCTCACGACGCGTTTGCGGCGCTTGTAAGGCTGAGCAGAAATGCTGTTCGGTTTCTGCGGTCACAGAGGAGAAGGGCTTAACCTGGTGTGTGATTTGTTGTGGCTCTGTGAGTTAAGGAGGTCACGCCGCTCCCAAAACAGTTTCTTGAGTGGCAGATGCGTCTTTCTTCTCAACTTCCATCAAGGAGCTCTGTGAGGCTCTGAACGAGTGTAAATATTGTATTCTTGAAAGCACGATTTAGGCCAGTGACACTTTTTCTTTAACGTGTTCTTTCTAGAGGATTAAGACAGGCTTTCAAAGCAAGATAGAGAGCGTCTTCCCGTAAATCCTATGCAAAAGAAGCCTGCTGAACCTAGTTTTAAGGTGAGAAAGATGGCGCAGGCACCCTGACTGGAACCTGACTGAGAACAAACGGGTCTGCAGAGTTTCACAGAATCACAGACGATCCTGAGTTGGAAGAAGTCTGCAGGAATCACTGAGCCCAACTCCTGGTTGCACACAAAACCACCCTAAATCAAGCCCTGTGTCTGAGAGCATTGCTCAGATGCTCCTTGAACTCAGCTCAGTGCCACGACCACTGCCCTGGGGAGACCTTTCCAGTCTCTGACCACACTCTGGGAAAGAAACTTGTTCTAATGTACAGTGGGTACAGTTTGCTGAATAGCTTTAACTTCAACTTTTGTAGAAAAGGGGAATCTGAAATTATCCTTACTGAAATAAGTGCTGGCGATGCACTTGAAATTAAACTGTTCAGAAATCCACTGTGTAATCTACTGTTTCACCCTAATACTGTTTTCAGTAAGCAGGACAAATCTGTTTCCTGGCAAAGAGTTGAACAGATGGCAATCCATTAGCAAACCTGGCTTTTCTAAGGAAAGTATTACTATTTCAGAATTACACATTCCTTTTCATCAGTAACACGGTGCTTTAAAAAATCCACGATACACAAAAATGGAAATTAGTCTCAATTTAAGTGTAAGCATCTGTTGTTGGTGTCCAGAATATGCCTAATACAGACTCTGTGGTTGTAGCGTGAGGAGATGCGACATCATGGAGCAATAGGATGTGACGTGCAAAAGGGAACTACGGGCAAGAAGAAATAGATTTAAATACTGCACCTGGCCTGCAGAAGGCCGTTTCATCAGCAGGATGCACTTTGTCTTCTGTAACAGGTTGTTATTTGGGTTGCTTTTATTAAAGCAGACACAGCTATGTTTACTGTCATCATGCTTTGCTCAGCTCTGCTGTGATGTAGGCCCAGCTTGGGGAAGGGTTGTAGCCTTGTAGCCACTTGGAGGTACCCCACAGAGAGCTCCATGCAGGAGGAAAATAAGAGAGCATTGCATGAGAAGCAGCACTCAGTGCTGCACATTGCATAGGGGTTGGTTGCTTCATCTCTGGCTAGGAAATGTTTGCTTTTTCCCCCCACTGAGAAGTCCAGGAATAGTAAAACTTTGTATAGATGCATACATCAGACTGATTTAGGCCCTGACACGGTCAGCTCCCAGACAAAACCTGCATGCCACGTTCAGTGCAGGGATGGGAGCTTTCCTAGCACCTGACACAAGTGGAATTCAGAATTGTGTGGTAAAATGAATTACCATTTAAAGGTGAAGGGCATGTTGTGTGTGAATGATTGAAAGCCAATTACATTCTGGAAGATTACTTCAGTCCAAAGCACAGGAATTAATTTCCTTAATTCCTGTCATCATGTGCCTTTCTACCTGCACAAATGTGTGCAAGTTCCATTAGGGCTTTTTAATATGTGGAACAAGTTCACAAAATAATGGAAATTTTAATCACTTACAATTTAATCTCCAAGGCTTTTGCCTGACCTTTGCGTGGTGCTCTGCTGGGAGGAGGGAAAGGAATCAGCAAGTGCTTCAGCGCGGAGATGTGAAGCGCCGGAGCTGAGGGAGTATGGCTCTGAGCTGAGCTGCATGTGCCCGTGGTTGGGAGCTTTGTGAGGGGCAGAGCCTGTCCACTGGGCGTCTTCGAGCGGCTCTCAGTCTCTTGCAGAAAGAAGTGCACCTTTCTGTCTCTTGCATGCATCTTGCGTGCTAAATGGTAGCACACTGTCAGTAATCCCCGGAGCCCATCAGACCTCGCTGTGGGAATGTTATAGGCCAATTCAGGGATGTTGCTGGAAACTTTGGAAGCTGTGCTTGTTCCATGTCGAGATGAAAAGTTACAATGCTGTGTTTCATAAGCTGTCAGAATAAGGTTGGATTTTGGTTTTTATGTTCAAGGTTATGGATTTTTAAGTATGCTCCCAGTTTAATTTGCCTCTTTGGACTCCAAATCAAAACAGAATGTTTAAAAATGCCCATGCTATATATATATAACCTTTGTGTGTGCACCTTTCATTGTCACACCTTATGCTTTGTTCTCAGCACTGGAGCAGCAGCACTGTCTCTCCTCACAGTGCCCCCTGTGTGCAACAGCCATGCCGTGACCAGCAGTGGCTGGCTTCCCCTTCATCAGGCAGAGCTCATGTCTCCCTGGTGGCCATATTCTGTTGCCATGCTCTCCCCAAAGCCCTGCACAGCTACAGGAAGTTCCCGGTGAGTGTGAGGCACTCAATGAGTGCTTTAGCACAGTCTGATGGAAGCATTTTCTGCAAATAACACTGCTCCAATGATGTATGACATAAGGGAGCACCTTTCTGGTCTTCTCTTGGTGCACGTTTTAGGAATGGCCATATGGAGGCCCACAGTTCAAAGCAGGCATTCGACTAGACAGGAATAATGTGTTTCACTCTATCTGAACTTTCTCTGTTTTACTAGCCCTGCAGAAGTTTCCATCAAGCTTGTTTTACGTAACATTTCACTTGTGCACTTTCTTCCAAGATGAAAGTCTGCTCTGGCAGAAAACTGACCATTTATTTACTCAGATTGCTGCAAAACTTCGTTCACTCTTCCTTGCTCCCGACTATGAAAATGACATGTTTAAAAGAGCACTTGTCTAAACTTCTTGCTTTTGAAGATTCTACACAATTAGGCTGTACAAAGACCATTGCATGATTAAGTGCATGGAAATATTTCTCATTTGAAGGAGAACTTTCAGCTGTCTTTTATTAATAATCCATGTCCTCTTACGTTTTTCTTTATATAGTTTCTATTCATTCATGCCACTGGTGGTTTCAATTCTTCATGTGATTGAGGATAAAAGAAGAAATTTGAATAGACTGAATATACAGTGCTGATATTTTAATCCCTGTGAAGTCTTGTCGACAAGGTCATAGCTATTGGCTGTTGACAACCAAATTGCTCCTCACTTTCATTTATATCCTAGGCAACTGGAAAGACTTCTTGCTCTTGAGTTGCAACACAGCTAATCTCTGTTGGTTTTTTAAGAATTCAAATGAATATTTTTTAGTGGAGGGGGTGTCCCATAACTTCCTGAAAATCCTTAAATAAAGCCCCATGTTCAGTGACAGTAAATAGGGATTTGAATCAATTTAGCCATCAACTCAAATTCTATCAGCCACCAGCTGAAAGCTGAGGTAGATGTGCTCTACGAAATGTGACCAGATGACGTCTGACCATTCATATGCATTACTGCTTACCAGAGGGCTCTTCCTTCTTTCCTTCTCTTGTCAGTTTTCTTTTCATGCTCATAACCTATATACATGGGGATTTTTCCCCATCAGTGCATATATATTTCCATACAGCAGAAATGATATTAAGTTGCTGGATATTGTCTTGGCAAAAACGTGTATAACGTATTTGTCAGTAGGATGAAGTCAGAGTCATGAAGTGTGAAATATACTCCTTGACAGAGGTGCAGCATAAGGCCAACTATCTTTTATGTGTGGTTAAGCCCTTCAAAACAGTGTTAAGCGGTTATGCTGCTCCCTGCATGGCTTTCAACAAAGTGTTTCCGTCTGTCAGAGAGATATCTTGTACTTCTCTCCATCCTGGCACGTTAAAGGAGAGAAATACTTCTGCAAGTGCCATGTGCTTTAAAGGCTAACATTTCTCTATTTAGTATGCCAGCTGATGACATATAAATAATCAAATTCATTCTTCTGAGGCTAAAAAAAGGCCTGTTGTTTGTAGAAACAGAGAGAATTGACAATTCTGGATTCAGTCTGAAATGTGTTTTTTTTTGTTTTCCATCAATGTGCCAGCATGTATTTGATTTTTTTTTTTGAGGTAAGCAGGTAATAAGGGTGTTTTCTGAAGATCCATGCCACGTGTTGTTGAGCCACATGTGCAGTGTAGTTGTGTCTCCTGGAGCTCTGCAGCAGCAACACAAGAAAGTCCCAACCTGAACGTTTTATTTGATAGCATGTTTTGAAAAGTTAAATGCACACATCTGACTTGGATGCCTCAGGCAGCAGAAGGCCAGCCTGGTGGAGCTGACACGGCACGCTGCTGCATGAGCTCTGTGTCGTGAGGCAGGGCACCAAGGAGAGGGCTCTGTCCTTAGGCCTGAGGCAGCTCCTGATGTTGGGACGTTGAATCTGAGCTTTGTCACAGCATTTCTGAGTGAATGAAAAGTTCACTGCATCATCTTCAGCATGCACCAGGCACGGCAGGTCTCTGGAGTTGCCTTCCTTCAGAGAAATGTGCCTTTGTGGCTCGTGCCACGCAGATGCAAGGAAACATCTTCCAAAAATTAGCGATGTTTTTAACATTGTCACTTTTGTAGAGTCTAGAGAGGGAATAATCTGACATTTCCAATTATGTTTATCTCAGAAATGTGTAACTGATCAGTAACTGTTTTCAGAGTCAGGAAATGATGGTGAGAGATGCCTCTGATCCCCTCCTGCTCAAGGACCTCGTGTTCCTCTTGGTCTGTCAGGCTGAAAAATTCCATAGAGATGGTAGCAGTTAATAATACCCATAGCTTACCTGAATTTATCCTCTGTAGAACAAAGTGATAAATGGAACTCGCATTTGTACAGTTCTGTGATTCTGTGTATGTTCTGCATCTCCTTCTTCAAATGGAGCTTTCTACTGAAGCAGGCACGATGGAGTCCATGACAAGCTCCAAAGTGGATGAGGGTTTGCAACCGTTTGCAACAAGTTGAGAGATAAGAGCCCTGATGATCAGAAAACACAGGGGGTGCTATTCTGATGTATAGTAACCTAGTTTATTTCACATACTGCATTTTTGATGTTTAAAAAATTATTAACATGCTGTAAATTGTAAATACACATACAAACCCAAGCATTTTCAAAGTTAATCTAAGTTGGCTTAATCTTCCTTCGTGATATTTGCTGGAGATTCAGCCTTGGAATGAGAAATATTCAACAGCTGATTCTGTATTCAGATGCGCAGATTTGATTCAGAAGTGCACATTTGTTTACTAATGATGTTTTCCTGAGTGTTTAAGCCATGAGCTCAGACCTCACATATGTTAAAAAGAGAGAGATGAGAACTTTTTCTGAGAATTTTTTTCTCCACAGTTCAAAATAGAACAGTTAAACTCCATACTTGTACATAGTTCTGCTTAAGCTCCAGGACATGCTTCTTATAATGAGTTGTTGTTACCTTAGTGCTCCTTTAATGATAGGATTTTTATTTTATTTTATTTTATTTTAAGCAGAAAAAATGGATTACAAAAGTGTATTTCCAGAAGAGTTTGGAGAATTGTTGTTATTTAAAATGGAACAGTTAAGTACCCAGGAATACACAGAGCATCAAAGCATTGATTTCAGTTGTTTCTGCGTACACATAGATAATTGAATAAGGAAGAGCATTCCTCAAAATAGGCTCTTGATTTATTTTTTCAGAAACTAATTTACGTTTTTACTGTTTTGTTTGAACACTAACCCTTAACGTCCACTAACTTTAATTTTCTTTCTCAGCCATATTTTCTGAGAAAGAATACATCTCCCAGATAGCGAGGTATCAATCCCTCTGCAATTAGTTAGGCATTAGGGAAAAATGTCCTTGAAGTAGCCTAAATAGATCACCATAGTCAGCAGCAGCAGTTTTAACCGTCAGAAATGTGTTTATCATCATCAGATCACCTTCCAGAAGATTTGGCAGTAGTGTTTCTGTCAAATACTATTTACTGAATCAGCACAGAAATAAAAGGATAGCTCATGTGTTCTTTGTTAGACAGAGCCAGAGCAGAGAAACTTTAAGAGAGGATGTTGGCCTTAAATCAATGAAGCACTCTTTGAAAAGAGCAGTGGTTTAATGTCTGATTATCTTCTAATCCTGTGGTAAAAGTGGTGGAATTTATACTAATTTATACAACACCTTCTGCTTCCTAACAGTACAGTCATCTTAAAACATTTCAGGTATGCTTTTGAGATCTTCTAGGTAGATACCTACCTTGTGATGTCAGGCTGCAACCTGAGAAGCATTCTAGTTCCCCTGCTCTGGATCTCAGCATTGTTCAACATGTAGGATACCAAACAACAGCACTGCAAACTTTCATTTGAGCACTTTTCTCACAGAGGTTTTCAGTTTCAAAGTTTTGTTCATAACTTGCAGCAGCACTCTAAACAATCATGGCTTTCTGTGAGATCATACTCTTTCCTAGTTGAAAGTTAATTGTGAGCAGTTGTTGAGATCTGCCATCAGCATATTTGTACTACCTAGGCGTACTGTGAGAGGATTTTATTCATATTGCCCCTTTGTATTGTAGCTTTTCCCATACACGTCCTCAAAGAACAGGTTTTTTTTCCCTTCCTTGAGAAATGACTAGTATCTAGCCAGCTGCCAGTGGGATTCGATCTGCAGAAAGTAATATTGTTAAATCCACTAAAATTGAAGAAAGGATATTAACTTTCTTCTTGTTACCTGAGCCTCCAGGGAAACTTCTCTTAGGTGTATGTATGTAATGACTGCATCACAGCCGTCCTGTTGCACGAGCGCCTTCTTTTCACTGTCATCTTACTGGAGTCTCAAACCACCCAGAAACCCCCAGAAGATAAAATCATGATGCTAGACTTGAAGTGGAGATTTGCATTGCAACAATGTACAATTGCCAGTAGCCCACAGCCATCTTTCTCATCTATCTGGTAATAAAAGAGAAAGATTTAAGATTCAGATTAGCAGGAGAAGTAAGAACTGAGAAGAGGCAGCAGGAGACTGGTAATGACATGAGCAGAGAGAAAAGTGAGAGCAACTGCCTTGGCTCCAGCACAGTGCCTGTTGCGATGGAGAATTAGCATCCTGAAGTTAACCTTGCCTCCCTTTGAGAGGCACCAGTTGGTGCCTTTTTTCCCCTTCCTGTCATTTTCCCTGCCAACAAAAATCTCTCTGATGCAAACTAAAAGCATGCTGCAACTATCTGTGTGGGCAATGCATGAGATTTGGCCATATGGGCATACTTTTGTTTTGCAGTTTGTGTATAGGACACACAAATACATGCTTTTGTTAGGCAGGGAAATAAGAGAATGGTAAAAGTATATCCAGGTTAGAAGTCATGGTTTTCATCCTTTTTTTCTTTGCTCGCACAAGCTTACTCATTGTAGTTATTTCTGTTTTATAATTCTTGAGCTTAGTCAAACTGTAAATTCCTCCCCTGATTTTAATGGTTTCTCTGTATGCTTACTGACTAAAACACAGCAGCAAGTATTCTATTAAGCAGAGTTCTTGATGTATTTTAATGTTGTAGCCTTTTCTTCTTTTAATCTGGGGTCAGAACTCGGAACGTGTTCACATTTGCAGTTTCAGCAACACCAGTGTACTTCAGTCTCACATTTAGGATGGTGGCATTCCAGCATGATTAGTGGTTTCTGCTGAACAGATCCTACAAGACCAAGAGATGTTGTCATTGGGAGATAGATGAGGCTGGCGGAGTTGCCAGCGCATCTTTTTACAAGGTACCTATGGCTACAGGAAGGAGCATACAGTTTCCTTTCACAAAGTTCAGATTGTGGGAACTTACTTCTGAAAAGCCAGATCCTTACCCTGCTGAATTTCTGAATGTCTCAGGGATTTCTAACTTTGCTTCAGAGGTTGATTGATTGATTGTTTTCTGTCTGTAATCGTTTTTGAAGATAGAAACAAAATGTGATTTTACATTCCCCGTGAAAGCAAATAACTGCTTTAAACACTTGAGAACCTTGGGGTTTTTAGAAGTCCTTACAGGAAGACTAAGAACTACAATAACAAACTCTGAAGCAATGAAGTATTATGCTTCTTGTTGGAAATTAGGGTTTAACTATTTTTTTTGAATGAATGAATATATACACGTATATTTGTAACAGATACAACGTGTATTTACTTGAATTCAGCATTCACTTTTTTTGCTAAGTCTAAAAACACGTTTTTGTGTCATATTCACAGCTAACTGTCCCTAGTCAGAAAAGGCACAAGAACCACGTCTCATCTGTTTTACTCAGCACTGAGTAGCTGTCAGTAAATCTTAGTTGTGATCACAGAAAGCGGACGCGATTGAACAATAGGAAGTTGTATCTATATGCAGAAAGAAAAAAGAAATTTTACCTTCCCTACTCTTTTCTCCCAAAGTAATGCAGGGGATAAATCACAACTTTCTTTCTAAAGTACTGTGCTACAGAATACCAGTGTTTCTGATTTTAGTCTGTTCTTTGCATTTTTGACTACATTTTTTTTCAGTCCTTTCTTGTAAGGGATAATTTGGAAACTCGCTTTTGCACTGATGCTTTATTCAAAGCTTTCTATACAAAAGCAGTGGGTGCTGTCGTGGGGTTGGTGTGTGTCTTGGTTACTCACAGATGGCAAAATCTTCTGTTGGAAGTTCTCAAACTTACATTTATGCACCTCCTCACCCTGACTGCTTTAGAAATTGTAACAAAGCTAATAATTTGGAAGAAAAAAAATATATAACTGTTCTGAAATTATTAGTTTGCAAGTTTAATTTTAAATGCTTACCTCTGAAAAATCTGAATTGCATTATTACTATTCAGTTTTAATAAAAACCAGGGAAATTCATCATATTGAAATGATCTTGAATTACCTATCAATTCAAGCTGTACTGTTTTATGTTTTATTATAATTCCTTTAAAAAGCAGTAGAGGAAATGTGATAATACCAGGTCACATTCTCGAAAGATCTGATGAACTTAACAGTTCTGGGAGCTTAGTGGATCTCTCTCAAACACCAAAAAAAGAACAAATTCTGAAAATTATCAACAAGAATGCTTCTCTGATTTACACCAGTTATATGAAGGCTTCATTGGAAAAACTGAGGAATGGCTTTACCTGTGCAGGTTAATGATTATGACAGAAAAAATGACCAAGGTAGAGCAAATCCAATTCTTCCAGTTGGCCTTCATGGTTAGGTTAGGGCTGTGGAAAAGCCCTAGCTGAAGAGGAGAATGGAAATCACTAAAACTTACCAGGTTGGAAGGGAGAAGATTACTCAGACATTGGTAGACAGTGAGAAGTCCCAGGAACATAAAGGGGCATACTTTTTTACTTAAGAGACCTTTTGAATGTTGAATTTGGACAAGCTAGGGGGGTATTAAGGAGCAGGTATGCACCATTTCAGTATTTCAGGTAGTGTGCCTGAAATGGGAAAAATGAAATCGCTGAAGAGAATCGTAAGGGTCTTTTGTAGTGTTGAGGATGCTGGATGGAAAGGTCTCCATGCAACTTCTGTCTGTATTTTGGAACATAGGTTGATACTGCTTTCCTTGAAAATTAAGTGTCCTTTCTGTGAGTTATTTTGCAAAACATTTCAGACCTTTACTGTCAAATTCAGGTGTTCCTGTCAAAGCTGCAGGGAAGGCTCATGGTGATTAATGTGGCTTGGGGTATGTAGCATCTGGGTCGGGGCAGAGAGAAACAGAGGGCTTGTACATCTGTGGTGTGTTTGAGAAACTAGAGCTGGAAAAACCTGAGCGTCACCAACATACAGAAACAGAAATGTAGACCCAAACAGAGTCTGATAATAGCCAAAGAAAATGAGCATGACCTGGGCATTGGGTATGTATGTACACTCGATCTTATTCCCTGGTTGGTTTTCCTCATATATGATGAAAAAAATCCATCACATTTTTGATTAAGACATTTTTAAGACCTTTAACTAAAAAGCACTTTGGTCTTCTTGCTGGCAACATTACTCTTGTTGGATGTGACTGTTCTCAAGTGTGGTGTCTTCTGTACCACATGGAGGTAAATTTGCAGGAATTCTTTGCTGTGTATCTGGACAGTAACAGTGAATTTCATCGTACCATGATGTATGTAGGGTGCTGGCATTTACATCTGAGGTAATCATCTAGTCTCCCTTTGTAGTCAACAAAGAGAACAGGCACTCCTAGAGTATGATTCATCTTATCTAAAATAGGTCAGATAAATTGTAGCCTGAATGTGTTTTTCTTCATTGAAAATAGCAGCAGTCTGGGGTGAGAAGCTGAGCTGTAGATGCTTGCGTTAGAATTGTGGTGAGTTGAAATCCTCAGCACGAGGTGAATCATGAGGATTTGGTTGTTCTTTGCTATATTTATTTGTGCATTCACAGTATTTAACCATGGGAGTAGAAGTGATACTGCATTAAGTCTATAACTGCTACCCATATAATATAAACTAAAATAAACATTAATGTAAAGCTATACAAATATAAATATTACTATAAATATAATGTATCAGAAAGCACTGATATTACTGCTATAATGTCACAGTTTCAAGCGTGACAGGGCTAAGGGGCCTTTTTGTCCTCAAAAGGGGAGAAGGAAAGAAAAATGACCTAATTAAGATAAGGATAGATAACGGATTTACTACAAATGGTAAAAGAATGTCACCTGGAATCCTAGATCGTGAGGAGGCTCCTGGGAAATGCAGTACATCCTGGTGTATCTTCGTCTTGGGAACACAGCTCCACAGCCTGTCACGTGATGTCATGGTACAGAGCACTGATAAAACCAGGACACATAATTAGTTTGAATGGACCTCACAGGTACACATTAGTGTTGAAAATTATTGCTGAATCGTAACAGACTAGCGTGTTCCCTGCATGTCAAGTCTGATTTACCATGGTGAGGTACACCTTTATGCTTACTCATTAGCATGAAATTCAGGGCAAGACAAGCATAGCAACTTAAATGGGCAAAACAAAAGGCCTTCATTTTCCCTCACTCGTTTAGGTCAGATTAAATGTATTAGATTAACAGGAGAGTTGTTTTATTTCAGGAGAGCACTGTGCTGTTAGTAAGGAAGCAAAGTGATGAGCTGGGCGTTGGGCAGGCTGCTGTGTGACACCCAGTGGGAATTGCCATGTTACGCAAAGCAGCAACTGATAGCAGAGCTCTGCTAGTGCTGAAAATCCTCACAAGGCACAAGCTGAAAATCTTCCAAAACTCGTGCTTTAACCAAGAAGTCACAGAGATAAGGGGTGTTGCTGGCTATGAATTATGAATGAACTTTGCTAATGACTGTGGAATTCTAATTGCCTAACCATTGATTACCTACTGTCATTTGATAGTATTTGAAGATGATCCTGTGTGGGTTTGGGGAATTATGATAAAAAACAGAGTAACATGGAGAATTTGGAACTGTGTTTTCATGAGCTATAAAGGAACAACTAAACCTTAAAAAAAAAAAAGTACTGGAGGAGTAAAAACCTGACAGTTAATGAAGATCTGTTATGTTATGCAAATTCTTCACCTTCAGCCTAATTAAAGGTCTTCAGGCACAATGAAATAGAGCTTGAAAATTGTCAACATTATTTTTCTTTAATGCCATAGTGAAGCTAGCGAAGACTTGCTGAGCGTCCTCGCTGTCAGTTTGTGGTGATGTTCCACCTATTTGAAGTACCAAAGCATGGTATTTATGCAGCACATTTATTTTTCCTAATAACTAGCATACTAATTTATCAAAATTCTCCCAAATTAAAATGAATGAGGCAGTTGAACGACTTCAGAAAGGTGAGAAGTCTATTTTCTCATTTCGTTAACAAATAAGTGATCATCAGATTTTTACTTGAGGAGCAACTCAGCAACATGATTCCAGAGCAGTTATCAGAGTACAGAAATACTACACAGGTCACTCCACAAGTAATGCCTCCTTTTTGTTCCTATGGAAACTGCAACAGATACAAAGAGCACAATAACACTTTTGATAGAGTGCATTCTTAGCTACAAAACGCTGTTTTTAAGCATACTCACCACCATTAGCTGTGCATTTTTGCTACTGATAAACAACAGCCTGAACACTGCAGTCCTAAAAAATCTGTACCAGTGAAGGTAATCCACAATTGAAACGTACCACTACTGCCTCACTGTGCTCACGTCCTCTGTTTGGTCTCCAGTAACGTTCAGCAAGCATCTGTGAATGTCACTGGGAGCCTTTTTTTTTTTTTTTTTGCATGGAGAAATTCATTGTCACACCTTTGCTTCATGTTCACTTCCATGTCTTATGCCATTTTGTCTCATTGCCTCTCTGCTGCCCCATCTGTGACACTGCAACAAAATGGAATGAGAGTATTGTCAGGAAGGTTCAGCCTTTGCTGCCATGCTACCAACCTCTGCCTGTTGACATCACAGGCCAACAGAATAAAACAGGGGGCATTACTTTTGCAGGTAGCCCTTCTGTGTTTCTAAGTAATTTCTGTTTGAATCCAAACTAGTATTACAGAGCATTCTATTGTCTGTTTAGTCATTTCTTACTCAGAGGATAATATATTTAGACCAGCATTAACTTGCTTATAGGTCTGTATAAGAGGAAGCTTGGGAGCTAGTAGATGCACAACAGTTTTCATGTTTTGCATTATGAAGCATGCAAGTACATTCATTTTCACAAGCCACTGTCATATGAACAGGATGATCAGAGAAGCATTAACTAAACAAAGTGACCTTTTTATTAATTGCACAGATATACATGGCTATACATACAGAATTCATTTATTATTGCATGACAATGTTCTGCTTGTATCACAGCGTGGAATTTTACTGGTTCTATGTTCTAGTGATAGACTTCTTTCTTAATGCTTAAATAGTAACCTACTGCTGCTTTGCCACTGGCAATACAAAAGAAAATTCATTCAAATTAAAACAGAAAGGGCACTTGAAATATTTTTTTTTTCTGAAAGCCGTGCTTTTCTTTCTGATGAGCACACTTGATAAAATGTGTTCCACCCACAGCCCCCTGACTTCACTGATAACATGATCCACCACGCTGAAACCTTATTATTTCCTGAAAGGCTGTAGGCAAGCACGGTGATGAGAAGACAGGAAGGGAAGCAAATGTTAAACAGAATGGGAGAAAAAGAAATTCTGAATTTGTATCAGGAAGTCAGAAGATAATGGTCAAAAAATAATAAAAAGGTGGTTAGAATTGGGTATAAAAAGAGGACAAATAATATAATATTCCTTTCCGAGTGTATACATCATAGAATACAGAGGAATAATTCCACCCACGCTGATACTCAAAATCCCACAGAAATGAGTGGGAATAGAAATGTGAGAAGTCAGTATAGACATCAATGACATTTCCATCAGTTTAATACTGATATAATGGAATTTGTCTTTCTAAATACATAGAAGGTATTTCACAATTCTGGTTGTGTTCCAAAAATATCTTAGGTTTAAAGAAGGGCAAATCAGGAATAAAACGCAAGAGAGTTTTATTTGCATAAAGTTTAACTGTTCTTAACACAATACCACCAGTATTTATGTATCTATATAAAACATACACGTTTTTCATCAGTTTGTGCATTCTGCAAGTGTGTAAGAAAATGTTACTCAAAAACAATTTCCCAGTGATAATTTTTGCAAGGAAATCTGATTACATTTGTAATCGAAGGGGGATTTGGGGCAAGAAAACTATCCCAGCAGATGAATACCAGTCCTTCAGAAACATGTGGCAGTGCCCTGACAGGGATGGATTGATTACCTGCTGCATGCATTCTTGCTATTGTAACTGAAATCTGCCTCAGTGACAGTCTCATCACTTCTTTGAGCTGCCATTTATCTGTGAGTTGCTTACTTAACTTACATTGAGCAAGTCCACCTTGTAAGCTGTCCTGAAGCAATTGTTCATTCAAGTTTCCCCGTCAGAGTTATTAATGGAAAAAAATACAGGAAGTTTCATGAGATCACATTTATACATTCATGTTTAAACAGTTTTGGTTTTGTATAAACTGTTACACTTTGCCCCTGACAGAGCATCAGCTTGTAACAAACAGCTTTGACCCTGAACGAATGCCTCATTTTAATTCTACATTTTTATCCCTTGAAGCTCTTTATTATTCCATATTCTCTCTACTGCAAGCAGTATTGCACAAGTCATTGCCAAATTGGGTCAAGCCATGTTGCCTAAGAGAGAGAAAGCAAGCTGATTATTTATAACAAATATGGTGAATAAAAAAACAAGAATTTGGGCAACAACATTCATGCATTCTGTCTCTCTGGACAAATTGGAAGTGAGGAAAATCAGAATACTTTCAGGATATTCAGGATATTCTTTACCCAAGCCAATTTTTAGTCACAAAGTGAAGAAAACTGTTGCTGACAAATGACAGCTCCGTGCTCAGTTTTGCGTAGGAGCGTGCATACTAAACATCCATTGATTTCATGCCAGACTTTTGAACTGGGATAAAAATTTACCTTTTGTATTGTAACAGTCTTTGTTTTAGAAGTGATTAATTGTTTGAACCTGGTTCATGCCCTAGGAAAATGTGTAGACATGTATTTAACAATTTTATATTGATCAATGCATCTAAAGCTTTTTATGTTCCCGTCTGGATCAGAAGAGATTTCTCAGTCAGAGCAGCTATTTCATTGAATATCATTGATTCAGGAGCAAAAGCAAATACAAAGTTATACACAAAACGTTCAGATAACAGTGAGGAAACTTCTGCATAACTGTAAAATAGTAATCAATCTATTGTCTTTGGCCCCGGCCTGCTACAGATAGTGTTGGTGACTGGGAAGGACAGTTCTAAAATACCCTGAACAAGTACTGGAAAAGATGCTGACTCAGAAGTCATATCTGATCTGTTACGATAGGTTGTTGGGGCTTCTTTGTAATAAATTATCTACTTGCTTTGTGTAGAATGAAATACATAGCAGTTTTTACCAACTAGCAAATGTCTGTTAAAAGGTTCAAAAATTATTTGGGTGTTAACTTATCATAGCACAACCTACCATTCTAAATAATTGCTTATCTTCTTCAATTAAACTGTAAATTCTTCGAGACACCATCTTCTCTGTTCCTAACACCGAGACAGATGAATACTACTTCGTTACAAATACATTATTAAGATTTTATTCCTGTTAGAGCTCATCCTCTGTCACCTCTTTCTATTTCCAAACATTTTCCCATGAGTTTTATATGTAAGACGTGGTCAGTATAGCTCAGCTACAAGCCAAGGATTCTTGTCAGCAGTGTGTGGTGACAGGATGAGGGGAAATGGCCACAAACTGATGCACATGAGGTTTCACACAGATGTGTGTGGGAACTTCTTCCCAGTGCAGTGACGGAGCAGTGGCACAGCTGCACAGAGAGGTGGTGGAGTCTCCTTCTCTGGAGACGTTCCAGACCCGCCTGGACGCCTACCTGTGCTACCTGGGCTAGGGAGCTGCTTTGGCAGGGGGCTGGACTTTGTGATCTCTGGAGGTCCCTTCCAACCCCTACAGTTCTGTGATTCTGTGATTCTAAGAACTGTTTCAGTTAGTATAATCTCGTAGTCAGAAACAGTAAAACTCTTGTCATCAGACTGCAGAATTACACAGGGCTGTGTGTAGTCATTGTAGTTGTTGCAGAGTTGTTTGGTAGACTGAGGGAGGTGGTTGAGGCACCATCCCTAGCGCTGTTCAAGAAGCGTTTAGATGAGGTGCTAAGGGATTTGATTCAGTAGTTGGATAGGGATAGTGATAGGAGGATGGTTGGACTAGATGATCTTGTAGGTCCTTTCCAACCTTATGAACCTATGAACCTGAGGAGGGATTTTATTTCTTCTTAGAGCAATTAACGCACTGAATTAAAATACCTTGAGTATCTTGAATACTCTTTTATCCTTTAGTCCTAGGAATACATGTAATTGCTAGGCTACAAACCTATTTTTAGTAGGATGGTGCAGTTGGCCAATAGTGGCTCAGGTAGCTATTCAAAGTATTGCAGAAGAGCGTGAGAATGACCACACGATCAAGACTATTGTTCAGTGATAACAGGACATTTACAGGAGGAGTTGAAAGGCAGCACTAAATGATTCAGGAGGAGAAAACCTGTTAAGCTCTACTATTTAGAAGCTGACTGAGATGAGCATCATGCAGCTCAGCCCTGGGAATATGATCAGATTCCTGCTCGGTACTCTGAATGTTGACTTAGTTAAGCCTTCTGGATTGCTCTTCAGAAACATCTAGATCGTGCCCTTGATGATACATGTGGGCTTAAGGAGAATTTAGGCCACCAGAAAAATGTACTTTGTGTATGAGCATGCTCCAAAAGTAATGCTTCCTACTTTATTCTGTTTGTCCATTATGTCAATCAAGAGAGTTACATTGCTATGGCAGTAGAGCTTGACCCTTCTAGCCATTATTCCATTGCATTTTGTTGTTTTGTAAGAGATGGCAGCAGAGGGGCAGCCTGACAGAATGGTGTCTGACATGGAAACGTATATAAAGCATGGGTCTGTCATTGAATTCCTTCATGTGAAAAAATGGCAGCCACTGATGTTAATTGACACTTGCTGAACGTTTATGGAGACCAACCAGTGGATGTGAGCACAGTGAGGCTGTGATGGTGTGTTTCAGCAGTTCTGGCAGTGAGTCACCTCCACTGATGCAGATTTTTAGGAGCATGGTGTGCAGGCTCTTGTTCATCACTATCAAAAATGTATTACTAATAATAGTGACTGTTGAAAAAGACTGTTTTGTAGCAGAATTTGCTCTGTCAAATAGTGTTACTGTACTTAGTCATAGTTTCCTTGGAAATAAAAAGGAGGCATTACTTTTGGAGTGACTTACATATTTATGTGGGTTACACAGGTTTTACATGGCAAATCAGGTAATTTAGCATAGGTCTTTGGAGAACCTGGACAAGAGCCTTACATATTTACTTTTATTTATTCTTCACTAGCAAGCTCTAGAAGATGATGTTTATAATTGATAAGAAGATTTAGATTCATGAGAAGATCAAATACTTTTATTAGACATTGTTATCAGAGTGTGCTTACATACGTCAGGGGGAAGTTCTTTACAGAAAGAGTGATGAGGTGCTTTAACAGGCAGCCCCGAGAGGTTGTGGATGCTCTGTCCCTGGAGGTGTTCAAGACCAGGCTGAATGGGGCCCTGGGCAAGCTGATCTAGTACCAGACATGGAGGTTGGTGGCCCAGCTTGTGGCAGGGAGGTTGGAACTCGATGATCCTTGAGGTCCCTTCCAACCCAAGGCATTCTATGATTCTATGACTAAATGACTCAATTTCATTCTTGTAGACTTTCTGAAAGTAGACCCCATACTGTTTCTGTGCTGCTTCTGTGCAGAAAAGTAAGAAAAAAATTAGGACTGCTAATGCGGATTAGCTACTTTAAATTGGTAGACTTGTTCCAGAAATGGTTTGCAATTAACAATGCAGCTCTGTATGTGTGTCTGTTGTATGTGTATGAGCCCCATTGGTCTATATGTGGGGTTTTGGATCTCTCAGCAGTAGTGCTGATGCCTACCTGAGCCTGGTATAACAAGATTAAAACAGTAGTTGTTTCCACAGTGGATTTTAAATTTAAAATCACCATAATTTTTCCCCTTTTAGTCACTGTTCTGTTTACAACCTCTGTTTATACTGACTTGTGTTTCTTTTCTTTTTCCACTCAGATGTTGCAAGAGCAATTGAGTTACTGGAGAAACTGCAAGAATCTGGAGAAGTACCAGTACATAAATTACAGTCTCTAAAGAAGGTGCTGCAGAGTGAGTTCTGTACAGCTATCAGAGAGGTATGGAACAGGGATTTTTAGTTATTTCTCTGAAGAAAATCTCTATTCTAAAAATTAAAGTATACTGCTGGAGAAGTGGCAGTACCTTATAAAGGACAACGGATGTGAGATGTGTCTGTAGCTACCTGCTACAGTGGAGAAAGATGAAGTTACTGAAAAGCAGATGCAGAACAGTTGCGTCAGCAAGGCATCGAGCCTGAGGCAATTAGACTTGATAAGGAGAAAGAGTGATTAATTATCATGTTAGCATTCTGCTCGTGCTGTTTCAAGGTTTGTGCTAAGTCATACAGCACATGGGGACGTGCTCTGTTGGGTGAGTGCAAGATTAAATGTCTTTTCTCTGAACTCAGTTGTGAGATGGAAGTGCCACGAGAGACAATTGACGTAAACATTGGAACTTAACTAAAGCTAATATGAGCATTGTATTTGTAGTCAGTGATCAGGCCCCAGTGGGTGTTGCCTCACATGTAGGAATTTTTTATCAATTTATTAAGAATTGTGATTGTTACCCAGCAATGTATGGCCAAGGCCCTTCCTGAGCTATGCCCAACAGCAGATAAACTATTGTTTTGTTCTAGTCAAGCCAGAGAAAGAGCAGCTTTCTTACATACATTCTTGTGTATTATCTTTAAGGTAGTTAAATTATTAATACTTCTGTGAGAAGTTTCTTGGACAGAAATCATAAATTAATAACATTGTGTGTCAGACTTCTTACCTACTAAAAGTGATACTGTTAGCCTGCCAGTCTGAAGTAGCTCTAAATGCCTTAGTGAAGGTAACATACTTTCAGTGAAAATCTGTAAGAAATTCTGTTTCAGTTTGTCTATCTATTGGCTGGAACTAATCCTCCCTCACTCAAATCAATAGGAAATCTAATGTTTCCTCAGTGGTAGCAGGATTGAACTTCCTGATAACTAGGCAACAGCAGCACATTGATATGGTGGACTGCTGAGTGTCTAGAAGGAAGAAAGATAACAGTTTAATAAGCAGAATGCAAGACACTCTTTGTTTCTTGGAGTATATTCTTCAATGTGAGAAACAGAGGGAGTTTTCAGCTAAGTTAAACGAGGGTTTTCAAGGCTTTTTAAAGCAAATAGTGTTTTATGACAATAATGGCACTATGTACCCTGTAAAGCTAATATTCTGATTAGTCCTTTCATTTAACTAACTAAATGCTTCTTTAATTGACCAAACAGTTTTGAAAAGTTATTTTTCTTCAGATAGCAGAGTCTGGCACTCTGGTTGTTATGGAAATTTTCAATCTCTGGAGCATCATCAGTGAAATCTTGTCTAATTGATATCCTTCTCTGGAAAATGCTCTTAATAGAAACAGTCATAAAGCGTTTTGAAACAGGTATGGAGCCTAGGAGGTAGGAAAATGTTTTAGACAAATTCACTCTCAGTTCAGTGAACTGAAAGTGGATTTTGACAAAATGATCTCAGTGGCACAAAAGGTCTTTGTGGAGTGTTGTATAACGATACCTTGCACATGTAATCTAATTGGTATTAGAGTAGTACAACCAAGTAGTAGTTACCTTAATATGCCTATAACACAAGAAGCACTTAGTGATGAATGAATAATTAAGTCAGTTGTACCAACTTCATTAAAAAATATTTATTTCTAAATATTTAATATTACATACTTATAGACGATCTAACTAATATATCACTATTAGAGAATAAAATTCTACAAAAAATTATTAATATAATTTATGATTATATATAAGATACTTTCATAGAATAAATATTTTAATACAAGATGTCCAATAATGAATCTTTTCAGCCAAGGAGAGTAGAGAAATTGACATGTATAGATTGGCAGTTCATAAGATTGTTCAACATGTGACTCCTCTTTACAGTTACTTACATTAAACCTTCGGCAAATGTTAAGAATGTATCACTTCTTTTTTTAAACCACTTGAAAAGTTGTTGGAAAATGACAGCAAATATTTTTCTCTGCTAAAACAAAGAAGAGAGTAAGAAAACCATGAAATATTCTAGCCTTGTTTAATTGTTAGACTTCTCCAAGCACTCCAGTGGAGAATATTTGTTCTGGGTCTTGCAGTTAATCAGGATTGTCCTTCTTGCATGTCCTTAATGTATGCTGGAATTATTGAGAGACTGGTAGCTACTTTACTGAAGAGTGCAGTCTTTTACTGAGCATATTTGAGGCTGAAATAGCTGAGGCTAGAAAGAAATTTCCCTGCGTATGCTCCTTCCCATTGTTTATCTTCTTTTATCCTGAGTACAGTCTGTGAGAGTGTGGAGACCTGCTTTTTATTTCCTCTCTTAGCACCTGCATAATGAAGTGGAGAAGAGTTACCGACCTTAGAGGGAGAGGCATGACAGTCAGCTGGAAGTAATGTGGAGAGTTGTACAGAGTGATTTTCCTGGAGAAAGCAATGAAGTAGATAGAGAGTCAGCAGTAGGTAGGAGTAATTGAAATAGGATGAGGAGCAGTGGAAGACTTTGTATTTGTATTCAAATTCAGGAAGAGGCTGCTTATTAAATGTGTGCCGAGATTCAGATTTGCAGTGTGATGTGTACATTACATAATGTAAGATCTGAGCCTAACTTTCTTTAATCAGAAAATCTAATAAAGCAGATTAAGTCTGTAGCCCTATAAATTCCTTAATGGAAGAGCTTTGAAAACTAAACGTTTTCTTTTCCAGACTAAGAAACTATGAACACTTAATTATCCAATGAGTTTGATTATTAAAATATGTCCCAGACAAACTGAATGCTGGACTGAATGTGGGTGAAATGATTGAAGATAATTTTAGTCCACGCAGTTTTCATTCACTGTGACTTGTCCCTTCTGTAACTAGGGATTATTTAACTTCAGAAGCAGTAGGTCACCTTTATGATCAATTAGCCTTTAAAAGTATGAGATACTTTATTAGATGTAGTTTCGATATAGTATGTAGGAATCTATTAAATGTCTGTAATGAATTGTATTTATGGGAACATATTTAGTAAATCAAGCCACCAATCAAAATCCTCAAACTAATATTCTACAGAAATAAAATCTTTTTAAAGTGTCTGAGTGAATGAAATTTAAATAGGAGTACTTTGGCATTTTTCTAGAATGCTGTGTCAGGAAATGGTGGTTAATGGATCTCATTTAACTAAATATAAGTAACACCAACTGAAGTGTTCTATCTGGCACTAGGAAGAGATTTGTATGAGCTCTGAAAATCTGAAAATAGCTGAATATTGACCACAGGATTTTCATCTGAAGACACTAGCTGTACCACCTAGACCAAAAAGCAAGGTAACCCAGGTTCGGTCACAGGAAAATTGTATTTTGAAAAAAGTAAGATTAAAATTAAAATTGCATTTTAAAATTACTTGTTTCAAAAGCTTACAAGCTACATGAAAATTAGTTAAGCTTCTGTAGCTTTGTCACCTATCAAATGATACGTGAATCCTGTCCGTTATACCAGTAAGCCCTTCCTTCCATGTTTTTTTGCTATTTATTAAAGCTGTTGCTGTGTTGGATTCCTCTGATTCCTGGGAGATTACTAGAATAGATGAACTGCAAGGCATGAAAACTGAATGCACAATTGAAATGCTGGGAAGGTATATTCACGTAGAACACAGAACTAGCGACCTGAATTGGTACAGTGACTTGTTGTAAGGCAGTGAAAAGGAAATTAGGTGAACTGTTAACTTCTGGTCTGGCAATAAACCTTAAATTTCTGTAGGCACAGAAGTTAGAGTAAATGGCTTAGTAAAACACACTAAATACCTTAGGAGATTGTGGGAATTTCATTTACCATTAGCATTTGATAGTCAGTCCTGAAACACCAGGAATGTGGAGTTACAGCTTGATAAGCCCATGCATCTTCTTATGAGCAAAAGTTTTCTTTCAAGCTGATTGCAAAGTTACTATTTCTGTACCTTCAGTAGTAGTATAAAATTCAAGTATATCTGCCTTTCTTGTTCTTCACTTTTCCTTCCTTCTCTTTTCCATCTTCGTAATTAAATCTAATGCTTTTCTCTGTGGATATTATTTAAAATGAATCTGACTGAAATATACCAATAGTAAAGCATTTATCATTACCAAATGTAATCAGATCAAATGGTCTCTATAAAAATGTTATGAGGCAGAAAGAAGGACAAAAATAGACGCTATTTTAATGTGTTGTCTCGTGACTCCCATCAAAATGTCAGGTCATAACACAACAGCACTTCTGCAGGACTCAGTCCAGTGCAAGTGCAATCATTTCTATAAAAGGAAGAGCAGTCAACACAATACTGTACTGTTGTTTTATATTTAAATAGCTTGTGGAAAAGCATGTTGTCTTTGAAGATGGGGAAAAAAGGAAGACCTGAGAAAATGCAGGCCAGTCCTTTTCACCTCTGTGCCCAGCAAGGTCTTGGAGCAGATCCTTATGGAAACTATGCTAAGGTACATGGAAAACAGAGGGATTGGTGTCAGCCAGAATGGCTTCACTACAGGCAAGTAGTGCCAGAGAAATTTGGCCTATGCAGGGGTAACAGCATCATTGGATAAGGGAGGAGCAACTACTGTCATGAAGTCATGAAGAGACTTGGATTTGATGTGTGGACCAGGTAATGAATAAGGAATGGAGTAGATGGTTGCACTCAGTTGCAGTGAAAGACTCTATATCCAGGTGGACATCAGTGGCAATACTCTGTTCCTCAGAAGTCAGAAGTCAGTATTGGGATGATCAGAAAAATGAGTATCTCTCCTGTGAAGACAGGCTGGGAGAGTTGGGGTTCTACAACCTGGAGAAGAGAATGCCCCAGGGAGACCTCATTGCAGCCTTCCAGTACCTAAAGGGGGCCTACAAGAGAGGTAGCATAGTGATCGGAAAAATGGGGGTACAGTTTTAAACTGAAGGAGGGTAGGCTTAGATTAGGTATTAGGAAGACAGTCTTCATTAAGAGCATGGTGAGGTACTGGAACAGGTTGCCCAGAGAAGTTGTGAATACCCCATCCCAGAAAGCATTCAAGGCCAGGGTTTGAGCAACCTGGTCTATTGGAAGGCGTCCCTGCCTATGGAAGCTGGACTGAAATAGGCTTTCACCCAAGCCAAACCATTCTGTGAATTCTCTGAATTTCAAGGTTGGTTTCTTTAGTTGACAATATATTGTTCCTTTGCCTCTCAGACTTAGCCTCTGGAAACAGTTGTGTTGTTTTCTGTCTGATAAATCCCATTCCCAGTAAAAATAGAGGTTCCTCAGGCCAAACTCTCTTGGCTTGCATTGAGGAAAGCCCTGGATTTGGAATTCTGCCATCTCTTTCTGTTTTCATTGAGTGATGGCTATTTGTTGCAGGAAGAAGAACAGAATCCCTGTCATCTGAATGTCATCTGAACCAGTCCACCTTGCCCAAGTTCTAGGACTGGGTAGCACTTGTAAGAATCTTGTGCTGTACCTCGCTGTCCCTTCTCCATTACTAGCATACAAGCAATGAAAAGCCACGTAAAATAATAATAAAAATAATTTCAGCACATTCTTCACTGCTTAGAAAGGACATTACTTACTTTCATTCAAAGCTGATGGTATGGCAGAATGATAATGCTTTCATTTTCTAAATTTGCTTTCCCTCTCCTGGTTACAATTATTATCTCTATAATGATGAGTTAAGGAACGGATTTGTACTGTATGTAAATTAGGGCAGAAATAATGGTCTGTCTGCTATGTTAGGCATTTAGAAAGGTCAGCACTTTGGAAAGCTTAAGTGAGCAGTAAGTACAAAAAATATATTTTAATATATAAAAGTACCCTACTGTGTTGAAATATGAGCTATGGGTTTTTTTACATGAATGCAACCAGAAATTATACAAAGTTTGAGAAACAATGACATTGCAGTCACCACTTTACCGTAAGTGACTGAAGCTTTACTTGGTTACTTGCAAGCTCTGGGTGGCACAAATGAGAACTTCTGGAATGATTACATTGTCACTCAGCAGATGGCCTTCATTGATGGCAGATGAATTTACCAGGCAGCCCAAGCTTTATCTGAGAGAAGGCATTATTAAGTCTGTGTGTAATTACTAAGTCCTTATGACTTTCATGACTTTGCTGCAGGAGATTTAAAACATCTGCTGTTGTCACTTTTTTCAGCTGCCTAGAGCTAAATACATTGATTTCACAGATGCAGTACCCTAGAATCTGGGGCCATACCACATCACTGATCTTTAATCAGTGCTTTCTCCCATTGGTTTTGATTAAAGATCAATTTTCAGAGTCAGCTGATGGCAATATATCTACTTGCATTTGTGCTTTCTTTTTGTAGCTGTGTTTTCCACAGGAGAGAGCTATTTCAGTGCTGCAAGAGTGCTGTAGTATCTAAAATCAAAGCAGTGACATACCTCATTCATGCTCCAGTTTATCAGGATTGCTGATATACATGTACTGAAACTCTTTGGTGAGTGGTACCGATACGACGTTCTTAGTTCTGTACCTGTAGAATTTCTCTTCTGTCTTGCAGAAGGTCACTCTCGTGGTTCAGTGGCAGTGCATCTTGGCATCTTTTTTGTTTTCTTCACGTTACCATTATAGTTTATTTCTGCAGTATTGAATTTGATTACATAAAGCTCTTACAGATAAACAGAACATCCTCTGCTGCAATTCATCTCAAGCCTGCTTCTTCCTCTTGAGGGAAACCAGCAGCTAGGTGAACTACTGAGGAATGTTTATGCTGACAGTCTGCTGGAAGCCCCTGTGGCATCTGCATCAGCTTGCATTTCTCCCTCGATGGAGCATCCATATCCACTTGCTTCACCTTAACAGAAGTTGCTGATCAGACTCCTGAGAAAACCTCCTTCATCTCCGTTTTTTAATATACTTTCAGAAAAGAAAATAAATTGTAAAACTACTTGAGAACTCCATTTTGGGTACATTTTCGTTCGTGTTTAAAATAAGAAATGTCAGCAGTTTTCTTTCACTCTCCCATTCTCAGCTCAATAGGAACATTTGAGATAAACTTGCATGACTTGCTCAGGTTATGTCATCTTTTATCCAGGTGCTGATAATGACGAGGCTTTGCCAAAGCTCTTAATTTTTAGAATATGGCTATTGCATACTGCAGTCTCAACAGCATATGCAGAATTACTGATAAAGTGGAGTAAATGAGTTTTTAGTGATGCTGGGCATATTTTTGAACTCAAAAGTAACTGCTACTGAGGTCTAAAAGAGAGTTTTATATTACGACCTATCAATTCCAAGTAGCTGTATGAGAATTATCTAATGACACGTATTACTCTTTCCTTTGATCCCAGTACACTGAAGCAGAAGCAGGACAGTAATTTTCAGTGATTGTAAAGCTTGCAGCTTTTAAGATGCATACAGCCTTGTCTTCAAAGGTGCCAGGTCACAATAGTCGTTGACATTGAGGCAGTGTAGAACAGTGTGCAAGGAACGTGAACTAAACTGAATGACACAACCGTATTTTTATTGTTCATAATATTTTCAGTTTGAAAATCAAAGCCTATTTTTCATTATTCTTAAGAGGATGCCAAGTAACTTCTATTGGCTTTGAAGTGTCAGAGGAGTATTTTCAAAAAGAATCAACATTGGAGGGAAGGAGAAAGGGCACGGAGAGGTCTTGTGTGTCCTAACAGCAACAATGGGAATGTGTCACCTGTCTCATCCTCGGTGTGCCAGTGCTCCCACTGGAGCAGAGGATGTAACAGCATGTATTTCCTGGTACATCTGCTATCTTCTTCTGGTAGCACAGAAGGGAGGAAAGGGATTCTGGCTCCAGCCTCTGGCCCCTGTTGGGTTGTTTCTTGGACAGACACAGCATTCATATGTCAAGGATTCACAGACCAAAACTTTGTTTGGCTTTCAATCTGCAACACGGAGTCGAGTGAGACGCTGTCAGGGCAGCAGAGTGAGCGCTGCTCCTTTTCACACACACACAGACACACTGAATGAATGCTGGAGCAAACAGTATTATGGCATTTTAACTGGGGCATCAGTACTGTGTTCCACCCTGAGTTAAAATATTAAACCTTTACAGTGATTATACTTCATTTATTTTTAACAGTCTTTCAGCCCTGTACATTTTTTCCTGTTGCCTAAGGAAAGCTTAATAATGCATCAAGGTTTGGATTTTTCTTCTCACTTTAGTAAAATTGACCTAGTTTCTGCCATAGCCCCCACCCCACAAAGAAATAAACTTTTAAATAAAATACCCTCTATGAAAATGTAAAAGCCAGCATTTGTAATATTTCATCTACACGTTCTGAAATTAAAACTGCTCCATCTCCTCAGGTTGTTCAATGAGACTTGAATTCATTTTGAGCTTTTTAATGGCTTAGCCCCCTTACTGCCTGTGACACATGCTACACAGTGTTACTTCATGGAGAACGATTGATATGACAATTGTGAAAGTGATACAGAGTGAGATTTTGAAGATAAACACCAACAATTTTCCTGACACTAGTGTGTAACTGCTTACAGACTAATGAAAGCTTATAAAAATGTTCAAAATGCCAGCAGCCTTGAATGACCATGCTCTGTCAGGTATAAATAGCTCATAAATACAGACTACTTGTCACAAATCAGCTTTTTCTACGAGTTGTCCAAATTCAGTAGCTGCAGGAAATAAGTTATGTAATACAGACTTAGAACTCCCAGCAGGCCCTGTAATATATCATGTCTTCCACACAGAGGTATTTTCCAACCATTTTGACCTCACTGTACTCACAGGCATCCATTTACTGTTCATTATGAGAAAGACCTTTTGTCAGGATGAAGATTATGTACACTGTACAATGTGAGTGCCCTGTGAGTGCCTAATGCTGCTTCTGTCAGGTTTAATTGAACATGTGGCATAAGCCTGTCACAAAATGAGCATTTGTATTCCATTTGTTCAAACAGTTGTATTTAAGAAGAATCTAAGTTTATCGTGGCATCCACAGCCAGTGATTCTTCAGTGATATTTTGTCAAGTTCTCATTCTCTAAAGTTATCATGAATTTTCCCTTCCTTGTTTTTTGTTTGTTTGTTTATTAAACAATGTTAACCAATTTATTTTTGAGTCAGCTTGGTAGCTAGAAAATAGGTCTACTTTAAACTTGCCCATGGGACTGCTGTCTTCTCCTGTGGTATGTGACTTTGTTTAGGACATTATCTTAGCTAGAGGCTGTAGCTCTATTGGAGAAAATACACTTCTATGATGTATTCATGCTTTTGTGAACGTGCTTATCACATGAGATAATTTAAAGAAGCAGAACACAGACATGAAACCAGAAACTCCACATGATACTCGAGAGGGATAAAACCAGAGATAGTCATACTTTTGTTACACCTTTTCCATTTTAGTTGAGCTGTCTTGGTTTTATGGCTGAAAGGAAGTTCTCCATTACATTGGTTTTGAGCTTGAGTATGCTTCCAGACATAAATAATAGTTCACAGAATGGAAGGGTCGCCTGGTTATCTGCATACCTTTGCTCTGGTTATGTACTCTTCTGTTTGTGTTTGACTCTTCGTGCTTTTCTCCTTTTTACTTACTTTGTATGTTCTTCTGTTCAGGTAGGAGTCCCTCTGATCTTTGTAGTATTTAAAGCATCTTTGTCCACTTGTGTGGTAGGTTTACTACTTGAATTGAGTGCTGGCCTGCAGCTCTGGAAGAGTCTATTGAGGCAGAAGAACCAGTGCATCCCTCTCCATAGACGTACAAATATATTGGGTTAAGAATGGGAAATACAGGCAAAAAGTTATGGGGAAGGACAAAAATAAATCTGAATAGAATATGAAGAGGTAAAAATGATTAAAACCAAGGAGAAGACAGGACTGCAGATGTAAGTTTGCAATTAGAAGCACAGCATTCACAGGCACTGCAATGCAAGTCAGCAGTTCCTGTGCAGCTCTGCACCACAGTTCCTTCCTTTTCTCAAAACCTGACATCCTCCTACCCCAAGAATGAGTCCTACAGTATGATATGTTGATATTAAGTCTTACATCAGAGAAAGTCTGAAGGTCTGAGAATCCACTGCAGATTTTGGGAAGATAAACGAAGAAAGGAGAAGCCAAGCTGTGCTGTGTGAGGCATGTAGTCTCAGACATTTGCTCTTCACAGGAGGGTAAGAGAAGTCTGATGAAGATATTCTTGACATCTTAGAAGGCAGAAAAATTTAGTTCATCGTTTCTGTCAAGTGTAAGCAATTAGGAAGACAAGGATTCAGAGTAGTTGATGGCAGAAGCATCATACTCAGATGTAAGTAAATAATAATTTCTCTTAGCCTCAGTTCTGCAAGGGTGCACAGGTATACTGTTTCATTGACGTGACTACATAAATACAGTAAAACCAATTATGTCTTCCTTGTACTGGCTATTTTCAAGCTGTCTTCCATCTCTGTACTTTCTGACAGGCTCCTGTGTTCCCTTCCTTGAAAGACTTCTTCCAAAAATATGTATAAAATTCCCTTCCACATTGAAGCAATAAAAAATGTGTCAGGTGAGGTAAAGAAACTGAATCAATACAGGGCTAGTCTGTGTGCTAGACACTGCTCACCAGTCTCTTTGCAGGTTGTTTTGTTACACCATTAAAACTATTTATCTGTGGCACTTAATTAGGTTATGACTTTCTAAAGGAAGACTTCTGTATCTTTTCTGTATAATATGATGATTCAGGTGCTACAGAAACAGCTGATTGCTACAAGGACTGCTCTGAAAGTGGTGCATCCTGTTTTATTGTATTGGTCCACAGTGCCAGAGGTAGGTGATGGTGGTAGGGCAGTAGAAGTTGAACCATCCCACTAACAGTCCCTTACATTTTGTTGCCATGTGAGATGGCAGCTGAGGGGCTGTCTGACATGGAAGTGCATGTGAAGCAAAGGTTTGTCACTGAATTCCTCCATGCATAAAAAATTGCACCCATTGACATTCATTGACACTTGCTGAACGTTTATGGAGACCAATCAGTAGAAGCGAGAGCAGTGAGACTGTGGGTGGTGCCTTTCAGCAATGGCAACAACAACATGAAAGACAAACCATGTTCCAGTTGGCCGTGCACCCTGTCACACCACAAAACGAAGAGCATTTTAACCATCTGTGCAAATCAGCAGATTACATCCAGAGAACTGTGCACGGAGCTGAGTATTGGCTTGAGTGCACTGGAAATGATCGCGGCAGTGCTGGAGTATCACAGAGTTTGTGCCATGTGTGTCCTGTGAATGCCACACAGGAATAGAAAGAACACCGTACACAAGTTTCTCAGGACCTACTGAACCAGTCTGAGGCTGAAGTTCACCATTTTCTGGATGGCATACTGATGAGATGTGGTGTCACCAGTACAAACTGGAGTCAAAATGACAGTCTGTGGAGCGTCGAGATATGAATTCCCTACTGATGAAAAAGTTCACGATGCAGCTCTCTACAGGTAAAGCGATGTGCACTGTTGTTTTGTATAGGAAAGCGGATTTCTTAGAACCTGGACAAGCCGTCAGCTGTGACCACTACATCACAGTGCTGACTGAGCTGAAGGTTCAGACTTCTGAAGTCAGTTCAGACATGAAGACAACCTTTCTCTTGCATGGAAACCTCAGACTTCATACCAGTTTGAAGATTGTGGAGTACGCTGTCAATTTTGGCTAGACTGTCCTACCACACCGACCTTATATTCCTGATTTGGTGCCTTCTGACTTGCATCTGTTCAGGCCATTGAAAGATGGAGTGCATGGACAGCATTATCCTAGGAACAGCACTGTTACACATAGCAGCTTTAAACATTGGGTTACTTCCACTGCTGCAGATTTTTATGAGCAAGGCATGCAGGCTCTTGTCCATTGCTGGCAAAAATGCATAGCTGAAGTTGATGACTGTGTTGAAAAATAGTGTTTTATAGCTGAGAATTTTTTTTGTCAAACGTGCTCTTTGTTGCAATTTCAGTTGAAATAAAAAAGGCATTACTTTCGGAGTGACCTACATACTTCCTACAGGTTGCCTCCTCACTTAAAAATCTCAACAAAGATTTTCTGGGCCTGCTGCTTCATAGGTCTAAGTTGCAGTATACTCTGTTTTGGGTTGTTCATTTGTTTTGATTTGGCATCTTTTTTGAATACTTCTTTATTGCTGCAGAATGATTTCTGCCTCTTGCTTCTTCCCTACTGTTTAGAACAAGTTGTCCTAAAATCTGTTGAGCAGATTTATTGTAGGTACAGCTGCAACATAGAATTATGTAATATTGTGTTGGGAGGAAGAGTTGAATACCTCGTGGAGAAATTAATGGAACAGATTCCTTTTAATTAAATTGTAACTTCTGGAATTCAGCAGAAAATTATGCAGGATTTTTTTTCAGAGTGTTCCTCTGTCCACCTTTATAAAACGGGCTGCTAAGTGCCCTGCTACCCCTGAGTCTCCTACTGAAGACTCGTGTCGACAGAAATAGGCCAGCCCAGTACATGCTGTTTTGTTATGAGTCCATATGGAGTAATTTCTTCTAAGTCAGCTCCTGAATTACCTGTAAGGCAGCCCTGTGCTTCAGGATGCTAAACCAGCTACTCTGCCTCCCAGATGAATGCTTGGAGATGAGAACCATCACCACGCCAGGAGTACCTGCCACATCTGATGCACTGCAGCACCTGCTGGGAGATGTAACCCAAAGTGCACCTCTATATTCCAGCACAGACAAATCTGATAAAAGGGCAGGAAGGCCTGTCCTGTGAGGAGATGCTGAGGCCATGAGTTGTATAACTGGGAGAAGAGAAGGTTAAGAGGCAGCCTCACTGCTCCCTCAGGAGGGCAGGCAGAGGGAGGTGCTGTGCTTTGCTCTTGGGAACTGATGGCAGGATGCACGGGAACATCTGAGTTGCAACAGGGGATGGTCAGACTGGACATTAGGAGAAATTTCTTTACCATGATGGTGCTCAAATACTGGAACAGGCTTCATGGTGAGAAACCTTCCTTCACTTCCCTGCCCCCTTCCTTCCTTTTCCCTCCCCCCTCCCCTCCCCTCCCCTCCCCTCCCCTCCCCTCCCCTCCCCTCCCCTCCCCTCCCCTCCCCTCCTCCCTCCCTTTTCCCTTCTCCTTCCCTTCTCTGTTCTCTGCTCTTCCCTTGCCTTCCCTTCCCTACTCCCTTCCCTCCTCTCTTCTCTTCCCTCCCTCTTTCTTCCCCTCTTCTCTTCCTTTCTCTGTCCTCTCTCCTTCCCTTCCCCCTTCCCTTCTCTTCTCTTCCCCTCACTTGTGGACTTAACTTGTGCATTGCTAAAGTGAGCAACCTGAACCCTTGAAAAAGTTTAATGAACTTCATGAAACAATCAATCTGTATTTGGTTGTGAGTTAATAAGAAGAAAGTCATTTAGGTGTATGTTTTATCTTTCTTTATCTCAAATTACATTATAAATTATGTAACAATCATTATGTAGGAGAATTGGATTAACGATAGCCTGAAGCAGATATTCAAAACTGGTAGCACCTGTTGTTTTATAAAGAATTAGATTTGAAATACTTCTTTTCCTAAGAACTGTGCTGTAGGTGTTACAATTGCCAGTAACTGTTGGCAGAACGTCATTCTGAATGTATTACTTACGATAATTTACAATGAACAGAAGGATTAGATAGCATTATTGATCACATTTTTCATGTTTATTTGAGTTGTTGATTCTTTTTAAGTGTGGTAGTTTAATCACTTGCTAATAAGTTTTTTTCTTTCATCAGTATACAAATTAGTTACGAGGGCATTAGGTACTGTGAAGCCTGTCAGCTACATACTAGTAGACGCTATGGAATTAAATTACTTGTCGTTTTTTTCCATATTTTTTAAACTAAGGGCAAAGTTGGGGCCTCTGCTGAAATCAGTGTCAATTCTGCCAATGGAAGAGAGATTTCATATCAAATATAGTAAGCGGAAATAGTTCAGCCTGCTCCCTTTGCCTTAGATGTGTTCAGTGGAGCCAATGTGTCTGCATTAAGTCTTAGATGGCCCTATATCCTGGTGACATTCAAAACAAATAATCTTTTGATGTGCACTGAAAGTAGTATATTATGTCTCTTAAATGCTTGTATTTGTTGTTGCTTCCTTCACTTTTTTGTCCTTCTCTTCTGTATGATATCCCTCAAAAAAGGTTTGGGAATCAGTCATATAAAAGGTTTTGCTACTCAGAGTTTAACTGCAACGAGGTCCTTTAGCTGAGGTCTGAAATGAGCTAGATGTCTTAAATCCATTTAGAAGTTTGCAGCAGTACGTTCATCAGTTTGTACATATTATAATAACTGGCTTACTGGATCTGTATGTATGATTCTTTATAACAAGTCACAGACCTGTATAACAGGTCAGAGCAATGAGAACGTTTTACTTGTCAATGGGATAAGTTGTTTTTTATAGGTCTGTTAAGTACAGGACCTGACATCTTGTCTGCCAAAGTTACACTGATTGCTGAAGAAAGATGTTCAGGAATTCCTGCTTAAAATCAGTGAAAGGTAAATACACTGTGTGAAGTACAATTGAGTCTGCATTCCTCAAGAACCCCAGGAAAGATTGCCATAAAAGTGAACAGAATTCACCAGCATAAGATCTCTCTCAGGAATACAGCCTGAGATAAAACACAAGAAAATACAAAATTCCTGATGAAGTAGGTCAAGAAAATGACTGAAGTAAATAGGAACAATTTTTTAGATTTACTGGTTTTGTAAGAGTAAGGGGTTTTGTTTGTATGCATACACATCCGTTTTTCAAAAAATTGTCTATATATTGTATTCATTTATTTATGTATTAGAACTGATTTCAAAATAACTGACAAGTGACGAGGCTTTTTTAAAATATTTTTCATCCAAGACTGAAACAAACCCAGAGAACAAAATGCATGGTCCTGCCTGCTTTTCCTGTACTGGAAATGTTTAAAAGGGAGAGTTAAGAACTAGAGAAAGGGGACCAAGAGCATTTATCAGAAAAGGCAACAGAGGGGAAAGTTGTATGTAATACCAGTGCTGATTTTACGACATTTATTTGAGTTTACAATACTGTTCTGAAGAATGAGGACTGCTCCAGAAGTAGTGCCTTCTATTTTATTCTTTTGGCCCTTTGGAGGCAGGTGTTTGATGGTGTGAAGGTAGCATGACCAACTCACCAGTATTCTGTTACATTCTGTTGCTGTGTGACAGATGGCAGCAGAGTGGCACTCTGACAGAATGGTGTCTGACATATTAGTGCGTATGAAGCCAAGGTGTGTCAGTTGAATTCCTCCATGCGGAAAAAATGGCACCTATTGACATTCATTGATGCTTGCTGAATGTTTAGGGAGACCAAACAGTGCATGTGAGCATAGTGAGGCAGTGGATGGTGCATCTCAGCAACGATGCTGTCGTAGTAGCTGTGAAGCTGTGGGTTACCTCTGATGGTGTAGGTTTTTACAAGTGCAGCATGCGGGTTCTTGTTTGTTGCAGGCAGTAAATGCATAGTTAATGATGGTGACTGTGTTGAAAAATAGCGTTTTGTATCTGAGAATTTGCCCTATCAAAAATTGTGCTCTTTGTAGCTGTTGCAGTTTCCATGGAAATAAATAGGAGACTTTACTTTAGGAATGACCTATGTATTAACCATTTTCCAGGCCTGACTTAGCAGACTGCCAGCCCTTTTCCCCACTCCTAGCTGTGGTTGATGAAAACTGGTGCAGTGACCTTTCTCCACAATTTAATTTTCAATTCAATTCTTCAGAATCTGTATGCTGAGCAAGTTACTTTTTTGTTGAGATCAGCCTCCTAAATCTTTACTTCACTGGAAAGGTCAGAGAACAAAAAAGCCATTGGTGGAGGCAAAGGCACCACTCAGATCAGTTCAGATTATTTGAGTTCACATCAGTCACAGGGAGACCCCAGTTTTTGGATACCACAAAGCCAAACTGTCCCATTTTTGGGAGTTATGCTAAGGGTTTGAAGGGAAGAGTGTTGGAAGATACACAGTTAAGACTACAGAGTGTCAAGAGAAGCATGGGGTGATGTTTTTTGTAATCCTAAGCATACACAAGTTTAGCAGACAGTTAACGTGACTGCACGAATACAGCATTAATGAAACATAGTCTTAGGAGGAAAAGGAACTGTCCTGTCTTAATATAAAGTCCTTGTTTTGCTTCTCTAATTAATTTCATTTTATTTTCATGAACATTTTAGGTGTATCAATACATGCATGAAACCATAACAGTTAATGGCTGCCCCGAGTTCCGAGCCAGGGCCACTGCAAAGGTAGGATACGTGCAACTGTTGAAGTTCGTGGTACCAAAGTGACCTAGTAATTGACTGTGCGCGTGTGTGTTTCAGGTATTCGTGTGTACACTGTAAGAAAATTTAGACATCAGTGGCAGCCCAGAGTCTAGAACCAGTGCTACTTCCCAGGTAACAATCCTAATGGAAAACTTAAACCTTTATGCTGCTTCTGTAGCTTAAGAAAAGAGAATGATTTTGTGGATGTTTTTTGAAAAGCTGCTTTGCAAAAGCAAATCTACTGGTTCGTTCTGTAGAAGTCTGCCTGCTACAATCTATATTTCAGTGGCCTATTTTTGCATACATCTCATCCAGTGAGGACACAGTGTTTTAGGAGGGAGCAGCTACACAGTCAAAATTTCACTTCAGCTAATGAGAGCTGTAGGTGCTGAGCAAGTACTGAGTACGAGCAGTGACGCAAATGACTGGATCAGGAGAATCTACAGCCAAATGCAAGCCCACTTTTTCTAATGCATTACCTGTTCCAATCAAGTATTTTGTCTCTGTTCATATGAACCCGCTCCTCTCATGTCCTTAGACCATGACAGCTGCATTACTGCTGCTAGTAAAATGGTAGTTTTCTAACGAAATTCACACCGTCTTGTAGGGTTATATTCTGTGTGCTGGCATGTGGTATGCTCTGCATTTTTGTAAGATGCACAAAGATAGACGGTTCCAAACAGGGATGTTCACTCACCATGAGTTTTTTCCTTTATTTTTTCCATTACAATTTTATACTGAAGGCTGTCTGCTGGATAGTAAAACAGGTACTGCGCAGAACAAGTAGACCTGCAAAAGCCATAAATCCAGTTCAGAAGTATTTTGCTGTGGTCACACTCCTGGGAAGAAATTGACCCAACTCCCAGAAATCTTAATGAACTAAGATCTTACCATTATGCATTTGTATTAGGAATTTTCATGGAAAGCTTCATCAGAAGGTGAAGGTTGAGAGTATGTTATTAGAAGATTTCTGCAGTGTTTTAGAAAAGCAAGCCCAACAGTAGCCAGCACATAACCTGTTACACACAAAACTTCAGTAATTTTTCTTGCTAAGTAGAACATACTTTTCTGTAGGCTGTTCTGATTTTAACCTCCTCAGAGAAACTGAATGGACAATGGAAATGTTTCAGATCTGTGCTGCAATATAGAGAAATGTGTATATGAGATCCTACTTTGTCTACACCACAACTGAACATAGAAGTTACTGCTACATTGCATAATAAATGGGGAGAAATCCAATTAGTGTTTGCCATTCTCATTTCTTATTCATATAGAACAGCAGGGTTACAGAGCAATGTTTCGAGATCGCAATATTTCCTGGTTATTTCTGGGCTGTCTGCATTGCATTCTCCTAGTGCATTCATGTCTGACATTAAATGTGTGCATGATGACAAGGTCTGCATGTGCAAAAACACCTAACCAAGAATGATCCATAATGTCACATCATCTACTAGCTTCTGTTGAGCATAAGCATTCTTAGGATGCTCAGAAAGTGTTAGTGTAATGCGGAATTGTTCTAGCAGGTTGGCCTACAAACATACTTTGAAAAGGATGCAAATATTGTTTATTTCGTTGTTTACTGAGATCTGTAATTAAAGTATAAAACACCTTCAGTGAAAAATGAAACATCGTGTGATAGATTGCTGTGGTTTTTTTCCAAATTAAGAATGAAAATCTAGGATTTTTTCTTAATTTAGCTATAAATTCATCGCCTTAAAATTTTATTCTTCAATAAAAGTTTTGATCTGATTATACTGTAAAAAATCGTGTTCCTGTGCCAGGAGTTATTTAATCAGTGAAATCTCATGAAGATCATAGTTAAAGTTTTTAAGGCAGCATCCATTCAGGATTTTTTCTGTGCACAAAGAATAACGTAACCAATTCTGCATGTTGGAAAGCAAAACAGAGTTAACAACGCAGTTCATCCACTTTATTTCAACCAGGAACACAGTTCAGTTCACATCATCTTATCTGACAGTAGCACTTTTTCCCCATGAAAAGGCAAAGAAGAACTGCAGTAGCTACTCACCGCTGCACAGTCAGGCTTCCTGGTTTCTCCTTCTGGCTCTGCTGCTAACTTTCTGAGTTACTGTTGACAAGTCACCTAAATTCTCTACTCTTCTGCTTATTCCTTTATTTCAAATGCATTGGCATGGGACTGAATTTTTGCAAAGTGCTTTCAGATAAATCAGAAAAAAAAGGCAGAATAAGATGCTGAAATGTTTTCACAGAGATGAGTTCTTCCTGCAGAGTGAACAACAGAGTGTATCGGCGTTCTCCCTGTATAGCCAAATCACTGTGCTTTTTCTTCCAGGCAACAGTTGCTGCTTTTGCTGCAAGCGAAGGCCATTCACACCCGCGAGTGGTGGAGCTGCCAAAGACAGATGAAGGCCTGGGATTTAACGTGATGGGAGGAAAGGAGCAAAATTCACCCATTTACATTTCCCGCATAATTCCTGGAGGAGTGGCAGAAAGGCACGGAGGGCTCAAACGGGGCGACCAGCTGCTCTCAGTTAATGGAGTGGTATGTGGAAATTCCATAGACCTTGCATTTGCATCTGGATTTTCATTTTCCACAGCGGTTCTGATACCATGATTTAAAGTCCAGCCTCATGAAATACAAAGAATTAGCTCTGTGAGTCGCTTCCAGTATTCATCCACCTGTGATATAGTTATCAGAGAATTAGCTGTGCAAATGAATGCGTGCAGGGAGCAAGTATGGTCAGTAAAAAGGCACACTTTTATATAGTCCTTTTTCATTTAAGTCAGTACTGCAAGATGGAGTGTTTTGCTGTAGTTTCACTATGTCTCTATGGAGGTAAAAATATGAAGGCTTTTGGAACAGAGAGGGATAATCAGGTTCCACCTGTAATAATATGGGTCAAATCTTACCTTTTGTTTTGCCTTTTATTCCCTTTTACAAGGGGAAGTAAAATAAACTCCTAAAAATGTAAGTTTATGCAATCATATCACCCCACTTTCCTCTTAATGAAAACATAATCGTTTTTATTGCAAAACCTCCACCTGAACCTTGTATTTAAATACACCAGAGGGAGTCACAAGCCATTTCTGAATCCAGTCATAAATATCAGGCATTGCAGCTTAGATTTTCTGCTTGTTGCAGATCTGTACAGAATGAAGTGCTCTATTCTACATGCTTTCATGCTGTCATCTGTTTCTCTCAAACAATATGTATATCCCTTGTCTTGAGTATCAGCACAGCACTTCAGACAGGCCTCTTACCACTGCTTCTATCAACAGTCCTGTTCTCGAAAGAGAAATAATCATTTCGTAAGCTTCCTAGTCCCAGTACATGACAAGAAGAAGAAGATAAAAAACAAAGAAACAAAAGACAAATAGCTAAAAAGATCATTTAGTCTCAGGGGAAAAGAAACCAAATGAACATTTAATAAGTACATTGCCTGAACTTCTCTGATGAAAGTAGATTGAATAATCTTGTCATTGTTCAGCTTGTCTTTTCCAGGTAAACAAATATTCAGGAGAGGAGTTTATCCATTAATTGATGTGTGATTCTCAAAAAATCCCTTTACTTTCAAAAGTGCATAGGCAAATACTGGAGAGGAAAGTGGTGAACCTTCACATATCTGGATGTACCGACTTGGACTCTTTGTCACCTCTACTTCATGATAATCTACCAAAAAAAAAAGTCACAAATGTGCTCTACAATGCGTATTAAGCTAATGTAGCAGAGGGCACGATATTAAATTCCCAATTGCATGTAGGCATGTGAGAAAGTTGATTCTGAGCTATGTCAGAGCTTGTGTGTTCGAAATCTAAACAACAGAATTTGAGATGGGAATTGCAGTTTCATACTTGAAATAATGCCTATGAGCGACTGCTCACAAACCATTCCTGCTGTCAATAAGCCCATGCAGTAGAATTCGTTAAAAGACAAAAGTGATCGAACTGGCAACTTGGTTGCAGACAGCTTGAGACAGGAGAAAAAGGTCTAAATTTAACATTGTTCACTCTGTGCGACTCTGAATTTAACTGAAGGAAAGCAAATAATATTCCGTATGTACAATACAACAGACGGCTCAGCAGTGGAACATGGGATGAAAATGAAGTAAGTGTAACTTGTTTGCGCCCAGAATTTGGTGGTTATCCAACTTCATAATCAACAACATAAAATTAGAGCTGAGTGTTCTGAATCCAGATTCCTTATCCCAGCATGACTAGGATGACTGTTTCACCAGACATTAAAGAAATTGCTTTCTCCTTATGCTGGGTGTTTCCTTACATACTTTTGTCCCATACCCCCTAAAAGTAAAGGAAATTGAAAGCACCAAGCCCTGCAGATGGCTTGGCAAAGGCTGGTGGTGGCTGTTAATACCTGGCAAAGAGTTCTGTGTTTATCAGATACCCGGTGTGAGCCAAATACAGAGATGCAGAATAGTTTTATAAAGGCTAATTTCTCTCCCAAGTATCTGCTTACAGATACTTAGTAGAAATATTCTAGTTTGTCTCTCAACATGTGGAATAACAACCAGATTCTCTTTTTTGTCTGCATGGGATTGTGGTTTTGTTTTGTTTATATTTATGACAAGTGTGTTTGCCTGGATGCTGGAAGTAACTGCTGTTTCCCTGTATCATGTCTGTAGTTCTTTCAGCTATTCCTGTCTGTGAAGTATTTCATCCATGTTAATACAATCTGCCAATGCAATAAGGGAAATAAATATGAGAATGTATATAAATATACGTAGGCGAAAGTTACATATTAAATCAAAATACAAAAATGTTTAATCTCATGTTTTGTGGGCAGTTCTAGAGCGATATTGGTGTCAGGTCCTTGCCATGTCCCCAGCCAATGTAATCCAGGCAGTGAAGTCCCTTGTGCAGGCTTGACTGATAGCAGCAGGAGCTTTTTGCCAGTACAGCCTTAGTGGTTTGCAGAGAGGCAAGAAATCAATGTGCAAAACAACTTCCTCTGCTGGTATAACCTCTTTTCCCTACTCCATGGGGCTCTCTTATTTATGTTGTGCTGCTTCAGCTATGCAGGTAAAGCATTTCTTGGGCTTCCAAAACATGAGTGCAGGTAGCAGTGAAGATGTTAATGGCAAGTATAGCAATGATTTAAAAGCCACTGAAACCTTTGGTTAAGACCTGAGTTGGGTAGGCTTGGAGAGTAAGATTTATTGTTAGCACAACTATCTTTTATTCTGCTTTTGTTTGTTTCCCCATTTTGGTTAGGATCAGAGACCTGAATCATTACTGTTCAAGTCGGTGGAAGTTTTTCATTGACCTGGATAGCAACAAAATCAAACACTACATTTCTAATTAGAAAATACTGGCAGTAAACTGGAAAAACAAGGAAGAAGGCAAATAGGAAAGAAAACAGGCATTCATGAATTAAATACTGATTGCTAATATATACCAAGTAAAATACTCCATCCTGTCATTCCTTTAAAGCACAAATATAATCACAGATGTCAGTTTCAACCTGCGGAAGATGTTTTAATTTGTATCTGAGACTTTTTTTCCAAAAGTGATTTCACAGAACACCCTGTGCACCTGCAGCTTCCTATTTCACCTCTTTTTGGAGAATTGCATTCACTGTTTCTTACACAGCAACAATTTCTTCTTCCAGTATTTTAAACTAAATTCTTTTTTTCCCCAAATTGCTTTTGGGTAGCAGTGTTTGATAAGCAGATTTGTCCCAATCACAGTTTCTAACAAATCTGGTCATCTCAGGTCATGAATTTTCTGGATGATCTTTGAACAAGAAATTGACTGGAGGAATTTCATGAGCACACAATTCCAAAGCATGAAGCCATTTGTTTCTCTCAACAGTCAAGTGGATATTTAGAGTCACAGAATGGTTTAGGATGGAATGGACCTTTAAGATAACTCAGCTCCAACCTCTTGCTATAGGCAGGGACACCTCCCTCTAGACCAGGCTGCTCAAAGCCCCGTCCAGCCTGGCCTTGAATGCCTCCAGAGAGGGGCATCCACAGCCTACAGGTTTATTTCAGGGTTTTCTCTTTCTTGGTAATCGTTTTGGCACATGAAACAACAGTGATTATTTCTCTAAGTTGCATTGTTTTTAAAGCATTGTACATTTCTGTAGAAATATGAGTCTGTCAGTTGACCAAGTCAATTGAAATAATTACTGGATTAATGTGTTGAAGGGCATTTACCAGGAGGCAGAAGGATAAACACCATGGTGATAAGCTTGGATTGTGTTGTGTGTATAATTTATGTAGAAGTGCATTGTGTCTGGTTTTTGAAACTTCTAAATCATTATTGCTAGCTCATGGTATGTCACAGTGGAATTCTTATTCATTGCGTTCCCAGACAATGCTTCTCAGCATTTCTAGCATCTTCTAACATCTGACAGTTGCTATAACAATGCTAAGTTACTCTTTTAGCATGAAATGAGCATCAGATGTTTTTAACGCCGATGCTTCTCTCTGGAGGCCTATGGGTATAGTGTCATATTAAATAGCGGGGTATACATTGAAGTTTTAAACCAGCATGTAGTACAAGCTTGTTTTCTTATTTTATGTGGGAAGAAATTGACATTTTTAAATTGTCTGAAATCCATATGAAGAACTCGGTTGTGTAAGCTTGTTTCTGTGCAGAGAGACTTTTCTTTGTTGGAATACGTCCTACACCACGTGGGCAATCACACACCATTAGAAAATGTCACCCTTGTTCCTAAGGAGCGGAACAGTCTCCGTGCATGAAAAGCACTCCAGTCAATCCATTTAATGATAGAAATTAAATACTCTATTCGCAGCCAAATTACTTCCCCCTTCTGGAAGTCTACTGTTTGAAGCAATGCTAGCAAAGAAATCAGAGCTTGAGCCCCTTTCAGTATGCATTTGAGAACACAGCAGGTATCACCTTGCTATAAAACACTTTCCAGTTAGAGGGAGAAAGTGCACTTGTTAGGCAAGAACTTGGAATGCTTCAGGTGTTAGTGTTTGATTACATACAGCTAACCAGGTAAAGACAAACTGGTGCCACATCTCCATCCAGTGTGTGAGCAGTGCCAGCAGCTCCTTAGTGCAGGGGCTGTCCCTGGGAGCTGTGGGTGTGCTCCTCCTCCTGCAGCTCCAGGACTGCTCCGTCAGCACGCATCGCTCACAGTGGGATCCTGGCAGGGCCGCAGCATAAGGGAGGCACTGCAATTTCAGGCTTGCAATTTCTTCATTTCTTACCAACGTGTAAATAAGATTTTATGTTTGCTCTGTTTCCGCTTCATTTTTGTACCTTGCAAATAGTGTTTGGGTTTTTACTGCAGGAGCTGAGTTTGTTTTTTTGCGTTGTTTTTGTTTGCATAAAGCGTGTAGAATATTTCCCCTCCTCTTCGCATGGATCGTATGTTAGGTTTATAATGCAACCTAAAACACATTTGAGTTACGTAAAATATGAAGGTGAATACATTCGAAGTATTCTAGAAGTCCTGCTGAACTCCATACTTTCTGTGAAGGTTCCTTGAAAACTGTAAAGCCTGAACATTTCCTAAAACCCTGACAGCTTTTTCATGGCAGCAAGTGCAAAAAGGAGGACAGAGCTCTAGATCAAAGCAGCGATTTTGGTATTAAGCCTGTGCTCCTTGCCTCCAGAGCGTTGAAGGGGAGCACCACGAGAAGGCGGTGGAGCTGCTGAAGGCGGCCAAGGACAGCGTCAAGCTGGTGGTACGCTACACGCCCAAGGTGCTGGAGGAGATGGAGGCCCGCTTCGAAAAGCTGCGAACAGCACGGCGCCGGCAGCAGCAGCAATTGCTCATTCAGCAGCAACAGCAGCAAAATACACAGCAAAATCACATGTCGTAGGTGAGAGTATTCATTGTCTTCCTTAAGGCCCTCAGCGGGGCAGGGCCTGCCACCAGGACCCATCTAACCGCAGCCAGGAGGAGGCAGCAGGGGCACCAGGGCAGCACCAGGCTAGTCCGAGGTCAGGCCCAGCTGGGGGGCCTACAGAAGGGCCCAGCTGAGTGGGGCCCAAGGCTGTGCAGGGCAGCACTGTGGGCAGCTGGAGCTGGCACTGTGGCGTGGCCAGGGCAGAGGCTGATGGCCCCAGGGGTGACATCGGGTCCTGGGCCTGGGGCAGGTTGGGGAGTCCTTTGGATTGGCTGGGAGAGAGCCCTGGTAAGCACTTACCACAGCGAGGACGAGGAGAGCTCGTCCTTTGGTACATTTCCATATGATCTGTCCTAGTTAAAATGCATTCTGAAAGTAGATGAAAGGCCGTAACAAATCCTGGAGCCAACTTCCAGTAACCCAAAGATCAATGCCCACTGTGCAGCACCGGCGTATCTTCAAGCAAGACTGCATAAGAAATCTGCATTGCCTGGAAACAGCAGTGATAAGTGTATACTACCAGGTTTAGAGAGTTTGATATGTTTTCAACCATACCTTTCCTACTGTGCAACAGTGCGTTAGTATTTGCTGCTCATATGTGAAGAGAATTTTATCTAGTAACTGTCCTGCTGCAGGAACCCCACAGTTCAGTCCATGGTTCCTGTGTAGGGAAGCCACAAGCCTGTCTTCTCCTGTCCAGTTTGGTAGGAAGTATTTCATTCAGTCCTGACTGATATTCAGTATTACAGCACCTTCCAAGGTGCTTGTGTGTTTTCTAGCACAGTCAGAACAGTTGGTACGTGAGGTACAGAGATATCAGAGCCCAAATTTTCCTTAGTTGCATGTTTTCAGTGGCAGCTTGTGACTTGAGTACATATATAAATACACTCAGTTTGCCCAAATGGAATCAAATGGGAGGGCAAGAGTTTAAGTCCTGATCCTCTACATTTTATGCCAGCAGTTCCCAAAATGCAGTGTTTCTACCAGTAGTATTCTACAGCTGATTCATAAAGTCCTCACACGATGAGAAACTGAAGCTCGAAGTGATGGTGTCATTGTTACTCATGATGACACTGACCTCTGCTGATACTTAGGGGAAAAAAACCACCCTGGTAGACCACACACCCTGTAGCCATCAGAATTCCAGTTTTGTTGATGCAAACAACACTGAAGTCTGAAGATTCTCAATGGGATCAGAGTCCCGCGTCAGGACCCTAACTCAGGCAGAAGTAATAAATGGTAATATTTTGTGATGTGAGTTTTGGGTTTCTGTATAAAATGGGGCCACTGCAGAAGTTAAATATACAAGCAGCACAGTCTCACATACTATTTCTCATTTTTTCCAGTTACTTAAAAGTCTTTTTATTTTTTAGCAAGTAAGGTATTTTTACTCACTTTTCATTTTTATCTGAACTGAAAGGGAAAAAAAGTCAGGCAGAGACAGCCAGCAATTAAATTTCTCAGTTCTTTGTTCTTGCTCTGAAAAATGTGTTTCTTTAATTCTAGGTTATTCTCAAGGAAAAAAAAGCCTCGATCAAGAGTGCAGTAATCAAGCAACCAGAGCTGTACTTCAGTATTCCATCAAAAGGAAGCAACTACAGAAACACGAAACAATTCATCTGGAGAATGTTCAGTACAAGAATAATGTAGTTAAGACAGCCATATAGAGGGTACTTATCATTATTAGACTTTTCAGACCGTGGCAGTCACAGATACGTACTAGTTCTGTGACTCTATTCCCAATGAGAACAGCATGGTAAGTAATTGCTATGAGACAGAGAAGTCTAGGGCTTCCAAATAATTGTTTGATCTAATCTTGCCCTCCTTACTCTCCCAGAGCGGCCAGTTGGCTTTCTCTAGTCAGTGAAGGTTTTGGCTTAAGGAGATCAAGATTGGCTGTTTTGGGGGATGGAGTCTTTCTTTACAGTTATCTCCAGAAATTAACAACTGCATCAGTTCAGAATTTTGCCACAGCCATCAAACTCATACGTCACGCTTCATAGCCACTTTGTACTATATATTGTAGAGCTGTTTTAACCTAACTCCCTGTTTATAATTTTCAATTTTCCCTCTGAAAATAGCAATTTACTATATTTATAAAGTATTCCATTTGTAGAAGCAATTGGCTTTTTACTCTTGGTGTTTCCATATATTTTATTATGCATCAACAGAGTGACAAAGTTTTAGGTCAGTTTTAATTTTATTAGTGGTAAAGCTAGGGAATCCTAGAACTGTATTTTTAAATGTAGGCATTGCTTGTATCTATTATAGCTACTATTCAGAAATCTATAACTGGATATATTATATATTTATTCCATAAAATATATATTGTCTGAATGTACCTGTTAGAGAAGTAGGGTCTTTGCTTAGCATGTATTGCAAATGTAGTAAGCTAATGTTAGCAAAAGACCGAGCTTTGTTTGGCAGATATTCCTGTGATAGCATAATCTCAGCATTTTTGTATTATTTAATTTATTTTCAAGTCTAACATTAATATATTTTAGAGAGGAGGAGGTGTAAGTCATTTCTTTTAAGACCCTCTCATTATCATTTAAAGCAGTTCGAAGAGTTTGGACTTTTGTTGTTGTTGTTTTTAATCAAGCCAAATTGGAATGTACAAACAAAATACATAATTAATTTCTTAAGTTTACGTGTCTGCTTTTCCAAAGAAAATAGTCAAAGTTGGAAGGCTGTAAACATCGTCCACTTTCAAGAAGTTAAGCAAATAGAATCCCTGTATCCTAATAATCATTTAAAGCATGCCTTCTGTGCTACATTAGAAAAAGCCTGGGGAGGTAGGAGGGGGGAAGGAGCTTAGGGGAGAGTCCTGCAGGCTCTCATCCTGAAGACTCAGCTGATGTCAGTGAGGTTTAGCAATGTCAGGAATGTAGCGGTGTGAGCCAGTGTTCCGATTGTGAACTTGGAGAAAAAGTCAGCAACAGTTAATATTTCTGAAGGATCTGTTCTCAGGGGGAAGCAAAACAAAGCAGGGAAAATTGTCAGTAATGTAGGTATGTTAAAAACCAGATGCAGGCTGGCCACCAGTCCACCCGTCTTGTCAGTGTTTGATTAGCGTAAGTAGGCAGTGAAACGATGTTACTGTACTTTTAAAACCAAACATTGTGAATATATCCAGGAAAGGCTCATTTTATACAGAGAAGTAATTCTATCCAGTGGTTCGTTGGTGACAGTATCAATTAAGAGGTGAAGCTTGAGCACTACCAGAATTCGAGCTGAAATGTATTGTATTGTGCTCTGCACGGTATCTTTTTATACTTAATAAAATTGTGCGTATCTATTTTAAATCTGTATTCTCAAACAGACACTGCTATTAATATTAACAGCATATAAATTGTTACTATGAGTGCATATAACTGTTCTGTATCTCATCGGCATGCTTTGAGTTACACTGCTGTCTGTGCTTTTTCAGAGGCCAAGTATTCAGATTTAGTCAGCCCACTGTACTGCATTTTTCCAAACTGCCTCTCCACCTCCTCCCCTCCTCTTCCTCAAAAAATTTAGACTTGATGGAGTGGAATGTGCTGATTAATAAATTTCAGTAATAGAATGTCATTCACATAGAGAAGCACATCAAATTCATTTTCATATATTATTATTCAATAAATTATTTATGCGCACTAACATTAACACTCCAGTCTTTGACGACATTTAAAAATAAGGTGAAAGAAAAACACAAGTAAAATACAACTGATAATGAATTTGAAATGGAAGTGGGGAGAAGTGTCTCCCTAAGGGTCATCTGTCATGCCCCCCTACTGGTCGATAAAGCAGTCAGCCACTTCATCACGGAGCAGTGTGTGTCTCTGAACCTATCATCTGCATTCAGTTACAGACAGTGTTTTCCTTTGTGATTTAAATGCCCTCGGTCCCAACGTGGTAAGGCACTTCCACACACGGCCTGCTGAATTTGGACCTGAAGAAGTGTGTGGAGGAGATCACGTGACACATGCAGGTCTGAGGCTATCATATTGTGCATCATGTTTTATCTGACTGGTCTCCTGGCGTTTGCTGTTTTGCTACACAGAATTGACCTTCAGTCAGCGTAGCGAGGTTTTGGGCTCACATTTACCCTTGGGGTTCCCTCATGTGCTTCCCTCGCACTGGCAGCAAATCGAAGAAGAAGATTCAAGAAGTGCTTTCAGTCTCCCTGTTACAATAACCAAAGTGGTGTCATGTGGTTTTTACAAGGCCTTGCATTATGTTCACCAGTGCCAAAGATCCAGATGTAAGAACTGAACTTGATGGATCTGCTGTTGTAGCCGTAGTTTCCCTGTGGTATTATTTAGGGGATTTAAGGATTTTATATCCCTCAATAAAGGGGAAAGCTCACCAGGTTGCATTTTCCTCTTCTCCTGCAGTGACAAAGCACAGATGAAAGGTCAATGAATGCACGAGTGGAAGCAATGACAAAAAATGCCTGCAGTTCTTTAGTGAATAATGCTGCAGAACTCTTAGTCCTATACATTGTACGTTCTTAGATGCTTATTTCAGCCACACCTCCAGTCTGACCTTTATGAACTCTTCCAGAAGGCTCAAAAATGTGACATTTTCTGCATAAGAAAGTGTTTTATCAGCCACTAATTTGGGGGGCTTGGGAGTTCTATATGCCATCTCAAAATGCTGTACAAGAAGAAGGATGGTTTTGCCTGTATTTGAAATAGTCCAGGATATAAAGCATAAATTCGGAATTTAAAATAGTTATTATGTGCATACAAGATGCATTTCATTACAGGATGAGAGACTGTTTCAGAAAGTAGCAATTATGTTAAAAAGTATGAGATTTAAGAAGGACCAAACAATCTCCTAATGCAGAACCGTGTCTAAAAGAGCTAATGGAATCCTTGCATACATAAGCAGAGGATTATCCTCCAGAAGTAGTACTGTCCCTGCATAAGCATTAGTAAAACCATATCTGTGTCCAGCAGTGAACAAAACAAAACTCTGGTTTCAAAACCAGAATGCATTCTGGGACAGTTTGCAAGAATGTTCTTCGTGCTACATTGTGTCTTGTGAGAAATACAATCCATGGTACTTAGCCATGAGAAGATGTGAGGGATGCCAGTAGACCCAAGCTCACTCTGCTTTTCCATGGAGCAAATGCAGTCTTGCGCTCCAAAACAGCAAAAAGATTTGGTTACATGCTTGATGGATTCATTGCCTCTACCTTCAGCTGCCTGAAGACAAGTTGCAGAGCTTAAACTGACTGTTTCCATGGTCAGTGAGGAGTTAGAGGCATCCCTTGAATGCAGTTCATTCCACCTGTCTGACATCTGTCTAACGTGGGGTAAGGTGTCCTGTACAAGGGTTCATAAGCAGAGCCACTGGCTGAGCAGAAAAGCTAAATGCCCAGTGGGGAGGAAGCAGTGTCTTACGTTCTCTTTGCTGCTTCCTCCTGCACAGCTTCAAATAAATAGATAATCAAAACAGCAAGCAGCCATATCTGTAAATAAGTAAACGAACCACCACTGTTTGAATTCCCCAATCTGAATTGCTACCTGTGTAGCTTAGATGGTGAACAGGCCTCACACTCCTTCCTGAGGAGGTTCCTGTTGATACAGCTGTCTGTTCTGAAACACTCAAAAATGTTTCATCTAATTCCCAACGTAACCATATACAATAATTCTAAGAGAAATTTAAGAGCTTATGGCAGGTATCCTTAGCAAATTCTGTGTTACATGCAGGAGCAGACTACAACAAGCTTCAATGCATTAATTTTAAATAACAGAAGTCTGTGCTGCCAGCAGGAGCACTGGGCTAGTCGTGTGCATCGTATCTGCAGCTCAGAAGATGAACAGTGGCTTTCGATTTTTGGCTACAGAGATGCATGAAATTCAAAGCCTTCAGACCTCTTATGGAGGAATTTCTGATAGCAAGAGTCGTAGCAAAACTAAACCATTTCTGAAATTTAGCAGCCTGCAGCTCTCCAGGGTTAACTAAAAAGATGAGAAAAGCAGAAGATGTCTATAATGAGTAGCCAAAATCCAACAGAGAAAAAAAACCACACAATAATTCCCATAGGAATGTAATCTCTCATCTGCTTTAAACTTATTTTCTTGGAAGTTTTATTGTTACCAGCTCATCTGACCAGAAGGGAAGCATATGATAAGGTTTTTCAAACCCTTAAAGAACTGAGGGGGTAGATGAGTACCTCTTCCTTCATCCAGTTGATCGAGCACACCCAGGTAGCCTTACCTGTTTGCGGCCGTTCCCGGAGGTGCAAATTGTCTCTCCCGCAGCTCAGAGCGCGATGAACGCTCCCAGGGAGCCGCCTGGCGTCCGCCGATGTTCACAGCATCCTGGCGGCCCCACTCCTGCGGGGGCTCGTTTTCTCCTGCCATTACAAATGCAGATGCACACAGATGCACGCAACACTGAGGGCTGCACTCCCCACATGGCACTCCTCAAGGTCTTGATGCGCTGATGAACAGTTCCCCAGTGTGCACCACTGCCAGCTCCTGTCTTCAGAGCAGCACCCAAACAGACACAAGTCATCAGATCCAGCTGCGCCTCCTAGTGCTGGAGGCATTTTGTTTCCCTGTTTCTAGGCAAACAATAAATTGTTCCTCTCCCTCTGCCCCCAGCTCTTACCAGCTTAGGTACTCAACTATTTGAAAGCATTGCCTTTCTAAAGCAGGAAAAACAATCTAGGAGCTAGAATGTGGTTCATCACACCATGGTTCATCTTCTCAGGCAGCCGCCTCCTTGGAAGACATGGAAGAAAGTAGTATTGATGGAAGCACCAGCTTGCCAAATGGAAGCCTGAGATAACTGGCAGCAGTGTTGGAAAGGAAAGAAACACACACACACACACATATACATCCCCAGAGGAAGGCAGCCAGGATAAATCAGTCCTACCTTCTGCAGGCTCCAGTGGAGAAGTCCAGGCACCAGCAACCTTCAAGTTCTCTCATAAAATGTAAGGTGCAAAGGCTGCTCCTGGGAGGCAGGGGTCACATCTTCAGTGTTTATGTAGTGTGTGGGACTTAATAGACCACGTTCTTCAGTTCAGCTAGAAAACCACGTGCTCTGATAACATTTACAACCCTGGGCAAAGATGGGTAAGGTAAAATAGATCTTATCCTGGAATTAGCTCACTGTGATCACATAACTGTTGGCCAGAACTACTGTCAAAGGCAGCCTAAGTAAAGCCATACCCAAATTCTGACAAAACATGATTTGACTGCTTGCAAGCTTCAAGCAACAATCTTCCATCATCTATAAACCAGCCTTCCTTGAGGTTGGTGCGCTTCCTTCCCCACATTGCCAGTTAAGTCTAGGATGACCAGCCTAATCTGAATAGAGCAGAGGTGTGACAAATAACTCATTGGCACTAATGCACAGCGAGGGATTCTCATAAGATGCTGAAAAGCTTCCAGCCAGATTTTTTGCTGAACTAATGACAGTTTAGCAGCTACCTGCACGAACATTAGCACACCTCTGAAGCATGATTTTCAAGCCCTCAACTTGCTGTTAGTAAAGTGTTCAGCTGAGCTGAATAACAGGAATAACACTGTATTACCAAGAAAAGAAGTGCAATCTTAATAGAAGTTTGTTTTGCAAGCCAGGATTCAGAGAACGATGATCCTCAATGCTGGATAAACAAATAGGAGGAAAAAGAAACCTGAATGTCAAGCTATCTGAAGATTAGTCAGATTTCTTTAGCTGTAAAAATAGCTGTTGAAATGGCTGGAGTGACTCAGGAGTCAGTCAGAACACCAAGCTTTTTGTCCTCAGAGTCCAGTGTCTCTGAACCAGGGAAGGTGAGGTTCACCCCAGTAACACTAGCTGTCTAAAATAAGAGGTTTCTGGTCTAAGCCAAGTATGAGCCTTTGCAGTTAATGGAGGGAACAATTATCTCCAAAGAGTGATTCAGCTCATCTACTCAAGGGTTACTAATGCAGTACAATAGGTTTTTTCCTCCAGTGAAGACACTACAAGAATCTTCTAACTGTCCTCCCCCACTCCTTTCTGTATTGCTAGGCTTTATTCCCACCCTAGCTTTACAGCTTTCTACTTGATCCATTTGAAGTAGAAAAACAAAAACTTTCACATTCCTTACTAAAAAAATATTGCAGGTTCTTGTTTTCCTTTGTAGGAATGTCCTCTTCCCAAATTGTCACTGAAAAAGATACATTGGGTTATTACATCTTCCCCACCTCAAAATGAAATTGTTAATGCTAAGTGGCTATTCCTGTTCATTCACTTACAGAGGTGACCTAGAGAAACAGGTCAGATAAAAAGCCTAAATGTTAGATGCTACATAGTGCAACAGTCTAGCTGATGATAGCACAAAAACGTTTATTGCTGAGGCAGTAACTGCCAAGGATTAGGGAGCACACAGAATCCATCCAAACCAATAGGCTGCGAAAAGTCAACGGGCAATAACTGAGATAGAGAACTACATCTGCACGTTTTCTATAGCATGGAGACTGTATGGGAAATGCTGGGTCACAGCCTGAACCACTGAATGAGCACCTGAAGGAAAGATCTGGTCAGCCCTGGGAGCACAGGTGAAGGTGATCCACCGGTGTGACCAGAAGGGGTGGAGACTCTTAGACCTCACTGAAGGGCTGACTGCCACTGAGGAAAGGTCTCTTGTTGGAGATCTCTCCTTTGAGAGTTCCTTCCTTGCAAACCTAGACTTTCGAGTAACACCTCCTTGTTCATGCTGGTCTCTCTGCTTTTACAACCTTTACAGAGATATTACTGAATCAACAACTGGTATGGATGTAATTCTAGGAAATCACGTGCTACTTGGCCATAACACCATCCGGTGATAGGCCTTTTGTTATTTTCAAGAGTACAGAAGTTACAGAGCAAGCACACGGTGAAACCAGAGAACTGGGGGCCTCATAATCTACCTCTACGAAGTGGAAGACAGGGCAAGTGTGACAGTGAGGCCGTGCAGATCTCTACCAACTCACAGCAACTTGGAGTTTCTTCAGAAGCTTCTTGAACCAAAAATAAGTGCCACTGTATTTTGTAGCCCTTGATGAATATGTCTTGCATGCATTCTTCTAGGGTTTTTTTGAAGCCAGTTCTTTTCAGTATCCACCCATCTTGCAGCAGTGTCACAGTAAGTTCAGGACAAAAAGGAAATGGATGATTAAGATTAAAAAGCTTGTTTTGAACTTACTTTTTTATTATTAATAATAATAATGTGTCTTCTTGTTGTCCTACATGAAATGATCACTCCCTCTATGCCTTCCTGTGCTGTTCATGAGCTTTTATCGTGTCTTTCTCTTTTATCTGTATCTTTTCATATAGAACTGCATCTTCCTTGAGTTATCTTCTTCTGATGTTAGATAAATGGTAAGAATAAAAAATTAAACAGAAGCCCTAGGTGACTCTGCGAGCTGTGCTGTTTGTGGTAGAGAAGCCATTCAGGAATCCTTGATCACATCTGTTGCCTTTCTTTGAGCCTTTCCCATTCTGCAGCATACATTTTCAGATGGAGTACTAGTGATATCTGTACAGTCTAGAGGGCACACTGGAATTTTTATAATAGCATGATGATATTTTCTGGCTGTTCATTATCTCTTATTTTATAATACCTAAAGTCTAATTTGCTTTTCTGACTTCTCCAAGTATTGAGCTGGACTTTTTGCAAAATCATTTGTTATAATTCTCAGATCTCTTCCCTGAGTGGTAATCAGTAAGACAACTCGTGATTTTATGTGTGAAGTTAGGGATGCTTTTTCCCCATGTGCCTCATTTTTCATTAATCAAAACTGACTTTCATCTGCCATTTTAAAACTCACTCATTGAGCATCATGAAGTCTTTCTACAGTTCTTATAGCCAATCCTTATTTTTACTCCCCTGATTTATTAACATCAATAAACACTGTCTTCTAGCTGGTCATGCCTTTTTCCAGATCACTTATGAATGTGTTATATGGTGTGGATTCTGCAGAACTTCATTAACGAAACTTCCAGAGGCACTGAGGCTTGGCCAAAGATTTGAACACCCCAGGAGATGCGCAGGACACTGAATGTATCCTGCTTTTGTGTGGAACAGCTGATACCTCCCAACCTGGTTACTGCCATCTTGCACAGCTTCAAGTGGGAGGTGGGGCTTCAGACTCCAGTGAGTCAGAATCACGGAATGGTTTGGGTTGGAACAAACTTCAGAGACTAGCTTCAACCTGTCTGCTCTGCTGTGCACAGAACACCTCCCACTAGACCAGGTTACCCAAAACCCCATCTGACCTGCCTTTGAACACTTCTAGCAATGGAGCTTCTCTGGGCAACCTGTTCCGTAGCCTCACCACATTCATAGGGAAAAATGTATTCTTAAACTCTTATCTATATCTACCCTCGTTCAGTTTAAATCAATTAACCCTTGTCCTATCACTACACTGCCTGATACAGATTCCCTCCCCATCCTCATCTTTCCTATAGGCCTCCTTCTGAAAGGTCTCTCCAGAGCCTTTTCCAGGTTGAATAAGCCCTGGAGCTCCCTCAGCCTGTCTTCACAGGAGAGGTTCCCCAGCCCTCTGCTCATCCTTATGTCACCTCTTCTGGACCCATTCCAGCAGCTCCATATCTTTCTTGTGCTGGGGGCTCCAGGCCTGGACACAGAACTTCAGGTGAACCTTCATGAGAGCAGAGCAGATCACCTCCCTTGACCACTCTGCCTTTGATGCAGCCCAAGATTCAGCTGTCTTTCTGGCTATAGGTATACACTGCAGACTTACTTCTGTGTCTTCCTCTTTTTGGAAGTTTTGGAAGAAGCTGGGAAAACACATCCTTTGCTCTCCTACCCAGGCAGAAGTCCTCAGGGAATGGGAAAAACTCATTGCACCTGCTCCTCCTTCAGAAGGCTGTTGGCCTGCTACTGTGATACCTTGTGGTTTCCCCAGCAATATGGAAAGGAAGATTGATTAAACAAAGGCATACTGTGCAGTAAACAAAACAACTCCCTGTATTTTACATATGTTTTGCTTTCTGTATTGGGCATTTTCCCCTGTTTGTTTTCTGCAAAGAGACAACAGCAACAAAAACACAACAAGCAGACCTTAGTCGTACTAACAGACTGAAATTGGAGGCATATGGCCAAAAGAAAGAAGAGATTCTTTCATTAAAACTTGAGCAAAACAAACATTTATATTGCCAAAAATATTCAGTTGATTTTTACCACTTGCCTGGTGCCTTCCAGCAAATGCTTGGAAAAGAACTGATAGGAATATTGAAAACCAGCAGACACCACAAGCACAGTGTGGGATCACATACAGCAGCAGCAATGTGTCGCTGTGCTCGGCCACTGTCACTGCTGCACATCTTAGTTCCTTGTCACCTGTGGGCCTGGGAGCACCTTGTGCCCCCAGAGATCTGCAGCTGCCAAGGCAGCACTACTCCAAAGTTGTTCTACTTCCTGCACACACATACATAGTTCCCAGCTTCACGTACACTGTACTGTTAGTGCCAGCCTACTCCTTCCCATCCTGCGTGCTCACCCTGAGGTCGCTGCAATAGGCAGTGCCCTGCCTGCCTCGCAGGGAATCTGCAGTCACCATGCTTTATATGGTTCAGCTGAAAAGTTTGTGATGCATCGAAGAAAAATAACAAGCACGTGAGCAGGATTAGCACCTGGAGAAGCATTTGCTCACAAAATGGCAGCTCAGTGTTGTGTTTTGCAGCTATATCCCAAAATCCTCTGAAGGCATCAATTTCTGATGTCTGCTACACCACCTGCCTATTGCTAAAAGCAAGTGCTCCATACATCAACTTCATACAGGAGACATTACCCATAATAGGGCAGGATACATTAAATTTTGAAAATTGATAGCAGATGGCACATAGTATCATAAATTATTGCGCAGAAAGTTTACCAGCATGAAACTAGATACAATAGAAAATTATCCTTCGTGTACAGATTTGAAGACGCTCTAAAAAAAGGTGAGAAAATTACACTTATGCAACCAGCATATGACTAACTCTGCTTTTTAGCACTTTTAAAGTGCTGTTATTTATTAGGTACTGATTATCTCTTAAAGACACAATCACAGACCAAAACTTTATTGCACTGTACAGTACTGGAAGAAAACTAGAAGAAACGACTGCCATCTATAGCCCAAAATACACAACTGCACGCCTGGACTTACACATGCCCTCAGTACATGCCATCAGGAGCTGACCAAGCATAGAAATTTCCTATTGAGTTTAGGTCTGACTGAAAGATTTTCCACAGTATTGATCTGTCTACAAGAAAAGGCAAGATTCAAGGACTCAATCCCAAGGGTATTGTGGCAGCTAGGAAAGGTCTTCCCAACCAAGGCCAAAAATTGCATATTTTAGAATAATCATTAAGATGTTGTAGTATCCCAAGGGTAGTAACATTTACCAGCACCTTTGTTTCCATGAGGACATTTCTGGAAGCCTGCTGTATCTGACAGTATGATTTCTCAGCCTCGTTTCCCCTCCCTGGTGACCCTGACTCCCCCATAAACCACATCTCCAAGGGAAGCAAGTGGCCACTTCAGCCCCGTGTTCTCATCCACCGTGTGTGGCCCTTTTACCCTTCGGGTCACAGGTGTCACCTGCAAGGTTTGACATGATTTACCCTGTATGACTATAAGGCAGCACAGGAAATCATCCTTCTGAGACACTGCTGTTGTGGACAGCTGCTTTATTTGTTACAAAGATAATTTTTTAACAGCCTGGCATGAAAGCAGTGAATATAAAGTAGATGGGAAGAGATAATTCATGGAACTTTGGGTGCAAAGTCAGGAGAATTGGCTTCATATTTACCAATGCAAAGAATTGAATTGTACATATGAATTCTTAAATTGTTCAATTATAATTCAACAGACTGCAGCAAGCCAAGCGATCAGACAATCTGGGGATGGGACTGGGCAACATACATCTTACATCAACATACATCCTATGCTTCAGTTTGTGGCCACTTCCCCTTGTCCTATCACCACACACTGCTGAGAAGAGTCCAGCCTCATCCCTTTGCCTCCCACTCCTTAGATATTTATCCACATGGATCAGATCCCCTCTGAGTCTTCTTTTTTCAAGGCTGAACAGACCCAGGTCTCTCAGCCTTTCCTCATAAGGGAGGTGCTCCACACCCTTTATCATCTCTGTAGCCCTCTTCTGGACTCTTTCCAGGAGATCCTTGTCTTTTTTGTACCAGGGAGCCCAGTAAAAAAATAAATAAATACCATTTTAAAAAAGATTTCTTTGCCTCTCTTCAGCTCCCTGGTAAGCATCCCTTATTAACCAATTTCCTGATTGCAGTTATCAAAAAAAAGAAAAAAAAAAAAACCAACCTATACAATCTATACAGACAGTTGTTTCTTTGTTTGTTTTATTTTGTTGTTTCAAATATTCTTATTGTTTGGTGTGCTGATTTTTTACTAGCAACTTACTTGTAGATGCTGACACTTCCTAGCAAGAATGGAGCCATGTAACAGGCTTGGTTCTGCCCTTCTTCTCCCCAGCGCAATTCCTATTGCTTGCAGAACAAAGTCCTGGAAAATGTGAGAATGAAATTAAAGGAAATTTCTATCCACTGAGGTCCAAAATTTCGAAACACAACTTTGTAGAGATGGCAACATGTGGTGTATCAGCATTATTTCTAATTGAGAGGACAAAGCGCAACAGAAAGAAGTGCTGGGTTTAAGCATGTGAGGACAGCATCCACATTCATTAGACAATTACCCCAGTGACTCAGGCAGAAAATTGTTTTGGATGTTTTGCTGCCACTCTGCATCACAGCAGCCTCTGAAGAGTGCTAACAGCAGCCCGCCTCTTTGTCAGGCATTAGTAATAGAGGATGGTTTTATTAGGGCTGCGTACACTTTTCAAACAGTTCATCCCTTGGGGAAAGAGACAAGCAGGTAGAAGCAGGGTGAGCAGTTAGAAGCATCCTGTGTTCTGCAAGTGAGACCTTGCTGCTTTAATATCCTTAAGCATGCCAGGAATCTGCTATGAGTGACTGCCATTACTTTGAGTTACTTCATCAGTTTGTCAGAGGATTTTAAAAGATACAGGCAAAAAAATAAAAAATAAAAAAGTGGTGACTGGTGACTTCTGGAATCATAAAAAAGACACATGGGGAATGACGCCAAATTATACACTCTGTGGTGTAAAGAGAGGACAAAACCTCTGCCCAGACATTGCTGCTCCCTTCAGCCTTATGCTGTGAGCAGCTGCCCATGCACACTGAGGGTATTCAAAGCAACTCAAACGCTGGAAGAAGACTAAGGCATGCTGTGCTCTGCTGCACAACCACACGGCACAGCCCAGTCCTTACAGAAACCCCCAGCTGCACTGCATCCTGAAACTGAGCTCTCCCAGTGATGAAACAGATATCCTGTATGTGTTTCTGAGCCAAATGCTGATGCCATTTTACCCTCACTTCATTGGTCTGCTACTCAGATTGTCACAATTCGATTCTACCGCAGACAGTAAAAGTAACTTTAGGTGACACAGATTTCTTCAACTTGCAGTCAGTGGCCTAAGTTGCTGCAGCAGATACTACGTGTAATAAGCATATATGTTCTTTCTTGGGCATGACTGCATTCAAATATATTTAAAGTACATGGTCACTATTGCAAAAAAACCTCCTCCAATACTAGACAAAGGCAGAGAATTAGTTAACATGCATCACTGTTTCAGTATGCACACTTGATGCTTATCAGGAGCCTTGCTGCAATCATCCTGGAGTTCCAGCTTGCCCAGGAGAATCAGGTTTTCAAGGAGACCTCCTCCAGAAAACAAGCAGACCAGAGTCATTGGAAGTGGTGTTTTGGGATCTCCTTGTCCCAGCTACTGTCACACTCTGCCCTCCTAATCAAAGCACTCCCACCACTACAAGCAGGAAAGGTCCCTGATTTATCTTCTTCAGCACGAGTGCTGTAAGTGGTCACCTGTGTGACAGAAGGGGAGCAACTTCACAAACACTCCTACTGCTCAAATGAAGTATTAATTCCTGCTTAGACCACAAAATGAAGGGCTTAAACAGATGAAAGAAATATGAATCTTAACTAGGGGAACCACTGTCAGATGACAGTTAAGACATGCTCTCCATCACATTCTCGGATTTAGGCAGAGCCCTGATTTGCATAATGTATTCCCAGACACTGCACTGGGAACCCAGATGCCTCTCTGTGCGCTTCCCTTATGACAGTGTCCTGTAAAGTTAACTCACTCCGTACCAGAGATCACTGAATCCCCCCTATGAATCTAGAGTTTCATTCTCAAATATATTTAAATACATAAGCCCCTGGAGAGTTTGAGTCTTTGCCTGCTGTAAAACATTAAAAATTGCTTAACTCCTATAGATTTCAAGACTTTAAATAGCATACTTATTTTTTTAAAGGTACATATTTAAAACTCTGCACTGTGACATTTTGAAAAGTAGGATTTTTCAAATGACCTTATATTCTTCAGAAAATCCATCCCTTAAACTTCAGAACCCTTGAACAAATTAGACCTTGTCCCATACTTCCTATTTTTTTTTTTTTAATTCAGACTGGAAGGATGTTTGCCATGATTAGAGTTGCTACTGGGCCCAAAATAGATTTACCACTTCCAACCAGTCACCAGTGACAGCTGAGTGGCATAATGGTGCTTTATCCCCGGCTAGTGACAAAATAAATTGCTCTTCTAGCGCACATATGCAGCCTTATAAAAAGAATAATCTCACTGGAAAAATAATTCTTCAGCTTTGAATTCCCGCACCCAAAAGGCCATCACTGCAGCAGCCATCCCTGGTGAACCCAGAAGCTGTGAGATCCTGGACATGCAGTGTCTCAACTCAAGGTAGGCTCATCTATGAAGACAAAAGGAAAATAGATCATAGCTCAGGTGCATAGTCCAGGTGCTGCTGAATTCTTCCTATTTTTTTGAGCATTAGTACACTATACTTTCTGCTGGATCAATGATACGCTTCTAAATTTCTATTTTCAGGCTACAGAGTCACATTTGGCAGGGACATGGAGCATACACTTTCAATAGGGATTTGACTTTTTTTCCACCACTCACCAATTGCTTCATTTAATATAATTGCAATGGGAAAATGACAGCGTCAGGACTAGTCCCCACACTCTTCTGTCTGCTTCCAGCTGTGAGTTAGAGCCCAGCTCTGCTGTTTTGCTATCAGAGCAGCTCTGATACCCACACGGAACCTGCCTGTCTTCTGCTGAAACACCCTTGTTCTGAAAAGCTTGGAGTTACCCAGGCAGAAAAACATCCTGAGCAGAGACCCTCAGCACAGGACCCACACCAAGACCTCAATTTACTGCAGCAGTGGAATCACAGTATCACAGAATTGTAAGGGTCGGAAGGGACCTCCAGAGATCACGGAGGCCAACCCCCTGCCAAAGCAGCTCCCTAGCCCAGGTTGCACAGGTAGGCGTCCAGGCGGGTCTGGAACGTCTCCAGAGAAGGAGACTCCACCACCTCTCTGTGCAGCTGTGCCACTGCTCCGTCACTGCACTGGGAAGAAGAATCTGCGGATGCTGCAGATAACCTGGGGCATGTTAAGACCACAGACATGAATCCAAGCAGGCTGAATCGCCTGAGTGTTTGAAATCCCTGCCCCAGGTAAACACTCACCAGAGTCCTTTGTATGCCTAAATAATGTAAAACACCTCCTAGCTTGGTACTGCCTGCCATGAGCTTTCAGCTTCTCCCAGAGCTTCGTCTTGAGATACACCTGAGCTTTCCAAAATCGTTATCTATAGCAATATGATAGCATTGCAGCCATGGAAAGGTTTTGCCAGAGACACTATGGACATTTACACCCACTGTGCCAGGATTATTTACAATAAAGCAATTTAATAGATCAATTTTCCACAGCATTTATCCTTGCAAGAAAGCTCTGTTATATTAGGGATGGGCCCCTTGGGGACAGCAGAGAGGGGCTTTGCTGGTGAGCACAGAGTAGCCCTGTTCCACCACAGGCCCAGCACCAGAACCAGCAGCAGGACCAGCACCAGACATGGCTGCACTCTGCCCTCGCTTACCCCTAGCAGCCATTGCCCCTCCTCCTGACAGGGAAGGAACAGTTTCAGATACCAGAGGATTTGGAGCGGAGGATCTGGATATTTTAATGTTGTTCAGGCTTCAGTCATCACGAATATCACTTTACAGCTTGGCATATAAACAGTCCATTTCTGAGGCATGAGAAAATGAATTTAGTGTAACTATATTCTAGGCCTTCTGGCCCGAATCTGTTCCTGGTGAAACTCCAGGGGCTTCAGGGGAGTTGCGTCAGAAATAAACTTCACTGCCTAGCAGTACTTTGTAATACCCCATTTCTGATTAAATGAGAATTTCCATGAAGTTAAATCTCATTTCCATACATAGGAAACCAGAGCAGCATTCAGACTTATTCACGCAACTGAGTCAATTGTTTATGAAGAACACTTTATAGATAGAAAAAAAAAAAAAGAGAATAAAAAGCAAAAATGAGAATAGGACTAATTATTTTATAAACACAAAAGAAAGGATGCACGTTACTGATCAAACAATGTATTAAATCAAAACTGCACAGCAAAATACATACTTTTTTTCTCATAAATATTTCATAGTAAATGGAACACTGTAAGCTGGTGCTATAAACTACAGAGCAGGCATCTGCAACCTTTGGATGTATTTCAAGCAAGAGAGAGTGCAGAAAGTTTTTTCTTCTGGAATTTTCTCTCTCATAACACCCAGGTCTTCCCGTTTTGCTGCAGAAGTGCTACCACAGAAGTTAGTTCTGCTTTTGGGCTTCCAAAACCTGTGCCTAGGGAGCAAGGAGCTATGCAAGCATGATGAGGACTGCAGCTGCCTCCAGTGCTGCCTGGTGGAAATGCTGCTGTGCTGGTGAAGGATTTGCCCTGCTCCTGGTAGGCAGAGATTTGTGCCAGGAAAGGGGCTGAGAACACAGCAGCAGCAAGTGGGAGCAACTGAGGCACAAAACAAGCATTTTGTGTGGGCATGAAGAGCTAGAAGGCTTGGTTCAGGGAAGTGGGAGAGGACAGGCATGCAGCTGAGTCCCTTGTCTGGCAGTTGAGATACGAGAGGTGGGAACACGAGCTAGGGTAGGCAGTGTGGCCAGGACAGCCCCCAGAAGCAGACCACTTTCTGCTTGAGAAGACCCGTTTCATGTTCTTGTTTACCTTCCTCAACCAAGTTTTCATTGCCCTACTTATTAGGAAGTTTAGAAATAACAAGTTTTGTGTTTCAAAGTTCAGTCATTTTTGTGTTTCACCCAGGCGATAAACGTGAGAAATTTGTACCCTGTGAAAAATGTGCATTTCAGGCACCGCAGGGATACAGCTGTCTCTTGCTCTTGTTTACTTGATTTCTTCACTACTTCATGCTTGGTGTGGAGGATTTTAGAGTTATTAAGCTTTTCCCTAGTTGCCTGAAGTTATAATTCCTTTGCTCCCTGTGAACAGACATGTATCTAGCCATGTGATAACCTCTACATGAGCTCTTCTTGTCACCGGGTGCATCTTCTAGAGGGAATTCCCAAATTATGGTACAAACATGTTTAGCCACCTAACATTTTCAAAAGACAAAAACCTTCCAACTAACAAGGCATCTCCTTTCCTAGTGCACAAGATGCTGGTCACCTGCACCAGTTTTGTCTTCTTTCACCACTCCATTGTCAGAGACAAACCCCAGCAGTGTGCTGTGACCTCACAGACAACACAGGCTCATGGTGTTTTGCAAAGAAGACAAGAGTGGATTTTTTTTTCCATGCAGACTTTATGAACAGTGAGCAGCACTTGAGAACTGGTCACCACTGCGGTCCTGCAGGTGCAGGAGGATGTTTCTCACCTGTCTGAAGAAGCTGTGCTGCTGAGCCATTCACCTAAACTTTGGGTGCTCACACTGCTTACACAGGCCTGAGAAAAAGAGGCCAGGACAACTCCTAGCTGCTTACTTAAGACGCACCATTAATAAAATGTAGGAGTCATAGGACCAGAAAGGCAATAGACACAGGGAGAAGAGAGTCTGGTGATTTGTGCTTAACAAGCTGATGGTATCCAAAATAGGAAGAATCAGATGAGTGAGGACCAGAGTGGAGGCATCCACCTCCCTGTTACCCAACTGGCTCCACTCCAGCCATCTCTATTGGTCTGTGGTGTTTTTAAAGCTGATGTATCAAGTTAGTGAAATAGCAATGAAATCTAAGAAAGAATTTTTGCTATGATCACTGTTATCTATAAAGGTGTTTACCACAACTATATACACAAGCCTTACATATGGGAAAGAAATTTCAGCTGTGCACTTTGTGTATATGTTCAGCAGTGACATTTTCCCCTCTGCTTTTCAGTGCACACAGCGATATTCAGAATTATACTATTAGATCAATTTGAAGATGCTCCAAAGCAGACATTGTAGAAATAAATACTTTTCAAACCTTAATACTGTTTGTCTTCTTATTTCCTCAAAGCACAATGAATCGGAAAGGAAAACAAACTATTTTTTCATGCTAGTTTAAACAAAACAAACAAACAAAAAACCCACCTTGTATATGTAGTTAGTTAAAATATGGAAAGGAGGGGAGCAGAGCAGGCTCTCAGCAGATTCAAGTACTTTCATTTACAAAAATTTAAACTCTTGCTGGTGCAGGGATATACCTGCTAATGAGGTCTTTGCGCTGTGCCACACACAGGTGTAACTGAAGTTACAATCCTTATTTGTTTACCCTTAATTAAGGAATTATTCATTTACTAATTTAATAAATAGCGTGATATGTAGGCAATGGGCTGAATTCAAACTTGATTACATCCACATTTGGGCTGCCTGTAATAGTCAGACTAACTCGAGCTTTTGCTGGGTAGTGGAGTCTCTGCTAGGTAACCGAAGAAAGAAAATGAGAGCTAAAGTTTTTAATGCTTCCTTTTTAGGTTTTAGTTTTTGCCTAGCATGTATTTTGCATGGATTTTTAAAACAGAAAATAATGTCAGTTAGAAAGCTTATATTAGTAAAGGACGGTGGGAGGAATAAGAGGAAGAACACACTATTCATTCCATTGCTGCTACTTCAGCTTCCAAGTCCTCTCAAAGAGCCTCAGATTTAAATGCACTTGATTTAATACAGACACTGACCTGCCTTTATGCTCACACACTGGGCTTGCTGACAGTCGTATATCATGCCCTCTATTGCCTTCTTCAAGCACAGCTCAGCAATGCCTTTGGCATCATAGCCACCAACATCTTCGAGCAGATTGTCAGGCAGCCCATAAATGCTACTAATGCTCCAGGACTGGATGGCCCTTATCAGATACTCTGTGAGACAGAAAGCAAGAGACCTTTCAGAAAGTAGCTTGCCTCAGTGGCACAGTGAGTTTGGCATGAGGTCCATGGACATCCAAGACAGCTAAGCTTCTGGAAGAAGGGAAGTGAGATAGAAGCTGAATAAAGAGAAAATGTATCACACTGTGTCTGGGAAGGGCAATAATTCCCTCATTCAGTCCTGTACTGGTCTGGTAGATGGATCTATCTCTTGGACTGAATGGAGAAGTGAGGAAGAAGGCTGCTATTGAAGCCTCAATTAATATCCGAGGGAAAAGTCATATGCAGTGCAATAAAAACAGTTCTGCTGTCTCTTTTTCACTCATTCCCCTAATCCAGTTGGCCTGAGGAGCCCGGCCCTGTCACTCTGGGGCAGAACATGCCAGTACCACACTCAGGGTGAGCTCTTAATTCCTCACTGTGTCAGATTAGCCAGCAGGATCCCAGCCCAGCCTCCATCTGGCCATGTTCAGTAAGCTTTGAGTTGCCAGGGAGGCAGCTGCAGCCAGCTGTGGGGCTGATACCCCAAACAGAGCCTGCCAAAGGTCAGCAGGCCAGCTGCAGGCCTCCTGGGACCCCAAGGCCCAGCTGAGAGGAACAGGGAGAAGTGATGAGCGAGCCAGGGGCTCTGCAGAGGAGAAAGGGAGGGAGGGAGCAGTCTTGAGTGGGAAGGAAGAATTGCCTGCTGCCACCAATGCTCCTGATAAGCAGGCCGAGCTGGGAAGAAGGGGATGCTGAATTCCCTCAGAATCAAAAACATATAGTCAAATGATGTAATTTTGGAAAGATGTGATTAAAAACATTGTGATGAAGCTTGTTTCTCTATCTTTGATGTAAGAAGCCTTGCAAGAGCTCATCACAGCACACATAAATTCACAGCTGATTCTCAATAATACATGGACACACACCTCACATGGGAAAGCATTCTTAGAGAAACACATATATATCAGGCAAAAAAGATTTCCAGCCACACTCCTATACAGATAACAACTAGAAATCCTGGAAAGCATACATAAGCACAACTGATATCCACCAATTCACACACTTGTTACACTTCAGGTGTGAAAAGCACAGACACTGTCAGCACACACCAGTAATGCATCATTACACAGACAAAATCTTCCAGAAACATGCACACACACACTGAAGAGGAAGAAAGAGGCCTGGAAGTACAGGCTACACAAGGCAGCATGTCTTATGAATAAGCCTAAAGCTCAGCTTTTCTGATGTTAGAAAGGTAAACCATGACAGGTTTACTTTTTTGGACATGGCTACCTGTAGTATGATATGAGGAGATCTTCATTTGAAGTGGACTATCTCCTCATGAAAGGATTCACTGCTCCTTACACCTCATACTCCCCAAGCAGAATTTTATCCTGATGTTATATTTACAATATCTTTGAGAGGTTCCTATGTTAAGTTTATAATGTACAGAAAGCCTCTTGATGTGAGATTAAAATAGGTATTTATTTGAAGATCTCTGCTCAGTTTATTAATGAAAGATATAAGAAGCTCATCACCAAAAAATAAGTCCAGCTTAACTTCAATAAGAATATAATCCAAGAAAGTGTTTATTTTAGAGTTTAGTAAATTTGGTAAAATCAAAATATAACATGAATTTTATTGTGAAAATTACACATTGATTGCAATGAGGCAGTGATAGAAACTTGCAACTTCTTTGATACGTTAGCTTGAGGCTATGAGGCACTGTTCCATCTACCTGCCAGTGGGTGAGATACCTTATTATTACTGACCACACAAAATATGACCACAACAGCTATCCTCCAAGACAGCGGCCTTTCACACCTTGTTCTTCCCAATCCACAGGCTAAAGGTGTCTTCCACAACTCTAACTGTGGGTTACAGCACATTTAGGTTCACTGGAGTTTCATTTATCACAAAAGCCTGTGATTGTAATCTATCCTGGTAGGGTTGGGGAGCCTATAGACAAACATCCCACATGCTGTTACTTCTGCAAGCTCTCTGAGGAGCCAGTCTCAGAAGTATTGACCTTTTTGCAATGCTCAAAATGTCTGCCAGCCAAAGAGAGGTGTACATTACCAACATGTGACTTGCTGGTGTTGCTCTGCATACTTCACGGGAGATCACTTGCCAAGGTCAACACAGTGCAGAATGAAATGCGGAAAGTTCCTCACTTGGCTCATTGTAAACCATAACTTAGAATGCTCTGCACTGTCTCCTGACCATAAGCAGTGTCCTTGAGACTGCGTTTTGCTTGAGAGGAGCAAGAAAATCACCAGTGCAGCAACTCATGAGAGATTGTGAATAAAAGCTCAAGTTCTCACATAAAGATTTCTACAGAGGGATTAGGAAATTATTGCCCATAGCCAAGAAGGACTGCATTTCAGTGAGGCACTTGCACTCTGGAGCATCTGCACTGATATAATCTTTGTACCTCTACACAGGCTAAGTGCTTTTCAACCACTTTTTCTGTTCACTGATTATTTGGGATCTATCTGTAAAGATAGAAAGGCCATTCTAGAAAAGCTCTTCCTGAATTACTCTGCAGGGAAGAAAAAAACCTCGAGGTCATATAGCATGAGCAAAAGGTGACATTCAGGGGAAGCATGCAGGAGGGGACACACTGAGTCCCCACAGCCTGCTGGGACAAGTGACCTGCATGCTGCGAGGACAGGGCCATCCCGAGCCTACTCATCCTCACTTTACAGATGCTGCCAAAGAGCAGTCAGGTGGCAACTCTCAGTGACGTGACTAAGCTGGGCTAGGTTCAAGTGAAAGATTTATCAGAGGTGAATCACCACTTCCGGGCCCCTTGGCCACCCATTGCTAGCAACACACACACAAATGGCAAAGACATCCCTAACCCATGCTGCTGAAATGCACCTCTCTTTCCACTTGGTGTACTTACCAGAGAAGACATTCTTGGGTGCCCATTCCTCCCCCACAAGTCTCCTTTGGGAGAGGCTTAGAAAAGTTTTTGACTGCAGCTAGAGAAGTGTAAAGGATTGGAATTGTTTCATGGGAGAGAGAGGTAGATAGCGTGTCTGGAAGGACATAGTTCCCTGAAACTTTGACTTGTCTATTTCTAGATCCATACAACTGCAGCTATTAAGTCGAGGATTTTCATGCTGACTAGTGGGACCAAAAGGCAGTAGGAATAGACACTTCTATGTTGTTTTCTGAATATTGCAAAATGTACCTAGTGGATTGTGAAAGAGATCTCTGTGGTCTGTTCTTAGCAAATCGACTAAATTTGTCTCTGCAAAAGCACAGAGAGTGACTGGCATCAGAATTCTCCTACAGGGTATCGGACCTGGGTCATGCAGTCTTTCTCAGAAGAAAGTGAACATGCAATCCTACAGCCAAATCCTGACATGTTTGCCTGTTGGGTCCGTGGAAAGAAACAAGGGCTTCACAATAATAATAATAATAATAAAAAGATGAATATTAAATATTATTGCCGCTCTCACGGAAAATAAAGGAAACTACCCTTAGTAGGAGGGAGAATCCGACCCCGCAGTTTTGCTCCTCCGTGAGCAGGACCAGAACTGCACCCGCGCGGGCGGGGGAGCCGAGATGTCCCAGGCAGGCCGTGCGCTGCAGCCGGGCCCCCGCGAGCACCCGGGGACGAGGTTAAAGAAGCACCAGGCGAGCCGGCTGTGTGGTAGCACGCTTTATTTGCAGCGAGGTTTCCAGAGCATCACACGCGTCCCGAACCCCGGGGGCTGCTCCGTGCGGCGGCATCTCCCAAAGCCCCGACGGCAGCGGAGCCGGGGCCGCCCCTCCCTCCCGTGACGGCGGGACGAGAGGCAGCCGGGATCAGCCCCGGAACCGGCGGTGGCCCCGGGCCCTCATAGAGCCTGGTAGGTCCGTCGGGGCGGCGGCGAGCCGGGCGTCCCGGGCCCCGAGTCGATGCTGGCTCCTGGCGAGAGGGAGCCGGCGTGACGGAGGGGCAGCTCCGGCTCCTCCGCCGGTGAGAGGCGGTCCACGATGCTGGAGAGGCAGTCCAGGCTGGACAGCGCGCCGCTCCGCTCCGCCGCGTAGCCTGGCACCGGGGCGAGCCGCTTACCGCGGGCCGCCCAGCAGAGACCCCCGCACCCCGGCCAACCCCGCCCGCCGCCGGCCTTACCGTGGGGCGTCTCGGGGCAGTAGCCCGCCTCGAAGCTGCTGCCTCTCGCCGGCCAGACCGGGCTGCCGCAGTCCGCCTGCAAGACAGCGAGGGGCCAGTGCCGGCCCGGCTGCCCCCGCAGCCCCCGCAGCGTCCCAGCACAGCGGGCAGCGGCCCCTCCCTCCCCGCGCACGACCCCAGGCATGGGGGACAAAAGATGAGCAGGGGTCGGGGCGCCTGCTGGGTGCTCCGAAGGCCATGTGCAAGCTCAGCTCAAAGAAAGGGACGGTGGGAACCCAAACCGTCCAACGTTTTTAAGATTTAACCCAAGCCATCCACCTTTTCCCGAAGCCCCGCTGCCGGAGGCCCCTGCTCAGACCTGTGGTGAGCTGCCTCTCACCCTGCCCCACACTCTTACCATCCCATCTGAGCAGCTGGAGCTGGGGCTGGTGGGCTCGGAGCAGCTCTGTCCGGGCAGATGGTAGTAGTTCTCCACCTGCTCCCTCAAGAGCTCCTGGAGGCTCTCGATGTACCTGATGGCGTTCCTCAGGATCTCCACTTTGGGGAGTCTCTGGTTGGGGTTGGCCGTGGTGCACCTCTTCAAGGTCTCGAATGCTTGGTTCACTTTCTTCAGCCTCCTCCTCTCCCTCATGGTGGCTGCCTTCCGCCGGTCCATGGTGGTGGATTTCCTCTTGCAGGCTTTGCAAGCCCACATGAGGCAGTGGCCGGCCTGGTGGTGCCCGCTGGGGGCCCTGACGTGCTCCTCTTCCTGAGGGCAGGCGGGCTCAGTGGGTGCGGGGGCTCCAAAAGGAGGCAGCTCCCTGGGCTCAAAATCCTCGGGGAACTCGCCCTCAGGGGATGACAGGCAGGAGCTGTCATAGAAGAGCTCAGATGGGGAGAACTGGCAGCTGTCCATCACCTCCATCTCTTTGTCCGAGGCAGCAGTGTGAGATGGCAGCTCACAGCGCAATGCTCCACAATTAGCGACCCGACACAAAGTGGCCTCCGGCTGATGCAGGGCCCTATATACGTGCGTTGTGGGAGGCTGGCCCGCAGCGGCCCGACTCCATTAGCATATCCCTCACAGCCCCTGCCTGGCTGGGCAGGCCCCCTCTGGCCTCAAGGGACCGATTTGCTCCTCACCCGCCTTCAGGCAGCAGGCAAGCTGGCAAGTGGTCTCTAAAGCCTACACCAATTGAGGAGAGAAAGATAAATATAGGCAGTGAGTGCATGGACGTAGCCCATGTCACCCCCCGCATCACCTTGCTGTCACCAAGGGGAATGAATCCCACCGCACCCACAGTGCCTGCTCTCCTATCCCTATTCCCACACTCCAGATCCAACCCGACATGATTTACTCCTCTTTCAGCACTCACGTTCACCCGCTGATCTCAGAAGGCACTTTGCCCTGCAATTAAAGCTGCGTTCCCACAAGTGAGGACAAGGACAGCTACTTGTAGCGAGGAGCAGGCAAACAGATGTTAGCACTCTCAGGTTGTGTCACTCAGAGAAGAGCTCACAAAGTGTGTCTGCTGCCAGGCAAACCCCATTGCTTCTCCTCCATGTGCGACCTGATGCTGCCGGAGACACAACAGCCGCGCAGTGCCCCGGGCCCGCTGATTTTCTGCTTTCAGGCCAACTCGCACCGTTACAGATGCGTCCCAGCTGCCGGCATAACAAACCCCTCCTGGAAGTGTAAAATTTCTAACCCCGAACCTCTCGGTAACTTTACACAGGGCAGGGACAAAGCCCTGCGGAGGCCCAGCCGCAGCGGTAGCGAGCAGAGCTGTGCAGGGGTCATTAGAGCGGTAATGAAGCCATTTAACAGGCAGCTGCTAATGTGCGGGAACCCTTTGGTTTCAGCCAGGTGGCTTTTGCAGTTGGAGAAAATACTAGGAGAGCGCAAAGGAAACTTTCTCTACCTGGGAATATAATTCTGTGAGAAGCGCGGAGAGAGCAAGTAGGCTGAAATGATTGGGATGGAGCTGTGGTGCCGGGCAGAGGGCCGCAGTGCTGCGGCAAGGGCTGTGGGAAGGGGAAGGAAGGGGCATTCCCACCCCGCTGTCTTCGGGAGCCTTTGGAGGGACACAGGCTCAGACACAGCGCCCACCCAAAGCCTCTGCACCTGCCTGGGCAGTGAGCAGAGGATCACTGCCTAGGATTTCCCCCTGACCTTCACAGGACCCCTGCCCTGCTCTCTCATCCCTCTCCCGCCAGGGAAATTAAAAAAAAAAAAAAAAAAGGAAAACAAAAAGGAGAGAGAAATTTCCATTCTTACTCTGAAACTTCTACAGGAAACAGCAAGCGTGTATGCACCCTCCTATACAGGAAAGATCTAGCGGCTTGGGAGGGCTCCATCTGCACTGCAGCGGTTTATAAGGGTGGGGTGAGCCCCCTCTGAAAGGAATACCGCAGGAAAAGCAGAAAGCTGCTCCAAGGACCGCAGTTACAGGGAGGTGAGGCCGGGCACGCCGAGCCTGTGCCGGGACACTGGCAGCGCGGCCGCGCCCTGTGCCGCCGGCCGGGAGGGCTCGGCTCCGCGGTAACGTGAACCCGTCACTGGGCTGCAGCTCACCCCCCTCTCCCCCCGCATTTGATGTACGACGTCCGCGCTGGATAAACTAGAGCTGTGTACAGCTTTGTGTACAAACACACTCGGTCCTTATCGGGCCGGCGGCCGCGCTCCCACCGCTCGGCACTGTGCGAACGGGGCCGGGGCTGCGCGCACCGCGGGGCCGTGCGGTGGCTGGGAAAGCCTCGTTCGCCGTGCTTGGCTGTTTGGGGGTGGGGAGAGGGGAAGCTGTGTGGTAGAAAGCGTGCGCTGCTGTCCCCCGGGAGTGCCCAGCTCCTCTGGTAAAGTGATCTCACAACAAATTCGCAGAAGTGAGGCAGGCGACTGGAACTAACGAGAGGGGAGCGCAGACACAGACGGCGGCTGCTGCTGTAGGGGCGGGGGGCTTCCAGCCCTTTTAAAAGAAAATGCATCCGACGGAAACCGCGGGGTTTGCGGGCTTGGGGTGCGGGCTTGTCCCCGTGGGGCAGAGCTGTGTCCGTGCGCTGCCGCCTCGGCCGCTGCCGGCAAACGAGACGCGTTTGGTCGGCGGGCTGGGAACCGCGCACCTAAGTAAACACATCGGTACCTGCCGGGGGGGTCGGGTGGGGACAGCTGAGGAAGGCATTGGCCTCCGCCGGCACTCCGGGACTCCCAGGAGAGATCAAAGCGACACGCGGGGGCTTTTAGCAGCCGTGGGACTGGGAAAGTCGCAGTTCCCGCTGCCGGAGGGCTCCAGGCGAGCACATGGCCCCGGGGTCTGCCCGCTCTCCCCCCGCCCCCCTCTCCCATTCCCCGGCCCGTTTGCTTCAAAAACTGTACATGTTGCCCAGGCTGCAGCAGCAGGAGCGGACTTCTCCCTGCGGCACAGCTGCTGCCGCCCGAACAGCGGGGGCTGTGGGCTCTCGGCCGTGCCCCTCCCGAGCGATCCGGTACTGCGTGCGGGCGGAGCGCTCCGTGAGATAGCGGGGCGGGGAGCAGGGCAGCAGGGGCACCTGTGTTAACGTGCGCGTTGTGCGCGGCCCCTCTGAGAAATGGACGTGAATAAACCACAGGCCTCGTGTTATTATCCCCCTTTGATAATGCGATTCAGCGCCCTGATTGTTTTGGTTTCAGACCCGGATACAGATTGTCGTTATTAATACCAAACACAAACACTTGGAATCGCAGACGCTCTCGACTCCGTGAGGCCGGTTCGGGTTTAATGACGAGGAACGGGACGCTGTAACACAAAGAGCTTTATTTTACAGTCCAAGGAACCCGTTCTTATATACAGTATCACGTCCATCATTTAAATACACATGTGTCATGTTTACAAAAAGGCAGTCCTGAAATTATTTACAGACGCCAAACGAGGCGGGGACGCTCTCGGCACGACGCACACGGAAAGCAGCCAAACGGCTTCACCGACAGGAATGGGCTGCAGGGGGACCGCACCGCCGGGACACCGCTAAACGCCGTCAAAAAAAAATAAAAAAATCAAGGACGGGGGGTGGTCTATGAGACAAAACTTCGAGAAAACAAAACGGGAGATACGAAGAGGGCTGAGACAAGAGTCCGTGCGGCTCGGGTCTCCGCCGGGAGGAGCGGTGCCCCGAGGCGGCCGTGCCGCGCTGTCCCCGCGGGGCCGCACCGCCCCGGCGCTCATTTCTCCACCGCCTCCTCCGCTCCGGGCAGCTTGGGCTCGTCGGAGGAAATGCTGTCCACGATGGAGGAGAGGCAGCGCAGGCTGCTGGAGGCCGACGACTCCACCATGGAGCCCCCTGCTCGGCGGGAGAAAGGGGTTAGGGAGCGGGCACGGCCGGCGCCGAGGCCGCGGGGCTCCGCCGCCGGGACGGGAGCGAGGGCCGGGCGCGGCGGCCGTTACCTGCTTTGGGGCTGGCCCCCAGCGCTCGGGAATGGTCGGAAGCGCCGTGCCAGTCGGAGCCGCAGGTGCTCAGGAAGTCGGAGCCGGGGACCTGCGGCGGGGCGCGGGGAGAGGGGACGGTGCGTTAGACAGGCGGGCGGCGGCAGCCCCCTCCCCGCGGCCGTCAGCGCCCCGTCGGGGGGAGGAGGAGGGAAAGGAGGGAGGGGAGCGCCGGCCCGCAGCCGGGTGCCGGAGGGAGCGAGCCGGCGTGCTTACGTTTCCCTGCTTGGGGCTGAAGCTGAAGGGGTCCGCCGCCGCCTCCTGCATTTTCTCCTGCTGATCCAGCCTGTGCAGCAGGTCCTGCAGCCTCTCGATGTAGCTGATGGCGCTCCTCAGGATCTCCACCTTGGGCAGCCGCTGGTTGGGGTTGGCCACAGTCCGCCTTTTCAGAGCCTCGAAGGCTTCGTTGATCTTCTTCAGCCTCCTCCGCTCCCGCAGCGTGGCCGCTTTCCGCCGGTCGGTGGGGGCCGACTTTCTCTTGCAGGTTTTACAGGCCCAGATGAGGCACTGGCCGGGGCAGTGCGGGGGCTGCAGGCCCGGCGGGGCCAACACGTGCTCCTCGCCGCTGCTGTCGCTGCCGGCCTCCGGCGGCAGTTGGTCCTGACACGGGGACAAGGTGCCGTCGCTGCCCGGGTACAGCGGGGAGCCCTCTGCCATCTCCAGCTGCTGCAGGGCTCCATTCTCCCCGTCCAAGTAGAAGAAATAGGAGCCGGTTTCAAAAAGGTCCATCATCATGCTGTCCTCCGGCCTCTGTGCCTGCTCCCGTGGGGTGGCAGGCTCAAAAACACCCCGAGGAACAACCCAGATGGAATTTAATTAGTGCAGTGACATAAGTCCCCACTGCTTTATATATAGGAGCTGCTGAAACCCTATCCAACTTTTAGCTGTCGCGGTGCATCACCCTCCAAAACTGATTCCAGCCAGTCTCCTGGGCGCTGTCCTGAGAACATCTCCTATTTAGAAGGCTAGGAAGGAGGGGGCACGAGGGGAGGAGGCCAAGAAGAAAAAAATAATAAAAAGGAAAACAAACAACAAAGAAAAATGCCCCCTGAAGGCCCGTGAGCTTGCGATGTGCGAAGGGTGGTGAGGAGGGGGCTTGGGGAGCTGTGTCCAAGCACAGCAGGCAGCTCTGCTGTGGGCTGGTGGGAGTGTGGCTGGAGGATGCAGACGTGGGGCTGCCCACTGTGCCCTCCTCAGCCACACACACAGATACATGCATGCACACAGAGCACACTCTTCTTACCCCAGTGCTAAGTGTAGGTTTGTAAAGAGGGCTTTCAAAGGCAGCCATGGTTCTCCAAACAGAAGGGTTAATATTTTCAGCAGCCGCTGCTATTCCCTCAGCCCCCTCGAAGCATGCCATTCCTGTGACCCACGGCCAGCCCAAGGTTAGGGGCCAGTCTCACTGTTCCTCCACACAGAGGGGAAGGTTGCCAAAGCAGAGCCTTGCTGCACAGCTGAAGCACCTGCAGTTATCACGCCTTGGTGCAGTGTTTTCCTTTGAACTTTCCGATGTTTCCTGGGCGATGAGAGAAGTGAATTCAGGTGACTGGGTTACAGCCTAATGGGGCTCTCTGGACAGCCCCTGTCCTTGACGGTGTCTAGGGCAATCAAAGCCCAGGCATCTGTTGCAACTGCAGCTTAATCCCTTGGGTCTGGCAAGACTTACAGAGCTTCCTGACCCCTGAGACAGAAACGGAGCTTGTGATCACCCTCTGTTAGGGTGTACTGTAATGTCACATTATATGTCTAGGCCTCTCTCACTTCAAGAAAGAGAAAGTATGGGAAAACGTCCTGCATTGCTTCTTTCCCTTGACTGCCTTGAGTTCCTTAAATCACATGTATAATTTCTCACTGCTTAGGTAAAAATATATGTGTGCGTATACACATGCATGTGTCCCTGTTTACAGACACACATATTTATGTCTATATAGGTATTTGGATAAGTAGGTGAATTTCTCTATGTGTGTTTGTGCATATTTGCTCAGATAAACTCAGCAATACATGAGGAATAGATGAGTGCCTGGAATACCACAGTATCTCTCACATGAAGCTTCTGATTTCTTTGTGTGTGTGTGTGTGTGTGAAGTAACTGTGGCATTTTCGTTCAGTTCTCAAAAGCAGAACCAATTTTTCTAAGTTCAAAAGTAGTGGAGTGTAGCTGAGATTTTCTTATTACTGTTGAAACTGATATGTATAATTTCTGGTTTAATTTGGTAGAACAATACCCAGTTTTGGATGCGACAGAGAAACGCAGCCTGTTCCCTGTGAAACTAATTTAGGTATTAATATTCCAGCACCGAGGTACATTTTTTCTCTTCAGAGTAGCCTTACAATTAAGGAGTTGAACATAAGGCACAGTTTCCCAGTTTCCATGCTCTGTAATTAGTTTTCTGTTTGACCTTTGACCAGTCACTTAATTTCCTTGTGATTTAATTTTCTACGTTTAAAAAGGGAGGTAATGTCAGCCTGTACCCAGCCCGTGTGTTTCTCATGTAGATTGCTGTCTATTCAGGGAAGAGCTACTCCTTGACATGATGTGCTCTTCAGTGGTACAGGAATGTTTGTCCTATAGCATTAATTATAGTAGTAATAAAAAAAAATCATGCATACTCATCGCTTAAAAAGTTTTATTACACTGTGTTTTATTTTTTCTTTTAATCTTAGTTTCTTCACTGCTGCTCTGGAGGTGTTTGGAATGAGATGGAGATTAGATCAATTTACTGATAAGATACACAAATGAAAATTTCACTTCAGGAAGAAATATTCATAAAATGTCTTCTCTGAGAGTTTTAATTTGACTATGGAAGTTGGGAAAGTGTAAGTTTAGGAGCCAGATGCTCCTTCAGCTGTCAACAGATTTATTTTTTTGTTTTAAGTGGGAAACAAAAGTTCTTTCTTTCCAGCATTCATTCATTAAGAGCTGAAGTAAACAGACCTAGTTTCTCAAAGTAGTGTGGGGACAACAAAGGAAGCCCTTTATTGAGCAAAACTCTTACACATTGTAACTGAATTTTAGTTTGAATAAAACTGGCCAATTCTCCATCACATAAGCAACTTTGATTTTGCTTTAGCCATTATGTTGCATCTCCCATTCCAGCTCCTTGGTCACCTTAACGCAGCTAGCAAGCAGCCATAGCTTATATGAACAAAATGCCCCTCATAACTTTCATCCAGAAAGTGGATCAAATGGGGGGGTTAAAATTGGTGCTTGTCTTTGTTCTCTCACACCTTGCATCTGTATCGTGTTAGATCTAAGCACAAAGACATAAGAGGAAGTAGAAGATATGAACAAGAAAAACTGAAAAACTGGGCATGGTGTTGGAATGGAGATCTGTGAGGAAATCCACCTGTAAGTTAGTCATCTGAGTAGCTCTTCCTGGGATAACTTGCTCTCAGACTTTGAAGACTGTACATTACCCAGTTGTTACTCCTTCCACCTGAAAACTGCACTACTTTCAGTACGTCTGCAAACACATGGAAACAGACTATATTTTGCTCATCTATGAGATCTGTTATTTTACCAAGGAGATCTACCATTAAGTCAAGATGACCCCAAATCCAAGAAACATGGATTGCATTTTCTGTCATGGCTGATCTCGAGGACCTAAATTACTCTTTCCTTTAAATGAATTATAAATTTGTTTATATAATTGTGATGAGCTGATAACTGCCCAGGTCATTAACATCTTATGGCTTGAGCAGAAGTCTAATCTAGAATTGCAGAGAAATGTTTGTTATCTTGGACCATAGGGCCCCACATGCCTCTCCAGATATCCTCATTTTCTTCTTCTTTCTTTTTGCTTCCCTGTTCTCAGTTATTTCCCATTCACACAGAAGATCTTATCACCTGAGTTTGGCATGTATTCGTGTATTCGTGCAAAGCTAGGTGACCTGTCTGGGGATATATGCTACTATCCATGCTTATTGGGTTTTTTTGTCACTTGTTACCTGTATGTTATATAGTTAGAACGCCAGCTTTGAGGGTTAGTTATCTGCTATTCCTCCTGATTTGTTAAGTGGGGCACTTGAATACCTATACATGTGTGTTTGCCTTCTCATTTTATTTTGTCTGGAACATGCTTATGGAGCAAATCTCTGAATAGCCCCTACTTACTGCACTTTTGATACTCAATACAGGGAGCTCTCAGAGTGTGTTATCTGGCTTTTCTCACCCTGAATTGGCACTGCCAATTTCTACATGCCTAATCCTGATGTACAAACCCTGACTGCTGATGTATTGATAGTCACAGTTCGTTGGTAAGAATTGCATAAAGCCTTGGTGTATTGCTGCACTATACAGTTCACTGCGGAAATAGTATATTGTGCCAAGGACTGCAAAAGCTAAAAAGAATGAGACACTTCATTTCTCCTTTCCTTTGAGAAGGAAGTTTTAAGTGGATGAGCACTGAGACATCTTCACATTCTAGGTGTGTGGAAACTGTAATGGGAGAACTGGTGCAGGGAAGATGTGTAAGCTGCTAAAGGACGTGTTTAACTTTAAATCTACAATTTGTCAAATAAATGTTTGGTGAATAGAGATTAGATAGTTTGAGTTTTCTTGGAAGTCTGGGTAGCAGTGACTCTGTGGAGGACCAGATTTGCTTATGCTGACAATGGCTTATGGAAAATTTAAGCAACTTTACTATAATTTATGGAAGCATCATTCCTGTTGCTGAAATCCATGGCTCGTGGATGCAGTAGTCTTATACAGTCTTTGTAGGGGAAGAGCTGAAAATATTATTCACAGAGACCTTGGTTCCATAGCTGTTCCAAATCATTGCTGTTTTCCTTTGATTGGATATGGACTTTAGTGTTCATATCGGTTACAGCCCTGTTATCATCTGAGAGGCGCAACTTTGCTAACTAAACAGACTCCTCTAGTTCAAGATGGTAAGGTAGGATTTCATTACAGCTCTCATGTTGGGCAGTTATGAGACACAGTTCTAAATGGCAGATGCTTTAATGCCTGTGTCAGGGTCTACAGTGACAAATAGTCACCACTGCATAAACACATTTATTTTACTACGAGACGTTTTCCTGGGGAGGAGGGAGTGCCAATCAGAAGCCAGAGGCCCATTACACTGTTGCTGTCTGGGACAGGCATTTTCCATGGTTCTGTCCACAAGCAGGCATTCTGGACAGGAAGAGAAGCTGTAGTGATTACAGAGCTCTTCTACTTGTGATTAGGCTAAAAAAGAGGGGAAGTGAAATGTTAGATGAGCGATACAGCACACATGATGTGCTGTATAATCATATTTTTTGCCATCAGATTTTCTGTAAGAGCATGAAAGATCATTTTACAATCATACGCTTATTTATTTGTTAAGTCTATAAGCTGTTGGAAGCACAAAGTGCATTTTCACACTCCATAGTTTCAGAACATAATGACAGTTGTATGTAAACCCGATCTCAGTGAAAAGGACAATAGTTGAATCACAGTTCTAATAACTAAAATACATGTTTTACATTTGTGAGTGAAAGTAAGCAAAGACTGCTTCTACATCCAGTGCTCAGGCCAATCATGTCCCTGCTGTTCATGGGCAAAAAGAGAGCTCAGGTGGTGGGAAAATGACAGCTTCCTTTTCTGGAGCTCACATGGAATTTTTGCAGAACCAGGGCTCTTCATGGAAAACTGGAGGGACAGAGGTGTGGAGTTTGGAAACTGTGAAGATAAGGTGAAGATTATGGATGTGTAAAGCTCTCTTCGCAGTGGTGCTGTAGGCATTGCTTAGAACAGCACTTTGCAAAACCATGAGGTGATTATGTTGAAATTATTACATTTTATACATAAATTGTATTAAGCTGTTTCGTTATTGATTGCCAAATACTCTTTGACATATGGATGTGCCAATTTAATGAGCTATTTGATTACACGACTAGTATAAAATTAATTGGCTCTACTCAAATGTACGCATTGCTTGGTCTGACTTAATTCTTGGTGCTGTGTTGCTACAGTCATTAATTATTCCACACACACATGGATTTAAAATGTATAAACATCTGAAATGGGAATAACTTAAGAGAGTTCTCTTTCCAAAATGTAAACAAAATATTGGAAGTCACGCAATCCTGTGATTGTCCTGTAGAGTTCTTCATTCCTCATGAGATAATTTTCTGCCATCTATAATTTCTAATTTTTGTTCCTTTTCAGTCTTGTTTTGTCTCGGTAGGCAAACAGTTTCGCTCATAAGTGTTGATTTCTCCATTATTTGTATTTTGAGATTTTGTTTCCATTTCTTCTGATTTCCACATTGCTGTCACCTGAACAAATAAAGCATGTTTCATGTACATTTTTACTGCTTGAGTTCCTTTGGTGGACACGTCAGTCTTCTGATAATGTATGTTAAATATAGAATGATGTTTTCCTGTCCTGCCCTGTTTTTGTCCATTGCTGATATAATTGCTATGTCCCAGGTGTTCCCTTCCTGGTTCTTTCTTAAGTGCAGCAGTCGGCTTTGCTGAGTCAGTCTCAGCTTTGAAACGCATGTATGCATGTTTTCCAGGGCTGGATTGTGTGATTCACTGGGTGGTCTCAATTTTACCTCTAAATGTGACCTAGCCCATTCCAAGGCCCACGTACCATTATATTTAATCCTGTCATGTAGGTATTTGTTCTTGTTTACAAATAGCTCTTTCCCACCTTCGGAGGAATTAAGTTTTAGTTTACACCTTTGCTCATTTAAGATTTATTCTAAGCATTCCGTACATTTTTAACTGATATTTGTTGCTAGCTATTTTTATACTCCTGCTATTGTCATATCACCGCTATCATCTGAATTTCCATAAATGAGTTGCTGACCGATTTGAATGTTATGTTCACAGCTTGTACTTTGGGTACTCTGACATGTGACCATTTCCTTTCCAAGTGTCAGTCCTGTTCTTGTCTCTCTATATCTTTTCACAAGTCTTTTGCTTGCTGCGTATCCAAATACCTGTGCTTTACTTGGCTTTAATTAAGAAATTTCTTTCTGACAAAGATGTGTATCAGGTGCTTCAGCTGAAGATACCGGAGGCATTGACGAGGTTTCAACAGAGAGGTTTTCTTCTAATCCTCATATACATTGTTATGGTGTGCATACTCAAACACGATAGACTGAAACTCCTGCAAAGTTAAGAAGTGCATTCTGTATTGTATCTGAGATGCAGAATCCTCATGGCTTTCGTAAAGCTTATGTGAGCTTTCAAAAGAAAAATATCTGCTACTTTTGGAAAATGGAAGCCACTGAGAGAAAGGCTTCTGAAAATGAATTTGTTATGAATTAAATGGTGATAAAGACGTGGAATCCAACATATACTGACCGTGTTGTTATCAGAACCTGTCGCACAGCTGCCAAACTGCTTATGGCTGTGAAGGTCATTGCACCGTTTGTATGTCACGTAAGGTACATGCTTTGTAAATAAGGTTACCTGTGATCTGTTAGTGCAAGAAATGCAGCAGTCTATCTAGTTCTCATTTCCTTGCCTGTTCCGTTTATTTCACATCTTCTGCTAAAATTTCACTTGCTTTGAGATTTTGTAAGGCTCAGAAATGTGTTCTTCAAAGTACAGCAGGATCTAGAGGTTGCAGCATGATCTCGTGAACATGCAGTGGGTGTGTGGCATGAAGATCTGCAAATCCATCTTGTGATGTTTTTGAAATAAGTAAGCCTCTCTGGTCACTAATTCTGTTCTATATTATCTCACCTTTGTATTGCTGTAAAAGCACAGTGGAGTCATCCTAAAGTAAAACATGAAGTTTCTCAAAATCTGGAAAGAAGCTGGTCTCAGTCAACATTGCTTCTTCCCAAGGCCATTCATCTGATGTGTAGGAAAGAAATGAAAAGGGAATAATATTCAGACATTCTGCCTGACAAAATGGCTCTTACCTTTCTCACCCTTGTCAGATTTTACACAACCATGCTTAAAAATGCCTGGATTTCATTTCAGATGAACTGCATAGACTGAAAGATCGTCAGCTGCCCTCTCTGCCTGAAAAAAAAATCAAAAATTTGGCTACAGCTGAATTGATAGGAGTTTTTGGATTCTTGGAGAAAGTGTACTAATTGTGGTGGTTTTTATGTTGCTTGTTTTTGTTTTTGAGAAAGAGAATTACATTGAGGAAAATTGTAGAAGAAAGACATACCAGAAGAGTGTATTTTGATAAGATGGAGAACCACTGGAAAAGCATTCTGGACCTGGTAAGTAGACAACATCTAGCTATGTTTAAATTTAGAGAAAATAGTGAGAAGATATCTGTCTTGTGAAGTGTGAAACAGCTGGCTTACAACAGAATCTGCTGGCCTGCAGTGTCATTATTTTTAAACAACATTTGTGCATTAAAGCGGGGCAATAGAAATGTCTGGCACAGAGTGCCAGGCATTGTACTTATTACTTTGTAGTATTATTGGTTACTGTCATAACTGCAAAAGAGAACAGACAAAATGAACTGTACATTGGAAACAATAAGCAGATCCTATGTGTGCTGCAACCTCCAAGTGACTATCAATTCATTTTAGGTAGACCCAGGCATAGTAGCCTACATCATACCTGTGTGAATACTCAAATATTCTTGTAAGTGGCACTGCTGGAACAGGACAGATAGTGGACACGTGATTCCCCAGCAGCCTTAGCCCAGGGATTAGCATATTTGCCTGAGATGTGATAAACATGGATAAACAGATCCCTGCTCTGAATCAAGCAGAGGATGAAAATAAATCAGTGTCTCCTGTGTTTTATTTGAGTGCTTAAAATACAATCCTGGAGATTTACTCCTGGATTGTTTTTAGAGGGGGGGAATTGAAATTGGCAATTCCCTATTAATTTGACAATAATGATAATGAGATGACAATTCCCAAGCAAGAGGATGGTGCAACTGGAGATACGTGGGCACATACACTTTGCAGCTTTTAATCTGCATCATGAGTGTTTGCTGTCTCCAGAATTCTACTCAGGATTTCTGAGAGTGCCTTTCATTACTGGCTGTTTTTTGGTATGCCTTGAGTTTGGGCACTTGTTGGCTAAAGACTCTACTGAGCACCAAGACATTCAAGAGGTAGGTACTGTAACAGTTAAATGTTCTTGGGGTGCTCTAGCACAAGCTGATGCCTATTCTGTGTCATTACTCCTTCCTCAGTACCTCTCTCTCTTTGACCTTCAGGAAAACAAAAACCATCACCACCAAATAAACCAGCAGAATTTCACATGCAGAACGGCTTCATGGGACATAGAGTGGACGCTCATCCATGCAGTTTGTAACACTGAAAACTTGGTGTGCCCAAGTCACAAGGACTTTCAGTACACAGACAAGCCAGAGAAGAGCACACATTTGGAAAGGCTCATATGCAGGAGATGGCAGTGATTCCCTGTGATCTCCCTGCTCCTGTGTGGAGCAGGACTGGGCAGCGTCCTGGGTATTCTGCTGACAGCTTCCACTGGCTCACTTCCTCCCTGAGCCAGGGTTTTGGGTTACCCAGCCAGGCCAGCAGACCTTCATTGCCAGTCATGTGATACATCTTTGGCATGGAAAGTTTTTTGTGTGTTGTGTGTAAGCCACGTGCAACAAAAGGTAAGCCCCTGCTGAAATCCAAAGCCTACAATTATTTTTGTTGCCCTTCTCTGAGATAAACTATAAATAGTTCTTCTACAGCACATACAAGAGATAAATATGATAAATAGATAAATATGTTTGAGAACATTCTATATAGACCACAAGGAGTTGTTTTAAAGTGTTAATAGAAATCCTTGTTTCATTTGGTTTGTAATCTCATTGTAAATGAAATAAGAAGCTTTTCTCACAGTTTTGCCTCTTTGTAAAGGCAAACTTTTGACTAAAGTCTATCAGTATACTGAGCTCTGCCTTAGTTTGGAATTTCTTTTTCAGGAAAAAGTGAAAACGCACCGTATGATGTTAAATACCAGTGGGATACAGCATTTGTATATTTCATTAATGCATCATTCTTTCCTCTGGAGCACTTTAATAAAGGCTCCCTCAAACGTTTACAATGGATTTTTGTCAGTTACAATATTCTTTTCATAAAGTCATTGGCTCTGTTAACATGATTTCTTCAAGCTTTTGTCAAGTTTTAAATCCTTCTGGAACTAACACCAACTGTCCACTCTGACACTTGTTCAATAGTTTTCTCTCAATTGAACCATTCTCCATCTTTCAGCTGTTGCAGCGATTTTATTTTTTACAAAGCCTCCTCGCAAGATGTCTTTCTTGATTTTGGAGAACTATACAACATGGTGGCACGAGGTATTTCAAAGCCCCAAAAGAGAAACTTGTTTCAATTAAAAAAAAAATGAAGCTTCAGTTACCTCCTGCAGTGGAAATGCTAAGTCACAGCTTGAACCAGTGATTAAGCACGTGGTGGGAAGGCAGGGCCAACCCAGGGGAGCTCAGGTTCATGCAGTGTACCTGAGTAACTGGAAGGGGTGGAGCCAGGATTCACCCCTTCCCAGACATTTAAAGGTTGCCAGTGGAGGTAAGGATACCTTGCTGGATATCCAAGTCTACAGAATGCCTTTTAAAGGTCAGCAGTTTTTCTTCCTTTGTTTCTGTGTCTATGGCTGCTGCATTTGGGCTCATTGTCATTTATTGAAGCCTGGGATTGTGCCACTCCACTGTTATTGCTGTATTTTCTGTCACATTATAGTGGTATGGAGTTATGACTCCTTTTTAAAAAAAAGCTTTTAAAAACCAGAGTTGATTACTCCTTTAGATAAGGACTCCCTGTTCATGACAACAATGAATCCGAGTTATACTTCCCTTTGTTAATCTGGAGTAGGCTAGTTACATCTGACTAATTTGCACCATTTTTTTAGAGCCCGAGTCTGTGCTTGTGCAAGCACATGCACTAAAGTATATATGGATTTGGTATAACAGCAATCATAAGTTAAAAAAGAATGTTGGCATCTTAAATAAATGAATTCTTGTTTTGTCGTTATTCTAAAGACAGAGCTAAAAGATTTTTGTCAGAGAACTGAATAAGAAGTGAACTGCCCGTGTCACAAGTAGCTTTCTGTACTCCAGGGGTACTTGTTTGAGCTTTTCCAGAACTGTAAATGAAGCTCTCTGCAAATTCTGTCTCAGCTAATGCCACTGCTTTCTGTACAACTAAGATGTGAGAACTGGTGGCAGGATGAAGGCAAAGCTGTCCATAGGATCTCTTGACAATCTCCAGGTCCTTTGTACTGAGATAATGTTAGTGATGTTGAAGATCCTGCCATCTTTCAAAGAGCACATCAATATACAGGAGAGAAATGTTTGTCTGAAGTTCTGAATGTAGTACAGCTTGAACAGCTAATCTCTGTTAACCAGCAACCTAATATGTTTCTATAATCTGCTTAGGAGTGCCAAAACAGGTAAGAAAAATGGAAGGGCAAAAGAAGGAAAAAGGAAGTGATAAATGTATCTGCCACCTTGAGCATGCAGTCACAGTCTTTGTGCAGTGTGTGTTTCTTAACGTTCCTGCCTAGGAGTCACCCCACAGCAAGTAAGCAGATTTTTAAGGAATTGCAGTAATATGGAATTACAGAACATTGTTTGTCAGAGGATCCTCATTAGGACTGTTGTATCAGGATGGCTCAATGCATTTCCAAGACCATTTGTAACTATCCAAACTCAGTACATCCGAATTTCTATCCTGAAAGAGAGATAGAAGATAAAATTGAAATGCTTCAAAGCTTTGAATGTGAACCGTGAAGAAGACAGTGTGCCTTTGCAAGTTCAAGGCACTGTTAATAACCAATGAAATGAGAGGTTTTGTTGCTTGCTGTCATGAAGATGAGTTCCTGCGAGTTCATCTTGTCCGCATAGATCTTTGAATATGGAATACCATGGTGTATTTGCATTGATGCTCCATTTCTCACTGAAGACCTAGCTGAAGCTAAAAGGCCAGAACCCTGTGCAGTTTGTCTAGAAGCTCTACTCTGCTGAAATACAGTGCTTGGTAGAGAGTGAAACTAACTAAGATATTATAGGCAAAGGTGAGAGAGAATGTAAGTTCACTTCTGTTCAAGTGTGCCTCTCTTAGATATCCGTTCTGGATTTGGCATGAACTGCTCTCTGTGTATGCCTGTGTTTTACCACTGACAATAGGAGATGGTCTGATTAAACTGTAACTATTATGTGACTGAAAATAGACAAAATTAATTCAGCTTTAACACAGAGGAGGATTGGAGTGCTGACCTAGGCTTGTCAAGGTATTACACTAAAAAAGAATGTAAAGTAGATCACCGGTAGCAGTAATCCTTAGAGTTCAAAGTACAATGTCCAGGTTGAAAAGGTTTATCTGTTTGCATTATTGCACTGATGTGTAGGATTTCAGTTAGCCGCTGCATGCTTTAACGACAACAGTAGATGTAGATTTTATTCTTTATCAGAGAGACATTCAGACTGAAATCCTACATACAAATGTCAGTTAGCTCTGGGAATGTTTTTTGGGCTCCTTGGCTTACACAGTGCTGTGTTGTCAGATAGCTCTCTTGATCTCAAAAGGGAGTAAGGTTACACGCTTGGGAGCCAGTTTCCACAGGTCAGTTCCTTGCCTGTGCCTGGTGTTGCAGCTCATCTAAGAGTTCTGGCTTAAGTACTTATTTGCTTATGCCTTCACTAGTGGAGTAAAACCCTCTCCTCTGTCTATATCTGCCCTGTTCTGCACTTGTATTGTCAAAATATTTGTCTATATATTTAAGATTAGTGAAAGCATTGTCTCAATAGTCCTTTGGATCCCAACACTAGCCTGAATCACAGAGGTTGCTGTCAGCTCTCGCAATACTTGTTTTCTGTGTTTGTGCTTTTCAAAAGAGCTAAGTACACTTAACAGTAAAGCCTAGATATGTGCATTACTGTATGATCAGCAGACGTGTTCAGTATCTCACAGTTCTTGGCTCAGAGGTGGTACTGTTTTGTCCCAGATATTCTCTGTGTGTTTTAGAACGCTTCCTGCTCAGCAGGCTTCATGGAATGTAACTGGGAATGGTAAAGCTTCACTTGCGGGTTAGGTTTCCAGTATCTGAGTATTCTTTTCCTATCATTCACAACTCTGTCTCCTGCAAAGTATTTTAGAAATACCCTTGTAAAACTTCCTTGGGTTCATTATTGACTAATGAAGAGTACTGGAATGGTTTGTTCATGATTACAGCGGGTAGCTGTGTGCAGCTGTCATCCTACAAAAAGATCACCCTGGTAACTGCAATCAACAAGCAGAGTAAGATGATCCAAATATAACAAAACCCTTCTAAATTAATGTCTTTCAACTGAAATGTAGGGGCACAACTTCATCCCAGACTGCCGGGGGGAGTGGGATCTGTGAAATGTACCACAGACATTGTTATTCATTGTAGGACAGCCATTGAGTTTTACACAGTTGAATCTGAGAAAGACACTACAGAATAGGGGAGCGGGGGGGAAATGTAATTAAAATAAGTAATTAGTTCAGCATCATTTGGGAAAAGTTATTGGGAAAAGAGGATCACCATGCAAAATATCAAACATGGGCTCCATCTTGTCGTCTTCAGCTGACTGACACCGAATAATGAACAGTGCTAAAATTTATACTGGAGTTTGTAATAGCAGCAGGAGGAACTTCTGGGTAGGAAGCCAGCAATTTATTTTATCCTTACAATTGCACACTGTGCCTATGCTGTTAGGACACGCAACTGATACCATAGTTTAACTCTGAGACACTACTAATGTGTGTTTGCACTTGTCTCATAGCTTGTAACTGTAGCAACACAAAGGATAGAGATGTATTCTGTGGAAGGGTCGGTGCGAAAATGCAGCTGAGGTTCCATGATGTCAGCTGTACATCTCCTTAGAGGAAAAGGAATTGAAGTAAGACCACCTCACAGCTCACCTGGAATGATGAATGGCTATAGGTCATGCCTGTAGCACCTGTCATCAAATGAACCACAGTTCTGTTTACAATTCCTTTGGAGATAGTCACATATAGACAAGCAACACAGCATTAGAAAACAAAACAAAATGTGAAGAACAATACTGAGAGGTCTTGTCTTCTTAGTGTCGTATTAGAATGGTGACACAGTTGTGCAGAGGTGGTGAAGTGGCATGTTGTAACTGTACATGTTCTGAATTCATTACTAACATAGGTATATCCCCTAAAACAGAGTGCTAATTGGGTTCTTTCCATAGACCTTAAAACAATAAATCATTTCTATCATTTGCTTCCATGGATAGATGAAGATATATGTTCAGTGCTTAATATGCATCTCACTCATACTCTGAAACAGGTATTTTTCAAACTTTATTTTAACTTGTCAAAACGTTTTCAGAAAAAATCCCTTCTGCATACTGACCTCACAGGGCACCGAGTCCTGAATCTCTTATCTCTTGCTGGATTTGTCCTAGTTGAGTAAGAGCTGCACATAAAACCTGGATCTTGGAGCCTGCACCAAACACTATCTAGCTTCAATCTTAATGGTTTTAAGCATTGCACAATAGGAAATCAAGATGATCTCGGTCATCCTGGCAAAATGCAATGATTAACCAATTATCATGTACCAGTTTTAGAAAAGCACCACATGTCAGCAGGAGCTTCTATACACAGTGATTAAACAAGTAGCAGAATTACTCTGCTAGAAATTGAATAGTTTTCAATTAAAACCAACTAAATGTCTAAATTAGAGGAATGATCAATAGCCAATCTATATATGGAGATTATATATGGAGTGTCCTTGATTTGGAAGAGGCAGCAAGATATTATTCCACCTATTATACTAGGAATTTAAGATTTCAAAATAAATTGAGTAGCACAAATTCGATTTTCTACTGATCATAGAATTAGAGATGTATACTGTGGACATTTTTTTTGGTAACTGCAGGAGTATTTCTTTTACTCAATTTAAGCATCTCTTTTGTTGGAAGACGGTTCTATTATGGTAGTTCAGACTCTACCAGGTATGCTCGTAGATGTATCAGGACTCTTCTGCTGCTTTTCATCTTCAATTCCATCACTGTATTTCCAGGCTTGGTTCTGACCTTGCTTTGCAAATATTAAGTAATACACATGAAGGAACTTCTAAGGTTAACCTTGGTGAAGCAGACACAGTGTGATTTTTGCATGGAAAAAATATTTTGCTTGCAAAGTTTTGTTTCCTTTCTCTGACACACTGCAGTGTCATTTCCAATTCTAGGAGATATTTACATATCTGTATGTAACCAGGGAAGCTCATTGTCATATGTGACTTTAGTGTGAAATATGATTAATTCATTACTCTTTGCTGCTCATTTCTTAATAACTTCATATAATCATGCTCTGTATTACAGTAATACACAGATGGCACACAAGATTGATCTTTCATGCACTGCTATGAAATTGAATTGCTGAATAGATTCTGAGATGCACTAAAGGGAGAAGCTGATTATTTTTATCAGCACTTGTAAGTTTAAAAAATGCTTGAAATTTAACAAGTGTAATGTGCTGCTTTTGTACACAGAACAAATCCTTTGTGAAAGGCACTGACAGTAGCCTCTTCCAAAGACACCCAACTGAGTTGGCTATAGACACATACAGAGAGGCTTCTGTGTATGTAGGCATGCCAATTTTTATAGAGAAAATCTATCTAATTTAAGTTTAGTTGTAATCTTCCTATAAAATTTGGATATTCCCCAGTTCTCATTCATTCTTCAGTTTCTGCTTTTGATAGAATGCATACTTGCTACACTAGCTGTGCCATGAATCCTTAGAAAGCTGAATGACAAATTATATATTCTTCAAGTAGCAAATGGTCAAATCCTGCCTGCCTCCAGCTCTCTGGTCCCACCATTAGAACCAACACAGGAGCCACTGCAATAGGAAGGAGGGCCTGGAAGACAAGAGCCTATGGAATTTTTTTCTTCATTATAGGATAGAGGTCTGAGGGATGCTCCCCTGTCTCTGTAAATAATTTGTGAGTACATGAGGAGGTCAGTGAACTACTACTCTACTTATGCTGAAAAATGGTTCTTGAAGAGAATAGCTTGGACACTTATTTTTTTTTGTTCCTTACCGTGTATCCTGTGAACTACGAACCCCAGAGGACTTTGCATTATTTTCTATTTATTAGCTTCAATTCCAATTATACTGTATCATATTGTGTTATTTTGCTTTCTGATATCTTATTTAGTAAATCAGCTTTCCTCCTCAGCTTGTTGCTGCTGTTTTGCTTTTTAGGCCCACCTCCCTGCCCTTTCCCTTTTTCCCCTTCCTCTTTCCTGAGGTGTGGGTCCCCCCACCCCATCATGGAACCTGGCTGAACCAGCCCGTAAACTGCTGACAATTAAACTATTTGAATTACATTTTAGTTGCTTTATTTGACCTACGGAACAGAGAGATACGTATTCTAACATCTAAGATGTCACACAAATATGCTAGCGAATGAAGTCTGACTATAGGCAGGTCCCCTTCAAGGAGATAAGGGTCTTTGTGATAAAGATTAGATGAAACAGAAAATGTTTAAGCGTGTTTGGGACTTGCAGAGCTCTACTGTAAGTTGCAAAAGGCTTCTTAGCTTTTTCCAACAACAAAAAGAAATGACATACATATGTATATTCCACTGTTGAGGGCAGGAGATTATACAAGGTTATGACTTTATAATGTTGATTTATCACAGTGCTACATGTACTGCTACCAAGTACAAATACAAATCATGAAAAACATCTGTAAGCCCCTATAAGTACTTTGTCAGAATACTTTAAAGTAACATGTATAATAAATGAAGAACACATGTTTCATATGAACCAAATGTAACTAGAGCTGTACCGAATGCTTTGCCAGAGACTTGAACAGCTGTGGACATCACCTCTCTCTCTCTACCCAGCTTTAAAAGGCATTGTTTTCCTTTTAGCTTTGACAGGTGATGTTTGCAATAGTGTCAGTCTTCATCAAAGAGATTGCCCAAAATATCTTCGTAGACCATTTTCATCTCCTCAAATACTGCCTTTTGATTATCATTTAAGATATTTGGCACTTTCAGCTCAAAGGGTCCTCACTGATTTATAATCTGCACCATCCTTGCCAGACTCTACAAAGACATCAAACACCTGCTGTTCGCTTATGAATAAATATCAGGTTATGTGCTGTACAGTATTTTCTGTCTGGTAGGCACAGTCAAAGATATGGAAAGCTTTCATTTACAGTTGTGTGCTCATGCACACACACACCTTTCTAGTTTCTAAAGAGGTTTGTGCTATTTTCCTGAGTTTGATGCCTCCACACGGCTATGGATTTTATCTGTCAAACAGAATATACAATGGAAACTCCAAAGTCTCTTTGCTATTATGTTTTCCATCTTAGATTAAAGTCACAGCCTCAGTATTACTCCCCATGATATATTTATTTACACAGAGGAAAACAATGAGACATCAGTCTCCCCACCTAATAATATCAACTGAGTACTTCCCTGTGGACCAGGGTGCACAGTTTAATTCTCTCTGTACTCTTCATACTTAATGGTTTTTGGCTTGCTACTCAGGGAAGCAATTCCTTCTTCTCTCATTCCTCTTTCAGATCTATCTCTTATAACAATCAGTGGAAGATGTTAGCTTTCATTAAATTCCCTAATATTATTTTGGATACCTTTCCATCTCTACAGTGATTCACTAAACCTGAAAAGAGAGCAAGCTTTTTTTTTTTTCACTTGACGGTGCTGATATAAAAAAAAATCAACTTTTGAGTTTCCATTTGAAATACTGAACATTAAAGACATGAATGAATTGTAAACATTCATTTACTTAAGTCAGTCTTTTATGCACTACAGCAGGTAATAAGTTTTTAGTTTTTTTAATTATCTGCTTTTAAAAGGAGGAATGTTAGGGGCTTTCTTCCACACTAAGCATTTGCAGTCACTGTTGTATATTTAAAAAAAACAATCCACCGTTTATAAGTTGTCTTAAATAGCCCCAAGTGTCCCTGAAGAGCTACTGTGTGCTGTGTAAAAGCTGAATAATCCTCCACATGTCAGAAGGTGACTCTTCAGCTGCTCAGGATCATCAGCTGATATGCTACTACTCATAAAGGAGATTCAAAACATAAGAATATACATTTAGGTAAAGATCACTGTGATATAATGGAATTAATCTGCAGGAACTGATAGCAACATTAAAACCAATCTAGCAAGAATGTTTCAAGGAACTGCAGCTTTTACTTAAAACCAAAACACAAGAGACACAGCAAATTCACACAAAAATAAGTTCACTGGGAATACATTTTTTTTTGACATCTCATTTGGCTCATTTTTCCTCATTTGTGAAGATAAGTGGAAGAAAAGAGTATGTTCAAACAATTTCTATTTAGATACGCACGTTCTGAATGCAGTACTTATGTAACAGTGGAAGTGCAGTCTGTGCAGAAGTACTTCATAGCATTATTGCTCAGTGATCTGAATGAAATAACATTTATGAAGGCACGTTGATAGAAGAAAAGCTGTTTCAATCATTTGTGTCTGTTTTACTCATCAAAATAAGGGAGTGTACTTTGGCCCTTTTGCTTAGAAAAATATGACTTTGACTTTCAAAATCTCATCTTTAATATTTAGTCTTGGTATTTACATGGTAGTTTCTTCCCATTCAAGCTCCACGTCACCTACAAAAGAAACAGATGCATTACTTTGGCCTACTTTGTAAACAGTACCTAATGGCAGATAACTGTTTTGGCTGAAGTTAAAAGATGTTATGGGGAAAAGGGTGGAAAGCTTGAGTGGAGACTGTGATGTTAAGGGAGACTAAAGGAGGGCAAAATATTAGAACTTTATTCTTCAGAAGCCAAAAAATACTTGTCAGACTATTTTTTATGCCTCTTAGATTGTACAAGTTGATGCATCTGCTATGAAAAAATAATTTTGAGACAATCTGCTTCTGCTTACCTTCCATGGCATCCAGAGAGTCCATCTTTTGAAGTGCTGAATAATTTACAAAACATATTGGTTGGCTACTTCCCCTGCTTGTCAGCAGATCCAGGACGCACTGATGCAAAAAGATGTATTGTGCCTGAAAAGATGTGAATTTAAAGATGTTTTGTTAGAAGAGTATTTATGAAACAAAAATACTTTCATAATTTTTATATAGTGTTCAGATGTTATGAAAGTAACTGCAGTTTAACTCAGACATCTCCATACTTTGATGATATCAAATGTGTCTGACCTGATTTATTTCATCGTGAGGTATAAGTTGTTAAAATCTGACAGATGTTCATTCTTACTGAAATACTGAAATGTAAAATAAGAAATTATATTAATAGTCTCTGAGAACAATAGGCTGTGTCATATTTTTCTTTAAGGGTGTGATCCATGAAAATGTGTTTGATTACTTTTTGTCACTAGTTAGGCTGAAGAAACTAAACAAAGAATTTCCTTCTTTATAACATAGAGAGAACCAGCAGGGTGCACTCAAATGCAAAAGTTCAAGTAAATCTACATGATCTGGGAGGATGCACCATTGCTAAGAGTGAAAAACCCACATGCTTTTCAGTGATACCACTTGTACTGTAGCATCGTTTACAATAGACTATAATGCAAAACGTGGGCAACTGGAGTTATTTTGACACCACCAAGGACATAAGGTAACTTTGGGTAATAACTGCTGAAAAGAGAAAATGAAAGAAGGCAGTGTCAGGATGAAATACATAATGAAATCGAAGAATAAAACCAGACAGGTATCAAGATGGAGATTACATCTCAGTATTAGTGAATTAAACAGTGGGTACACTGCCAGATGGTGGAAGTTGATCATCCTCAAAACATTTGAAGTCTCTCACAGTTTTGATTCATGCCAAACAGCATTATCCAGAATAATTCCAATGTGTTGCAGGTCATTCCCTATAGAGGACTTGCATGCAGTTTTGTGGGGAGTGTGGTAACTGCAGAGATCTTTATTTGCACAAATATAGGCCATTCTGTGCTCAGACAATGATTGTTGGCAAAGGACAATTATTTTTTAAGTTATAATCAAGGAAAAAAAATAGCTCTGACAGCAACTGATTTTTATTTTACTCATAGATCCTAAGGACAGTTTCACGCAGGGATCTCTATGATGAGTTCTAGAAAGGAGTTCCAGAGGCTTCTCTCTTCTCATCCTCAATGCTGATCACATAAAATCTGTATCATAGACTACTAAACAGTGTTTTATAACAGAGCTGCCAGAATAGCCTGACTACTGAATCTGCCATAAAACTTTACAAGGTTCACTTCTCCTCTTGCAACTTTTAGTGCTGATCTGCATTTTGTAGTCTGTGAGCATAAGTTAGAAATGACCTGGATGGAGAGCAAGCTGATTTGGAAGCTAGTATGTAGAAAGTCATGGAATAATGTAGAGTCAAAGATTTCAGGCAGCAGCTTTGAGTTAGATATGGCCTGAAGGAGGCTCACGCAGAAAGGCTCATGCAAATGGATTTGGAGTGCCACGCTGCTGGCCATTTAAGAACATCTTTAAATTCTGCCATTATTCCTTTACAAATACCCAGACATCCAAGTAGTAGAAGTTTTCATCACTAACAGGTCCTCCATACTTAATAATAAGAATGCCATTAACCCTTTTTTTTTCCTTAGATCAAATCATTGCCTTAATTCTACAAACTGTCAAGTCTGTGCTGAATCCTGTCCAAACATGTTATTTTATTTGCAGCCATTTGTAAAGACACAAAGGATCCCCAGTGAAGGCAAAGCTAAATGCATATTTATAAGTCTGGAAAACTATGCTACATATATATAGAACATATATATACATCCATACACACACGTTTATAAAAGCTACAGATAGGTACTAAATTAAGCAGTGTAGCAGAGCCATGCTTTCTTTAACACCCATAACTTCACTCAAAACTTGAGCTTTCTGAGAGTCTGAGAAATGATGATTTAGATTCTAAAATCTGAGCGTTTATGCACGAGGCAAGGCTTTGCTGGATAAAATATAGTTCAAAAGATACAAAAGCATGTATTTGCAATCCAAATAGAAGCAGGAATTAATAGAAAATATAAGAGGTATCTGAACTGTATTTGCTTTCTAGACTAGAGTTTTAGGAGAACAGATGATCAAATGACTTAATTTTTAACAGCAGGAAAATGGAATTTGAATACACTATTAACATCTTACCAGATTCTGCACCATGCACATTCTTTCACTTCTTAACTCAGCTACAAGGCCATAGATATCCACAAAGTCGTGGTCATTTATGTGTTGTGTTAAATGGTCAAGTGCAATATAAACACCTGTTCTTCCAACACCAGCACTGCAAACACAAACAAGATAAAATGAGTTTTAAAATAGATTATTTATTTTTTTTTTACAAAATCACAAGATTGTTTGAAATCACATCTGGATTCTGTGATGCTTTTTTCTATTTGAGGAAAACCAATGCAATATCTAGCAAAACATTTACAAGAAAAATATTTTAAAATGAGGGTAAATACACAGCACGCACGAGTAGCTAATGTTTTTATTAAGGGTTTGAGAATGAATGGGATTTCCTTAAATCACTACCAGCCTTTTCTACAACTAATTATTAAATCAGAGTATATTATATGGGGAAACAGGTAATGTATAGCAAAACTGTACTGAATCTCCAAGATCTAAAAGCAGAATATAATTAATGAGTTTTCTGGATATGAGAAAACATGTTGCTGCTTCATAATCACCAGCAGCATGGGCAGAGTATCTTGCCCATGACACCCTCTTCATGTATCTGTGTTGAGAAAAGGGGATAGGATTTGTTGCAAAAGGGCCCAAAGCATATAAGTGACCTCAGCACATAAGCTCTTTCCTGCAACAGTCTCTCTGGCCCCTGCAATAGAGGAAAATGCCAAACTGTCAAGGACAACAATGTCAAATAAAATAAAGAGATTTCTACCATCTGTTGTGGAAGGCATCTGTGGGACACTGAGGACAAATGAAAAGAACCCCAGTTCATGATAAACTCCCTGGACAAAGACAGGGTTTGTGGCAACCCTGTTGGGGTTTACTTGGGTATTTTACCTCCAACTAAGGCATAACGAGTCCTACTGGAGAAGAATTCACTACTGTCCATACTAGAGCTATGCTCAGGTACTCAGATTTCATTCGGTTTCCCCGAACTTTACTATGCACTCCAAATGACAAGATACTAACTAATGATTTGATGAGTATGCTTACCTGCAGTGAACCACCATTGGCGTATTATCATGTGCTCGACTTGCACGGATAAGTTTTACAAAGTGGATAATTGGTGCAGTAGTTTCAGGGACTCCATGTTCTGGCCACGAGGTAAAGTTACACTGCCGCACCATCATGAAGTCTCCGTGCTGTAAAATACAAAATAAGGCAGGTTTGTTCAAAATAAATACGTTAGGAAGTAACCTACATGTAAACTTCTCAGCAACTTCACTTAAGGAAGTCAGAATACCATATTAACTCAAAGATGGTTCTTGTATCAAGGGTAATTTCTTGTGCACAAATCTTATAGCAAGGTTTTTGAGAAAGATGGCATCAAATTCATCTTTCAAGAAGTATTAAGGATTTCAGCAGTCACTCTCTATACAATGACTGAAGTCAAATAATTTCTTGCTTACATTTGGACATTTCTAGAGCCTGTCTATAAGTTTACTGAACTGGGCTGACAAATTTATTTAGGGGAAAGCAACTATTCTAATACTATACTATCCTAGTCAAGGCAAAAAAAATAATACACTGGTAAACACAAATATATTTTCTAAGTATTTGGTGCCCTCTCAATCAGAGCAACAGCAATAGTAACTCAACAAAAACAGCTGGTTATGATCTGGTATCTAAATTAACCACGAAGGACATAACAATAAAAGCACTGGATCAGGCCAAACCCTGTCTAACCCACTATCGTGTTTCCAACAGGTATCAAGGAAATAATACAAGACAAAAAATGCAACTATAGTTCCACAGTATATCTTTTCCATTCCTAGAAGTTTGCAAGTCATGAACCACTTCAGTCACAGACAGCGTCTAAAAATTTGAGAGTATTCAACAGAGTTTTCTTCCATTACTTCCTCCAAATTTTTTGAAGTTCTTTCAGTTTTTAACACTCACAGTATCTTGCAGAAGTGAGACCCAGCTTAATCAACTCTTTTGTAATGAACTAGCTCATTTTTTGTTTTGAACCAACCACTTGATCTTTTCACATTGCTAGAAACACTGAACAAATGTGAATGATTATATGTAGCAACTAATTTGCTATATTATTAAAATTGATCAATATAAAAACAAAATAGAAATGTTTTTGAATGCAACATAGCAATGAATGTGAATTATTTGGTGTATATGTGCCTTTTATCTGCACATTAAGAGTCCATCCATTTAGACAGAAGGTGAAGTGCAATCTTACGGACGGAAATACAGCACATTTAATGGTATGCTCTTGTGGGGGATATTTCAGCTATTGTAAGCAGAGTACTTTGTCAGTTCAGCTTGAACTGTCTTGTTTTCTTTCAGACTCACCTTTGCAAATACGTGCCTTTGCATTTTGCTGGCATACATATTTACTCAAAATAGTCCCTTTTTAATTTTGCTTACCCCGTGTCTTATTTTAGCTGGGGAAAAAAACAAACAAAAACAAGCTTTCTCTCAGTCATTTTAAAGCAGTCAGTTGTCTTGAACTTTGTGCATAACCTTATGGGGCTGACAACTGAAACAGTCCTCTAACTGCTGTGTTTCTTTTGCCATCTGCACAAGCCATGGGATGGTAATGTGTCTTTGTATGTGGATAGCAGAATTGGGGTCTTTGGATGGGACTGCACGACACATCAGTGTTCTGCAAAAGAAGGCTGACTTCATCTTGGATCACTATGTTCAGATTCCTTTTCAAGTCCACCTGCTGGTCTGACTTAATGCTGGGTGCTGGTTTTTCCAAAGTGTGGAAATTATAGTTGTGGATCATGACAACGATGAACATCTAAGCTGTATCCCGCCACCTCCATTCCCAGCACAAAGAGTGGGAGTAATACTGATGATTCTCATTTATATTGGGTGAATTTCCTGGGGGTGGAGGCCAATATGGCTGGTGGTACAATGCAAAACAGCTGCGCTACAGTTGAGAATACTGCCCTTTAATCTGAGAGGGATGCATTCAAAGGGATTTGTCTGATAACAGAATGGTTAGGATTACTCCTTTCTAGAAGAGACAACTGAGGTGTCCAAATAGAAATTGCACCTCCCACAAGACCAGAGGTTCAGTAACCTCAATAGGCCCTTCATAGCATGTTGGCCTCATATCTGAGTTCTCTGTGATAAAACTGTGAGGAAATTCTCAGAAGAAAAAAATAAGAGTGAAAACAAAATGCTCAGAAAAACCAACATGTTTAGTACATACACATTAAAAGATTAAAGGAATGGTGGGGGTAGTTGATTGTTAGGATGGAGTTCATCTGATGTCGAGTTGTTGGGTGCATTTTATTCAATCAGCTTCCAGGTGTGACTTACCCTTTCAATTTTTAGATCTCTGATGGTCCAGTCTATTTGAATATCTTCCATCAATTTCGTAATTACTATATCCCCAAACACAGTCACTGGTTTATTATCTTCTGGCCAGTACTGATGGCACCTTATCTGCAGGGAGGTGATTACTAATTAACAATCATTATGCCATAAATTTTAAAGAAACTATGTACAGAATTTTCTGTTATATAAAGTGCTGTACACTGGTAACTTACTCGTCCTTTTTCAAAACATTGTGTAAGCATCACTAGCGTTTTTGCTCTAGTCTCCCACACCATTCTCCAGAAATCACCCACTGTTCCTGGTAATGGTCCCTGAGTTGCAATAAATTCATTTGGACATAAGTAGCCCTAAGAGAAAGAAAATATTTAATACATAATGAGTGGCAAGAAAGAAAAAAAAAAGAGTTTGTATGTGACTTGTACCTGTAGCTCTGATGCCTAAGGCTAGAACCTTATCAGATGTACTAAACTAATTTATGTAGGTCTGGCAGATGGCCATGGAAACCTAAGGATGTAAAGCATTTTTTCCACTGTGTAGATCAGGTATAAACCAATGTCCTAATAAACTTTGGGAAATTCAATCCTAGTATAAATTCTTTTAGCAGAGGAATTGAAGGGACATCAGGTCAAGAGTTCTCATTCATAACTATCTCAGTCATAATATTAGTTTTACTGCAGATCCACTCACAAAGAAATTTATCAGGAGAAGGCCAGCAAAGTATAATTAAAGTAGTGCTAAGGAGAAGCAGAGCCAGAGAAACATCTGATAAGCAGTGTGAGAGCTAGTGCAAGCTACAAGCAACTCTGATGACCTTGTCCTTCCAGTGATCCTCAAAAATCATAGAATAGAACTTTTAAAATCATTTAGATTGGAAAAGACCATTGAAATCATTAAGTTAAACCATCCACCTAATACTACAGGCTAAACCCAAGTGCAACGTTGAGGCCATTTCCTCATGCCCTATCACTTATCACCTGAGAACAGACATCCACCTTCACTGCACCTTCCTTTCAGGTATTTGTAGAGAGCAATGAGCTCTCCCCCCAGCCTCCTCTTCCCCAGACTAAACAGCCTTAGTTCTCTCACCTGGTCCTTGTACGTCATGTTTTCTAGTCCTTTCACCAGCTTCACTGCTCTTCTCTGCACACACCTGAGCAACTCCATATTCTTCTTGTAGTGAGGGGCCCAAAACTGAACAGAGTACTCTAAGTGCATTCCTACCAGTGCCAAGCACAGAGAGAAAATTACTTCCCTAGTTCTGGTGGCTATGCTATTTCTGATGTAGGCCAGGATGCCACTGGCCTTCCTGGCCACAGTACTGCCTCATGTTCATCCAGATGTTGATCAGGTCCTTTTATACTGGGCAACTTTCCAGCCACTCTTTCTCAAGCCTATACTTTTGAATGGGGTTCAAAAGACCCAAGTGCACCACCTAGCACTGAAATTTGTTCACTGTCACGTAATTGGATGTGTGTATCCCAATACCTCTGCACAGCCTTCCTACTCTCAAACAGATCAACAGTTTCAACAAATATGGTGTCATCTGCAAATTTGCTGAGGGTCCATTTAATTCCTCATCAATATTATCAGTAAATATATTAAACAAAATTATTAACAGTACCAAGCCTTGGGGAGAACTACTTGTGATCAGCTGCAATTTGGATTTAACTCCATTAACAACAATTCTTTGGGCCTGGACTTCCAGACAGCCTGTTCTAAATTGGAGTTGGAGCTTACTTAAAATAATGATCTCAGATAGAGATCTTCAAGAAATTGTCTTTAAAGGGGGTTTTTGTTTTGTTTTGTTTTTTAATTTTTCAGTGCTGGCTCCTGCTGTTTAGTTCTTGATAAACTGAGGACAAATTTGGGGAAAGGAAGTTGAAAAAATCAATGTAAATGCTGAGCCAAGCATGGTTCTCATGGATCTGTTTTCTCATTCCAAACACACCCTGCAGAAATCTACTACAGAACATCAACAACAGTAGTAGCAATTATAACAATAAGTTTATGATGTAGAGCTAGCAATCTGTGTTATCACAGGATCCAGTTTATTGCCCCAAAAAAACCTGACACAGTGGTTTATAGCACCTTCGAAGCTCCTCACTGGAATTATAGCCCTATAATTCACAGCTGCTTCTTATTTATTCCATCTGTAATATACAGAACAGGTGGCAGTGGGAAAACTATGTTAATCCTCCCTAGTTTAAAAGTGAGCTGGGGAACTGCAGTTCAGGTATGAAAAATTCAGTTACAGATTATTTATTGTTTAAAAGTAAAAATTAATTGCATCAAGTTTCCCATTTGTTAAAACTATATACACAATCTCTCATTCCCTCTCTTTATACATCTACACCTAGATAAAGAGGTAGGCAAATACACACGTATATTTACACCTATGTGCATTTATGTATCTACAAATCCACAAATATCTACAGTGAGAGCATACAAAGGGTAAAGCTTTTAGCCCTGCAAAACGGGTCTATTTACTGATGAACACGGATGTCAAGTGAGATGCTTATATGCAGTAAAGACACAAAATCTCAGCAGGGTATACTTTCTGCAGCTGGCTCCTGCTACAGTTTTTTGGAAGCTGCTGTTTGAGTTCCTTGCCTATTCTGTGACATGTTTATGACAAGAAAGGTAAAGACTAGGCCAGGCTCCATCTGTTCTCCTCAGTGGTCTTGTGTTTCACAGCCAAGCACCCAAGTAACAAGGTGTCATGGATCTTTCTTTCTGCTATTTGTCAGATCAGGAAATTCTGTACTTTTGCTAATGTGAAAGGGGGATGCTGTTGAGATAAGACATCCATTCACAGCTCTCTTGCTGATTCCCTGTGAATGTCTCTTAGTCACCTGGAAATAAGTATTTCTGCTTGCTGATGTGTCATTTGTTTAGACTACCATCTGCATGTCTCACTACATGTTTGAGTAGCACTTAGTGCAAATCAAGTCTTGACCTCACTTGAAACCACCATTCAGTGCTACAACAGAATAAATGCACAATCATGAGTTATACTTTGAGCTTGAAGGGAATAAAATGAGTTAGGCAAGACTGGAGATAGAAAAGCATGGATAATTTACTGAGAACAGAACCAGAAAATGTGAGGTATAGGAAGAAAGTTGTATTAGAGAAATATATGTTAACTACTCAGGTTCAGTGCCACAGGAGTCACTTGTACAACATCACACAAACAGCAGCTGTAGTGAATGAAAGAATGCTTGGAATAGTGTTCTTTTTGCGAGTCATTTTTTGACTCTTTCGTGAGAAAATAATATAGTGAAAATGTGAGACACTTTCTACTTACAGATACATAGCTGGCATTAATGTAGTCAGATCCAGGAATACCAGCATCAGGCATCAGCTTTACTCTGTTGTTATTATCTATGATGGAAATAAAGGCTAGTTAACTAAAAGTTTAGTTAAGAGAACACTGATTTAGGTAACAAATGTCCACAGATTTCTAATGAATTAAAAAACAATATTAACATAACAGTACTTGACACAGTAAAACACTTGTAATAAAGGCAATGTAAACAATTTCCATTACTGTATAGTCATCCTGGTCCCAGACAAATTTTAATATACATATATATTTTTATTCAAAACCTAAAATATGATGTGTGTATGGGAGGATCCTCTACCTTCAAGTAGCCCATGTTCTTTAAGCCATGCTATTCTGGCACAGGCACCCTCCATATGAGTCAGACAGAAGAATCAGGGAGCTGCCAGTCTTTCTGTCATGCAAAAGTTTTAAGCAGACCCTGGCCAAATCTTACTTTACATAAAGCAAGCTCATCAATTACAGAGAAGTTTGTTTCAATGAAGACTAAATAACAAGTGATTGAAAGTTTCTGATTTGGACTCACAGTGTGTATTCAGAAATGATGAAATACAGGAAAATGCCATACGTGAATAAGTAACTGTTGAAACATTCCAAATTTTGAAGTTTGGTCCACATCTTATTAGAAAATTAGAATACAAAGTTTATAAAGTTAGGAAAATCATCAGTCTGTATTTTATTGTGTCATGAATATCAGTCTTCCGTGACTGCAATTTAGAACACATCTTGAACAAGGCAGTAGATAGGAGTAACAGCTGTTGTGAAAAGTTAATAGCACAGAATATAGCATTATTAACCAAGGAATGCCATGCTCCCCATCTCACATCACAGCTAATGCTTAAAATAATAATGACATTTCTTGTCTTATTAACTGAAAAATGAAGCAGTGTTGAGTACAGAGAGACAGACTCCTGTTTCTTGTGATAATATCTAGCCTTGGCTTATAAGTTATCCTACAGTCACTCTGATCTTCTACCAAACCCTTGCAGCACATTTACACATATCCACAAGAAAGCAAACCCAGGCTCCTATGGTAGCTGAATGTACAAACACATGGATTTTACATGTTTAAAAAAATAACTTCTCACTAAAGGGAAAAAACAGGAAGAATGTTAAAGAGTTTGCTACATGGGTTGAATTACAAAGCTAAGAAACTACCGAGGCTACAGTTTCTTGCACCTGCATATTAAAGCTTGTGAGAGCAAGTTGAAAGCTACTTGCAAATAAACCTGTCTTAAAAAAAAATACAGTGGAAAGACCAACTTGACAAAATTATTTCATAATGTAGATATGATTATATGGCCAAAGACACAGTTGCGTTCAAAATATCTGCTGCACTATCAAAGGCAGAAAACAAAACAGAGGAGTTATTTAGCAAACACACATACACGGCTTAATGTTTGGGAAACGATTCTTAGACCTGTTCCAAGGCAGATCAGCATCAGTTGAAGCAAGGTCTTCAAGAAACTTAGGAAGTTCCTATAAAGGAAGAAATGCTTGTTAATGCACCTTTGACTTTTGCCTGAAGTAAATATAAAAAATAGATTAATAGTAGTTTCTCCTGAAACAGCCACTCCAGTAAGAGGGAGAATTCTTTAGTTCTGTAACATTGCATTTCTGAGCAGCTGGAAATGTTACAGAGCATCTCACTTCACTGTCAGTACTAGTTATGTGAGCCACGATAGATGAAGCACTGCAAGAAATGCTGTCAAGTTGAACAGCAAGAGAGTTCGTGAACATTCACCTTAACAAGTCTGGATAAAGTCAGTTGATCACCTTTTGTGCTTCTTTTTCTGTCTCTTCATGAAGTCACGTATGTGGTAACCGTGCCTTACTGACTTGGTCTTATTTTTGAATAATGTCTCTACCTGTCTCCTGTAGCCTGGGAGAGCTTTTGCCACAGCATGAGAACTGATGAGGATTTAATTAAGTTTAGACAACTGGCAATTAGTTATTATGCACAGGCCTGATTGTGAAAAAGGTGGGAAGAGTTATTTTTGGTTGCATCACAGTTTCATAAGTGGCCATTAGTTCTGTTACTGAAGGGCATAGAGGAGTAAGTCATTCACACTGAGGAACTTATTTGATGGGGGTGTTTCTTTACATGAATAGATCCAATTTCCAAAGCTGAATAAAAGAGAGGAGGGGCAATTTCATGACTTGTTAATACAGAAATATATAGGTTGCTCCAAAAGTAATGCCTCCTACTTATTTCCATTGAAACTTCAGAGAGCACACGACTATTTGATACAGAAAATCCTCAGCTACAAAATACTGTTTCTGAACATATTCACCACTCTTATCTCTACATTTTCCACAGCAGTGAACAAGAGCCTGCATGCCACGCTTGTAAAAATCTGCACCAGCGGAAGTGTCCCACTGTCGCTGTTGTCACTGCTGAAAGGCACCACCCACCACCTCGCTGTGCTCACAATCCACTGTTTGATCTCCAAAAACGTTCAGCAAGTGTCAGTGAATGTCAATGGGTGCCATTTTTTTCATATGGAGTAAATCAATGACACCCCTCTGCTTCATATGCAGTTCCATGTCAGGCTGCTCCTCTGCTGCTCTGTCACACTCCGACAAAATATAATGGAATATTGCTGGGAAGGCTCAACCTCTACTGTTACACCACCAACATCTGCCTCTGACATCATGGGACAACAAAATAAAATAGGAAGCATTTCTTTTGGAGCTTTGTATATTATCGTGATGATCTCACAGTGATGATGAGGGAATAGGGAACACCTAGAATAGTCAGAATCTAGACTATTTAGTATGTATTTCTAAATTACCTACATTGATTTTGAAAGATTTTCCTTTTGTTTGACAAATGTTATATGCAAGTCTATTTCAGTGCCTTTGCTAAGATACAGATGAGATTTGTCTATTGTTTGAATGTCTACAAAATACTGCTCACGTGTTCTCTAGTGGGACAAATAACAAGATTCTTTGATGATTATTTTGAAGTGCTCTTTCACCAAGTACTTGGGATGCTTTGTATTTCATAAACAAAATTTAATGGTGAACTCTTGGCAAATATATAGATAAATAATGAAAAATGGAAGAAGCAGATTCCTTTTTTTATTTCATGATTTTTTCTTTCATTGCTAATTTGAATATTTTTCAGTATTATTCAATGTCTTCAGGTATTAAGAATAAGTTAATATAAGCATAATCAAAATCGAATAATTTAGAAATAGACTTAATGAACCAAATAAATGATTAATAAAATTCTTTCTTAAGAAGTATCTTATTTCTTGCAATGAATAATGCCTAACATAAAAGTGAGCTCAAAACCCTGTGTTATGAGCACTATTATCCCATGAGAAACCTGTTTCTTTCACTAGTTGAAAAAAAAAATGCCCTCAAGCATGGGGACTATTCCACTTCTATTGAGGATATATACTTATATCCTCAATGATATAACTGCATGTCCTTCTAAACACAGAGGGTAAGTTCTATGATGAAAGCAAAGTGCTTTCAGACAAGAGACCTGATTTAATTTCCTAACGCATTTCCATGGCAAAAGAATTAGGGGAAGAATTGCAGAGAGCAGCTAGATGCTCATTTCCCTTTACAAGGGACTAAATCCCAAACATTTCCTTCAAAGTCTCTCTGTGTTTTCACAGAATCACAGAATGGTTGAGATTGGAAAGAACTTCTGGAGATCATCTAGTCCAAACTCCCTGTTCTGACAGTGTTCCCTACAGCATGTTACACAGGATTGAGTCCAGATAGCTTTTTAGTATCTCCATGGAAGGAGACTTCTAGCAACCTGTTTCAGTGCTTAGTAAAGTCTTTCCTCATGTTCAGATGGGACTTCCTGTGCTTCAGTTTGTGCCTGTTGCCTCCTCTCCTGGCACTAGGCAACACTGAGATGAGCCTGGCCCTGTCCTCTTGACATCTTCCCCACATCAACCAGATGCCCCTGAGCCTTCTCATCATGAAGTTGAACAGGCCCAGCTCCCTCCGCTCTTCCTCATATGAGTGAAGATTCACTCCTCCCATCATTTTAGTAGTTCACCGCACTCGTTACAGGAGCTCCGTGTTCCTCATTTGCCCTCACCAGAGCTGAGCAGTCTAAAATTTTGCCCGTAAAGGAAAGTATTGTACTTAAAATCTCCTTACAGAGCATGGTTTTCACTAAATTTATATCCTTATGTTAAATAACTAAACAGCATGGTTAACAGACTTGAAATAAATACAAATTTAAATGAAGGTCTTTCACATGATATAGAAAAACCTATTTCTCATTGCTCTAAAGCATTCATTGCTTTAAAATCTTGTCAACCTCTTAAATCAATCAATCTCTGCCACACTCAAAGCAAATTTCTTCCATCTTTGAGCTGCCTCTGCTTTTAGACTCAATAATCCCTTAAGACCTAAATCCCCAGTCCTGTGACTAAACCAAGAGAAATATCCCTATTCTCAGAGCAGAGTGACTTCTGTGAATTTCTATCAGGATTTGATAAGAACAGTAAAAACACTCTGAAGGATGGAGCTGTCAAAATTCCTCATTCAGAAAGCTGAAACTCTCATAGAATTTTTGTCCTTGAGTTTTGCATTAAAAGAGGAAAATAGATAATATGCCTATGGCATTTTGCAGGTATTTTAAGGGCTGTGGGATTCCATACCAAGTGCACATCATGTGAACTAATACTTGCTTCATCTGCCTCACTCCCCTGAGCCTTAGCTTGCAAGGTAACTAGTACAGAAGTAGTACTACTGTACTGCACTATGTAGCAAAGAGGAAATGCAGAACCAGAGTATATTGCTTTTGTAATGATGCTTCCACATCTGAGTAAATACTTAAAAGCCTTATACCTAATTTCTGTATCAGTTTGAATTCTGGTCTATAATTTTTTTTCAGAACTGAGGAAGGACTTTTAGGATTCCCAGGTGCGATAGCAGTTTGTCACAGAAACCATATTACAATGTGGATTAATTATTCAAAACTTTTGAATAATTAATATGAACTTTGTTTACCGTAGAATTTTCATGGTGCTATTGTAGTGATATTAAAAAATTGTTTCACGTTTTCATTTGTGAAGAGACTTTGTCATAAAACAGTTTCAGAAGAATTTCTGTCTCAGTAATTTGGCAGTTACTAGAAAAATGTGATTTTCCAAAGATATTCAGATCCATGAATCCTCTGGAAAGCTGGCAGTTTGAACACTGGTCACCAGTTGCTGTGGCTTCATATGATTTCTTTAAACTTGCCTTTTCTGATAAGACATGGATCTAGATCTATTGTTGGTTCCAGATTCCTAATCATCACATTACATATAGGCCATGTTCATATGTGATCCAAGATTGAACCTCAGAGATTTCTAGGCACAGCATCTAGGTCCAATAAATTAGATGAGACCAAGAATGTCCCAGGATTCCAAGACTAAGTGAAAGGAAAAGAGCTACTTTACACTAGTAAAAAGACTAAAACATGTTTGTTGTCTATCAACTGCCTATTAGAAACGATCTCTAGACTACTTTACCTACCAAAACACACCTTGGAATTGTCCAGGATGACTGATTTTTGAAAGAGTTTGAATTTAAGGCAGAGAATATACTAACAATTTATTAAATTATCATATGATCACATCCAGTTCCTCAGATGCTTGAATTTACTAGTAGACAACTAGCCAGAGATCCCAAGCAACTCAGCACCAGGCTATGTGCTTCAGATACAATGGTCCATGGGTTTAGAGCCTGAGCTCAGCTATCTTTCACACATTGTAGGAGCCTTGAGTCACTTATGCCAAACTAAAGCCTTGCCTTTGAATGGAAAACAATACAGCCATGGGATCTGTTTGCTTGCTGTGTGCACTGTTTGCTTCTTTGCACTGACATTTCTGATGTCATTTCAAGTGGATTGACTGTCAATCTGATAAGATAGTTGTTGCAGATACTTTAAATATGACCACAGTCAGATGCTGCAGTTCTCCTTACCCAGCCATCTGGGAAGGCATCACTACACTCTGAAACACTGAAGTGGAAGTTCAGAGAGAAATAAAACGCAAATGATTACAAGCTGACTATATGGTTCAGTTATATAAGGCCTCAGCTACTTGTATTTGACAACATTTCAAATGGATTGCCTACAATTCCATTTGATAAAACAATTGTCTACTTTAAGTCTTAGGGCACTGCAATACTGTAAGGCTTACCCCAATGCGGGTCACCCCTAAAAAAAAGGAATATTGGAAGCTTCCCAGTGATGAATATGTGAAAATATTGCTAGTAAAATATTTCATCTGTTCAGTCATGCATAATGTAACTATAATCACTCCTGTTCAATTGAAATAACAGTTTCACTCTTGGAAGAAAAAGTTCTCCTTACTTTACTGCTCAGAGAATTTTATGGTGCTTTTTATTATTAAATCCAGACCAATTTTACCCAAGGAGCATAACAAAAAAAGCTGTAGGAAATACCATTAATCTTTTCACACTTTTGTTGGTTTTTCCTCAGAGACTGAAATATTATAATCTGGAAGAAGAAAAGCCATTTGTTGATTGGCTTTTTGTTAATCCAAATGGTAAGAAATGCATGGCAAATCTATAAATCCAAAACAATAAAGTTACCAGAGACTGACAAATTATTTTTGTGAGTGCAAATGACTGTCTGTATTACAAATGATGTTGATGATGATAAAGTTTCTGAAATAACAAGGAGAGACGATATTGTTGAGAAAAAAAATTTGATAGCCGTAAAAATGTTACTTCATGAAAATGGTGAAAAGTCTGGAGGTTTACATTTGAAAATATATGTACATTATGTGTTATGTATATTTTTGAAATCTAGGCTTTTTTCAGAAGGAAATGCAAACTTTCTTGAGTTCATGTACTGAGACAAAAAGATGGGAGACTGTTTACATGGTGCCTATTCTCAAAACTATGACACATATGACCTAGTAGTTGTAAAGGAAGGAAAAGCAAAACTACTGTGCACAAAATTTTAACTGTTTGCTCTATGAAAGAAAAAGCATTTTTGAATTCTATGGCAATACAATTGAGCCCTGACCATTTTACAAAACAATGCCGGCTGTTTTGGCAGTCATCATCATTCAGGAAAATGAATTTCTTTAAAGCAGTTATGATACCTGTATGTATGTAGAAACATGCATACATAAACCATTCTCAATTAAGCTACATATGAATCACTACACATGCAAAAACATAAATACTGTGTTCTTGTAAAGACTGCAATCTGAAGATCATTCATTGATGACACTTTGGTGAGTAATTCTGATTAGGTTGCAGTGCAGACTGCAGAATCCAAAATAAGGTAATATTACCTTTTAAACAATCAAACTAATAATTGGGTATTGATTATCAAGGCCAGAATACTTCAAGGCCTCGTCTGCTTAAAATGGACATGAAATGTGACACATGAAACAAATGAAGGTCTTGCGATGTTGTGACAACTGCTAGCAACATACCGAAAATTCTTCCTGAAACTTTAGGTTGTTGTTTGTACAAAGCTCTTCAACATGTTGCAGGAAGGATTTCTTGCTTATTGGCCTGAAAGTAATGACAGAAGAATTAGAGACCTACAGGTGGTTTCCTTATCATTCTTTTAATTCTTACTTTACTTCAGCTTTATAATAAGTTTTTCCAGTTCAGCAGCAACTGATATTTACACAAAAAAAATGATAAACTGTTTACAGCTCGCTGATTTGGTTTGAAGCATAGAAGCATTTTTTTCCCCCTCTATTGTTTCCCCTCACCAAATACTTCAGTTTCAAATGTTAACAGTATTGCTGGGTAGGATTGTTTTTTATAGGTAATAGCATTCCAAGGCAAGGTTTTGACATTAATGGAAGTTTGTAAAGTAACCACTGGATTCTAAAGTACATAATACTTCTTTGTCGCACCGAAAACATTTTATACATTGCAAGGTTTTAGACATATAAAATATTGCAGTGACCTCATTCTCATAATGACATGGTTTTTAAACCCTGAGGAGTTTAAATATCCCTGTATTACTTCTCAAGCTAAAACACAGACATGCAGGCTTCACCCCAGAGAGAGAGAAAGCATTTCTCCAGTTACCATGCAATTAGTCATGCTTTTATGATTTATACGCAGCTTGGAGGTTTTTTTTTCCTAATAAACATAGAAGAAGGAACCACACATTGAGACTCACCAATGACTACTAAATAAAAAAAACTTAATCCACTTACTTGACGGATTTTCTATAACTAAGTAACCTGCAACAGAGATTTTTGTTAAATGTGGCAAGGTGTGAGTTAACCAATATTTTGCATGTTTAGAGGTTTCAGATGAACTATTCAAGTAAGTAAAGAACCCTTTTTATTTCTCTTGTGGATTCAAACATGTCAGATATCTTGGGTGAATGTCTTGCTTAGTTTTTATCTCAAGTATTGGCAAATATGGAAGTTACAGTTTCTATCAATCTGTTCAGATCATTTTACAATATTCTGGGCCCATATGGGCCTGGGAAATCCATACCTCCAGCATACCACTTCATATACATCAGCAGACTTCATTTTACACCATGTGCTCAGTGCCATTCTTCTGAGGACCATTTCAGGGAATAAGGGTAAGAGTCATCTGATTCCTTCTCTCAAACTGAGAGCAAATAGTGGCTTACTGCACTGTAGTTTGGTCATTAGATAATAAAAATTACATCAGTGCTGCACATAAGCAACCTGAATACAGTGCTTAAGTGCTGAAGGTACCTGGATCCAGCAACAAAGAACACAGAGACAAGCAGCACCATTAACACAGTCACTCAATACTTCATTCCTTTACACTCATTCAAAACAGAGAGGTAAAGCATTAAAAAAGCACAGAAAATGAAATAAATGGGGCTACTTATGGTACTGCCTTTTCATGTTTTAATATTCCTAATAGATGATGATAGTATTATAGGTGTAGTCATACATTAATTTCAAGAAGCACTAAATAATTTTAAAGAAGTAAGGCACATACACTTTGACATTTGCCTTTGAATATTTAAGTGAAACTTGGTTGTTAAGGATAACTGAATTCTCACACTTCCATTGGTAGCAAATGCATTTTGCAGTGTCCTGGCAGCTCAGAAAATAAGACTGTAGCAAAGATATTGGCTTTACTGGTTAAGAATCTTCAGAAGGAATGAACTTTGTATCCCAAGTACAGATTTAAAGAAGACAGACATATTTTTTCAAGTCTTTTGAGAATGAAATATGTAGTAATAATCTTACAGTGTCATCAATGAACAAATACTCATCTACCTTTAATCTATAGATCACTAATCACTAGGTCTTGATGAGAATGATTCAGAATCAAGCTATTTCAGCTGGACAATTCCGGATTCCCATTTGTCTGACTTTGAAACCAGGGAAGAAAAACATTGTCTGAGATAAAGAATGCTTTATTGCCTTAAATCTGATTTTCTTTTAAAACAGTGTATTGTTTCATGTGTAGGATTTTTTTTTTGAAGTCTATCAAAAATCTGAATCCCACTCAGATTACTTATGATAGAGCTAGAAAGAAGCCATTTATTTGTGTTGGCATTCGTAACTGAAGACCATATTGTCACACAGACTCAGCTTTCTTTCTGGGTCAATCATCTGAAATCCACAGGGAATTAAAACTTTGTCCAAATGGAAAACAACAGAAATGAGTAAGTGGGCAAAAGGCTTAACTCATAAGCACCAGTGACACTTCCTAGAAACAACAGACGAACTAATTTTTAGCAAGTTAATTGAAAGCAATATTGAGCTTAACCCTTCCTGAATGTTAAAGGCCTCGGGAAATAGAACACATGGTCATTTCTTCCATTGTACCAGGACACACAGTCATAAACCTTGTTCTCCTGGGATACAAAGCTCAGGAATCTTATGAGTGATAGCTGATTACTGAAGGGAAATTCGTTGAAGGAAACGTTAAGGCAGGAGCCATGGCTGCCTCCACTCAGAGAAAGAAGAAACACTCTGATCTGGAGAATGTAATGTGTGCAGTAGTGCTACTTTGAATTCAGACACTTACTGAATGCAATAAAATACAAAAAAAGTGAGACCAGGAAATTATTTTATACACAATACTTTTCTATAAAAGTATTTAGTTGCAAGTGTTACAGTGTCTGTAATTAATAAATACTTCTTGACAAGCTGTCACACATCAGAAGTATTCATCAGAAAGGTTAACTTCTCATGGAAAGATTTGAAGAAATAGGGATATCGATGGCTTTACCCCTGCTGCAGAAACTACAGTGAACATGGGGTGTTAGAGTTCTCTCCCAGGTGAGCACCTCGAACAGGGAAGAGTTACTTGTCTCTAGCCAGGTCTGGTGGGCCCTGAAAATTTGTTGACAGAATCCATTCACAGGAGATAAGTATCTATTTTGAAAAATGACCTGGTAAAAATTACGGACAAGATATAAGAAGTAAGAGAGGACCCAGTATATAAATGGTGTGCTTAATGAGTCAATGAGTCAATGTTTAATCCAGCCTAGATGGACTACAAGTTCTTTAAAGAAGAGTTGGATTTTTTTTCTATTATTTCCTGTCTCATTTAATTCTCATTACCATCATTGAGATAAATGCATTTCCCAAATATCCAAAGTGAGCACTTAGGGCTCATAAAGTGGATCTCATTTTCCACTGATCTAGATAGAACATAGTTTACCTGAAGGCATTCTTAAGCTAGAGATGATCAGTGAATTGGCTAACAAAGACTTGCTGAAAGACGGTGTATATCAGCCACTGTTGGTTATTTTCAGACAATGACATTTTTTATGGGTTTTTTTTCTTCTGATTATCACAATATCACCATAGGTTGAGATAACCTAAATAAATATCAGAAGATGTCTGAAGAGACAACCTATGTTTTCATGAAACAGGTTGGAGTGTATTGATTCTGTGAATGAATTGTCAGCCATAAGTTTATGATTTGACATGATGTATATTGTACTAGTTGAGAAATTACAAAACACTTAGTGTCCAAAGCATCTCCTTTAAATGAGTCCTGAAAGGGATGATTAATAGGTACATAAAAAGCTGATACTGCTCTTTTATCATCTAAGATTTCTACAAAAACTCTGAATCACCTCTTCAGAGCATAAAATATACCTGGACAATTAAAACTAGATATCAGGTGACTTAGTAGAGTTAAAAAAACCTACAAACAAGCCAGCCAGCCTGAAAAATAAATCTGTCCATCTGTGTTTCCCTTATAAACTTACAAGATGTCATGAATTGAAGCTGACTTCTATGAGCACAGCAAGCATTTCAAACAGCTTAGGTGCTGCCTAAACATAGCCAGTATGTGCTTATGCATATGCAATAGTGCACAGTTCCATTCCAAGTGCATCTGAAATTAGAGGAAGTTATGCTGCAGTCATCAGCATGTGATAGAATAATTTATCATGCTGACACAAAACTGCTTTAACCACACATCATGAGTATGATAAAGAATACATGAACTGAAACTGTGATTGACTTTTATGTGGTTTTTCTCTGAATGCAACAGGCACAAAAATTCCTTAGAGGTGTACTGTGGAAGTCTGAAAACATGAAGAAAAAACAGTTCAGACATTGGGTTTTGCAGTAAGACTCCCTGGTGCATATTGTTTGCTTCTGCCAGCTTCTTGAAATAACTCGTCACTACTGGGAAGGATTTATCTACGTGAAAGACAGCCTAAGAGAGATAACTAAAATCTCTCTTTTGGCATTGACTGACATTACCAGAGCAGAATCTTACACACAGAGAAACATTCTTTAAATCTTGAAAATATCTCTAATTAAACTCAAAAGTTTTGAGCAGATAAAGGATGTCCTGTTGCCTAATGACTATATGTAAAACAGTAAGTTTTCAGACTGCTGGTTGAAAAGCTGGCATGATGGCACTGTCCTGGGGAGCTCACAGTTAATACCTGCACTTCAAATTTCCACAATTTGTCAGTACTCAACAAAGGGCCTGGGCAAGGAGCCTACTGTAGCTCCAGCAGAGCTTCTGTTTGAAAAACAATAATTGAGAATTGAAGAGCTGCATCCTGTAGCTTACAAAATGGCCCAGGAGCAGAGTCTTTGCTTTAGGCCTTACTGGTGTGGGGAAGGAAGAAAGAGCAGAAAAAAGATTTAATGAAATAACAAACAACAACACAAAATGTGAAACTGACTCATTAAAATAAAGGTTGATGTGACTGAAATGCTGAAGCACTGTACTGTAAAGGCCTTACTGTGCATAAATCACATAATGAAGTGTGAAATATTATAGTTTGCAACAACCCCGTAGAGTTTGAGACTGTACAAATCCAAACTTCAGGTAATTCAGACTGAAAAGTGGCACAAAGGCACTCCTCAAACTGATAGAGGATTTGGCTACATAGATACGCTGCTGTGATTGCAATCACATGGTAAGAAAACTTTTCTAGTATATGTGATTAAAAAATGCATTTCAGAAAAAAATCTTCCTTTAAATACAGACCTTAACTACCAGAGGAAAGAAACAATACATTTCTTATACCACATTTGCACTGCATTTTTTTCAAGTATAAATTGTATATATCAGTGCTAATACTAATATAATTTGTAATTGAATGTAAAAATTGCCCTGATTTATTTCAAACTAGGTGTGGCTCATTCACACTAGGGACTAAAAAATAAACCAGATATCATTATGACAAATATCACTGTCTGTCATTACTATAGCTGCAAAGATTGACATTACATTTTGATTAATGGTATTTTTCAATATAGTATGGTAGCACACAGGTTAAGAGAACAGAATGGAAAACACACCATGTTGCTTCAATAATACAATAACTTACTGGATGACAAATATCTCCTTGCGTCTAAAGAAAAATGAAGAGTATCTGGAAGTAAAACCCATCAACACTTTAGTATATAAGCAAAATTAGTATTACTCATGTTCAGCTAACAGCTTGGAAACAATGCCATTTTGAAGATCATTTATACAAGCTACAGTTAGCACGCTGCATTGATAATGATTCTGTCACCAGAGAATGTAATCCACTGTTATTAGCAGGTACAAAAAATGCTATCTGAATGACATATGCCCCACACAGAACATACCACATCCATTATGCTGATGATTTCCAGACAATTCATAGTATGTTTTCTCATCTGTTACCACCGGCCATGCCTGTGTGCACTATTCTGAACAGGTTTGTTCATGCAATCAGCTTACTCTGTACCACACACATAGACATGTACACAGTCAAACAAAACAGGTCAACAGCTACAACCTTTCATCTTCCAGCTATTCCTAGTCTGCAACAGTAGGATGCCTGACTGCTAGGGCAAGACTATTTTAGGCTTTTCATCTTAAAGGAGATTGCCTACCACAGTGTTTCATCTGTGACACAGCAGGAAAAATACAGGTAGGTAAAGAATGTTCACCAAAAATTTCTAACGCAGTTGGACGTCATCAATCGCTGAGAATCATTGTGATATTTAAGTGATAAATAATATCCATATTTCTGACATTCAGAAAGAGCTATCTGTTTTCCTTCTGATACATAAGCATGACAAGATACTCTGTTGGACAGAAAATATTAGTAACCTGGACTTGCTGTATAGCCAGTATACTGAACACCACAGAAATCCAGATGCTGTACAAAACACTTTGTGAAAAGAGGTTTTCTAAATGGCAATTAAACAGTGTCATATTTGTTCCTGAATTAGCTAACCAGCATGTCTGAGGGTCTGATTACTTCAAAATGCTTACTAAGTGCAATCTACACAAAACACTGGGCCATTAAAAATACTCAGAAATTCAGTATTTTTAAAAACATATAGTCCTTTTTTTTTTTTTTTCACCAACATAATTAAACAGTGATTTGCACTTAGATCTTTATCGGGTTGTAAAAAGAGCTGAAGATTAAGTGATTTTCTAAAAGCTAGTGAGAAGTGTCTTGAGGATGGAGGTCATTCTTTGAAAAAGGATCTCAGTGACCTGTGTAAATAAGAACACCACAAACACTTCCAAACAAGCAAAGGTCAGAAAGGGGTCATGGCTACAGCCCCTTTGGACTAACTACTGTTTTGCCTAGTGAGCATGCTTACCGTGTAAATCTGTCATCCTTCAGCTCCAGGTCTGCCACTGTAATCAACTGATCCAGTTTGAACTTAGTGTCAATAATTTCAGCATCTCGTGGGGAGTATGTCCCTCCCTCTTTTTGCTTTTGCCGAATTCTAAATAGAAAATAATCATGACTAATAAGTATGCAAATGATTTAAGGACAAACATACCAGTACACCTATGGAAATTAGCCCTGCCAGACTAAAGTTAAATTCTGAGAATCCCTCCCCAAGTGTTGACATAAAAGAAAAAAATGAAAAAAAAAAGAAAATGCAATAAATTTGAGATGACAGATAACTCAACTGAAAGGACTGTTTCAACTCTTCACTAAAACAATATTGAGCGTTTACAAACAATAAATCTCACCTTGCAAAAGCATAGACTGCAGCCACCAGAAGAACAATTGAAAGTATACACAAAGTAACTGCAAGGATAACTTCCACAGATCTTCCTGACAGTCCTTCACCTGCAATAGAAAGAGGAAATCTAATATTTCATAGATGCATCATTTTTACATTTCTAACAGGAGAGAATCAGGTAGAGATGAGTGACAGAATCTTTCCTTTCAAAACAACTATATCTGTTTTGTGTCGGTTGCAGAGCTGCTCAAAAAGGAAAAACATGAGAAAAAAAAAAGCAATGTATTTTAAGATTCCTAAGGATTGTTGGTCTATGTAATATGTACACTATATGTGTAACCTTCCAGTGGTGCTTTTCAGGTTTACCTGCCAAGGAGGTTAAGGTATGTCTACACTGCACTAACTTCATTTGGCGTATGCCTAACACTAGCCTGAGCTGAGCTCCTGCTTTAAGCTCAGAACAGTCAAAGACAGACACACTGCTCTAACAGCTAGGAATGATCAGGCTCTGAAAGTGGAAAAAGAAGAGCCACAAGCCTAAAACTATAAGCTCTGTGACCATTACTCATAGGCAGGAGTGAAAGATGCTTTTCAGAGATTCTCCCCTCAGGGTGCTGAAGGAGATCAGCTATTAACGGGATCTGAACTGTCTTCATTAATTTGCTACACTGACCATTAACTCTTGTGCTTTGTTTATGTGGGAACTGGTGATATTGTCAGAATAGCCACTAACTATCTGGTCAAGAGTTATCATAAAGGTCAGTCATCTCACAAGGAAGAAAACCCGTAGCCCAAGAAGATACTTGCTGTACTTGAAGTATGGCTGAATGGGAAGGCCTTATTAAAATGTACTCTTTATTATAATTGAAAGATTGCTATTATAGCTGTATATCAAAATAATTTCTGCATCATTACTTACCTGTAGCAAAATTCCTATTGCTTAACAAGAGCATCAGATATCTGTCATTGAGATCTGTCTCATAAAGTACTATATCTTTTCTGCTTCAGTCATATTTAACATGCATTAGTAAATTGTTATTGTATAGTTATGGTTTTATCTACTAAAACAAAAGTGTCATGTTGGCAAACACAAATTTCAGATTATTGCAAAATATGATCATTGATTCAAAACAAAACTGCATTTCTGATTGCAAGCAGCATACATTTCTTCTGAAGAGATGCTGCTGTTACAAGTGGAATAGAAGACATTTACTCAGATACCTAGCAGCTCCTGATCTTACCAGCTTGCTTTCTGGATTATGCTTCTAGAGCAAGTCTTAGTTCGTATTACAAAGGCACATTCTATAAAGAAACACCTAGTCAAGGTGCCTCAAATTCTCAAGAGAAAATGCATCTGAAACTTCCTTTATTCACTTGCAGAAGTGCAAGTGCTGGTGTTGGTAATAGCTGGGCTGGTGCTGCGTCTTTGACACACTGAATCAACTGCAGTATTGATTTCACAGCAACTTTGTAAGAATGAGTAGAAAGAACTTTTAATTACCTATTCCACTTGAGTTTTATTGGATATGTTTTGAAATGTAGAAGTTAAGGAGAGATATGAGGGGTTTTTTTTAATTGTTTTCCATAATTCAGACAAAAATTACAAAAGAGTTTGCTGGTATCCATTTTTAAAACTGTACTGGATGTTAAACATTAGCATAGAAGTTTCTGGAATATGAATATTAGGAGCCATAGACATTTTTTTTGTCCCATTACATTTTGTCTGATTACATTTTATACAAATAAAACTTGCTTCTTTATGATTCATACCACGGGATACAGTGTCACAAGTTTTAGTATCGGTAATTATGTGAATTATAATGTCTGTCTGACATTAAAGCATATTTTTTTTCCTTTTCCCACAATGATTTCAGTTTTCTCTTAGAAGGGTGTCCAGGTATATGTATCTGCCTGGATACAATCATTTCCAGCCAGCTTGTTTTCTTTCATTAAGTCTTTCTCTCTCTGGTCAAGCTATTGGCTTCATTGGCTTAGAACTTCATTTATTAATGAAACAACTTTTGTGGTATTTTCCAAAACATTCAGGGCTGGAGAAATAGTGACAGATCCTTTCAGAATATTCAGGTAGTGAATTAGCACTTCTTCAATATGAGATCATGTAACAAATTTCAAACATGGATCAGACGGACAAGGGAGCTCATATCACAGAAGATGAATGCCAAATGAAAAATATGTGCCCACTAAAATTCTTCTGGGTACTCATACAGTTGTCTTGGGATCCCTTTTCAGAATGTCAGGGATGAAGCTTAGCTAAGTAATTTGGCTCACCAATGTATTAAAAAAAACTTACAGATCTTACTGCAATTTGGTAAGAGAATTTTCATTTCCAGTTTTGGTGGCTGATCAGCATTGCCATGGAAGAGTTTAAACTGGACTTAAAGTCCAGTTAGCTGCCCTATTGCCCAATGACATCAGAACTAGATGGTTTCTATTAGATAACACTAATTTATTAATTAATAAAGAACTTTGTCTACATCAAAAAGATGAAGAGCTCCAGGGTCATGTCCTCAAATGAGCTGCCAGTACAAGAATGATCAGTAGCTGGAGAGTTTTCCTACATGAGGTTCACTTGAACAGCTCTACCAGTACATGCAACAGAGAGGAAAATAGCACAAACGATTTAGCTTCTGAGAATTCACCCAATCAGGATGAGCTATTCTGGCAAAATGGTATTTTCCTTGGTATGATTGAATCTCTAATAATGAACTTTGCCAATATTTCTTTTTCATTTAATGGCCCAGGCTGAGGTAAGGCCTCTTGACATTCTGAAAAGGACATACAAGAGAAAGGATACGTTTCCTCACCAGGCAACAACCTTTCTGGCTAAGCTAGCTCTAACAAAAATAAACACAATTTACTACAGGGAATCCAGTCTACTAAAAAGGAAATTGAATTGTCTGATTATTTGGAAACAAAAAAATATTAAGTGACATTCTCCTTACCTAAAGTTTTGACAGGGTCAGAATAGTCAGAATCTGTAAACTGTCCTTTAACATTAGTTGCTCTGAACTTGAATCTGTAAAAAAACAAAGAAAGCTAATTAAATTAAATTTTGTGTTTATTTCCTTAAAAAATATTTAATTTAGAAACTAAACACTATTTTTAAGTTTTAGTATAATATACTTCGACATCTTTCTTGCAAAAATGACATTATGACACATGTCAGTGACTCAGTGTCAATGAGTGAACATATAATCAAATCATAGGAAGTAGGTCACTTGTCCTGAATTTGGTCTTAATTTATGAACTTGATATCCTTTTTTTGTTAGCTGAAACATTTTTTTAATTGTTTTCCATAGTTACTTTTCAGACAAAAATTATAAGAGTCATAATCATCATTTCAAGCTTCACTCTTTCATAATTGAACTATATGTTTGTATAAATGTATGTTCCACTTAAATCTTCCTCGGACAAATCTAGAGACAAATGTACTTACAGGTACTGCTTCCTTGGTTTCAGTGGGCCATTACATATTTTGTCTTGACTGCCTGGTATCATACATGTAGTATCAGCACCTATAACATATATTTCTTCTTTACCACTCAGATCTTCCTTTCCTTCTATACATGGTGGGTTTGGAAAGCCTTCATTTGTAAAATATGGCCTTGGTCTGTTGAAGTAGGCATCATGCCACTTAGTAACATTTCCATCATGCTGAGCTATTATCAAGACAAGAAATCAGAAATAATTTACATTCTAACTAGAAGAAGTTAAACTAAACTTCTTAACTAAAGAAATTAAATAGGTTGTTTTTAAGGGCTTAGTAAGCTATCAGTGACATTTATACAAATAAAACTATGTTTCTACTTCAACCCAAACATCCTTTTTATCCACATCAACTATATTTTGCTATTTTAAGGTAAGTCAGCTGAATCACAGCTAGAAAATTTCAGGGACAGTCTCACACACGAGCTCTGCCTGTAGAAGATATCAAGAGACATTTGACATTGAAGCTGGGCCTGAATAGCAAAGAAAGAAATGTTTAAGTACAGTAGAGACAGTTTCATAAACAAAATAACTAATTTTCCAAAACTAAAGAGTCAGTACCCAGCAACACAGATAGGAGAAAAATCTTAAAAACATTTCTTACCATGGTATTTGCATACTTATCAGCTCAAGAGAACCTTCACAGCATTAGCTATGAATTAAATATCTCTTAGGTTAGTGTTAAAATACATAATTCTTGAAAAGGTGAGAAACGGTACCACTTAATATAAATGCTTTACTACCATGCTTTTAAGGCAGGCAAAACAAGGGGTTTAAATACCTGAAATTTGTTCTTCTTAGGTAAAGTAAGCCTGACCATGTGATGTCCAACCATGAAACTCCCACACACATTGGTAGGCAATTACTCAAGAGTATCATGAGACTGTTCACATGAGTAAATGTTCATCAGTCCATACAAGGGAATACACATTCTAACCCACAGTCTACAGAAGGGATTTATATAAATCCCTCTGCCCCCGTTATGAAATAGAAATATCAACTGCACATGACTGCATTCTTTGTCAGGCAACGCTAATAGCAACAGAAGAAAAACTTGCATTAAAAAAAAAAACCTTTCAAATTTATTCAGTTTTCACAAAAGCCAAATGTATTTATTCAGTCAAAAAAAAAAAATGGAAACTAAAGAAAATAATGGTAATAGTGCTAGAATATTACAAGTGATCTCAAGCAACATGGATGACACTTCATTGGCAAGTGTTCTCAAAATCCAGCCCACAGGTATTGTAGAGGCTATTTCATTCACAATACTGTTGCTACAGCTAAAGCGATTTTTGTAGCTATTTGGTTTCTGACAATCCCTTTCCCCTCTCCAGAAAAGAAGAAATAAAAGGGAAAAGACAAACAAGCTGAAAAGAAAGAAATCTAAAAATCCCGAATTCAATTTGTGGAAGAACATATAAAATTCTACCTCCAGCTTCCACAACAAGAACTTGTATCTTCTTGATAGGTCCATGATCATCGCTGTAATAACATATTGGCATTCTGATCGTAATTGTTGTGGCTGTGACAAGTAAGGCCCCACTGGTATCATAAACAGGTGCTGGTTTCTTTTTAGGTCGTGGTGGTTCTAGTTTTAAACAAAGATATATCACAGAGTTCTGTTTTCAGTTCTTTTCATTACAAGTATTGTGTTCAGGCATGTAGCTGTGTTATGGAAGACAAATAATCACCATATTTTCAGGGGTGATTTAATGTCCTAAAAGCTTCCAAAACATGTGTTCTCATAAATGCCCTACATATCAGCGTTTACTTAAAAAACAATAAAAAGTTTGAGTCTTAGTTTTTCAGAAAAAAAAATAATCAGTCAATTATTGCATTTATTTCTAAGAACGTGATATATAGACACACCTCTGTGATGTTCTGTGAAGCTGTCTGCTGATGGCAGGTAAAATAGGGATGACAATGCTTATTTCACTCAGACTGTGTGTGGTTTAACAGATGATCAATAATACATAACAAAACTGAACACTGCAATTCAAGCCTGTCAGCTATGTGTTCCTGTTTATACTTCATGAGCCCCTAGAAACAGCTGAAAGCACACAGCTGCATAGTCACAGGTAAAACAGCAATCTTAAGCATTTATAGAGATTTCAGATCAAAAACAATTCATGAGACATACCTTTGATATCCATGGTTATTTTCAATTGAATTTTTGGCCCTGCACCAGCGCCATTAATTGCATACACCTTAAAAAAAATGCTTTAGTGAATATTTGCACTAGCTTCAAATCTTTCAAATCTGTATGTAACTGAAGCAACAATTAATGCTGAAACACTTATTTTATGTCATTCACACTTTGATAGAACTGACTTCTTATTTCTTTACAATCTTAAGTACAGTAATCCTTTGTCATTTGTAATGTAGTTCTTACAAAAAGAGAAAAAGAAACCCACAAACAGTTATGACACCACCTACCATGTACTACTCTGATTATATGAAAGAACTCCTTGATATAGGGAGAGACTCTTTCGTAGATTTTAGTGATAGGACAAAGGGTAATGGCTTTAAACTAAAAAAGGGTAGATTTAGATTTGTATTAGGAGGCAAGTCTTTACTGGAAAGGTGGTGAGGCACTGGAACAGGTTGTCCAGAGAAGCTGTGGATGCCCCATCATTGGAGACAAGACCAGGTTGGATGGAGCCCTGGCAGATGAATCTGGTGGTGCAATTCTTCCTGTGGCAGAGGGGTTGGAACTGGTTGATCTTTAAGGTCTCTTCCAATCTAAACCATTCTATGATTCTACTGCTCCTACAGAACATACTCCTGGTAAGCTCCCCTTGCTTACTAGGAGTAACAATCTTCAACAAGACTTTTCATCTGAACCAAACAAAAAATGCAAGTGATGGAATGAAGAGTGAAATTTAGTCTCGTTTCATGCTTCGCTAGGACATGAATCTATGAGCCCCTGAGCAAAACTATATTAGTGATGTTTCCTGCTCTCACTCTCTCTGCTCTCCTTGTTACTCTTCTCTTTCCTCTGATTTCACACTCTTCACACCCCTATACATTCTGTATTAAAATCTTGTATTTGGCTTAGCTCTGTGTTCTCTAATTTCTCAATCACGCTAAGGGAAAAATCCAAAGAAAAAGTATTAATTCTTACGCTGACATTATAGGTATGTCCTCCTTTTAGTCCTTCTATCATGGCAGTGACTGACTGATCTGTTTTATCAATGACACTAAGGTTGTGGATCCGGATAGCAGCAGGATCATCTTCATTGTACACCATAGCTTGATACACCTGAATATTCCCATTTGGTTCAGATGGAGGCACAAATGTCACTTGGAACTTTGTTACCTCATCAGGTATCTTCTGAAATGTTATGTTGTTAGGTGAGTCTTCAGGCACTGAAATAGACATTTCAATCATCTACTTAAATCAGTTCACTACTCTGACAATTAGAGTAAAACTTGAAAAATTACAAATTATACTTTTGCATATCTGTATTATTTCATTGGTATTTTCTGATTCCAGTAAAAACATCTCAACATTTTAACTGCATATGTAAATATTTATAAAGACAATAAAATTTAAATACGTAGTGAAATTATTATTCTTGATGATAGTATTTAATGCTACAAATATTAAAAATAATGGCTAGATAATCCTCGGTAGTTTCTACTCAGACAAGTTCCCTCTGATTTTCTACTCAAAAAGCCTGAAGTTATTAATTGTACCTTGAAATAAACAAAGGTGAACAAATCCTTGCAGGGGCTGAGAAGCAAGAAGCAAGTGATAGTTTAGAGTAGCCTTTCCTGAAAGCCCTGTCAACAGTTTGCTCCCTCTCAACATATAAACAAGCTGCCATGTTCCTAAGAGTCCCTGCTTATCAAAGCAGACTCCCTAACAAAAATCTTTTCCACTATCTGATGCCCAGACACTAGAAGGGAATCACAATAGGCAAACAAGCGTTTCAGCTTCTGTCCAGAAATGTACCAGAAGCCAACAACACAAGCACAACATGCCCTTTTGCCAAAGACAGTTATTTATCAAACTTTTATTCCAGTAGTATATTGTCAAGACCGCGGAAATATAAATCAATTTCCTCATGTCCCTGTCTGAATGAAAAGGCTGTAACATTCTTTCCCAGCAGCTGAATATTTACAGCTCTACCTGAGCAGACAACTCTGTAGTATGACCTCTAAATAGTGAAATCAAGTAACTGAAGGTAAACACATCCCCTCAGCCAAGGATTTAGATACAGTTGTTAAATCTTCCAGGTTTTTTTTTTTAACCCTTAACAACAAATCCTAACTCAGGCTCCTCTGCGGTAAGTCTATGTAACTTGCTCGGATACTCAGCTCTATACTAGCCTGTACAAACCAGATGAGATGAGAGGATGGAAAAAGTAACTGTTCTTCTGCAAGGTTACTGCACCTTCTAATCTATCACACTTCAACATGAAAGAAAGGGCTACTAAATAAAGATAGCTCACAAGACAGTCTCAGCTACCAATTAATTTAACCTTCATTCATTTTTCCACAAGAGAAGCAACTCAATACCAGCACAGATATCAGATGGAGCACAATCAGAAACCATTTATGTTAAGTTAGGATTATATCTTCCCCATGTACTTTAGTCTTTTTTCCCTAAGCAAGTGTTGTCTACTTTATTGTAACATGAACATTGGTGTCATGATTCCATGCTGCTATATACTCTTTCTTTAATATCCACCTCCTCCAAATTGTTTTGAATGTGTGGAAGAGCTAACTCAAGTACAGATCCTTGCAGGCAACCTCCTTCCATCTTCAGTACAGAAATTATGTACTCAGATTAGTACAGGCACTATATAGAAGGAATGACTTCACTTATAGGTAAATCTTTGTATTTATTATCACCATCACTTTCTTGCTAATTGCTACCTTCTAAATATTAAAGCAAAAATTACTGTGAGAACAAATGTGTATTACAAGTGCATCATGTGTTTAAAATTGTCGTTTATCACTTGAAGGAAAAAATACAATGATTCATATAAAGTAGAGAAAAATACAAACCTGCTTCAAAAGTGGAGACAATTACTGGAGAACTAGCTTTGCCTTCAATGGCTGCAGCATTAACGTCCCCCGTAAAGGCAATGATTACTACAGAATACCTTGTAAATGCTTTTAAGTCAGAAATTTCTAAGATTTTACCCTCATCATTCGTCCTCAGAAACTGGGCTTTATAATTTTCATTATCTACCTGTAAAATAAAATGTTAAAAGAGCAAGACTTCAAACAAACAACAGAAGGAAATTTAAACACCATATTTAAATTTTATCTTCTTCCTTTCCTCATCATTTCCACAAAAGAGTTTACATGAAGTCTTCAGCTAAAAAGACTAGAAAGCTACATGGGAAGAGTACTTCCTTCCCATTCATCTGTTGCTCCCTTGGCACTTAATAGACATTAGTATATAGACAATAGTATGGGAATGGGAAATAGGATGTATGTTTGCTTTGGGTTGGAAGTGACTTTGTGCTCTTGTCCACCACACAAACATAACAGAAAATAAGTTGAGTAGTTATATAGCTGAAAATGATTTGGGGGAAAAAAAAAGAAAGAAAGAAAAAGGAGAAGAGACAAAAGAAAATTGGGTAGCAATTCATAATATTATCACAGAAAGAGAAACTCCTCTTAGGATATTTTATGTCAAAATATAGTAGTAAAATTATTTCCAAGATAAAAGGGAGTGATTCTGTTACTAGAAGAGCTGGAAAGTAGAAATTATTTATTTAATTTAATTTATTTGTTTAATTTAAGTTTAGTTTAATCTAGAAAAGAGAGAATAGCAGAGGACAGTAGTAAAATCAAAATATAAAAAAGGATGTTACTGAATTTAAGATAATACATTTAAAATACAAACGGAAATTACCTTTGCAATAAAAAACAAAAAGATTGGATTAAATATTACAAAAAGTTGCAATGATTTACCTAAATACAAATATAAAACTGAGACCGTAAGGTTAGTGAAAAACTGCAACAATCTATAGAAGTTTGCTGAACAGCTTCCTCTCTTTTAAGAGTGGGACAATGAATCATCTGCCAGGAGGATTCCAGGTACTCTTGTTCCTGTGTTAGAGCAACAGTATGTAACAGATTACTTCTTGAGATCTGAATGTCTCAAGTAACCTGTAGTTCTGCAGAAAAATAATCTACAAAATCTATAAATCTATCGGCTTTATATCCAACAAATCACTTCTAATCTTAGCTTAAAAAAAAAGAGAAAAAGTAAAAATGGGGCTTTTCTAGCATATGTCGTGTCATTTTCTAAATTCTTTTTATGTCTATTCCCTCTGCTTCAGTTAATGATGTTTTCATTATTATTTCTTCAGTATGTAATTTGAAAAGAGGATTAGGTAGCTGTACAGTAGTTTTCCCACTGGATGCAATCTGTATTAAACACAGCTGCTAAAACATTAGAACAGTTCTATCATACCTTTTATTTGACAGATACTCATCTATCCCCACTGAAAACTAACATGAACTAAACTTTCTGATGGACTAAACAGACATTCATTTCCTGGGATGGCCATCAAGAGTTGAAATACTTTTTCCTATCTGGCTATCAAAATCTGGCATATAAATATTTACACAAGAGCTAAAATACAATCACAACACTGCATCATTATATTTATACTCTTCCAAAAGTTATATGGTTTGGTTGTATCTTCCTTACTTGTTTTCAATAAAATTTTATTCATGACTAATTCTAATTACAATAGGCAGCATGACAAACTAAAATATGACATTGATAAAATATACATAGGTCAGCCTTTCTGATCTAAGTAAGTGCAGGAAACGTCCCAGTAATTTAAAAACAATCTGAATACATTCAATAATGAATACTAAATATTGACTTTGAGGAATAAAGACGACATAGAGCAGAAATCTAAAACTATTCTACCTTGTGAGCCAACTTTTATATATCTTTAAAGATACCCAGTTGATAACTAAAATCAACAAGCTGTACATACAGAATGTTTGTGGAGTTTTGAGTTTTCACAAAAAAATTTGGACAGGGACAATAGAATACATACTCAAATGTTCATCACAAAAAGACTGTGATTTTTTCCCAGTTACGTTGGACTTTGGGAAGGAATAGATTTGTCTAGTAAGACAATTATCTATAGAACTGACACTCATAGTTACTGATCTTTAGAAAATCAACATGAGATAACTAATTCCTAAAATGTATTTCAAAAAAAAGAGAGAGAGAGACTTTATAAGAGCAAACACAAAAATTCCAGCAAATTATCAAAATCTGTCTTTACGTTTATTCTGAATTCTGAGAGATGGGTAGTTTATCTTAATAAGAAACTTAGTGTATCTTATATTGTTCACTTATTAGTAATATGTCCATAGTGTAGAATCTGATGACACCCTGTTTAAAATGTAGGATTATTAGATCGAGGAGGAATTATTCAAATATAAATTGATTAAAAAATGTGCAAAAGAACTTTCAAATCTGAATTTGAAGATTTTATTAAAACCATCAAAAGAAGTCTTTCTATTGATGCACTATAATATTCTTAGTCAAAAGCTGCCTGGAAATTTTCACAAGGGAATAATCTCTAACTTCAGCAAAGGGGGAATACAGACTGTCATGTAGTTTCTTGTGACCTACCCAGGAGGCCAAGGCACTGTTCCTTCCCTGTTAGTTATTCCCTTGTTATTGCCTGTTCTTCCTCCTACTGCTGAGGTAAGTGTGTTCAGAACTGAACAGATTGCACTGTAAATAATGTAGAATTAATGTACAGTACACATTACTCTATACTGTAACTTTATTGAGGAGAATAAAAATATTCAGTATTTTTTAATTGATCTTCTTAGAAATTTTAATTGCACAAAAATCTCATCATCAGTATTTTATCATACTCCTGATAATCCTTTTGAATCATTTAGAAAAACTGAAAATATATAGATGTTACTCTTATCCCCAAAAATTGAAATAACTTTCTATTTCTAGTCTTCAAATAGCTCGAAACACTCTTTCAATTTTTTCCCATTATCTAGTAGATTTATGCAGAATTTTTGAACTTGTAAACAACAAGTTTTCTTTGTGTTTAGTGAACTGCTTCCATTTACACTGATAACCTTATCTCTATAATTTCTGAACTATCAGAGAACCTATATCTTACTTAAAACTTCTCATGTGCACAAACATATAAAGTTCCATATCTTGCCACAGGGCAGGAAATGATTTTAGGTTTATTAACAGTTGTTTTAAATGTAGTACAGGATGAAAAGAGAAAGGCCACTAGAGCTTTCCTCTTATGTCAGGTGGTTTTGGTGTTGGTTTTTTTTTTTTTTTTTTTGCTTATAAAGATCAAGGAGAAAGAAGTGTTATTTCTTTGCTACCAAAATACAGCTAATCTGATGAGTGGAAAATCTAGTTTGGCTTTAAAATTTGCCCTCTGATGCACCGAGTAACTTTGTATAAGTCATAACCTGTTGCTAGACTCTCCACTCTTTTGTAAAATTATGACAAAGATCTTTTACTTCGAAGAGAAAAAAGCCATTATCATTTTTGCTGGTAAACATCATAATTATTGTTTGAAGGAGGTACACATCTGCAAAGCTCAGCTCTTGCAGTATACATTCATGGCTAAACCTCTTTTTACTGTAAGACCTCTGATTAGCACATATCCTTTCATACCAATTAATAAATCTGCTTCCCATTAAGAAATGTATGAATGTGCAATTAAACCATATGTGAAATTTATGTGAAAAGGGACACTTCAGTCATACTATTTTTCATTCCAATTTGCATGTCCTTTAAAATCTATAAAAAAACATCTATGAGTTCTTACATCACCAAACATCTGTGTTACTATCGAAAATAAAACAGAGTTGTCTTACTGAGGTAATGTCTATGAGATAGCACGTTGGGCCAGTAATGACAACAGGTTCACTCCAGCTGATATTGATACTGTGAGGAGATGTAGCTAACACTGTCACATTTTCTGGAGGACCATCTGGAGCTATAAAAAAAAAAATCTATGTGAGTCACAGTTAAAGAAATGCACAATAAATAGCCCATTGATTTTCACAGACAGTAGAGATTATTTTCCAATTTGAAAATGACATTTTCATCATTTGCTACTATATACTGCATAAATGATTATAGCATTTTTCATTTTCATTTGATATAGCATACACTGGGATTTAGAAACACAGTTTTTGTTGCAAGTTCCACAGCATTAATAGAGGATTAAATGTCTAGATCTTTTCATCAACAGAAATTGTAACTGTTGTTCATTTGTTTATTATTTTATTACAGGTTAATTCTATGTGTTTTGTAGGACACAAGCAAAATGTATATACAGCTCCTTACACAAATAGGCCTACCTAATATATGAGGGAGAGTTGATGTCACACTAATCATGCAAAGAATGAGGAACTATGAAAACGTGGAGCCTTCTGCAAAAGATTCCAATAATGCTGTGCAGTACCAGTACAAGTAGTGTTTTACAGAAAAATATAAGTTTTCTAACTTTTATTTTCATTTACTTTTAACCTGTTAAGAATCTCTAGAAAACACAGATCAAAAAGTAATAAGAACTGTAAGCAGATAAGAACAATAACATAAAGTAATAGAGTTTCTTTTCATTTACTTTTGTCAAGATATTATGTGGATTTTAATCTAGTTTTTTATTGTTTGTAAATAAGTATAATTCATGAAATCATTTAAGAACAGAGCATGTCTCAGTAAGTAGTATTACTTTTTCTTAACATCTTTGCTAAATTTGGGGAAGCTACATTTTGGAATAGAAGTGATAATGCATTTGTTGATTACGCCAGAACTTTGCTCCATGGTGCCTACTTTTTTTTTCCTCTACTACAACAATGACAAAAAAAGACAGCTATGATACAAGTAAATGAACAGCCTGTTACAGAAGCCACAATAGACTTGTACATAATTCCTTGGCTTCGTGGTAGCTTTTTTCTTTTTACTACAAAAAGAAAAAATAATTGTGACTGATTATCTGACAAACAGTTCACTGATACTTGTTAACTTTATGTGAAAAATTGGAGTGTATACAAGTTTACTCATCTTGTTAGGTAGAAAATATCTTTGGAAAAAGAAAAATAGCGTGGAATGAGAAATGTAACTAATGAAATTAGTTGTGATGACTCATGAAAAGAGGTTTTGCACCATGAAGATGTACATTTTGCTTTGTGGTGGCAAAATAAAATAGGAAAAATTGGGAGCTGAGAAGGTGCTGTGAAGAGTTAATACAATATACTTTGTAGTGAGGAGAAATTCAGCCACTGGAAGCAGACCTCAAGAATACTGAATAGTGTGGAAGAAGTGAATGAAGACTAACTGAATGAACTATGAAAGCACATGAAGGATAATAAAGGAGAAGGACAAGTATTTTCCCATACAAACTCAAATTAGAGCAAGGTAAACTTATTTTTCATGTTCAAACAGTGACTTTCAGTTACCACGGCAGTGGTCCTACCTTAACTCCAATTGAAATTTCTCAAAAATATTTTAAAATCCCATATACAGCTTCCCAAGTCCTTGTTTTAAGCCTAAAATAATCTACAAATGATCCAATCTGAAGTAATTTCCGTATGCAAGTTCTTTGTGATACCTTTTTAGATGTAAGAAAATTCTGTTTGAGTATATTTAAGATACTTATCCAGAATACATTAAAATTTTAATACCCAGTTTACATTCATTGCAAAAAGTCCAATATCATACATCAATTGAAACATACCAAAATTTAGGAATGTTTTCTGAAATGAGAAAGGGAACTAGAAAATGAAATGTATCTAAAAATTCTCATGCCTTACAAAAAGGAAAAACAAACAAACAAACAAAAAAAAGAATTCTTTTTAAAAGCTGTTGACTTCAGTGGGTAACTGCCATGCTGATTTAGGTTTGTTTGTGAAATTAATCTAGTCAATACAAGGCCATGATATCACTATACCCTTTCTCGTATAAATCACAGCAATTTACTCAGTAGAAATGACCTAGTCTTATTCTCTCATTCCCCCATAATCCAATCACTTCCTCTCATAAGCACTTTTCTCCTGGTTTTCACAATAATGCATTTTCTGTAACTAATAGCCATCATTTCCTGATTATCATGCTTCTATCCTTGCAGAGGAATGTGAGTCTTATGGAGGTCAGGGTCATCTTTCCCATCCATCTGTGTCCTGATGCTGAGGCAACAGTTAAGTGTGTTAGCTTGAAGATAAGTCTGGATAGCCCATCATTTTTGAGGATAATCCTCAAAAATAAGACAGAATCGTCCAGTCTCCTAAGAGAAATTCATGCTTTCCAGGTTGACTAAGCCCAATCTTTTTTCCTCCCAAAGTTTAAGTGTGACATTCAGTTATTTCATTTTATAACTAACCTAGGTTCCTATATTTAGGCATTTATATCTTATACTAGGCCATACTTACTCTCCAATATTTAGTTCAGAGAGAATGAAAGGAAAATAGAAAACCAAGTTCTCTGAAGCAAAATTTACCAAAATTTCTATCAGCAGGGATTGGTAAAGAAGGTACTCAAAAGAGAAGCATAACTTTCTGCTCCATGCATCTTTGTCCTATCTTTCATGAGGCATTCTAACATCTGGGATTTTCCATTGTATCTTATTATATCTTTGCATTAAGAAACTTGGCAGTTTACCAAAAAGTATTTCACTATCTGTGAGATCCAAAATCAGAGCAATGATTTCACTTCCCTTCATTTTCCAGCTAATGCTGACCCTTTGGAGTGATTTTTTACCTTAGAATGAATTTGATCAGTCTTATTCTCCTTATAAATTCTCCCACAGGTGTGTGGGAACAAAATTTCCTCTACTGGTGAAAACACTTGTTGCCCTTTCCTTTACTGTGACACAGCACTGTGATTTTATGTACTGGTAACTACATAAATCTGTGTTGAAAATATTTCATCTTGCAAAGTAGATTTGTCTTTTGGGTAATCAATCAACTAAGCTATAACAGTGCTATCAAAATACTTTATGAGACAGAAGAACAATTCCTATTAGAATAATCCACAAGACAAAAGATTGAAGAGTTTATCTGGTTCTGAGAACTGGACCTTACTGTATAAAATTCTCCACAGAGTAAAACTGTACCCTATTTCAGTACAGAACATCTCCACACAACTGAGTTGAATCTTAAAAATAATTCCTTTGGCCTTAAAGTTAGCTTCATAATGAACAACTGAAATAAACATTTAGAGATCTTCATGTTAGTCACTGGATATTCAGAATTATTAGCTTTGGCTGCTGTAGTACAAGTCTAATGTGCAGCACTTGAAAACGTAAAGATCATCCAGGGTTTCTGTTATATATTTTTTATTGTTGTTGACAAGGTTTCATCTCTTTATGTTTTTGAAACTAAGTCGAATTTTTTGATTAAATGCTGTAACTTCCTAATATGAGCATAATAAATATAGGCTTGAGAGAAACAAAAACCTCACAGTATTCAGTCATTTCTGAAGTAAAATAATTTGAGCGTGACTTTGACAACTAAGGCAATATTTTTTTGGCAGAGACAATGTCTTGCAGAGGCATTTCTACAAAGTCAGAAATGGTGGCTAACTTCTGCCCTCAAACCTGCAAACACAACTCCCATTATTTTATGGGCTAAGTACTCAGGCTATTTTACATAACAGCTAAGCACTCTTAAGCCTCAGCAGACCATGTATATTGGCTGGGTACCAGCAGGCTAATCCAGAGGGTGCTTGGCCCAGCCCACATGAGAGAGAGCAGGGGAAACTGCACCTGTTCAGTGGATGCACTCTGCAGGACCTCCCAGAGCAACCCCAAATTTCTTTTCTCTGCTACAGGAAGTAAACTTTGCAAAAAAGGAACCATTAACAGGAATCTGTATTTAACAATATTTTTGCAGACTGGTCTGTGGGATGTATCAGGTGAGGTAGCTGGAGTCTTGCCCTTGCCAAGGCCCAAACACTGCTCAGGGAGGCTCTTGGTGCTCCTGAAGCTGCAGCTGGCCAGCCAGCTGTGACATGTCCTGATTCAGCTGGTTGCCATTACACCCAGGATAAAGACCAGCACCCAAACACAATATCTGGAATACTGTCCATACTCTTTGATTCTGCAGCACTGTGTTTTATAGGCAGCTGATCATCTTAGTTCACAGGAAATTTGTTGCCACCCTTCTTCCCCCACCACAGACACAGGGCATGGGAAGGGATTGTGCAGTCCAGTGAAGCTTTTCTGCTTTAACTTCTGTCCCCTCAGTAGGACAGATAGGAAACTAATTCTCACTTAAATCACACTGACACTGTCTGGAGAGGAAATCTTAAAGATGATACTTGATGTGTTTATATGTGTTTTGGTTATCTGCCTCTCTGTTCAGTTCAAATATTGACTTTTCCTAAACTCAGCAACATTTTTAAGGTAATTGCATATCTCAGCAGCTGAGATGTATCTAATAGAAAGAAATCTCTCAGAGCTTCTGGTTGCTGGTTCACAGGTTGTACAGCTTCTGTTAGCTATTTTCTGCTCCATCTGGGGTCATATCTTTATATTTTATTTTAATTTCATTTTAAATATTGTATTAATTTACAGACATAGTACCTGCACAAGATCTGGACAAAGAAAGTGCACGTGAGAATGGCTGTAGCATTGGACTTTTCAGTCCAAAGAACAGCTTCTGTGCTTTACATGAAAAAATGAGTTGTGGAGTTCACTATCAGAGTGCCTAAATCTCTTTGCACATTTGAGCTTAGAATTTTTCTGCTGTAGTTTCTCATCTGCAAATGAAGACTACAACATTTCCTTACCTTGCAGAAAAATGATGTCATATTTATGGTCAGATAGATGTACGCATAGAGTGCACAGATGCTATAAGGAACAAATACAAAAGCCTCCTGAATTCACATCACATGAATGTAAAAATGTGAATGGAACAAAGTATGTGGACCGCTGAATAACCCCTGTTAATTCCTTGTTCAATTGAGATTACTGTGGAAGAGGAACAGAGTGAAGGAGCTGTGATTTAGACATGCTGCTCATGGTGATTCTCTTTTACTCCACACAGACCAAAGGCCAAATCTCAAACATGCTCTGACCTAGGCTGGCTGCAGACTGGTAGGAAAGGTCCCCATATCAACTACCTAGAAAATTTACATTTCATTCATCTTTTCTCAGACATCATATCTGTGACAACTGAAATCTTCAGCTGAGATACAGCAGTCCTAATATATGTCATGATGGCCTTGTAGACAATACATGGCTTCTCTGCCCTGCAACTTAACATAGATAATGGTATTGAAAAGAAATCATAATTCCTTTGAAAATACTGCTTATGTTCTACTGGCAGAAATGCACAGCAGAATTTTAGGAAAGTGTTTGCATTAATGAACATTGCTTTAGTCAAAGAATAAAATAAGACTACTTTTCATTGACACAACCCACATATGAAGGTGAATTGAATACACCAACCCGTAGATAAAACTCAGATGTACCAATTTTAGATATAGAGTAGGGCTGAGGAATGAAATTTCTCTTGAGCAAACAGGATAGCAGAACAACCAAACAACATGAAAATCTAAAGTAGTGTAAAGTATGCTAATATACCAAATGACTTATATCATGATATGTCATACTTGAAGAATTGCAATAGACTCTTACTGCATTCACCAGAACTATAGGTCTATGAAGAAATAACGTCCACTTCACGTTCTTGCTTATTTAGGTGATCAACCCTTTGTTATAGCAATACGACATATAACAAACATCCTTACTTACAGCCAGGAAGTGTTTGTGTAGAAATCCAAGGAGAAGAACTGCCATATCCAGCATTTGTACTGGCAGCAACAGCAAATCTGTACCATCTGTATTTTTTTAGTCCATACACCGTCTCTTCTATCTCGTCATCGACTGTGTTTTCATATAAATATTGATGAATCTCATCTTCAATACATTCCTTAGTTTCCCACTCACTGCAGTGGATAGATTGTAGCTGTGTGGTGATCTTGTAGTTTTGAAAGTAGCCAAGGATCAGTTTCGGTGACCTCCAATTCAAAGTCACACTTGTTGATTGCACATTGGAAAAAACAATATCCCTGGGAGCACTAGGAACTAGAAATAAAAACTCTTGTAATAGATCTTCAATTGAATGAAAAGTGATTGCAGCTATAACCTGTTTATCCGGTGTACAAAAAATATTTTATTAAGCACGTCTGAACTACAGGATTCGATTTCATAGGGTTAATAAGAAATAAATGCATTGTTTTAAATTACACCAAACATATAGAGGTGGCATACATTTACTATAGCTTTTGAAATAAAGAAAAGTACTTTTAGGTGTGGCATGCAAGGCAAGGCTTGAGAGGTGTGACATTGCTGTTGCTACATTTGGGGCTATGTCTCAACTCAGGGAAAGAGTATCAAACAGTTGTTTTTGGCCTATTCATAGCATCTCTTACTGCTGTTGCTGACTGAGATTCCTCACCTCTCACTTAGAAATACTTATCTCCCTCTCTCTTGTCTCACCTTCTGAATGGTATCAATACACACAGTGTTTCTGTATCTTTCCATAATGCAGCTGTTTTACAAGAAGTTCAGTAAACAACAAATTAAAAAAAAATAAAAATAATAAAAAAGCACCTGAAAACAGTAGCATATGAGTTATATGGCCATAAAAGATAGAAAGTTTCCATGAAGCTTGCTACTGTGATTTTTAAAAATGTATATATGCATGTGTACACAGATTTATATGTGCATATACTTGCCCATACACACACGTTTATCCATATCTATATTAAGCCAACAGTGCACTCTCAGCTCTTGCAGATTGGATGCAACATATGGTTTTGTGCTATATCAAATAGTCATACAGTAAGCTAATATTATCTCTAAGACCCTGTGTAAGATAATACTAATACTCTATGGCAAAAAAAAAAAAAAAAAAGAAAAAAAAACTGTACAGAGAAATCAGCTCAGAAATCATATTGTGCACTTAGCTTTAAAGAGTGCTTCGAACTCTTTGAGGGAAGAAGCATTGCTGGTAAAAGAAAACACATGATATATCCCAAACTGAAACTGAAGAAGCCCAAGGCTTACATAAAGAATAAAAGGATCCCAGGCCAATGTCACTGCAGAAAAAAGAGGAAACCTTCAATACTACTTTCCAGCCTTATGGAAATGTCTGATCTCGGCATTCATCTGCCACAATTTGTGTATAAAACATCATCATAATATTACAAGCTGAAACTTCTTCTCTAAATGTGAATATTTAACAAGAAAGAGATGTAGATTCACAATCAAACAAGGTCTAACAAGAAGAAGGTTGAGAAACTTGAATCCCTTCAAATGAGCCCAAAGATGGAACCGGTTGGAGAGAAGTCAAACACAGAAGTCACAGGGACTTCCTCTGTCACAGTATATAGTAGCTCCACATGCTCCCAAGCCCGATGCTCACTAAGCAAACACAGACCAAAAGCCAGCTATCAAAAAAAGGCATCTGGCAGAGCAAACTTTCATTACTATATTATAATATACCAAAATCAATGTTGTTATGCTCTGTTATAATTACAGCGAAGAGAAGCAATGTACAGGAAATCGTAAATTAAGGCAGATCAGGTTGAAGCTACCTTGCTTTATCAGTTTTAGAGAGATAATATTTAACTTCCACTTTCGGGAAGAAAAACAAAAACAAACAAAAAAAAACAACCAACCACCTGTTTTCCTAATTAGGAGAATAAAAGGGAATATTTTATCCATTTGTTACAGGAAAAGAAAGACAGAGAAACGTTCAATGATTGTTATGAAAATTCTGTATCTTTTAAAAATTCTGATCTCTATTAGAATTTAAGCTTTTGCTATCTGTTAAGGTACTGCAAAGGATGCTAATCTTACACACTTAACTATGATGATGGCAAAATTTGAGACAGAATGGGTAAAATCATTCAAGTGAAATAAATGTTATCACCAAGCCTCACCCTGTACTGGAATTAAAACAAAGTTTTTTTAAGACTTAATGCTATACATTTCAGGAATTTAAAAGTTAAGAGTCAGCAATTCCAAAGACATCATATCAGATTAAAATTAAGGTAATTTAATGAAATTCCACCCTCCTCCTCAATAAGAGGGGGATTACTCTTTTTGGATAAGGAATATGACCTCACTATTCCAGGTACGTGACCAAGAGCTACTGCTGTGATGGGAACAGCCAGCACTGGATGCCTTGGAATAAAAATTAAATATTGGGCAATGCAGAAGTTGAAACAACTCACCCTAACGACCCTTAGACTACCATCACAAACGTCCAACTACTGAAAACTGATTATTGCACTATACTCCCATATAAATGATAGACTGGATTACATACCAATAAGACATCTTTCATAAAGCTTGAAGCTTTCTGCATGAGCATAGGACAAATGATTGTATGTATTTTGATGCCTCCTCATCAGAAGATTTTAAGGAAAGCAGGTCTTAAAAAGCACCCTTTATCCACAGATCTTACCATAATCAGGGTTCCTGACAGAAAAACAGAACCACAAGAGCTTGTCTGAATATAATAATGGAAAAATATAGAAACAAGTTAATGTGGACATTCACCAGTTGATTGCTGAGTACCAAAAGAAAAGTGGAAATATACATTCATTCCAAATGCACAGCTGATAGAGCTACATGTGGGACAACTGCAAACTTCTGCAACTAAAATTAGGCAGGTTAAAGAGACGAGTTGCTGGCAGAGTGTTGCTCATATTCTAGCCACATGGTGGGCTTTCCAAGAAGAGTGTCCTAGTCCCCTAGTTTCAATATGAGAGTTCACAACTTTGTAGAAAACACAGAAAAGATGCCTGACACTTTGAGGGAACTACAAATTGTTTAAGGAAAAATACCAGTGGCTGTGATTTGTGAGAACAGAAGTCTACAGCTGAATAAAGCCAGTCTACTTGAGCTCTGTACTGACAAAATCCCAAAGAGCAAGCAGAAAAAGGAAGGGCAGAGAAACTGCTTTTTTCCCCTTGAGAAGGGTCCGTTTTCCCCTTAACTGCAGAGGGAGCCCATAAAAATTACTCTCACAAGGCTGACGATAGTCTGATAATCCCAGTGAGTAACACTACATAAAAAATACCATCTTGAAAGTTCACATTGTTTGTATAAAGACATCAGACATTTGACAAAGACTTCTTTCATACAAAGAGCATTTATTTCTCTTTTGTGTCACTGTTTTTTTCCCAGTTCTCTAAGACCTATGTGTGTAAAATATTTCTAACCTACAAAAAAAGGTCACTTGGCAGAAGATGCAAGTAAGTTTTTGCGCCAGTGCCTATCTGGATCTTTAAAGTAGAATCAGATCCTTAAACATTATCCATTACATTAAAATCTACTTCATCTTATGTCATTTCTTCTATAGAAAAATCAGTTATAAACATAATCTCTCATTAGAATGAAAAACCATGGTCTGACCCCAGAGTCCATTGCATGAGTGCTCCAAGAGCTGCAGCAAGGAGCAGTGACACCCAGTGGCACTCCTGAACTTGATGGCTGTGTGCAACGACACAATTTCAAGACAACTATGCTATTGGGTTACAGATACAAAGAGGATTACAATTACTCCAGCATGGAGAATCAGATTTCCATTCCTCAAGAATGACTAAAATTCCCCCAACTTTTTCTCTCCACAGATGGTACTGATTTGAACAAACCATTCCATGCTTCCTAGAGTAATCATGCAGCTTGTTTAAATTTTCCAAACATGACTCAACTATGATGAAGTGATCACTGTTCACACTAAAAGCAAGTTAAGCCAAACATTGCATCTTAGTGAATTATTCTTTTAGACTAAATTAGAACTATAACAAAGGCTTATCTATCTGCTCTTACACACTCCAGCTTGATTACAAGCTTAAAAGGCACTTTTTTATTCTTACTGAATTCCAGAAGGATGCACTTGAAGAGAAAACTTGAAAAAGGGTGTGCTTGGAGTGATCTAGGACACTAATTGTCTAGTACTGAGCCCTGAGTTGCTTATTGGAATTCTTGTGCTAATCACATATTTAAATTTTCCATGACTCGTGGATAGTACCCTTTAAGTTCATCATTCTGTACCCTGCAGTCTTTCCCTATTCAACTATATTGCGTTGCTACAATTCATCTAGGTCTACAGTTTTCAATTTAATCTCTTCTAATTCAGCTTCTGAAAACCAGCCGGGATGCTGGCAGAGTGGCTAGCCATGAAATCCTGGTAATTCAGTTTCTGGACTGGAGAAGTAATGAGGTATTTTCAGGTTCATCCACCATTGTTCCCATGATGGCCAAACTCCAAAGAAAAGTGCCTAAAGCCAGATCCACATGGGATCTTAAGCTCCTAAAACCTATTTACGTGCCTGAACTCCTACTGTAGTTGACAGGAAGTTAAGCACCTAAATAGAAGTGACTTTCACAGATCTTGGCCCCAGTTCCCTATGCTTGTCTGGCTGCAATGCTAATCAGCCCTTCCAAAGCTGGCGGACTGTTCTGAGATTAACATTTTATTTGAGAAACCAAATGAAAGGAAATTCTTTATAGAAAAGGCACCTGACTGTACAAAGACTCAGATCAAGCCAAAATGTGTCAATGGAACTAGTTTAAAGCAACAGAAATATTTGGTTGGAAAAATCTTATTTGCAATCCAAGGATACCCTAAGGGCAGCAAAGGACACGTTCACAAAAAGATCTACTGAGAAAAGAGAGAAGTTACAGCTTTCTGTAAAGACTTCTGTGGAAAAGAACGAGTACAGCTGCACAGGCCAGGGAACAGAAGACAGTAATCTGATATGGCATAGTTCCTAACGAAGTTAATAAAAAAAAGTCTGCCTACATAACAGCTGCTTGTAGCTGGAGTTTGGATTAAAAGAACAGTGGCAGCCTAGAAGTCTGTTGGGTGAGAGCATCAAGAGCAGAAAAGTGAAGAACAAAGTAGAACAGATAGCACTGGTCACTCAACAAAATGATCTTCGGAAAACTGAAGAAAATGAACATTCTGTACTGATTATCTCCATTAATTTTGAAAGTTTTGTTATGCAAAGGAGTTTCCTGGGTTAAGCTGATATCACTGGTGATACTAAATACTACTCTAGCATGGACTGCTAACTTCAGTGGGAATCACTGTGATATAAGGTCTTGCTTGGTATGAACAAGAACGTCATAAATAGGTCCCAGATGATTTCACTGACATAAAAGTGAGAAAAAAAATGTAGACTGTTTTTCCCATGACTTGGGACTGATACTATCAGACATGCTTTCAAGAAAATTGCACAGTTGAGAACACGACTTACTTAAAAAAGCATCGTTGGTTTAGGTCTCTGACATTAGGAAATTTGGTAACTACCTGTAGGATGTAAGGACTGAAAAATCAAATTCTACTTATCTAAGGAGAAACGCACACCTTAAACAAAGCTTAGAAAAGTAGCAACAACTGAAAGCATGCTTTAGTCTTAAATTCCATCAAGAATGCTCAACTTACTGACAAACTGGACCACTATCTACTTTTCAAAAAACAACATATTTGACCTGTAAATGCTTATAGTGGCAGCTTTGTATGTATATCTTACCACCATTTCTTTTATGTTCAGAGTTGACCTAATCATGACTTTAAAAAAATAAAATCATCCTACATTATATGATTCCTCTATTTTTATCTACCTGCTTACAAAAATACATCAATGCAATTTAATGGGTAGCTGCCACCTGATCACTGCATTTGTCTAGTGAAGATTTACCATCAGCATCAGAGCCACCAACTTGTATTTGGACATACCAACTAATTAGATAATCTAAAAAAAGATCTAGACTACATTAAGAAAATAGAAGTCTGCAGAAAAAAAAAAAAGGCACTGAGAAGTGCTTGGAAGAAAAAAAAAAGGAAGATTCTTGGTGACTATATTTTTCCATTTGAAGGATTCTTCCAGTGCATTATGTTCATCTGTAGTTTTCTTTACAACGTAATGAAGAAATTCATATTACCTCAACTCACAGGGCTGTCAGGAGATGGTTTGTGCTACAAAAAGACATATGGTGAAGGAAACAGACCATTTTCTTGGAGACGTAGGAGGTTTTAATCTCATTCTGTGTGCCTTACAGGCCTAGATGAAACTAACCATATTTTCCAGTGGGCAACTTCCATTTTGAGGGAACAAAACCAGAATCCTTAAAGGTTCATTTGTTCAGAAGATAAACTTGTTTTATGTGCAAGAAATAACAGATGATGATAATTTGCCAGCTACACACCAAAACAAAGCAACTTTTCTATTATTAATCATTTTGTGCACTCCTTTTTTTCATCCATAATGCATACTTCTGTGTACAGCTATGAGTTAGTATAGGCCAGAAAAACTAAGAAAAGATTAAACTAAAAATATTTTTTGACAAATTCTTAGTAATAGTTCTTTTAAACTGAAGTTGTGAATGAATTTCTGTTCAGTAGAAAACAAATAGTAACTACTCTCACAGTAGTACAGCATGGCCCTCAACTTGTTACAAGGTTTTGTGTTCATTTATAGTATTATATAGGACTACTAGTAAGGAGAAGAAGATTATACTGCATGCCTTAACATTATAATAAATAAATTTTCAGAGAACAGTAAATGCCCCAAATGACTTTTTAATTCTTCTGTTTTTATTCTTAACTGAATGACACTTACTCCATCACTTCTGAGCTAACTGAAGCTGCATAGTTTTAGTACACCTTTCTGAGAACTATTCTACCAATTTATGGCTCTTCTTCTCTTCTAAAAACTCATTCAACCCTAATAAAATTTCATTTTAGTGTGTGCATTTTCTTGAAAATAATCCAAGAATAGTTATTCCAGTCATAAAATCCCAAATTATTTATGCATGCGTACTTGCTATATTATCTTTCATGTACTGCGTAATCTATTTAAACTCAAAGTAACATTACCACTACAAAGTCAATAGTTTTTGTAATGCACTGCAGCCTGGCAGAAGTGGTTTGCCATGACAATGGAGCAATATTAGACACAAAAATCTACTAATCTCCTCATAAATTTAATTTTCATGATTCATGTTTTAATTTTACCCAGATATGAACAAGTTTACCTAAATGAAAAAAAAAGAAAAAAGAGGCAAATGAACTCGGTAAAAATGTAAAGGTCAAACATTATGCAGTAAGACACGGAGCCAAATTCGATTTCACTTTATGTCAGAAATAAATGCATTGTCAGTGACTCAGTGCTGGCTACATATTCTGTGACTAATCTTAGACCACCATAAATAAGAAGCTGACAACAGCTATAAAACTGTTTCCATTCCCAACCATGAATCTCCAGTCCCTAGTAGCCAGTCACCAGAAAACAATTCATGCAAATACACAGTTAAGGAAATGTCCTAATAATATCTAGTTTGCTGTAAATATGACTAAGCAACAACCTGCAAGACAAAGCTAAAACAGCAAGAAAGAGTCTATGCAGTGTATGTAGCAATAAAAATAAAAATTAAAATTAAAAAGTATATTGTAGTATAACCCTTCATGTAGGCAAACTTTTAGTGATAAGATACATAAGCCATGTGTTATTAGAAAATAGTCTTTTTTTTTCTCCTACTAGTACAACTCTATTAAACATAGACAACAGGCTAGTAGCCTGTCTTTCAAGACAATGGCTAATACTACATGCACAGGTTCTCCAAGATTTCCTCAGAAACTAGCAGCCAATCCCAAATTCCTCAAAAACTCCAGCAGCTAACTTTTTCAGGTGGCAGGCTTCTTTGAGGATACCAGCAACGTTTCTCCACCTTCAAGGAAGCAGGTGACCCAGAAATCTTCCTGTTCTCTGTACCAGAGGTCAACATGCCTCTCATAAATCTGTCTTCAAAAATTTCTGGGTTTGGACAAATTCAGTTTTAATCAGGCATCAGCTTGCCAGTCTGGCCACCCATTCTCATTTTCAGTCTTACTGGATCTCTGAGTCAGGACTGGCTTTTCATCTGATTTAAAAGAAGGTGTACTTTAGGTGCATGCTTGCATACATCCACATTCAACACATCAGTTAAGATCACTGCATTTTTCCAGTCAGTGCTGTAAGATATGAGCATGTTTAACTCTAATATTAAAACAGTGCTTCCTTCAAAAGCAGATTTTGAATCCTGTTGATGGACAACAGGCCCTAAGCAAACAAGAGGATGCATTACCTAGGGTAAAACTTATAAATCACCAAAAAGCAAGCAAGAAAGAGACATATTCTAAAACAGTAGAAAGAAACCCTGACTTTTTCTTATCCACTACTTGAACCAAATATTAAAAGGACAAGAATTCAGCTGCCTGTAGTATTTCAGACCTGGTTGTTTCATAATCATCATCTAAATTGAAGAAAATAATTAACTTTAGAAATTAGTTACCTTTTTCTGGAAGTGTACTGGCATTGCATATCTGTTCTTCACCATCACCAGCAGATGTTGCAGCTTTTATTTTAAACTGGTAAGAAATATTTGAAAGCAGATTTTGGAAAGTATGCAGTGTAACATAAGATGAAAAATTTGTAGAACTTCCTTCAACTGTTATGACGTAATGAGTAATCACACCATTGGATGAAGCAGGGGGGTCCCACCGCACAAGGATCGATTCCCAACTTGTCGCAATACAATGAACATTCTGGACAATATCTGGTACTTAAAAGATACACATGCACCAAAGGTTAACATTCACACACAATTAAAACCATAATCACAGAGAAATACAGTTGCAGAAGCAGAGACATAATATTCAAAGAGAAGGTGAAACATTCCAGTGACAGACAAAAAGATACCATAACAAAAACAGGTTGAGAGAACAAAAAAAAATCTCTGTCCTCATCAAATGGTTCATTTCCAAATACTGTGAATGTTACTGATGATAGAACTTGTCACAGAAGAGGCTGTCTGGCATTTTCCTAGTTGCATGCTCCTGCTTTATTTTCACTTTTCCAATTTCCTCATTTTAGTAATCAAAATGTAGTAGAACATACAAAGAAATGTAAATGTCATATAATCTACAACAGTATCAGCAGTAGAAAATTTGGATTTCTCTCTCAACTTTGGTGGGGTTTTTTTTGGCACTGTATCATATCTTTCCTTTCAGCTGAGCCATGATTTGAACAGAAGCCACTGGGCAGGTTTCAGAGCTATCCCATGCTATTGCATCATTCTTCCTCACCTTCCTCTATTCCCAGCAGGAGAAATTTGTAAGTATTCAAAAAATGCAATAAAAGGTAGTACATCCTATACTTATGCTGAAAATAGAGCATTTAGATGTGAACAATTGATTAAATAGAACAAAAAATAAAAGTATCTCAGAAAAGGCTAAATTTCCAGCTGTACAAACTAAGAGAAAGTGAATACATAATAAGCGTACTTCCTCTGCTGAAACATGTCCAGGAATCCATAAAATACTGAACGGACTGTTATTGAGGAACCAGAAATAGAGGGGAACATGTTAAATATCACTACATAAAGCTAGATGAATCTCTTTAAAATGATTAATTTTCTTTTCATAGGTTAAATAACACTACTTCATTTACTCTCCATGCTCTGTAAGTTCAGACATGGACTTCTGTCCATGATAGTACCCTGGACAATCCTTGTAGAGCAGCACAGCCTGGAGCTTGCAACTAAGAGTTGCAATTTTGCCCAAAAGTCAGCTTCACAAACTCACAGAGCTCCAAGTCTCTCTTTAGCAAATGCTGAATATTCACTTCCACATTATAACATTTTTCATTTCGAAACAACCTACAACTTCAAGATGTGTAGAAGGCACATCACAAAACTGTACATAATTAATGAATTAAATCACTTTTATTGCATAGACCTCCCCAGATGTCAAAAAGAATAAGATCTAACAACTTACAGTATTGAATTAAAAACTGGTTTCCTTTCCTAAAATAAATGATCAAAAATATTAAAAAATTATATTTTCTTAATAGAACTTTCAGCTCATTTGCCAATCATTTGTCCAGTTAGTTTTGATACTGTTAAAAATTCAGTTATTTTCACAAGGATCTGAATTATTGCTTTGATCTACAGAGTCTGATATCTCTCTAATTTTGTTCCTTTTATCTGTGATGCTATTAAAAGATCTATAGTAGCCATATAAGCTTCTCATTTCAATGAGAACACTTCTAATTCTACACTTCCGACATCAAACTTCAAACCCAGTCTATCCGGTACAATAGAGATGTGAATTGGTATTACAGAAGCAGAAGATAATGAGATAGTGTTGTGTTACACTTTCTTTGTAGAGCAGAGAAAGACTGGTGGTCAGTGATACAAGAAAAAAATTACATAAACAAAATGGTGCCTTACAAAAAGCCATTTCTAACCTGATTCCATTGTTGTAAACTGGACAGCATTACTGAATAGATTGCCGTTCCCAAGTTTGGTAAATGCAGAGACACTGATAAAATAAGTGTTGAATGGTTCTAATCCTTTGAGGTTTGCCTCATTGTTTGAACCTGAAATATTCTTAAAAAAAGAAAAATTATTAGTACACAATTAATCTTTGTGAACACTGTGGGCCTCACTTTGAACCTGCTGAAATTAAGAGAAGATTTAGCGGTACTCTTGCTTTTTCTCTCAGTAGCTTTCAGTCAAAGTAGTTCCTGAGCTCAACTAAAAGGAATGCAGGGTCAAATTCTTCCTTTCCTTTCTCTCCCTTTCCCTGTGGCTTGAGAGGAAGATATGCCAAAGGATGGTATCATAATTACCATAACATTTTTAGAACAGATTAACTCCACATATGCCTTTTTTCTCCCAATACTGAAAACTCTTGCTAGCTCCACACAACCCTCTATCAAACTATTTATCAACCACCTATTTCCTTACTATATGTCCTCAGTCAAAGAGGTCATGGGTCATAGCTTCACATTTCCCTCAATTTACCTGTGTCTCACACACACAGTTTGATGAAGAGCTAAAAAACACAGTTCAGTTGCATATAGCAGTTCTTTAGTGTCATAGAATGGTTAGGGTTGGAAGAGACCTTTGAAGGCCATCTACAGCCTCTGTTCAATCAGGAAAACCCAGAGCAGGGTGCCCAGTCCCATGCCCATGCAACTTTTGAAAATCTCCAAGGAGACCCCACAGCCTCTCAGGGCAGCCTGTTCCAGTGCACCTCACAGCACAGAAGTGCTTCCAGAGATTTAGACAGAACCATTTTGTACCCATTTTCTCTTCTATTATCACTGGGTACCAATAAAAATGTCTGGCTCTGTTCTCTTTGCATCCTCTCTTCAAGTATTTATACACATTATAACAATCTCACTGAGCCTTCTCTTCTCTAGACTGAATAGTCCCAAATATCTCAGGCTCTCCTCACAGGAGAAGTGCTCAAGTCTCTTTACCATCTTTGTGATCTCTTTCCAAAATATCCATGTCTCCTCTTGCACTGAGAGGCTCAGAACTGGTGACAGTGCTCCAGCTCCAGCTTCACCAGTGCTGAGTACAGCAGAAGGATAGCTTCTCTTGGCCTGCTGGTGACATTTTCCCCAGTGTAGCCAAGAATACCATCAGCCTGATTAGCAACAAGGTCTTGTTGCTGGCTCATGTTCAACCCCGTGCCCATCAGGACCCCAGGTCCTTTTCTACAAAGCTGCTTTTCAAAAGGGTGGATCCCTGCAACTCCTGGTGCTTGGGGCTGCTCCTCCCCAGATGCAGGACTCTGAACTCCTTAGCTGAACTTCATGAGATTCCTGTCAGCCCACCTCTCAGGCCTCTGGGTAACAGCACAGCCATGTCACAAGTCAGTGAGTTTCCCCATTTCATGGAATCTGCAAATTTACTGGTACTGTACTCTACCCCCTCATCCAGCTAATCACTGAAGATGTTAAACAGGACTGGACCCACTACTGGCCCCTGGAATACTTTGCTATCTACCAGCCACTGAGAATTTATACTGCTGATTACTGTCTTCAGGGCCTGGCCATTCAAACAGTTTTCAATCCAACCTACTGTCTGCTTATCTAGCTCTTAACACTGACAGCTTCTCTATGAAGAACTTATGGGGGACACCACAGAACACTTAACTCATATTTTGTGCATATTTTGAAAGGACTCTAAAAGCAATAGGGAGATATCTGAACTTCAGCAAGAGAAAAAAAAGTGCTACAAAGATGGTGAAGGGAAGATACATGAAGAGCAGCTACAGTCCCTCAGTTTTTTCAGCCTGGAGGAGGCAGAAAGGAGACCTCATCAGTCTACAGCTCCTCATAAAGGGAGCAGAGGGGCAGGTGCTGATCTCTGCTCTGTGGTGATAGCAACAGGGTTTGAGGGAATAGGAGCTGTGTCAGGGGGAGGGACAGGTAGGATGTCAGGAGAATGTTCCTCTCCAGAGAGTAGTCAGGCACTGGAATAGCCTCCACAGGGTCATGGCTCTGAGCTTGCCAGAGTTCAAGAAACATCTGGACAATGCTCTCAGACATATGGTCTGATTTTTGAGTTGTCCTTTGTGGAGCCATGAGCTGGACTCCATGATCCTTATGGTCCCTTCCAACTCAGTATATTCTGTGATTCTAAAACCTTGTAAAAAAAATTGTAGGATTCACTTTATTAGATTATTACAGTGCCTAACTACAATATTTCTAATCAAATTGCTTTCTGTCTTTCTCATTACCACAATCTAAATCTGGATTCTTGGACATTAAGAAATGTGGAGCATGGTATTTGCATTCAAATATTGATGCAGTTTCTGTAATTTATTTGGATCGGAGTCTGCCTTAGAAAGACAGTGGGGAACAGCCCTCTGGGAGACATCATGAGCTCTCAGAGGCTGATTCCAAAGGCATCTGTCATATCTGCATGGTACCTCTGTTCCTCCAAGGACCATGGAAGAAATTGTCATGACTGCGGTCATGACAGCACTTTGTTTCCCATGGAGACCTCAAGAGACAGCACAATAGGCAAATGGGGAATGATTTCTGCAACTCACAAGCTTAACAGCACAAGCACTTCTCTTGCATGCTAAATCTTTGGAATTGCTGAGGGAGTTTCTCTTCACAGTCTCACAGCAGTCCTTACACTGTCTCAAACTTATAGCTGACTGCAGCAATGCCTTTTCACTCCAGCATTTACCTGTGTCTCTTGAACATTTTAAGCCTGAGATGCAGTCCTGGTCTTAGCTTGCTGCGCTTACAGTTCATGGTACTTATTTTATACAATTCAAGGAATCAGACATAAATGCCTTGATTGATTTCTATACCTAATTTTAGAGCATCTATTTCAGTTAAACTTTATCCTGTTATTCTGCAAAAATAAACAAGTAAAAACCTCTAAACATGTTTTAACTGTTTTGTTTTGTTTTTTTTTTTCAAGATGATGAGGACTCTCTTTACTTCCTTTTGAATGTTGGAAGCCTGCAGATAGAAAAAAGCTGAATGCAGGCAGATACAAAACAAGTCACTTCTGTTATTTTCTAATATCAAACTTACATTTACAGATTATACAAGCTTGTAACTAATGAAATATTAGACACTGAACACAAATTAAGATGTAAGTACATTTTTCTATGAAATTTTAAAGTCAGAGTTACATGTATGGTGAGGGGGTAAGTAAGCTCTCTCATAACTACAATTTATATGTTTCCTAATTGTGGGAACATAAGAGATCTTTAAAGTGTTTGTCATAAATTTTGTTTGTAAAGGATCAAAAAAGAATTCATCTGCCACAGAAATTAAAAACAAATGTCACAAACATACCTGATAAAATATCTTTTCAGTGCTGTTTTGATAAATCTTTAAATTATATCTTACAATAACACCATTTGGCTGAGGACTTGGATCCCATTTTAGCCACACAGAATCTGCACTGTAGTTGGCAATGGTCAAATTCTGGGGTGGAGCTAATGGCACTGGAAAATAGAAATGCTCTTTAGTTCCAAATTACAAATATTCCAGGCAAAACCAAGCAATTCAGAGAAGCAACAGAACATAGGAATGTTTGTTACCATTTGTATTTGAACTCAACAAATTGGCACTCCATTCCTATTTATTTACTTGTCTTTATTTTGGCCTGAAACAAATTCCATTCATCAGGAATATGTTTATTCAGCAAGGGATCTTGTTAGATATCTAAAAAAACTAATTATCACTTAAACTTGTAAGAACTAAGTCATTTAACAAAAGTCATTGTATTTATTTTTGGAATAAAATATATTCATCTTCCTACAGCTTGTACATATAACTACAAGGTACCATCATTTACAACTAAGGTGAGAGGAGGTCCTTGTAAAGGAGACCTGAAAGAATGTCATAAATATTGCCATGTTTTATAATTTTTAAGTTGTGTACAAAGGAGAAATGAAGAGGATGGCATAACTGCTTTCTTCAAGTTCCTTGACAGTTGGCCAACTGTGATTCATTCCAGAAGCAAAAGGTGTTCTTCCTTGAAGTTACTTTTGTAATCCTATGCAGAATATGACCTCCTCTGGCACACTGCTGTGGGAGGAGGAGCACTTGTAGTGCTTCTTTCTTCTGAAAGCTCTTAACACAAGACATTGGAAAATTAATCTTTCTTCTCAACTCTTTCAATGTGTAATGTTCAGATTTAATTCAGATGCAATAATATAGAGACAAAATTTCAAAGCTGGTTACAATCACATTTGCTTACCTGATTCATCTGTGTAGAAATGAAGCACAGAAAATGGACCAGATCCTTTTATTGTTCTTGCAGCTGTGTAAATGCTGTATAATGTGGATGGTACAAGGTCTTCCAAGATGATAAAATTTTTGGTGGTAGAGAATGAAATATTCTTTTCTAGCCCAAACAAATTTAAATCATAACTTGTTATGATACCACTTGGCTTAGCAGGAGGATTCCATGAAAGCATAACTGAGGTAGTTGAGAGATTTGAAAATGTTTTGATTATAGGAGGTGATTCTGGGACTATACAAATAAATAAGAAAGAGAATAAAAAAGAATAACTTCAGAAAAATATGGGTTATAATGAAAAATATGTTTTAGCTAGAATAGTTACTTTAGTTCTAGCTGAAGTTTTGTTCTGAGTGAAATACAATTTCATGGCCTTGACGCGGAGACTTTGTTGTGTTGGTTGTTATTTTGTCACAAAATGAAGTTTTGAATAAACTGAGAAAGATGAACTTTGTTTTTCTTTTCAAAAACTATTTATTTTCTGCATAAACCTTTTCTTTTTGAAAACTATTTGTTTTCCAAATTTCTTTAAAAATGAATAAAAAACTGTTCTTAAACTTACCATCTTCATCAGTTCTTATATGCAGACTTAGAGCATGCAGTTCAGAAGATCCTTTTTCAGTAGCTGGTGTGATTTTCAGAATGTAATCAGTATATTTCTCCAGATTGTCAAAAATTATGCTTGTATTGTAAGTAAGAAAAGACAATATCTTATTGGTTCCCAGCTGTAATAAACTTAGAGAAACATGAAAGAAGACTAAACCGTTTGGCTGGGATGGTGGAAGCCAGCTTACATTTACAGAAGATGAGGAAATGTTTTGATAGACCAGATTTTCAACAGGACCATCTGGGACTGGGAGAGAAAAACAAAAAATAAATGTGAGGATTGCATCAATAAACAATCAACAACTAAAACAGAAATACATGCCCAAAATGTGATTATTTTTTAATCTCATTTGTAAAACACTAAATAACAACTTCTTAAAATTATTTATTACTATCAAAAATAAAATATTTTCATAGCGCACATGTATAACCAGCTCTGTTACATTTGACTAATTAAAGAGCCTTAATGATGATTTATAATAATTTTGTTGATTGTATTCAAAAAAGGAGTTTGTGAACTACGTTCTCTGTATTACAAAGCAAAGACTGAAGTCAAAATGTCTTTCAGGCAAAAGACAATTCAAAAATATGATTTACTGGATTGTTTTTATTTTAATTTTGCCATCTTAATGGTAAAATCATTTTACAGTGAGTTAATATTGAATAAATAGAAGCACTTATATATACTATAACATTACAAAGTTATTCACTTACTATCTTGATCTGTATATACATCGATTATTTCACTGGTTTTGTTTCCATCTCCAAAAATGGTACTTGCAGTTAACCACAGAGTATAATGGCTGTATTTGGCCAAATCATCCAAAACTGCAGATGGGGACATATTGACATTGCTGTCATTATAATAACTTGTGAAATTCTGAAGGAAAAAGAAATATGTTGTCACCAAAAACTAATGTTATTTGTTCATTGATTTCTCTTTCTAGCTTCCTATTTAGCCATTGCCACCACTGAGAGAGATGACTCACCATACTATTCAGGAGACATAAATCTATATTTTGACTAGAAATAAGTTGAGGACAAGATCCTACTTTCTTTCAAACTACATATGAAATTCCACCAAAGCAATGACTGTTGCAATGGGTTACTGCTTCAGGTCAGATGCTATGAGGAGGAGGCTGTTTTGGAATGAACTATTTTAGAAACTGGAAAGAAAAAAATAATTTCGATTATTTATGTAAGGTCAGCTATACCATGTAACAAAATCTGTCACATCTTATTGTTTTGAAAGAACATCACTCAGAGAGCCCACAGCAGTTTGGCTTTGCATTTAAAAACTGTAGAGAGGTCATGGACCCCATAAAGATATTGAGATTTTGTATGGGGTAGTAAGTCAAAGCTTTGCTCCAGTTTTGGAGTATCAGTGTAATTCTTCTCAAGAAGCCACACTGCCCCATTGAGCAGATTGCAACAGCAGCAAAGAAGACTACAATGTTTGCATATTCAGAAATACTGTGTTTAAACTAAAACCATGTATGAAAAAATAGGCTACATTTCTCTTGATAAATGTTCCTATTGAAGTCAAGTCACTGTGATATCCTCTACTAAATAGCTGAGTCAATAGTGTAAAAACTGATCGTTGGGTACATAATCTCTTTGTCTACCTGAAAATTCTAATGATTTATATATAATATAAAATGACCTAATATTATTATAATTTTGTACAGGTGAAATAATATTACTTCTGTAGAAAAAACAAAACCTAAACAGGTAATACTTATACCTGAGACATTCACACCTGTATCTGAAGACCTAGTTTTGCCAGCAGTTACTAGCAATTATCTGCAGTGAGCAAGCAGTTCATTCAGTGCTGAAAATGTAAGATTTTGTTATGAATAGAGAACAGAAGCTGTACAAATTGACAGTACAGATTTCTATATCCACTCCTACTAATAGAGTTAAAGCACATGGACAGGACTGTATGAAAGATCAGGTTAGGTCAACATCAGACAAAATACAAAGAAATTCCACTTTTACATATGACTTTCATCTAAATATAGATGCAAGATAACACTGTCTTAATGTAAATAACTTAAAAAAATTGGGAAGAGGTTTTCTTTCACTCAGGCAGAGAAAGATGCAGGAAACTAAGTATCAATGGTAAGAGATTTAATTAAATAATCTGATGCTCAAGCACAGCATGACAGAAAATGCCTTTGGAACCAGATGCATCATCCTACTACCCTCCTGTTATTACTACTATTGTATATTTTTATTATGAGTAATACTGAGTAATTGACAGTAATAGCATCTAGTACGATCAAAAAAGGACTTAAAATATTTCCAAGTCTTCGAGGTAAAAATGTCAAAAGTACCACATCAGATTTTGAGTCTAGATTTACAGGGAGTTTACTAGCATGAACAGCTGAAAATCCAACTCTTACTTTAAAAGGCATACCTTTACAATTTAGTCAGCCGCCTGTCAGTTTGGCATGTGGTGAACTAACGTGAATGCTGTAACAACAGGGGTTTTGGTGGTTCAACAAAAAACTTTTTAAAGAGACAGTCCCATTAATACAAAGACCCCAAGGAATAAGTGAGAAATACCTCAAACTTCCAGTATGACAAGGTATTAGAAGGTAACACACAATTAAGAGTAAAGGTGAACAGGAAGAGATGTGTGGGTACAAACTGAGAAAAGATAAAACTTGTACTAATTGTACCCTGGGGACAGAATGCTATAGGAAGTTTTACAATTAACTGTGGTTGCAGATGAAAGCAAACAGCTCAGGATCTTTGGCTACAGCTGAAGAAATTCTTCCTTCCATCCCCTTCTTCATCCATACATGAAAGAAGTTTTGACATAGCGAAGTATCAAATTATTAAAAGCAGCATGTAAGCAATACAGGCCATGTAAGTGTCAGCAGAAAGTAGTATCTTCTTCACTCTAGGCAGCAGCAGAAATTTCCATTGGCATAAAGTTGTAATTAGCTCTATTCAGACTATTCAGCATTGCTCTTCTTCACACTAGATCTTTTCCCACTGTTTCTTTCATTAGGTTCATTGTTTCATTTTATTATTTTAAGTTAAAATATCACTTGATTCTTCTACAGGTGAGTAGTGATATTTTGAGGGCTAATCCAAGCCATTCCTCAAGGAGTGTAATATACACTGTCTTGCTTCTTGCGGGCTGTACTGTTCTGAGGCCACCTTTTCAAAAATCTGTGTTGTACTTTAGGGCATTTTCCCTCTCGGTCATGCTGGCTTGCTTGTTAATACAGCACACTGCTTGCAACCCTTGACTGCATTCAAAAATGAATCAAGCCAAATTCCACTCTGAATTACATCCACTCACATTCACTTAGTCCATCTTCAGATAGAGAATTTGGATGATATGGGTTCTTATACTCAGTTTCTAGAAGGGCATCATGCATTTTTTTTCCACATAGATTCTCCTGCCCAATCTGGAGTAGGACAGTTGTCAGACATCCAAGCACAAATTTATATTATTAACAATCACCTTTCTCACTTTCTTTCCAATCAAAACACATGTGTAGAGAAACTGAATAAAATAGTTTATTCAAGTCAATAATATTGTTTATAGATCATTATTTAGCAACAAGACAATTGCTTCCACAGATTATTTCACTTATTTCCATGGTAAGACTCTGGGTAGTATGACTGCTTGAAGCATCACACAAGGAACCACTGAACAAAATTCAAAAAGCTACTGTTTCAAACTGAGAAAGCTTTAACTGCAAGAATCCAGCAGCATAACATATCAGAGGCAAGAACACGGGCTGCAGTCCAGGAGTTGTCCTTGATCAAAATGTGTAATCTCCTTACTGCACTGGTGCAGTCAGGAACAGGAAACAAAAAGTTGGAATTTCTATAGACTTGACAGCACGATAGCAGAATCTGAACTTGAATAGCCTGGAGCAAGGGATGGTTTCTTCTGTTACTTGCTAGCAATGCTGCCTTGAAGGAACTCAAGTTATCACCACAGACTACCACTTCACCTTACTGTATTTCTGGAAATCTTTACCTTTACTTGATAATGATCAATGTATTTGGCTGCCAGTCAATCCTCCCTCTCTGACAATTTTTTTCTTTCAGATCCTGTCAATATTCCACTGAAACAGCCCACTCATCTACCTCACATCTACTCTCCATCACTAAGTTTTACTTCTGTTGTTGTGGTCTAAATCCCAGGTCTGTTCCTTGCAGCCCTTCTGAATGGACAGCTACAGTGTGATTTTTCATGTAGACCTGTAAAGTGAACGAACTATACATTATTTTTCTACCCTATGAACTACTCATGTAATTTTATTTTTCTTTTTTAGAGAAAAAACTTTCTGTTTTCCGGCAACTTTCTATATCTCGCCAAGAAGTAAACTGCACTCTTTATTTCAGGTCTTTTGACTTTTTCCCCTAAATTAAGTGCTTTACAATGCAACTACAAAGTCCCTGTTTTTAACAATGTTATTCATAATAAGTGCTTTATACTCTGAGATGTTTGAAAACGTATGAGGACATTTTACCATTCATGCTGGCTTTCACATATGCATTTCTCTGTTGTAAAAGCATAGGATGAAGTATCTGACTGATGAATTTTCCAAAGTTTTTCATTTTCTCCTGTTTGCAATGGCTTACATCCACGGAAATGACAAGGAACAGGATAGCAGTAGGTGTGGTGGTTGCCGTGTCAAACAGTGAACACAGAGGGATATGAATGCCAGAGGGAGTTAAGGAGAGCAGACAGATAAGGAGTGGATCATGAACCGAGACATTAACTACAATCTTCCATGGCCCATTACTTCACTTCCAGATTCCTCAGCAAATCCAGAGAGATAATAGGTCTTGTATCAGTTGCCCCTTACTCTTCCATCTCAGAGCGCCATCTTCCTAAATATGGTCATCCTCTAACATCCCTTTAGTTGTCCAAGAATTAGACAAATTTCATATGACGAGTTTGTTGAGGCAACAAACTGGTGTAAAAGAGATTAGTTAGGCCAAGAAAAATGTTGTCGGTCCAGTATTATGAGAAAGCAAAAGATGACATTCTGAACCATAGCCCTCATTTTAGTCTCATCAGAATGTGAATTTATGGCGTGGTCCTCCTTGCATCAGAAAATATGCAGAGTCTAGCAACCACACAGTTTCAGGGAAGTCAGAGATGTGTGACTGCTGAAGCACATCAACAATGATTCAACCACAGTTATTTGTAAAATCTGTGAAATCTTTTTCTAGTTATCCTCAAACATATGCGTACCTCACACTAGATATATCTTGAGAATAAATTTATGCAGCATAGGTAATTTTTCATTGATTAATTTCTTCATGACATTAAAATTCCTTTTTTTCTTTCCCATACACAAAGCTTGTAAACCAAAACCTGAAAAGGAAGCTTATTTCTTCTGTATCAAAAACATACTTTTAAAAAGGAGAGCAGAAAAACTGTATGTAAAATTAATAAGTGCAATGTACAATTAAGGTTGAAAGTATTAACAACAAAACTAAAAGGGAATGTTCAGATCACCAAAGAATAATCAGATATATTTGCCTTTTATGCTTTAAGCACACAAGATTACAAGTTTTGCTTCTGTTCTTATGAGTAAAAAACTGTCTTGTGATAAAGAAAATATTGAAAAACAACATATTGATAACTATAAAACTGTTACAAATAATGTTTAACAAAATCAGTACTAGAACACTTTATTGAATTATAAAACTGAAGAATATAAAAAGAAATTTACCTTTACAAATATTCCTGAATTATTTTTGAAATAAATGGAGTAGTACTGTATCTTTCCATTAGGCTTTTGAGGAGGAGACCAGAATAGCATTATCGATGTGGAAGTAAGGTTTCTGTACATAACATCTTTAGGTGGATCGCCTGGAGCTGGAAATAATGTTAAGTTTCAGCATACTTAACAGAAGGTTTTGTACATTATAGTACCCATGAGAACTAGTCCCTATAGATTTGAGACCATCTTATGTCAAATTTCTGAATTCAGTATTTCTGAACATGTCAGAAAAACTACTTCTGGAAATGATAAAATAAAATAGAATGTACAAGCAACATTTTAAAACCCTACTTTTCAGACATGTTTTATTTAGGTGCAGTGGCACTCAGAAACATCTTTCTTAAAGAATTTGTCCTGTACTTACTGGTTTGCACTCATGGAAAGTCTACATTGTGCATGGACAAAAATTAGTGACAGAATTTTAACACTATCGAATTCATAAACATAAAAGTTGACCAAGTTAGGCTTCTAAGCTCCAAATGTAGTTAAATAGAAGAAAAAAAAAATCACTGATTCACAGAATTGTAGGGGTTGGAAGGGACCACTAGAGATCACTGAGTCCAACCCCTGTAGCAGGCTGCACAGGTGGGCATCCCAGTAGGTTTTGATTATCTCCAGAGAAAGAGATTACACAACCTCCCTGGGCAGCCTGTGCCAGTGCTCCGTCACCCTCACTGTGAAGTTCCTTCACATACTGGTGCGAAATTTCCTATGCTCAAATTTATGGCCATTTGCCCTTGTCCTGTCCCCATAGAAAACCTGAATTAAAAGCCTCTTCCTCTCTTGGACATTTATAAACAGCGTTTAGGCTCACAATTCTTGTAGGCTAGCCAGATACTTAAGTTTGGACAGTATGATCATATCTTTTTTTTTTTTTCTTTCCTCATCCTATTGATTATGCAGGGAAGACCATGTAAATTCCTCAAACAGAATCTACTCCTATCCTTGCCAGTAGCATAGAGATGCAGGAGGCTCAAACAATTTCTTACGTCAGCTTAAGAGAATTTACCTCTACAATTCTGGCCAAATATGAAAATGCTCTACACAAATGCAGTAGAGCACTGAACACTATAGGTTATCTTAACTCTTTTGTTTTGTGTTGTTCTATTTTGTATAATATATGAAAATATTAATTGAAAGGGGAACTCCAAGATCCATACCTTAAACTCCTGCCCTAAAATGTCAGTTCATGTTTCCAAGACAGCATTACTAGCAATGGCTGGGAAAAGCCTACAAGTCGGTGTTTTAAAAATTCTTTTGAGATATCACTCTGATAAAAATTAACCCTGCTTCTGATTGCTGAGAAATTCATGTGTGTATGATAGTTCTGAAATATGCCTTTATAGGAACACACTGTGTCAATATACTTGGTGGGAAAACCAGAAATGTTAATAGAACTTAAAAAATTCAAAGGACATTATACAGTACGATCATCTACAGAAGTTACCTATGACTTCGAAAATCATTAAAAGAAAACAAACAAGTAAATCATTGAATATGTTTCATTTTTTAGTTCAAACCCCTTCAGGATCATGAAAGAGACTCTGAGAAGTATTTTTCCTATCAGAAGTTATATCAGAGAAAGGTAGACCAAACAGCTATTCAAATATACAGCATTTTTTATAATGACAGAAATTCAAGGTTGAATGAAATCAAATATTCATACTGCATATAAGCTTACCTCCTTCAGAAGTTCTGAATATTATAGTATCACTTTTTATGTTGCCATCTCCAAATCTTGTACTTGCTGCTACATACACACTATACTCAGAGTTATTTTCGAGATCTGTGAACTCCAGTGATGTATCTGTTACATTAACACTCCTTTTTGACGTTTTATTCCTGAAGAAAAAATATTTTATTTATTGTTTATGCATGAATACAACTGTGGCATATGATATCGAATAGAAAAATGTTATCTTAAGGTAAATACATATAATTTATGCTTTAAGGAAGATATTGATAAATTCTGCCGTATATATTTGAAAAGCTCACTTTTGTGGTTTTGCATCTCAATGGAGCTCTTAATTTCACTTCAAAACAAAACACCACACAACAGAAACGTGTGTAAATTACATCAGCAGAGAAGATTACTATAGGGAATATCAAGGAGGAGCATGTCCATCTTGTAATTGCTATCAAGTGTGGTATCCTTGGGAAGGACACACTAGGGCATAACTAAACTGTCTCTCTCGACAGAAATAGCGAAATATAAAAAGATTATAGCAGGGAGCATGCCCTACTGTGACTCTGTGAAATTGGTCAGAAGGCTGAAGTTATAAATGGAATAATAGAAGATGATATGGAACAGGAATTAGCTGGTGCTGAGTTAATTCTGGTGGAATGTAGCAGGGGATCAGAATGGAACTCTAGTCAGGTCAAAACCAGCCTAGAATGACTATAAGATGTAACATTAATAAAACGCTGGTATTAGCATAGGTATGAAATGATTATCAGAAAGTAAAATAAGATGCACGAACAACTAACTTGAATTTTAAAATTCTGTTATTTAATATTTCATGAAAAGCCAGCACAGAAAAGGCTAGCAAATGTTCAATTCCTGCAGATTGTTTTGAATGAGTGGATGCTCTGTGTTTCTAACAGGATTTCATAGGGGAATTATAATTTGATGAGTTCAAAGGGAAAAAAGAAGAAAGGATCATCCTTTCTTGGGAAATAATCTTGAAAACAGAAAATGTTACAAACGTTTACAATGTTCTCAAAGTTCTGACAGTATGAGTAGTCTGTAAAGAGATACAAAAGGTTGCTATTACAATCATCAGACTCTATATGAATAAAAGACATATTTTCCTGGATCTTTGCACATTATATTCATAGCGTGGAAAAATGTAGCGTGTTATAACTTAAGTAAGAAGAAAACTTACAGCTTACTGCTGCAAACACTTCCACTCTGAGTAACTGCATTCTCAAAACATCTCCACAACTAGGTCATAGATAGAAGATCTAGAGCTTGGAGCACTTCAAGAAAAGTTAATTTTCTATTTGGAAAGCAACAGAGACTGCAATCAAAACAATAAGAAAACACTGACGAAGTGGATGCAGGCTTTGCAGAGAATGAGAAAAAGGTCTAGGAGGGTAAAGTAAGCTGAAGAATCTTAAGATCCAAGTTTAATGAAGAATATTAAGTTTTAAATGACAAACTGAGAGAAAAGAGGTCCTAAGAAATTGCATTCTTAAAAAAGACAGGTACCATAGCTTCATAAAAAAGCTGTATTTTTAAGTAGAACTAGCCAGTAATTATCTCACACAAATTTGTTGAATAGGAGAATGACAATTTTTGAGTCAGAAAAAAATTATTGAAAGAACAAAGACATTGGTTGCTAGACAACTACAGAAAAATGTCAGTAGCTCTTGTCAAGTTCAACAGTTTTGTTAATATCCTCAGCACTGTCGAACAGCAGACTCAGAAAGTAGGAGTTTCTAGATCAAAGTACCCAGAAAATTGCTTTGCTACTTGCTAGCAAATAAAATATTGGATGCACCAATAAAGCAGCAACTATGCCACAACAGTTTTCCTTGTGAAGTCTTATTTTGCTATGCATTTGATGAAATTGCATAGTAAAAGTCATAAAATATTTAAAATGTTAAAAAAAATTTTTTTTGAGAGAGTTTCTTGCCTCAAGACGATACCTAATGCCTATCGAATTTTAGATATGGCACAGTAAATTTGGATAAGACACAGCAAGGAGAATATGGAGGGAAAATCAGCAAGGGTTACTTCAAAAAATTATGTGGTTGCTTAAATGAGATATTTAGAGGGGTGACAATGGAATGATGGTTTTCAGTAACTATTCGTACTTGTAACAACAGAAGTAGTAAGCTTTTAGACATCATAAGGATAGACAGTGATATAGTCTCAAACCTTTAAACACAGTTATCAAAATGATTATCCATATTATAAAGAAACTTTCCTAGATGTAAGGTAGTTGCTAATTTATTTTTCTTTGTGGTTAAAGAGCACAAGACCTTGCAAACATAGTAGAAGTAACAAGATAGGTCTAATTTAACTCTTCCGGAAAAAGAACTCCCTCCTGTTCAATTGAGAAGTGACTTAGCTAGAAGTTATAACATAAAAAAAAAGTCAGTAGAAATCAAGGCCAAGTTCCATCCCAAAACTCCAGTCACATTAAAATAATAAATGTAAGCTCAATAATATTGCATTTATAAAGACTGATAATTCACATCTCATATGGTTGACTTCTTTAGAATTTTCTTCCAGTCTTTTGTAGTGGCAATAGAATGGCAATAGACTGGTACAATGTAAGCACAATTGTTAAAAGTAATCAGCAACAAAATCTTCTTAATCTCAGAAGCTATATATAAATCTTTGAAGAGAGAGCACATCACTAGGTTGAATTATGTTCTGCAGAGAACACCATAGAACCTGCAAGTTTTAAAATATCAAAATCTCTTCTGAAACATTAAAAAAGATCCCAGGAGCAAAGACAAGGAGAAATACAATACAGGGAAGCAGAAAGGAGAAAGAGAAAACAAAATATTAAATGAAAAACATATGTTAAAAAATAGTTTGCTATAAATATTATGTACGTAAAGTACAACGTTAAGGATAACTGATAGTACATACAGACTAGTACTGTGACTCTTGATTTCTTATGTCATTTAGATGGTTGCTAGAAGAACCCTCAGATTGCTTTCGCACTGTCTACAAAAGAAATCTATTTTACATCAATTTCAGACCTTTACATTTTAGGATAAGTCAGTACCCTGCCTCAAAACAGGCACAATCAGTATGGAATGAAAGAAGTCACCACAATCTAAATCAAATTTTAATTTTAATTTAAAAAACAAATAAATAAATGAATAAATAGAAAAAGTTTGCAAAATATTCAGTATTCCAGTTTTCAGCTACCACAGTCTATCTGAATTTGTGTACACAAAAGGCTAATATTAGTGTTGGATAAATATGCATTCATCAAAAAACATGTAATCAACATATTGTGTAAGAGAAACCCAACATTCCTGCTAGGTTACAGATTAATATTTATCCTCAGAAGTATTTCCAGGAAATCTTACCAGACATAAACTGTGTAATAGACGATAATTCCATTTGGCTCCAGTGGAGGTTTCCATGACAACTTCACAGTGACACCCAACAACTGTTTTACTGAGAGAGATTCTGGAGGCGAACTAGGAGCTGTAAAATGAGATAATGGGATGCAACATCTTGGTAAACAGCTAAGATCTATGGGATATGCAACATCCTTACATAATAGTAATCATTTGTGATGGAAAATTAACTTTGCACTACACCAGCACAGTATCCATCAACTAATGTTATAGCACAGCTTCTTTCCCTTCTTCTGAGAGATAATAAAAGATTTTGCATGGTGAAGTTTGAACATCTGTTTCTGTGATTCAATGGAAAAAGTACTTCATGAGAAAACAGAGTACTGGGTAGGTCACAGGGGTTCACCTACTGTCCGAGTATGTTGCTGCAATGTTTTTTCTTCTAATAAGAACAAGAGCTTTATAGGTACGAACACGTGTAGAAGACAGCAAAATAGTTCCCCTGAGGGAAAAGAGGTGCTGGAAATGATTATATGAAGCACCAAAATGTGGAAAAATCGATAAGCATGGATGGCACTGAGGGATGATAAAATGTGGGATACTAGGCAGCGGTAAAATCTATTCACTCCACCAAATAGGGTCCATGTTCATACATTTTATATGTCACAAGGGCAAGTATAATGATGGGCATTGACTGAGACCAGTAAAATTCATGTTAAGATGAACTTTATATGACACCGCGTAACAATTTTGTAGGATAACAGTATAAGTTAAGTGAAAACATTACTTCCTGTTTAATTTCATTCCAATTGAAGTACTCTAAAGTTCATAGGTACATTTTTCTTCAGCAGTGCTTATATGTATGCATTAATGATAACACTTTGTATTAGCATGTTACTGAGAAGTAAGCCTTGATTCACATACAGCAGTAGTAGTATGTAGAACAACTTTTGTTCCTCCCAAATTAAACCAAAAAGCATCATGTACTAAAAATTCAAGTCATAATTGTAGTAATGCATGGAAATTGAGAATCAGTGCAGAGTTATTAGCACATCTATGAAACATTTGGTCTGAAACTTGGAACACTATGTTCCTGTGAATGAAGTACATGTGCTGTATTATAAATACTGTTTCTCAGTTGTTCTTTATTTTGCTATCTTAGAAGTTGGAAGTTTTAGAAGTTTTAGAGCTCTATACATTTAATACATTTGTTAACAAAGGCTGCCAGTGAGTGTCTGTATTGAGAAGCAAAAATTGTGACAGCCGTATTTACTGTTTTACTTGTATTACCATCAGGGATTTAATAATAAAAAAAATCTATGAAATAGTGAATGTTGTATCTTTTTGACCAGTTCTTACTTAAGTTCTTACTCCAGGGATATTTTTGCTGAAGAATAGAATTAGCATTGTTCTAAATAGAAATATTCTTAGTAAAAGATGGATTTATTCAAATTAGCTATTTGCAATGTGCTCCAGCAATATTACTGTTGAACAAATATTTATTACTGATGGCATGAATGTAAGGATATCACCTGGGAGATGTGCAAAGGCCTATTCTCATCAAAAGCCTATGCTCCCTAAAACATGGAATGAGATTTAATTTAGGAATGTGTGGTGGGATATTTATGCCAATGCAGCTTTAATTGCTGTTCTTAGCATCTTCGTCCCTAAGCAATGAAGAGACAGCCAGGCTCCTCTAAAATGCAAATCACAGCATGTACGGTTCTGCTTATGATCCCAACACCTACAGAAGGGACCAATGATAACTTCACGTGACTACACTGGCTACTGAAAGTGCAAATATTTTAAGCTTCTTCTGCTGATTTGTGGCTTAATGTACTTAATTATCAGGTCAAGCAGTGACTATGTTCTGCCTCGAGCCTGTAATGTAGAACACCCCTCTGCTCAATTTGGGAGTCTAATACTACAGAAGATAGACTTAGAAAATTATTAATATTATGAAAATACTCAATCTATGCACGTGTGTTCCTTTTCAGAAGAATCCCAAAATTCTCAAGGAAAAAAAAACAATAACGACAAAAACAACAACAACAACAACAACAAGAAATAGAAAAAAACGAAACAAACTAAAAAACACAAATTTTTCAGCACCACACAAGCTCATTTTGGTGATTTTCCTTTTCTATAACTCTTACAAGTCTGCAGAAAATACCATATTTAATTCTACCATATGAAGTATCAGATTAAAATAATACTAGTAAATTAAGATTCTTCAAATGAAGATGTTAAAACTAAATGTTCATGCACAGCAATCCCATAATTTCACACACATTGTACTGTTTAACATATTAAATGGCCTTTATAAACACGCACACATGCACAAAGAGATGCACACGGCCGAATGTATTGATAGATGAATATTAATAGAGTTAGAATTATAAAAACATTTCTAAAACCTACATATACATGACATGAAGTGTAAGAGCTTAGGACTACAAGCAGAAAATGATACATTGCAACTTCTGTTCTGACTTACCATCCTCATCAGTCAGTATATGCAGAGGTGCACTACAAAGACCCTCCCCCATCATGGTACTAGCAGACACTTCTATCATATATTCTGTATATTTCTTCAAATCTAAATAAAGAAGAGTAATTTGGCAAATCAAACATTGAGTGAGGGAATCTTCTTCTATTAATGGAAAAAAAACTTGAGATCATATGCCACAAGGAGAAGTTCTGAAGTGCTGAAGAGGCCTATCACTTGTGCTTTTAGAGATTAAAATGAGCACTAGGAAAGTTTGAACACAAACTATTCTGCATGAACAGTAGATGAGGTAAAGCTCTAATTACCAATTTAGAATCATATCCTGAGTCGGAAAGGAAACACAGGTATCATCAAGTCCAACTACTAGCACACAACACTATCCAAAATCAAACCCTATGAGAACACTGTCCAAGCACACCCTGAACTCCAACAGTTTGTGGCTGTGCCCACCACCCTCCAGTGAAGAACGTTTTTCTAACACCCAACCTGACCCTCCCCTGTTGAAGTTCCATGTCATTCCCTTGTATCCTGATGCCATCATTAGAGAGCAGATCTCAGTGCTGCCTCTCTGCTCTCCTTGTGAGGAGCTGTAGGGCAACACGAGGCCTCCCCTCAGCCTTTTTTTCTCTGGGCTGAACAAACCTCAAATATTTTGCCCTCTAGACCATTTTATACATCAGATTTCTGTAATGCTTTGACATTTGTACTTAGCATTACTTGGAAAATTTGCTAGTTAAGCTACTGAGTGGCCAGCATTAGCTCTAGCTGCTCCCTGATAGAGCAGTCTAATGCATAATAATGACTGAACAAATCAAAACATGGAAAGGTGAGTGAAAAAGGAGGCATTGATATTCACAACAAAATTGGTGATCTCAGTGCTTACTTTGTTTCAGTGATAAATATGTCCAAAAATCTATTAGATTTCCTTATAATATAAATGTCTAAAACACAGTAAGAGGCATGTGAGATTGTACACCAAGCACGATCCGTTCCACAATAGTATCATGACCACAACCGGCTGCTTCTCAGTACAAGCAGCATCTAACAATGTAAGAACAAGAATGATTTTGTCCACCCTGTGAATCAATTGTCCTGCATCAGTTGGTCTGTTGAGCCCTTCCCAGAACAATTCACAATTGCCTTAAAATTCATATCGCTAAGTACTAGCCTGTAATACGTAGTACCAGATGAGTGGTGTTTATAATTCTTTCCTCGGTTCCATTAGTCCTCTTGAGATATATTGTGTAGGTCTGTATGATTCCATTGGGAATAGATGGAGGAAAAAATGACAATTCAATTTCCGTGGATGAGATGTTCCGATATGTTACGTTTTCTGGTGCAGAACTGGGAACTAGAAGATGAAATTTAGACTTGAAGAAGATTCCAGTCAATTTCATTGTTTTCTTAAGCATTTTCTTAAACTGGTTACAATGAAAAACACTGTAAACATTTTTTTTTTATCCTTGCACGGCTTTTTTAATGGATAAGTAAACTGAATCAGTTGGGCAGATACCTACATATCTATCACATCTGTCAAAAAAAAAAAAAATCAAAGCCACAAAATCAGTACAATGTTTTTGTGCCTCTGTTTTGAGTTCAATCTCATGAATTCTTAAAACTAGGTGCCTCTGTTCTCATTCCTTATGAGTTCTGAATGGTTTGGCAGCTCTGGGCCACACCTACTTCACACATGGTTTATCAAATTTCATTTCAGCAACGAGGAATTCACAGTGATAACTATTGTCTTAATAATCAAGAAGCTAGTGCATATTCCCCATGTCTTTTTGAGACAGAACACTACAGTCACGTCTTTCCTAACTGAAAAAAAAATCTAATGAACAGAGCGTATTTAGCTCTAGATCTAATTCTAGGTGTAGAGAAAGTACCAAGTTGTCTGAGACAACAAGTGAAGATTTCAAAAAGCCTCAGAAAAGTACAAGTGTCATACCAGAGCAACCTGGATCTGCCTGAGTCCTAAAGGAAACCAGCCACCTTCCATTCCTGAACCTACAGCTTAACTCAAACTTTTGTGTCAACCACAACTCTCAGAATTTTTCCCAGTGCAATTCCTCTTTAGCTCCACTGAAAAGCTAATGACTCTCCCTCTTTAATTTATATTCCTTTCCCTACATTATCTTATCTTGCAGTCTAGTTACTTACTTTCAGGCTCCCTATGCCTTACTACAACTTTTTAATATTCATCCTTTATTTCCAATTCTCGCTTTTTCTTTTTCTTGGAAAAAATCTACTTTAGTTTTCAGGAATTTTATTTGTGCATTGTACAAAATATTTCCAGCAGCAAACAAATTCAACTACTAGAAAAAAGCACCTTATCAGTTAATCACAATATATTTCTTTAACCATTAGAATTGATTTCTTACAAAATTTTAGTTCGTAAGTGGAATACCATGTCAATCTCACATTTTGAAACCTTACTTTCCTATAAAACATTATTTTCTGCAAGATACAAGAAATACTTGAGGACAAATAGTAAAATATATGTGGTCTATCAGATATATATATTCCAATTGTCTTATTTACTTCTTAATCACCCATACTATGTTCTTATGTTCGTTTTGAAATAAAGAGGACTCAAATTTCCCAATTTGCAAAGCAAAAGCCTAATTTAAAATAAATTAATGTGGACTTCCAAGCATCAAATGTCACCATAAAGGACTTGTCAGAAAAAAAAGTTTTCCAAAAAATTATATACTCACCAGTTTCAGAAGTTCTCACCAGAAGTGGAAAAGATGACTGATTCCCATGGCCAAGTCTAGTGAATGCCCGTACAGAGATGTTGTAGAGAGTATATGGCAACATTTCAGTAAGTGATATATTTGTAGATGAGGTGTTTCTCACAAATAGATCACAGGAATCACTGTATAGAACTTCATAGTGAGTTATGAGACCATTAGGCTGCTCAGGTGGTGACCATTTCAAGTTTATCTCTGTTGCAGTTACATTTATTACCTCTACATTTTGTGGTGGGGAGTCTGGTTCTGCAGTACAGAAATCAAAGAACAAAGAAGTCTGAGACAGTTAATTGAATATAGGACTGATCTGATAAACTTACTGGATCCTAACATTTAGTCATCCTGAATGGCCCTGTAGCAATATGCAAAGCTAACTGTAGCAAAAGAGATGATTAATTTACTCTCCTTCACAAAGTTTTAGCAAATTTCTGTACTTTTAGCTTTCCACTAAAAAATGTAGACAATTTCTTGTATCCCAAACACTTGAGCTTTTTTCTTTCATTTACTTTTCTCTCATTCACTTCATTCACTGTAACACTGCAGCTAAAAAAAAAAACAAACACCAACATAGAAAAACCAAAGTAAAACCAAAATTCTACTTCCCCCACCAGAGTACAACTTCCTGTGTCTATTGCTTTCTCTCAGACTGATTCATCAAATACTCTCATTGACTTCATCTAATTCAATTTAACTTTGTCTGAATGCCATCTTTCTGTCTTTCTCTTAAAAACTACCTGTTTTATTTCACTCGAACATCAAGTGAACCAGGAATGGGACCTCTCTGCACTGTAATTGAATCCCTTTTAGTTTACTGATACAACTGCTAAATGATAACCACTGAAGATCCCAGTGCAAATCTTACATACACTGGTGACAAGGTGAAGCAAGAAAGCAAGTCCAGGTCTAGGGTAGTGTGTTGGCTAAATCTACTGGCAATGACAATATGATTTCATGTGATTCTAGTGAGCTCATAACCCATGAATAGTGAAAGAAGAAAGTGGGCTGCACTTATGAATCAATTCAGCTATGAGCATCAACTTTGATTCTTCTGAAGGCCTCATCACTTCACTTCTGAAATAGCCTATCTATAAAACTGAAGAAAAAAAAAAAAAGAAAAAAAAGCTGTAAGAATCCTGGATTATGCTATTCAGTCTGTGTACAAATACATCTATATATATTAGAACTTGATGCTTTTTGATGTAAAGGTGTCATGGAACCACTTTCATTCCTGGTCTCTGAGCCCATGAATGAGAAAATGTTCACTGTAATAAATCACTATTCTTTGGAAGGCAGGACTGCCCACAAGGGTAATTTCTGTGTAAGGAAGCTTAATTTTCAATTGAAATGCATTTTTCAATTTATCTGGCATGGAATAAAAAATATTTAAACATTACAACCTGGTACCTTCCATGCTATCATGCTGTCTAAGTTAGATGTAGAGACTTTGCTACTTGAAGGTATCTCCCTCTTTTCAACTCATCAGAACTCAGGCAAGTTTTCATTTCTAGGTTTGCTATAGTAAGGATACATGAACCTCAACCTGTCATATTCTGAGGCAGGTTACTATAAATTTAAAACAATTTAGAACTGGTTTCAGGGAAACAGATACTTAGGTAGGCAATTTCCTGTTCGTGTGACATACCTTTTCACTGCATAAAATAATAGAGTAGAAGCACAAAAGCTTTTTAAAAATATTATAAACACTTTAAACTTTCCTATTTAATACAATATTTTGGTGAGCTGGTTACTCCAGTTATCTAAACATCATAAATCTCCATAATTTTTAATCCTTCAATCCTTTGCTCTTATTTCCCACTTAATTATTCCTCCCATACTGTCACGTATTTGACAGATGTGAGAGATAAATGAAAGTTAGACTACTGCTTTCTTTATTATTTTGATAAAAACTGGAAATAATTCCAAACAAGTGAAAATAAAAACCTGATATAAATGAGGAATTATTAAATATTGATTGTTTCTGCTCTGTAGATCAAATTCCCATGTTTCTCTTTGAGGAGGTCAATGTCAATTCAATCACTTACTGATAGAAGACTAATAATTTCAACAAGCATTGATTTTATTTATCAGCTTTCTTCTCATCCTTAGGTATGTGCCCAGACTTCTTTAATATAGAAATCAAATAATCATTGCAAACAATATATTTACCATCTTCAGGGGTTCTCACAAAAACATCATTCTCTTCAGACAAAGCACTTTCTCCAATCACAGTAGATGCTGCAACTCTCATTTTATAGTTGGTGTATTTTTTTAAACCTAAAAAGATGAAGTAAAAAAATCAAAAAATGATTACTGATAATCCTCTTTGAATATATTGTAGCTTTCTTATAAAATCATTAAAGTGTTCTAAGAGTTTTTGATACACATTTGCCACCTAAAAGATAAAATTTGTACATTACAATACAATATCTGGGGAGTATCAAATAAGCACTCAGACAATCAACAGATTTTGAAAGAATTTAACTAGCTTCAACCCTGTAAATTGCTTTAATTGCGAAAACAAGGAACGTGTACATATACACACAAATATGTATTTTGTTGTGAATGCGTTACTCTGTTTAGCTCAAATAAGTGCCTGAAACCACATAAATAACACATTTTCTTAAACATTATCACCTTAAAAGAATGCAATTGTTATTATTAACATTAGACAAATAATGCATGGATGAGAAATCAAGTGGGAAAAAGAACAATTTAGAAATGTTTTTCTGTGTATAAAGAATGAGATGAGAAAAAATCAGTAAGGGGAAATCCACTTGACAAATTACTACTCTTTACCTTATTTGCCTTATGCAGCCCGCTCCACCATTCTCACGTTCCCTACATACTTCTCCACAGCAGACAAGTCTACCAACAGTTTCCCACCTGCACTGCATGCATGTGTGGATGGAGCAGACTTGATCTATCTACCTTACAGTGGCTACATTACATTAAGTTGGAATAAATAATTTTGAATACTATATTTGCAACTAATTTTAGCACATGACACAGTACCTGTCATAAGTAAGCTGTTGTTTGAAGTCGTTTTGTGGAATGCTCTTTTCGTATCCAGTTCCATTGCATAAACAGTATAATGAATGATTTTCCCATTGGGGTTTGCTGGAGGATCCCAGTACAGCAAAACAGAGGAGGAACTAATATTCTTATAAGATATACTTTGCACTGAGCTTGGAACTTAAATGAAAGCAAACAAACAATCACACAAAAAAATAACAGTAAGGGAAATATTTTTTTTTTAATTAAATTTTCCTGAATGAATTTACAGATGTTAACTTAGTTCTGGGCTACATTTTACCTTGCTCACGTGTCCTGACTGTGAGAACAGATGGTGGACCTTCTCCAATAGCAGTGAAAGCAGACACACTGATTGTGTAGTCTGTGAAGGGTACAAGGCCCTTTATAACATATGACAGTTCTTCACCCAAAATGTCAGTGGCATACTGATCATCTGTGATTAAATGGAGAGAAATAGTCACTCATTAGTAAATTCTTCTCTCTTCTTTTGCATTCTAAACTTAGAATACAGTAACCTACATTAATTTTACTGCAAAAATTATTTCTCATGGCAAACACAAAAGTATAAAGAAAATATTATACAGTGTCTCATTGCCAAAGAGTTACTATTAATAAGTCAACTTTCAAGCGTACAATCCCGTCTGCTTTTCAGAGGTCTTCTATGAAGTATGAAATTCAGACAGTAGAAAGAAAGATAGATAGCTTGGCATAGGAGAAAGAATGCATGGGAGCAAACTATAATCAAACTAAAACTGACAGCTATCTCAAAAATAAAATTTAAAATTGAGAGAAATCTAGGAACTAGGAGAAAGCATACTTGTAGATGGATTATTTTTCCCTGTGACTACAGAACTGTAGCTCCTAGATAGTTGAGATTTCTGATTTTGTTTGTTTGTTTTTAGGTTGTTCTTTTTCCCTGCCCTCCCAACTGTGTAATGTCTATACTTGAAATGGCTCTCGTCACATATCACTTCATACTGGTATTTTCAGCAGAAGAATCAGAGCAGAATGAAGTAATCATACTTATGCCCACAAAGAATTTTTGGTGCACCAGAGAACATATCTGTGAAAGGAGTGCAAAATCAGATAGACAAAATCTTCTGTTATAAAGAAGCCACTATGACATTGCAACATGAAAAGGTTTGGGTACTTTACATATCTAAGTGTCAGACCCAAAGATTAGCATCTAAATATCAGCAAGCACTGTTAAAAACTTGGCTGTCAACAATTTTACTATAATAACTACTATAATAGTTGTGTGCTATATTACAACAGATGATATTTGAAATTAATTTTTCATCAACATAGATATTTTATCAACTCACTAACTGGAGCTGAATAAGTCAGTAAAAAGAAAACTCACTTTCAAAGCACTGTGTGTTTTCTCTGTATGACAGAGAAGATCCCATAGCATTACTATAGTAAAGATCCACCGAATAACACATAATTTAATGGATTAAATTCTGGTCTTAAAAACTGGTGTAGACAGAGGAATCCAGTGATTCCAATAGCTCTTTTAACATTTTGATTTTCTGTCTACTGTTCAAAACTCCCATTGTAAAAATTCAGAGTAGTATTTTAAGTCCTCACCTGTCAGCTAAGGCCTCCTTAATGACTTGTAAATATTCATACTTAGCAGAGAAACACTGTTCCATTGATAATACAGAACAAGTGTACACACTAATGACATCACCATGTCATGGGGTCATCTCCACCTGTTTGTAACCCATATAGCAAAGTTGTAACTTTTTGACCTATTTACCTTCACTGACATTTGAAAACCTATTAGTCAAAAGGCTTAGAGAAATCAAGGTCTCTGAAGGGCTTGGAGATATGTTAATCCCTGACAATCACACCTGCTTTGGCAACTGTAATAACTGATTGTCTATGCAGCTTGGCTGATGGCTTTTGGGTGCTCCTTTCACTAGGAAGAAGGTCAGCTGGGTGACAAGGGGCTAGTTCCTGCCTGTGTGGCATTCCCATTTGCTTCAGAAGGTTATTTGGTAGTAAAAAAATCCAACTCCAGCAAATGACCCATTCATAATTTGCCTGAACCATGTGCTAAAGACTGTAGTTGGGACAGTGATGGTGGTCCTCTGGAGCAAAGGAACGGGTAGAAAAAACAACTTAAGATAGCTTACCCAAAGTAGAATGTAATTCTCCAGCTCCATTTAAAGCAGGCAAATGATCATCAGACACACTTGTAAATATTACCGGGGAAACTGTCTGAATACTAGAAAACATTTCACCTGAACCTTCATATAATTCATTGGCTGTTTCTACTGAATTCCAGGTGGGAGAGGGTTTGATGTTTTCATTTATCATGTGTGGTTCCAAAGAGTCAATCAAATGCTACAATTAGAAAAATAAAGTCAAAATATTTGTCATTGTTATATTCTTATATGTAATTTATATATACCATATAAATGGTGTATTGCTAACATTGCAATGACATTCGCATGATATATAATTAACTTTGCAAAACAATATTTCTCACAAGAAAGCTCAGTTGCATGTATCCTACAACTTGTTCACTTCAAAAATAAACAAACACCACGTGCATTTTTTTAATTTTTTAAATTTCTTGAAATATGGATTTTACAGTAAAACCTCACCTTACTCTCACATTTTAGAGCAAGGTCTTTAAATTTAATGTGATTATCCTTCTGGCTATATTGAAAAGACACATTTGAGCTTGGGAGGCTCCATTTGTACTAAGCACTTTCCAGCAGGGTTGAAGGTGCTGACAAGAACAGTGCTTCAGATGCCCCCACAAGGCCTTGAGAAAGAAGAACAACAGGTTGATGAGGGGGAAAAAATATATCCATATGACCTTTGAGTAAGGAATAGATGAGAGGGAGAAAAACAGATGCTAATGAAATAAAAAGATGAGTTTAAAAAAAAAAGAGAGTAAATATGTGGAAAAGAAAAATGAAAGGGAGGAAAGCGATACAGAGGTCAGTAAGACAGTAAGAGCAAAAGATAAATTTGAGAAGGGATGCAAGTAGACTTAAGGGGAGAAATCTTTAAGGTTCCTTCCAATCTAAGTCACTCTGTGATTCTTTTTCACTATTTTAACTAGGTTGGATTAGCGTGGGTCCGTGGGTCCCCTGCACCAATCGTCACAGATCCAGGCCGAACCAGCATGTAAACCGTTGACAGACAGACAGATATTCAGCACCAATCTCACCTAAGTACCAACAGGTAAAAGACATATTTACTCATTTTCACCAACCTCTTACTGCAAGACACTAATTCACATGAAAATAATGCTTGTGAGGGTTAATGACAATGTTTGTTATGATTTATTTTGTTCTTTAATTAGAAAATTAAATTCAATAAGCTTTAGAAAGCTTCAGTGGTTCTAAATTAAGAATTCATAAATTAGGAAATCCCAGCATTAGAGTATGTCTGCGTAGATAATTTTCCATCTTTTCTGTCTGTACTATGATATAATCTTTAATTATATAGTTATATAATTTCACTTTCCAAGGTTCTTTGTCTGTTTTAATGAATGGATCCTTATCCTCATCTTTTTTTCCCCTGCTCCTTTTTAAACGATTGGCTCCAGGGCTCTATTTAATGCACAACATGCAATGTGAAAGCAAACTCCTTCAGTGAACTCTATATCAAAAACAAAGATTCTGAGTCAGATCCAAAGACAAACACTTTCTAAAAAAGGAATTATGCAATGTTTTAGCAGCTAAGCTCAACATTAAGATTAAAAAAACCAAACCCTTAACTCAGAAAGGACTGTCTTGAGCTGAATGCTTTCTAAGTGTCTACAGTTCTGTGCAGTATGCTCAAAATGGCCTATGTCAAAGTATGCCAAGCACATCAGTGCCCAAAATTCAAAAGCTGGAGATGTTGTCACTGTAAATCCCATATAATATTTTATTTGTAAGGTGTGTGCAGATACATCCATAGCATCGAATTTAGCATGTAGTGTCAGACACTTAAATTCAACGATGCAGATGGGGATGAAAAACCAAGGGTGCCTGCCTTGAAAGCAAAAGACATGAACAGCCCTAGGAGACTTATGTTGAATTCATTTCTCCATAGAGTTCATATTCACATCTGGAAGTTTTCCTGAGTGGCATTTACTGATCTAGGCACCTATACTCTTCTGTTAGGTATGCTAGGAGCTATCATGCTGAAAAGAACTAAACAGCAAAAATAATATTGTTGGTTAGCTATGGAGTTATGCCTTCAGTAGCTAAAAAATTCAGGATCTGGATTTCTCCAGAATTATTTATGATTTTCATGTAGTACAGATAGCAGCTCTGGAATCTCTTACTAACACAGCCATAGAAAGAGGGTGGCATGAGGAAGCTGTTATTTAAAAGCATTATCAACTCATGTGAAGCAGCTAATTTCACATACTGTACCTACTGAACAAGAGAACCAGATTTAATCTAGCAAAGAAATCTTTATCAAAAAAATCTTAATACCTTATTTTTTCCACTGAGAATAATGTTTTCCAGAGTAACTTCTTTTTCTTGCACATGTACTTTATACTGAGTAATGATTCCATTTGGTTGTTGTGGCTTTCTCCAAGCAATTTTTATATATGTGGCTTCCACTTCTACTAGATGTAAGTCTGATACAGCACCTGGGACTAAATATTCAAGAAGAAAATTGATTTAATTAAAAATATCCAATTATTACCAGCTTTTCCAACATTGTATGCAAGGTACAATGGGCATTAAAAAACGTGCCTGGGAAGATCATGGAGCACATCCCCCTGGTTGCCATGTTACATATGAGACAAAGAGGTGATCTGAGACAGCCAGCGTGACTTCACCAAGGACAGATCTTGCCTGAACAATCTGGTGGCCTTCTATGATGGAGTGACAGGATTGGTGGACAGGGGAAGGGTGACGGATGTCATCTTTCTGGACTTCTGCAAAGCCTTTGACATTGTCCCTCACCACACCCTTCTCACTAAATTGGAGAGGTATGGATTTGAAGTATGGACTGCTCAATGGATTAAGAACTGGTTGGCTGATCACAACCAAAGTGTTGTGATCAACGGTTTTATGTCTGGGTAGAGGCAAGTCACAAGTAGTGGCCCCCAAGGGTCAGTCTTGGGACTGGTGCTCTTCAATATCTTCATCAATGACAAAGGCAATGGAATTGAGTGCACCCTTGGCAAGTTTGTGGATGTCACCAAGATGAGCAGTGCAGCTGATACATTGGAGGGAAGGGAAGCCATCCACAGGGACTTGGACAGGCTGGAGAAGTGGACCCATGTGAACTTAGTGAGGTTCGACAAGGTCAAGGGCAAGGTGCTGCATTTGGGATGGTGCAATCCCAGGTATTTATACAGACTGGGAGAACAACTCCTGGAGAACAGCCCTGCAAAGAAGGACTTGGGGGTCCTGGTGAATGAGAAGCTGGACATGAGTCAGCAGGGTGTATTTGCAGCCCTGAGGGCCAACTCTATACTGGGCTGCCTTAAAAAAAGGGTGGTCAGAAGGGAGAGGGAGGTGATTGTCCCCCTCTACTCAGCTCTTGTGAGACCCCCATCTGGAATACTGCATCCAGCACAAGAAAGACCCAGAGGTCTTGGAACAGGTCCAGAGGAGGTCTGATCAGAGGGCTGGAGCATATCTCCTGTGAAGAAAGTTTGAGGGAACTGGGCTTGTTTAGCTTGGAGAAGAGAAGGATCTGAGGAGACCTCATTGTGGCCTTCTTATACTTGAAGGGAATGTATCAACAGGAGGGGGAATTATTGTTTACACAGATTCGTAGTGATAAGACAAGAGGGAATGGTTTTAAACTAGGACAGGGGAGATTTAAGTCAGATGTTAGGAAAAAGTTTTTCACTCAGAGGGTGGTGAGACACTGGAACAGGTCGCCCAGAGAGGTTGTGGATGCCCATCCCTGGAGGCATTCAAAGCAAGGTGGGATGTGGCTCTGGGCAGCCTGGTCTAGAAGCTGGCCACCCTTCCCACAGCACAGAGTTTGAAATTACATGTTCTTTGAGGTCCTTTTCAACCCAGATCAATCTATGATTCTATGTAAAAAAAAAAAATTCACATCATCTTCTCAGTTGCACCTACACTGTAGGAAGTTACTTCAAGTGTTTGTTTCAGCAAACAAGTTACATTTCAAAAAATACTCAGTTTTTTTCTACATGTATGACATACATATTACTATGGTCAGATGATGTAAATTAAGTTAGTTCTAGTTAAGTCAGTGCACTGCAAGTAGGCCTTATTTTTAAGTATGGACTCTCAAGTACATTGAAAAGGAAAACTTAATTCTCAGTACGTTGATGTCATACAGGAAATGAATAAAAAGCTGAAAGACAATACAACAATTGTTATACATCTTGTTCATTTCAGTTTTGCAGTCAATTTCAATTCAAATTCTCCTTTAACTATGCGGTAATTATGATATTGTACTTTAAGTGGGACTGTCAGAATGTTTATTTTCAAAAATATTATATTCAGATTTGGTACAAAAAATCATTTCTTACAAATGAAGAAAAAGTCAGACTTGACATTTCTTGCATAATGAAAGTTGGCATATATGTTAAAACTGGACACTAAATGTCATTTAAAACAATATCAAAAAGGATTTGGCTTCTGACTGAATTTAGACAGCAGATAAAAGAGGCTCTATCAAGGTGGGTCATCTCAGGAAATTGACTCAGATATGACAAAATCAGTAGTGTAAGAACAAATAGGAACTATAGGAAAAGTCTCAATCACTGTTTTCAGCAAAGCTTGCTATTAAGGTGTAACCACAGGAGGAACACCTTAATAGCAAGCTTTGCTGAAGCCAGCGATTGAGACTTTTTCTAAATTTGTGCTGTGTAGCACAAAAATAATAAAAATAACAATGTTGAAACTGCCTATCTATCACATATGTAGTCTTAATTTTTTTTTTCTGAACCACAAGGAGCACAAACTCTCAAATCATAGCATAGCAGACTCTGAGCAGAACTAATAAGCACTTTGCACTTTGCAAAATGTCAGTGTTTCCCTCAGAGCTATGGTCTCTTGTAAAGGTGGCTCTCATAGAGTCTGTTGGGAGACCCTGGATTTGGAGAAAAACAGTGGAAGGAGATTTCAGGGTTGAACAAAGCGATCGTAGCAGTCCTGAAATGTTATTTCCCTACCACTTGCTGCCATCTAACGACTAGAAGGGTGACCTGCGACTTAATTACTGAATCAAGGTTGCTCAGGTACCACCTTTCTTTCAGTCTTTGAAGGCTTCTATAGGCAAGTGCGTTTAGTGACCATGTATGAACTCCAAAATAAAACTGGAAAAAAAAAATCAACACAGTAGATACTCAGCTCATTTCTTTCATTAGTTTGTACAACACCTCCATTCCTTCTGTTGCAAAGTAACAAAATTTTGAAGGAAAAACTGACAGCAGTTACTGCGTACAGCCTATTTACTTCGTTTTTGTATGCTTGCTTACCATCTGCAGGAGTAAAAACTGAAAGGTTTGTCTTTGGTCCTACACCAGCACTTGTCTCTGCACCAACATACACATCATACGTCGTAAATGGCACAAGGTTGTGAAATATGAACTTATGATCTTTTGTGCTGTTATCCAGAATATGTCCTGGAATGCAAACGAAGAGATTGTAGCTCAAAAAACAGTTAATCATTGGCTTATACTGAACAAAACTGCTTTTAAGGAAGATGAAATGCCAAATTTGTTTCTGGAAAGAATAATTCGGTATTTCCTCGTGGGAAATAATACTAAATGCATTTAAAAACAAAACATAGAACAACAAAACAAAGAAACTAAAATGCCATTTCAAGGATGTATGGCTTTTAAGATAAGATAAGAAGATTATTTGTCTATTTATTTAATTATTGTTGCTGTCTATAAATTAATTTCTCTTGCTAATCCTATGTTGTTCCATAAACATATTTAGTAGACAGTTTGTTCACTTCTGTAACAGTATGTAGTTATATAACCATATAACCTTGTCACTTTAACCATGTCTGAGTTAAAGAACAAATACAAAAACACCAAAAGAGACTCAAACTGCACTGAGACGAAAATCTTCAAGGAATATTTAACAGAAAAAGAGTAAGATACAGAATACATATCTTACATACCTGTAATACACGGAATGATCTGACTAAATAGGCATTCTAATTCAGCTGTGAGCTTAGTTTACTATTTTTCTGAAAGAATGAGGGGAGCTGTTTTCCTCTACTGCTAAGAATGCCTAACATGAATTTCATTGTGTACTAATCCTTACAATGGGCTAAGAAGCACTAACAATTCTAACATTGAAACGGATACATAGCAGTGCTTTCAAATTTTCTTTCTCCACTGACAGTGACACTAAGAATGCAAGCATAAGGACATAACAGCAAATAATAATAATAATAATAATAAAAAAAGAATCAGACTTACCAGATGGCCCATACAGCTCCACTCTGTAACTAAATTTCCCTGTTACTATAGTTGGTGGGTCCCACATCACTGAGAAGGACTTTGCTGTAATGTTGACCTTGGCAAAATTTTGTGGTGGATCTTCTGGAACTTAATATTGGAAAAAGTCTTTGAAGATAAAATAATTTTTATCTAGAATTTCCAAGAATTGCATACCAGACAATTCATTTTAAATACAAATATTAAATATGCTGAAGGAAAAATACTGACAATATCCTATAATATAGAAAGATATTCATGGAACTGTTCACATAAATTAAAGCATCTACAGAAGCCAATCCCTTTCCGAAGCATACCTTCCTTCCTAAAGTATACTTTCATAAGTTAGTGATATAACAACTGAAATAGAAAACTGAATCCGAAGAAAACTAAAGCATCTATAATTCTTTTCAACCATACATAGTTGGAAAGATTTATTTAAGTTGCTCTAGACAGAACTCCAAACTAAAAATGTTTTGATATTAGCAAAATCATTCAGATGAACAGTGCTAGAAGAGAATAACATTTATTTTCATTTGAACACTGCTATAACTATTTGATGAATGAAAGAGCAACCCAATAACATCAAACTGTGTCAGACAAAAGAAGAATGGTCAAGCAAACAAAAAAGAATAACATTCCTCTGGAAACACAGTTTTCTAGTATGGCTGTATTAACACTGCCTGTTATCTCAGTAATTTCTGCTCTTGGAAAAGCTTCAATTTCAATTCTAACTTCTTAGAGTATTTTGAGTAATCAAAAAACCAATTTTTCCAGTGCTTAGAGATTTCTTCAGCACTGACCAACATTCTGCAATAGCTCCAGACTGGGGAACCATGGGAAAGGAGTTTTCTTTCTTTATACTGCTTTTTTTTCCCCTCAAATGCAAAGAAGCTTCAACCTTATTGCTATGTATGAATTATACATGCTTTTTTAATACTATGACTGACACTCTTTCCCTTCAAGTTTATTTTTTTAATTTCCATTCCATTGCGCTATTAATTGCAGCTCTTGAATTATCCTTAGTTTTTCACAAAATTCAAGAGAAAAGAATTATCTGTACTGAGCGTAATTTGATTCTTTTGACTTTACAACAGAATCCCTAACTACTTAAATTACCTAGAGACATTAATAGTTATGATCATTTCCAGTTGATTTCAATAATTTAAAAATTAGATAAGCATGTACACATAAGCGTGACCCAGATAAAGATAGATTCAGAATAAAGTATCCTGCTACATAACTTCATGTTGATGTTCTGTTTATTTTTCTATGAATTTGAGAACTTCATTTAAAGTAGGATATACCTGATTCCGGTGTTCGGACAATTGCGCTGTCAATGTAACCTGCTTCAGTGTTAACTGCAGAGACTTCAAAAAGATAGGTGGTATATGCCCTCAGGTTAGTTATAACAAAACTGATTGGTTCATTCCAAACTGAGCTCATTTGACTAGATGCTTCTGTACTTGCTGTAACTGTAGTACTTGAAGGAATTGTGGATTTACCAAAAGTAGTTGAAGGAGTAGTTGTACTCCACAAAAATGATTCACTGTTGTCCTAGTAAGAAAAATATGGAATGTTATAAACAGAAAGCACCATGTAATAGTTAATATATAGAGATCAAAAAAGGCAGACATCCTTTGAAACGAAGCCACCTGGATCTGAATCTTTTTTTTAATTTACAAACTTCAATATCAAATCGGTTTATCATTTCATTACTTGAAGTGCCAGCACATCTTGTTAGTGACAGTATTATAGTGTTTGCCCTTATTCAAAAAGATTTCAAATATAATTCAACAAAAGGAGCTTTTTAGGCTCCATTTAGCTATTCCCAGATTTAGTATTTAGGTTCCCTCTCTACAATATATATATATAGGAAGATCTTTCTTCAACATACAAAATACTGTATGTATGTATATATGCGTAAATACAAATATATTCGGAAAGAGACAGATGTGTGTATATGTATATATATATATAGCAGGTACCTGACAGGGCTTTTCTGACCCAAACTGTCAGGAGACAACTCTGAAAAAGTGAAAACTGCTAGGCTTTACAATCATTGATGTGTTATGATTCAGTATGTGGCAGACTCCCCATGCTAAATAAAATCAGCTTGATGTTGAGAGCTCACAAATTGCTTAACACTGTCATGAAAATAAAATTAGAAGCTAAATTCCTGATCATTTTTATCATTTAAAACTGCACTTCTCAATGAACTACTAGGTCTAGCATGCTAAAAAATAACATAAAGGCAACTTGACATCCTAATAGTCATAACACATGGTTCAGAATAAACGAAAAAGAAGAACAAAGATTGAAAAGAAGAATATTCTTCAAGAAATTCTGAAAGTTATATACTAGCTTCAGGTTTAAAACCAATAGATAGTCAGAATTCTTAAATATTCATTGCAAGTTTATGAACAACTGTCTACAAACAATTTTTGAATACCATTCTGATTTTTTTTTATGCTGCTTCAAAAAGTATTAAACTATCATTGAAATGTGTTATTTAAAATAGAGCACTACTTAAAATATATGAAGCATTATAAAGCTTCATCTAAAAATGAAATATAGGTCTCTACAGTGACAGAAACATTCATTTCAAAGTGAATGCTTTAAAAATTAGAAATTAAAACTGAAACACCAAATTTATTTATTCCACCCTTTTCAGTTAAAAATATATCAGTTAACTGATCCTTTCTTAACATTTTTACTTGGAATAAACTGAGCTCTTCAAGGTAAAATGTTCTGCTTCATCTACTTTGGACAGAAAGCATTTTCTTCACGTTGTATCCTGCCTCAGGCCTAACTCGGTAAGGTATTGGGGATTGTTCTGAAAAACAAACCTCCAAATGGCCTCAAAATTGAAATTATATTATATTCTCTAGCTTCAATCTATTTCTAATTTTAAAGGTTTATAGCACTTACATTACACTCTGGTAACCTCCCAGACAGAAGGTCCTCTACTTTAACCAAGACATCTTTCACTACAATTCCACTTCTTGCATGTTTCACACTAATCTTGAAACTAGTTATCTTCCCATTTGGTTGTCGAGGGAGAAACCATATCAGATTTACAGCTGAATAATTTAAGGCTTCAACTGTGAGATTCACTACTTTACCTGGAGCTTGAAAACAAAACAAATAAAAGCAGTGAGACATTCTCTTCTCAGTAAATATGTAATTCAGAATCAAACCTACCATAATCTGAAATTATATTCACTACCATTTAGTACTACAATCCCCAAAGAACCTATCACATTTCAAATACTTATGCTCCCCTGTATTCAGTGATCTTAAATTGAAAATAATAATTTCAGTTAGACCAGTTCAAGAAAGCCCTTTGTTTGTATGTCAAAAAACATACTATCCACTTCAACTACCAACTCTAGATAACTTCCAGATAACTTTAGCATTATAAACTGAAGCCCATTTTGATCAAGTTGTTCAAGTTTCTTTAACCATCATGGCAATAGTTTAAAAGAAAAAGAATTGTATCAGAGTGACATACAACTCTCACCTCCAATTTTAACAGGTCTTTCAATTACATTAATAATAAGGGTTTTACCTTTATACAAATGTGAACAGATAGTATCAAAAAGTAAAAAGCTGAAATTCTTGCATGGAAAAATGCTAGTATTGTCCTGAGTCAACTATGAATAAATAGAGCCCACTGAAGTCTTGTTTTCTGTGAGCAATTTGTTACAAAAATATAGAAGGATAATGATTTGTATAGCTCCTCTAACCAAGTTTGCTATACCTTCTCATATTTGGTTTCATAATTCATTGTTATCTCAGAAATCTCATGCCGAATGATTTCCTGCCTTTAACTGACATTATGTTTGACATCATAATTTGTCCTGCAGCAGAAATCAGCCTACAGTCCCAAACACAGGGGGCCAGTCACCACAATGGCAACACATTTTCTATATTCCAATTAGACCTGTACACCTCAACATCTGTACAACCTCTGTTCCTGAAGAGCTTGGAAATGCAAGGCTAAAAATAGTAAATTTGTAGAAATTATGGAAATTTAGTATAAAAATGTACTTTTTTTTAATTTTCAAATTCATAAGGTCATTTTCATATCAGCTGTGCCTTTTTTCACCCCTCTTTACTTTAGAATTAATAAGTAAAAAGTAAAACATATTCTGTTGTGGATTTTTAGGGAAGGTACTTTGACTTAGGCACTGAACAAATACAGCTTGATGCAAGGAGGTAATTCAAGAACTGATCCTAGTACACTCAGCCTCTTAGTACTGCTGTTGGCATTAGCTGGTGTGTGTAATTCATAGATAGTTCTCTCCTCTGACACTTCCTTGAAACGGCCTACCTAGAAACTTGTATAGAAAAACACTAAGATAAACAGAGTTTTCATATGAGAACCTCCTTATGTGCACACCACCCCCTACATCCTGTTACTAGCAAATAGGACAAAGAGCACCATTTTCCATTAAGGGAGAAAATATAGAAAAATCAGAATTCCCTTCTAAATAAAACAGAATTTAGTCAAATATAAAGTATGAAGCATCAGAGATTCTGCACTTGAGCAGATCAGAGAAGTTCTAATAAGCAGGTTCATAAAAATTACCACTTTCTGCAGTCTGGAAAAGAAAAGGAGCACTAAATATTCCAACACCAGCACTGTTCTCAGCAGCAACCTAAAGAAAAAGAAGTCAAATTAGAGAACAAATAGGACAATGGGAAACAGGGACTATGAATATCTTAAGGAAAAGCAGAGATTTGCCTTCCAGCTTTTAAACCATAAACATACAAATGAACAAAACAAATATGGTAGAAAGAGTCCAGAAAAAAAAGTGCTACACCAGTAGTCTTCCATTTGAGATTTGTGGTTTTAAGAACAGTCCAGGGTAATATGACAGAAGTATACAAACTTTTGGTGGTGAAGGTGTTAACTGTACACACTGATTGGCTTTGAAGATAAAATAGTTGCTTGTGAAATATCCCATTAGCTGTTAGAAAACACTAGGAGATCATGCCACTATAGCAAAAATATGCCATTATAGCAAAAAGTTGAGAAGCATGCTAAAAAATAAACTAGGGTTACTTTGTGGATAACAAAAATTCTCACATTTCAAATAGTAGTAATTAAAATTGGGAAGGAGTATTAACGTTTGTGCTTTGAAGTACAGTGCTGACACTAATTGTTTGGAGCTTAGGAAAATCTTACTTGACTGAATAGTTTTACATATTTATCAGTCATCAGGTGTCCAAAATTTTGCAAACATTCAAATAATCCTCAAACACATAACAAATAATCACTTCTAACTACTGTTCCTTTACAACTGTTTCTTCATCAGATGTAAAGAAACAAAACCAAGACTGGGCTGTCAGAAACAAACAGGAAGTCCATATTCAAAGCTTATAAGATGCTATGTCCTGTTGTGGTACGTACCAGAAGGAATTTAGCAAGCACAAGCCAGGTAAAAAAAATAACAAATTTTCATCCATGCAAAAATGAAGATCTTTTAACTAGCACAGCAAACTGACCACCAAAAACAACTCACTGCCCCCTCCCAAAGAAATCCAAAAAACACCAGCAGAGAACTAAATTAGTCAAGACAATGAAAACCTTTATTGCTTCTTTTTGCCCACACGTTTCCACCTGAGTGAAATGACTGTGAGACTGACAGTGGGTCAACTAGTGGGGCAGCTCACCACAGCAGCATACTGTAACAACCCTCCTCTCGCCAACAGACTTTTAGTCACTCATGACAAAAGCCACATGACCCCTGCTAGCCAAGTGTTCTTGGGTCTAAAGTCCCTTTCATGAGTCAAATTCTGCTCTAAGATCAATGGCTCAGTTGTGGGAAGACCACAATAGTGAGAAGATAAGCCTCCTAAATATATCAACCAAAGCAAATCACTGCAAAGTAAAACATGATTTTAAATGTCTTACAGCTTTCCCAAAGAAGAGAATTTGCAAAACGTCTAATAGTGAATCTCACACAAATAAATTGAACTATCTTAATAACTTTATCTGAACACAGCGATGAGCTTAGTCTAAATTATAATACTTTTTTCCTAATAGGAGCCGATCATTTAATTTCTTTTTCAGCAGAGGACTGGAGGCAGATCAAAGGCTAAACATTTCTGCTTTTCACCAGCAAGGTCATCTTTCCATGATTTGCAGCAAGCAGTTTCCCCACAATAGCAAGCTGTAATTAGATTTCTACTTTCTTACATGTGCACATCTTCATTACAAAAGATTACTGCAGTTCTGTTCCTTGACTGACAAATGTAATATTTTTCCATGGTATGCATTCACTTTACATAGAATGAAGCAAACTAAACATATTACTTCATTTTATTCTTGACTCTAAAAAGATGTACCTATCCAAGGTTATTGTGAAAGCGGCAGAAAACTTCATGGTAAATGTTGCCAAGGGAATAATAATGCATTTCTGTCCATTTCAAGTTATTTACACTTAAAGAGTTCAGAATGCCTAATCTCAATGTCACTGAATTTTGCACATAGAAATCATGAAAATCCATGTGCTGATTTCGACAGTCGATAACTCCTGTGAATATCTAAGCAAAAAAAAAAAAAAAAAAAATCAGGCAAGAAAATTCCTTCTTCAACCAATTAAGTTTAAAATCAAATAAAGAATTACGCACGTACATGCTTTTATGGATTTGGTTGAAGTGATTTAGAAATCAATGTGTAACACCCAAGGTGCACCAGTGATTTGAAAGACTAAAGCTCAGTGAAGATGAAGGATTTAGATATTTTTTTTAAATTCTAACCTTTCCTCCATACTCTCCACCACATATATGTCAGTAAAAATATTAGTAGAAGAAACTGTTATAGAACAACTATGGTTAGAAATTATTTTAAGCACACTAAAATCCACTGAAGCAAACAAATATCTATTAGATATTTTGTTATACTGTGCTTCAGAAATCAATGCACTTGACGTAGCTTCATACAATGAACAACAAGAGAGAGTTCAAAATAGAAGGTTTTACCTTAATTTCATAAGTTGTTCCAGGGTTAAGATTGGTGAGAAGAACTTCCAGACTATCTGGCTTTGTTGTCACCTGTGTATAAGCTGTTTGCATCCATGGGCAGACCTCTTTATATTTAACAATATAAGACAGAATTCTCCCATTTGGATGCCGTGGTGTATTCCATGACAGCAGAATTCCAGCAGAGCCAACTCTTTCACCTGCAAGAAATGCAGGGGGCCCAGGATCTACAAATAAATAAATAAATAGTATGTCAAAAACAGTCATTAAGTTTTTTTTTTTTAATAAATAATCTGCCAGCAAAAATAAGAAAAACTACTGATGACTAATCTACTGTTTAGTAAGATTTGTTTGTTTGATTGATTGTTTTCCATTCAGTCGTTCAGTTATTTTTGTTTGTTTTTGTTTTTTACTGACTGTAACAAAAAAGATTCAATGAAATTTGGAACTCCAGGAACATTTTTTCCTAAGAATGAAAAATATGTGACACTCAACATCACCATGGACAAAACAGAGCATAACATCTACTTAATATTTGAGACATTCTAGCATGCTTTATTTCAGTTCCTTTCATTAAAGAAAACAAATGACACTCATAAAAATATGTCTGATATGGCTACATTTTCCTGAAACATCACAGAAGTCTACTGTTATATGCATGGATATTATTTTACAACACTAAATTTTTTTCAGAAGATTATCAGTTGCTCTCCTTTGTGTTGTTCGTTGTTGTTGCTTTTTCCCTCTCTCTCTTTTCATTTAATTTTAAAAGCCAAGCTAATAAATGAATACAACCACTGCTCACAACCACTGTTTCCTCTGAAAAATCTGATAAACTCTCATATTCTCATTGAACACTCCTGATCAGTGTATTTTTTCACATTTAAAGAAGATTAAAAATTCTGATGACTGTTAATTATAATTTCACCTATACTACCATGCATAATAGTAAAAACAATAAACAAAAAAATCACTGTTAAAAAGGAAAGCAATAAGATGTAAGCAGTCATTATTAACTTACTTGTGACATTTGTTGTCACTGTTCTACTAGCAGGTGAACTGTATGTGGAAGAAGAAACTGTAGAAACTGTAACGTTGTACGTTGTTCCAGGTGTAGTGTTAGAAAAGTCAGCCTAAAATATGACATAGATTTGTTAGCAAGAATCATGAAAATGAATGCCCCCTCCTCTCAAAAACTCAAGAACAACAATAGAAGCCCCATCACTGAAATCTTAAGCACTGTATTACTGACAGTCATTACTGAAAAGGTTGGTATTTGGCTTTTAGAAAAGCATCATTTGCAACAGTAAGTTCATATTTGTCAGCTAGAGCACAGCATTTTGTCTTATTTGTCTACCCTCCATACGATTTGTATAACTTTCAATATTAAAGAACAAATTAACTATTAATTTTATCACAGAATTACCTATCAGTGTATCTACACAGGTGCCCCAGCAACATCCTCATCATCCAAGTATATATTTAGCACTACGAAAATCACCTCTTGAAAGAATAAACACAATGCTAGTCTGAAAACTTCCAAGTTTCTGATGGTTAAGTAAACCCATCTTTTGAAACAAGCATAATTAAAAACTTTCAAACAGTCATTAATACAAAATACCTGTATCTTTGTAGTTCCAATAAAAAACAAAAGCAAACCAACCAGAACAGCCATTACTTCTGTTAATATTCTTATATTTTCCAGACGGTAGAATCAAAAAGTCCTCCTAATTCTTTTTGATGCCTCAGCAGCGAAATGTTGCCTGCATTAATGATTTAAACACGGATCTTCCTGGCCAGTACACAATTAATGAGTCTGTATTACTCAATAGCTCTGCCCTTCCTTTGTTAAACTATTCATGAACCCTTGGATGACTGGCTGTATCCTCGAAACAGTCTTAAAAAAAATGATTCACTAGCTATTTTAAGTTACTAAACTCTGGATGCTGAAATTTGCTTTCAATAATTTTATATTAATACTTCTCTATTCATGTTTGCATTAAATAGCTAAGGAAGCAACCTTGCATTCCTCATTCAGCACACTGCACAAGGAAAAGCTGGCCAAGTGAGTCCTGAAATAAAAGCACATACCTGATACTCTCTAACTCCAAGATCTAAGATAACAACAGATCCATGGTCAGGAATAAGATCCACATGAAATCTGTCTACATGCCCATATGGTAGTCTCCAATACAGGGAAAAAGAATATGATGAAACATTGAAGAATTTAAGTCCTTCTGGTTTTGCAGGTTCTAGAAAAAGAATGGTCAAATATAAGATGTTAAACTAAATACATCCTTGACAAATATATAAGTAGTTATAACTGAGTATAAAAGTATCCAGAAACAGCTTACTCACTACAAGAAGGATAATTGTTAATTACCCCATATACAGCATTATTTCACACTACAATTGATGCACTACTTCTGAGATACGATTGATAATCACCTAACTATGCTATGTAGATATTGTGGAGATATACTCAGGTATCTCAATCCAGTGTTTGGATAAGCAAGAATCTTGGCACAGCTTTGGTGTTTCTGCTGTACTCAACCTTTAATTTAGCACTACTGCTGTATCAACTAATGTTACTACAGATTTTCTGTTCTGTGGCTTGTTACAAAATAGTTAATTCTTTTTGAATAATTTTCATATATCTGAAATCCTAGTAATTCCAGGAAATCTAACTCGTTAAGTCTCCAAAGTTTCTAATTTGGACTCTTGTTTATTAAAGACAATATTTTTTCACATATTTCTGAAATATCATCTCATTTTCTTATTTTTCTGTCCTTTCAGGCACTTTTAAATCTGTATCATTCACTCAAATCCCACCAGGGAATCAGATTATAGCTTCATCAGTAGATCATTAAAACATTACACATCCTTAATATTGCATTTATCCACATGCACATAGCCATAGTGCGGATAGATAACAACAGTTCCTGTGCATACCTACCACAGTGAACCCTGTCAGAGATGCTCTTTGTCACATTCTGTATGTGCCACTACCATGCACTCTGTCCTCTGACTCCCTCACTAACATGTTTCTTCAGAGTTCAAACTAAATTTTCTATACTGTTCTTATACAAATAATGTTCTTTTCAGTCTAAATATCACATCATTTCTATCCTGGAAGAGCTCCACTTGTTTTTATTTACTTTAAATCTATATCTTTCCTAAACTCTTTTCCCTGCACTTTCAAACAGATCACTACTACTGCTTTGCCACCAAATATTCTACTTGAAATATTAATGTATTAAATTTTTATATTCTATATATATTTCTTACATATATGATTGTTTCTTTTGATTATTTTTTAAATTTATTTTAATGCTAACAGAAAAAAAAATCTAAGTAGAGAATTGCAAGTGTAACTGAGAGCACAACTTCTTCCTTTTATTACACTTATTTAAATTCTAAGTCCTAATGTTACCATTAGTACTACAATTTCCACTTGCATTATGCTTGTGCGAGTCTTTTATACAAACCCATGATTAAAACCTGAGTTATCATAGTACTTAAAGTCAACTACCTCAGTTGCATTATTTCCAACTCTGCTGCAGAAGACAGCCTAGGAGCTTCCTCACGGAAACAGAAATACAGTGCCATGAAGCTAAAAATGGCCAATATATTTGTGTAAGGTACATAGCCAGTGTGTCTGTGTAAAGCACAAAGCTTCCTGTACATTTCACTGACATAACTTGTTGCAGCTGAGTAGATACATCACAGCGCATGATGTGCACAATGCAACATTAATTTTTCTGAAAATTGATCATTATAAATCAGCATTCACAGCAAAGTGATGTAATCTCAATGCATTTAAGCAAAAGCACTCACAAATGGGTCAACCAACCGGACTTAAAGTTTCCCAGAATTAGAAAAAAATACTAATAATGATTAAGTATTACAGTAATGTGGTCTTAGTTCATCCTATAAAAGACGTGCAACATTTTTCTTCACAGGTTTTTCTCTCAAGGCTACTTCAAAGTAAATGTAAGGATTTCCACTGCTCTGACAGAGCATTTTAAAGATTCTTTTCAACCTCTTGCTTCAAACACCCTGCCCACAGCTGAAGCATACAGTCCCAAAAGCACACAAGCAAATGTCATGACACGTCTCATGACATGTCACTGGGAACTTCCAACACTTCTCAAGTCTCCTTCATACCACTATGTCATTGCCACAAGTAAAACTTTTCAAATAGTATGTCATGGTTTTATGATTTTTGGTATTGGTATTCCACATCATAACATCATTTATAGTTTTATATTGTATTATATTGTGTTATTTTGCTTTCCGATATCTACTTAGTAAATTAGCTTTCCTTCTCAGATTGTTGCTGCTGTTTTGTCTCTATCCATCTCCCTTTTCCCTTTCCCCCTTCCCCTTTCCTTGGGTGTGGTCCATGGGTCCCCTGTACCAACCATCACGGAACTGGGCCGAACCTGCCCGTAAACCGTTGACATAGCATAAGAAAGTAGTAACAGAAATTGGTTATGGTAGTTCCGGTGCCTTTTAAATCTAATCTGTATTTCACATTATTACATTACATTAAAATGCACACAAACAACAAGACTGAGATTTTACCCTATTATTTTTTAAGTAAAAACCTAATAGGAAACAGTCCTTGAATTGAACGGTTTACATTACTTAATTCTGCAAACATTTAAGGTTATATTTAGACAGCGCATAACTCTTTGCAGGATGAAGACCTGCAATATAGCAAAGATACTATACAAGATCAAAAGAGATGCTGAACAGATAAATATTTTTTAAACTGTACAGACCTGCTACAATTTCAATGAATGCAGGAGCTCCTTCAATACTGCCTTGCAGTCTTCTCAGTGTGAAATTATAAACACCCCCAGCAGTCAGATTTGTAACACTGTAGTTAGATACTGCTCCTGGAATCATAAACTTGCTTATAAAGGTGCTGTTTGATAAAGATGCTTTATAAGATGTGAAGTTACTCTTGGTTGGATTCCACATTAAAGTCGCAGAGGAAGTATTTACCATTTGCAATGCCAAATTGCAGATCCCAGCTGGTTCTATAGTAAAGTGATTCAGAATAATAGAGACAATTTTAATACATAGTTCTTAAAATATAAAAAATATGTATCAGCTTTGGAAAATAAATGTTTTTTATTTAAAAGATTTTGGGTTTCACAGCTTAATGAAATACTAAGGCAAATTTTAGAAGTACGTTTGTATGGATGTTCCATTATGTTACCCAGAGGAAAACTTGGCAATGTAACTCTTCTGTGCACTATGTAATTTATGGAAGAGAATTCCAGACTTATGAAATCTTCTAGTAGAACAGTAGCATTGCTCACCAGATAGAGTGAAAAGGAAGGCTTTGTGGTGATTTTATTCAATTAAACCTTTATTCCTCTTGGTTATATTCAGAATTCTAAAAGAATAGATATTTATTCACAAATAACATCTCCATTAATATGTAACGTGCACCTACTGTTAGAAAATAAAAATGTTTGTAGTCCTCCAAAAAAAAAAAAAAAAAGCATGTTCCAAGGTGATAACTTATAACTTTCATTAATAAAAAAAAAACAAAACAAAACAAAAAAACAACAACAAAAAAACCTTACTTCCATTAAAGGCTGCATTATACAGTATGAAAAGAATCCTAATGAATTGTCATTGAAATGAGAGTAATTTCTCCATATTCTGGACTCATGCTCATTAGTCATGAAAACGTTTGCCTGAAAAGGAACACTTTCAGGACCAAGATGATTATTATTATCTTTCATTTTCCATTGACAAAATTCTGAAGATCTAGTCCAGTTTTTTCAGATTCACTCATCTTTGGAAAACTAACTGCAGAGCCTCCTGACTAATTAAGGAATTACAGCCCCAACAAGCCACAGAAAACCCATCAAAGGGGAGAGGTCTAAGATATGCATGTGTATAAAAACAGGACTTTATTTGTATTTTGATTACACTTATCTACTCCATCTACTTTGTCAGGCCATAAGCCAATATAAATCCATCCCTTTAGATTTCTTCCACAAGCAAAAGCCTTCTCTTCCTATGCAATATAACAGGAGCATTGGAAAACATGAGCACAAGACTCAGTGTTAATACTCTGGATCTCATTATATAATTGGAAGCACAATTTTTCTTCCCGCTTTTTAAAGCTTTCTGTGGTCTTGTACTGAAGTAATCTTCAAATCTCACACCATGGGTTTGCAATAATTTAAAAGATGCAAAAATAGTTACAAACAAAATGCAAAGTAATTCTGGTAGTATCTTGCTTGTGCTAGAGCTGGAAGTATTTTGAGAGTTCATTTCTTTTTTCAAATGGGTATGTACAACTATGTTTAGACTCCTCAACTTCATCAAGGATTCCCATTTAAGCAACAATGACAAGAGGGAGCAGAATTTTCTGCCTAAAGTTAAACTCAGTTTTGAACACTGTGATCCTTTTACACCACTTGCATGAAATGATTTTAATGCCTCTGTACCCACGTCTACTTTTATCCAAAAGTACACAAATTACGAGGTGCTTCCTTACTTGTTACAACATTTTTCTCCACAGCAACAGAGGAATCCCAGCCTTTAATTGTCCTTAACTGAAATCTATATTCCATCCCAGGGGCCAGATTTTTCACTACAGCTCTGCTATCGTAAACAGTTCTGGTAAGTGGCTTTTCATTTTTCATCAGACGATATGAAAGCTATGGAAGAAGAACAATTACTTATATCCAGTATAATTAAGTATACACTATTCTACTTACATATTTATACTTATTATATAAGCAATTATATGATATCAATTATATTATCACAGAAGTTATAAGTAAAAATATATTAGTCTAATGTGTTAATATAATAATAGTTGATGATAGTTTATGTCATAAATTATTTCACTTCATAAAATGTATGTTCAATTACCTGTTTATATACAAATATTTACAATATTCTCCACATTTTAGAGACAAAATAAGGAAAGGGTTGAACTTTTATGTTCTACTACTTATTCTAGTAGTAGAACTTATTTCCTAATAGTGGTGCAAGCATTTTTAATCTTTAAAAATAGATGGAGGAGGCAAAGCCTTTACTGTTGGAGGAAGGATAACAGAGTGTACTCTGCCTGCTCAGTCACACAGCTGTATCAATAAGCTGAGCAATTAACTACAAGACTAGAAAGAAAGAATGAAAAAAATAAAGAACCCTAGGGAATTAGTCACTCAAATCAGCTCAGTAGGATACCTTGAGAACTCACTGCTTTGAGCCACAAAAGAGAATAAAAGTGTTGCAGATACCAGTTTTAATTTGGCCTCTTATTTCATAGAGTCTGTGAGGAATTCCTTTAGACCTCCCAGACAACTCTTGAGGTGAAGGAATAAATTTCTGTGACAGTCCTTTCCGTGGACACAAAATGCTGCTTTTGCAGACCATTTGTCATCTGCACTAGTGAAAAGCAAGATGCACACTGTGTCTGCCTTGCAGAGGAGGGCTCTAGACAAACTTCCCCAGCATACATACCTGCATGGATTTTTTGGGTGTGGCAGTGCTAATAGATCATGATGGTTTGCAGCTGTCTATGTCAGTGTGTTCTGTAAGGTCACCAATTACTCCCTCCAAGAGTGGAGCGGTCATAGTGGTGACCTGAAAGAATTTTGATTCAGGTGCTACGGATCTGAGAAGGAATAGTGCAGTTCCCTTAGGTGCCTACTTATTGTACTGACACAGCACCTCTTCATACATACTAGATCTTGGAGACTGTCATCGGTTCATTAGAATTACAGCACTGCAAAATGCTAGAAGTAAAGCTATAGATTAAAAATTTACATCTAGCATAAACAAGTTAGGAAAGTTTCTTTTGTGCACTCTATTTTTTGTGTGTGTATATTGCATAGAAAGTTGGTGAGCTGGGACAATTAATTTTAAATGATTAGTAAAATGATCCCTTTTATGCAGGTGCACTTCACTTAGCAACCAGTCTACTGAATCCCTTCCTATTAAAGATTTATAGACAACCTAATTTATTCTGATAAAGCACTGTCTAATGTAGCTGCTTACTGTATGAGATACCAATACCAAGCAATAGTACAGTGCCATAAAGATCAGTATTACAGATGACAATTACTTTCCATGAGATGATAAAAATAACCTGACCACATACAAAAGTGCATCTGAGCTGCTTCAGAACACGAACAAGAGAATCAAATTAAATTTTGAAATTTGGAAAATTATTCCCAACTACATCAGCAAATGAGGCTGGGTAGGTTAACTGGCTCAGTTTATTCATTCAGATCAGTGCAGCTGTATACTAATTAAAAGATAAGAAGTACTAAGAAACTACACTCAAGAATACTCAGACTTCAAGTTTTAGGCATGGGGTGGGGAGCAGAATTGGACACTTTAATATTGTCTTACAATTATGTAAGACAATTAGAGCAAGGTACTTTCTTTGTTTCATGATTTTGCTACATAATGAAGAATATCCTGGCAATTCAGTTATGGTATGGGATGACACCTTGAAATCATCATTGATTCAAATGACAAGTTGATTACTATACAGAAGTAGCTGAAGAGTTGACTGCATGACCATGTTTATACAGTGACTTCAAAAGGCAAAGGATAATATAAGGTAGGCTGCAAAAGACAGGATACAAAAGAGCCTAACTGAATGTCCCAGTGAAATATGATCCACAAAACAAATGTTTAAATGTCACAGTGAACTGTTTCTAACCAGAGCAATGGAATAAAAGAAACAACTCAATATTTCGTGCCAAGTGTTCCAAAGTATATGCTTCAAAATATTAACGATGACAAGCCACTCTGTAATACTAACCATGAAATATTAGAACTCAGTTTTTTTGTATTTATCTGACCATCTCTAGAAACAGTATTTCCCTCCCATAATTACATGGTTTATAAAGACAAATGATTCTTGTTATATTTAAGTATTATGATACTCATATATGTATGTTTAGTATGATAAATGCAGAATGATTATTTCATTGTGAAATTTATAAGATTGCATTAGTTTTTTTCCCATGATTATCTCACCTGAAACATATCAAATCCTCCTCTTGGTAGTTTCCAAGACAAATATACTGTATTTTCTTCTTGTCCAAGCACCTGTAAGTCTGATGGTGGATCAGGACCTTAGGGAAGGGTAGGAGAGAATGCCAAATTTAGTATCAAAGTATTTTGTGTTCAATCGAAGAAAATACTGCTGTTAGTAATTATTTTATAATTCAACATTGTTACACATTTCGCATTGAAGAAAATATGAAAAACTCAATTCACCTCTATGTATTAGCAACAGAATCAGAAATACAACCAATGTTTGTAATTTTTTACAGAAAAGTTCCGTCATCCTAGCTGATTCATTTATCAGCATAATCCCATTAACTAGGGAGGAAACTTATTTGTACTGAAAAATCTTTTACTTATTTGGTAAATTTAAGGGTGTTTAATTTGTTATGAAAGACACGTACATTAATCCATTAACTGACTTAATTGATTGTAATAATTCCATGCATTAATTTAATAACAAATTATGTTTTTAATAGACAAAACATTAAAATGTAACAGTGAATTGTGAACCTACAGGTGTTAATCTTGAGAGTGGTGGGGTGACTTCTTTTTAGTCCATTGGTTGTCACGATACTAATTAAGAAATCAGTGCCTGGCAGAAGACTCTCAAATTTGTACATTCTACAAATGTCAAAAAAAAGAGAGACTGTTTTCTTTAGGATTTTAAAATACATGTAGCTTAATAATTTAAATTATTTACAACATTACGGATATTATTTCTTTATATGATACAAGATGTAATTTATTAAAAAAAAAACAGGATTCCTAAATATTCTTTTTTTTCACATGGAAATAGTAGTGTATATCAAGTGAAACTTCAAATATATATCTCATATGAGTAATACTGCACACTACTTATTTTAAATATAGCATGAAATATCTGCTTTCAGTTCATGTTAGTTATTTTTTTAATAGCTGAATATTAAAATGAAATCCTCATACCTTACACCAGAAGATAACATGTTCTCTTTGTTGAAGATCTTGCTCTTTATTGAAAGAACATATCCATCAAATTTATTTTGGGCTGGTGGCCAGGTAACAGTTATCGAATCAGAGTCTCTACTGTAGTTCAGATACTTAACTGCACTTGGTACTGCATGACAGTGAGAAGTAACATTACTTTAACGTATATTTTAAACACATTATTCTATGACAGGACTTATTTCAACAGAATGTGATGAAAACTCCAGAAAAAAAATTGTGTTGTCCTTGTTTATCTGAAGGAGAGACAGAATAATACTGCTGCAGTAAAGAGTGTAGGGACTTTTATTACCCACCAGACTCAAAGCCATTGCTCTGTAATGCTATTTAATGTAGTTTTGACATTTCTGATGTGTAGTTCCTCAAACACTGACAATTTCTCAGGAAAAGAAATGTCAACATAAGAATAACTTGCTTGGCCAGAACCAAAATTCCTGCTAGCAAAATATCTTGTATTCAGTGCTGGCTTAAAACAGATGTCTACAGAAAACAAGACTTGCATGCACTGATAATCCCCTTCAGTAACCTCTCAGGTTAGAGATAGGAGATATCCTAGCATGCATACCATGGATTTCTTGAGCCACAATCATAGCCCAAAATATCCTGTGGGCAGGAGTTCTGCACCTTATCTATAGATTTTATAAACAACTATTTCCTTTCACTTGTTTTCTGCTTGCTCTCTTCTGTTTCATTTCAAGACCTTAGTTCTTGCAAAAAGAATATCCATGAATTTTGTCTTACTTGTTCCATAATTACTTCCCCATGAGTTACCCTCTCACAGAAATTTTACAGACATATTCCACTGATTGTACATCAACTTTAGTCAATGGTTCCTTGAATTTAAAACATTATATATCTTTGATCATGCTTGCCTTATTTTAACCTATACTTTTCACATTAGGAACCTGTTAAAGGAAATTATATAATTTGGGAACCATCAGCCAGAGATGTGAGGCTGCTCTGCTTCTTGTCCCAAGGCCAACCAGGCTGAAGATGTATTCCCAGAACTCACATGCACACAAAGCAGGCATATATACACATATAGATACAGCCTGGCACACAGATCACAATTACTCAGAGCATTCACATGAACTGAGACAGCACTTATGGCCCCACACTGCTCCCCTGATGCTCCCCCAAACTGCCCACTCTTGGAGATACACAGATTCTCTCACAGCCAGAGCTGGCACTCAGAGAGCTGTTCACCCCCATGCTTGCTCCCAGGCACTTCATCTACTCCCTGGCTTACCGTGGCCCCCTGGCAGTCAGACAATCAGACACACATACCCACACCAATCACTGGCATCTCAGACTGGGGGTCTGACCCTGGGAACCCTTAATTTGGGTTTCTACCTGGCTGTGTATTCCTTGAATTGTGGAAATGAGAGTTTGATGGGCTGACAACTCTTGTATTTACTGCTGATACAAGAGGCAAATGAGAGAACATCAGAAAACTAATTTAGTTCTGAACACATAACTGTGTTCAAATTCAGCACTGAAGTAAAAAGAGAAGTTTAAGAAAAAAGACTGCTTCCTCTAGTGCAGGTAACCAGTCTGCAAGTACTAATTGTACACCTGTAGTGTAAAACTGCTTGAGTCATTTTAATGTTAATAAAAGGAATAATTCTTCACTACAACCAAATTCAAGTGCATGGACTTGGAAGGACAGTCAAAGAATAAAGAAAGTAACAATGAAAGCGAATCAGGAGAAAAAAAATAGGATTCTTTATTCTTTTCTGTTTTAAACAAAAACGAAATTCAAGTGAATGTAGAAGAAAACAAGAAATATAAGAAGAAGAAAGACAAATTACGAATATAGCAACATTGAGGTCTCACCTGTCTGTATTTCCTTTGCAACAAATACGCTATCTCTGAAACCTTCCTTTTCTGCTCGAACTGTAAAGCTGTACAGTTTACCAGGAATAAGGTTGGAAAATGTTGCTGTTTCTTGCTTGACCTTCTGGACCTAAAAAGCCAAACAAATAACTATTTGCAAAATTTGTTTCTGTTATATTAGTGGCACCTCCATCTATTTTAGCAGGATCCATAGCTTTTAATTTAATCTCTAAATGCTAAAAGATTTAACAAAAATAACTCATTGACTGAACAGAGTCTTTTAAAAAGCATACCCTAAAAGGACTTTCACAGTTTGTACACGTGACTTCATACTGCTGAAAATCCCCTTCTGCACGATCCCAAGAAATCTGTATTGAAGTGTCTGTCACATTACCTTCTTGTATACTGAGTGGAGCTGCTAAACCTACAGAAAAACATAAAAACCATTACTGTCCAATCCAACAATTTTGTGTCTCCTGTGGAGACATCAAAGAGAAGATGATCAATAACAAATTCAAGCAAGTAGTGGGCAAATAGTCAGTGTAAAGCAGAAAAAAACGGAGGTACCATGGATGCTATTCAAAGCAAATTGCTTTCTTGTTTTTCTTGAAATCACATAGGGATGAACATGCTGATGCTCTTAGGCAGGAAAATCCTCCAGAATAAATCTCTCCAATAACACTGCCACCATGCTCAGAATTGACCTAAATTTTGTTAGAAGGATCAACAAAACTGGGTAGACCAAGCACAGCAAGTTCCCTTTTTTCTGTAATCAGTATAGCCTTGTAACATTACAGAGCATTTTTCACTTCTGTTTGCATTTCTCTCATTCCAATCCAGCTTCTTCTGCCTGGAACATATCAAAATTTATATATTTTCTAAGAAAAGAAAATCAGTTTTTTTTTTCTTCCAAGGTTTTGGAGACTTAAAAGGGACAGATCAAAATTAAGTTTTCTGAAGAACTGTTCTCTTATGAGTGATCAAAACTGAACTCCTATTAAAACTACATTTTAAGAAAATCATCTTTCAATGTTTTCCCTATTTGGAGAATAATTTTTTTCATCCCTCATGCTCTTCTTTTTTTCCTTGCTTGCTTTTACCCTGTTTCACTAGTACTTATTAATAACATTTCCACTCTGAGGAGACAGAGTAGAAATGGATTTCAAACAAAAATCATAAAAGAAATGAAGAAAAACTTCTAGATGTAACTTCATCACAAAAAAAATTGGAAAATTTAAAACACAGAATGTCAGTAGGTATTTTAAACAACTATTTAAGTCCTTATTAAAATTTCTTCTTGAAAGATACTGCTAAAAGGAATCCTCTTCCCAGAATATTTTTATAATGTCTTTGTTAACTAATTTATTATCTTGAAATTTGGAAACTTTCATCTATTCTTGCTTGTTTAAAGATGCAGTGGGATGAATAAACTTACTAATTTTCAAGACGCAGAAGCAATTCCACTGCTACTGATCACCCTGGTTAAAATGAATTATCAAAATATGTCTTCCTTCCCCCTACAGTTTAATTCTTCCTAAATTCCTGAAATAACTTGCCAGACATTTTGTAGTCTTGATATAAAAACAGACTTTACAAAGTTTGTAGTCATAAGGGATAGTTACAGTTTTGTTTAAAGGACAGCTATTGTTAGTATAACTACTATTCGCTTACGCAAATATACCTGGATGATTTGCAAATAATCTGTATTTCTTATTACACTGAAATAAAACTAAAGTTAGAGGTTATAAATGAAAAATATAGTTATGTATTTTTTATAGGAATCAAAATACTCACATGTTTTTACACCAGTTACATGGTAAGAGGAGCTCAACATATTTCTACTTTTTGTCAAGACACAGAAATCATATTCTGTTCCTGGAGTAAGGTTTTCAACTGTTATTTTGCCATCACTTTTCAAATTGAATGTTGCATTATGTCCACCATTAGTTGTAATATATATGCCATCAAATACTCCAGTATCAGGCACACGAACAAATAATATCACAGCATTACTATAAAGCACATAAGGAACTACGATTTGAACAGGCTTGGGCTCTAAAGGAAATAAAAAAAAGCCATGTTATATTAATTGAAAATAATAATAATCACATAGCAAATCTGAAGCCATTGTCCTGAGATTACACTTGCACAGTGCAGAGAGCTACTGTAATAAAACATCTAATTGCCCAGAAAGAACAAACAACCTGATTTTTTTTTAAGGTGCTTATTAGTAGAATCCTGAAGCACTTGGCAAAGGATTTAGAATCAAAGCAAGTCAGACTTCCACAGGTATCAAGCACAGCTGTACCAAGAAGGTAGTTAAGGTAACAGAAACATACAGAAACGTGTTTGGATACGGAGATGGGCATGGAGAAGGAGGTATGTTTGATGGATTGTCATACTGAGTTTTCTTCCCCTATAGCTGGTTCTTATAGAAGGGAAAATCCCTTCATCTATTTGATGAATGATATATTAAGTGTAATACTATATAAAATTAAAAAAAAAAATACTGCAACCACTTAGAAAAAATGACAAGACATCATTTACATATCTATAATCTGACAGCTGCAGCTTTTACTTATTACATATATATCGTGTGTAATTCCTGACCATTATTTTCCCATACACAAAAAGTAAAAACACACACACACACATATATAATGCCAAAAGCATTTCAACATGTCAGTAAACAAACACTAACAAAAAAGGCTCTTTGATTAAAAAAATTACAGCTTTTTCTCCTTTCAGCTACTGCTACATCTAACTCAAAATCTTTTTCCATTACCCTCTCACCAACAGTAGGGTAATTTCTCTCACATTTTACAGGATGCCTAATTCATCTTTACCTAAATTAAATACTGTTTCAACCATTCCTACAATTTCCTATTTCAAATCAACAATTTGCTCAATTTATTCAGTCAGAGGGAACAGGATTCCATACTCTGATTCTCACCACATTTAAGCAGCATTCAATAATATCAGTGCATTTCCCAAGGCTGCATCTCTCTGAAAGTTAACATCACCTGCTTTGCTTTAACAATAAGAAGTGAATCAGAGTATTTAATATTCTAGTTTTGAACCTTGGCTATTGAGGGTACTTAACATAATAAATCTGTTAGTAATTTGTCAGTAATGATAAGAAGAGCGATGTTGAGTGTATTACATTCTGAAACATCCACTGCTTAACAGCGTCTTACTTAAAGTGCATTGAATGGTCTTGAGTTCACTCATGTTTCCATTATTCACACTTGCCACTGCTATTTCATAAGTCATTCCAGGAATTAGAAGATCAATCTTTAATTCTTCTGTATTGTTTACTAAAAACTTCCTAGTTTCACCGATGTTTGCACTAGGTTTCACATGAATGTAGGACTCCTGACCCTCTTCTGGCAGCTTCCAGTGAAGGATTACACTCTCTTCTTGCACATCCTCAGGTTGAATAAAAACAGCTATAGGTGGACTGACAGCTTTATCAAAGAAAAAGAATTTCAGTATAAAAGCACAGCTCAAACATAACATCCCTTAAGAAACCCTTCTCAAAAATACTGTTTGCTTTATTTCATTCTAGATATTTTATGATTTTAAATCTACTATTACTGCATTTATTAAATGTCTTGTAGTCAGCTTTTAGACACCTGCATGTTACAGGCATATTCTACATTTTTTTCTCATAAGAACAGTGTCTGATTTTACCAGCATATTCTGTTCCACTGAATATATACAAACACAAAAGTTGACATAATTTCAGTCATGGTTTCAATGATCAGGAAAAATGTGATCTATCTTCAGCTACATCATTTGAGACATTATGGGAATGTTTCTACTTTGTTAAAATTAAACTAATATATGAACCATAAATCAATATGTATAAAATATGATGCCACTGCTTTAGAAGATAGTGTAGTTCAAGTTGTCAAGTACAAAAGAAGATAGGTACATTCACTTTTTTGAAAGATTCTGAAGATTAAAAGTAGTTAACATAAAAAATAGAAAATAATTGTCCCAATTTTCCCCCAATACATTTTAACAAACCAACACCTGCACATAAGCTTAAAAGTATATTTATAATTTCTATTTTCAGTGTAAACTGTGTAGAGGAAAAAATAAATACCAGCCAACCAAGCAGAAAATTGATACTTCACCTGTTGTGATTAATATAGGCTTTTCATGGCAGCTTAGAGTTCCTTTCTCTGCTACATTCTGCAAATATATCTGGTACTGATGATAAGGTTTTCTATTTCCTATTACAATTGATGCCTTGCTTTTTTCTAATGGTAACTGTTCCCACGCATTGGTTTCAGTATCCAAAATGTTAATAAGGTAATAATGAAAATGAGTACAGAAGGAATGCTCTGGAGGCTTCCACTTTAAATGTATTTCTGCAGATGAAACATACGTAGCCTCTAACTTCTGGGAGTGTAATGGCCCTATTGAATAACATTAGAAATAAAAAACAAGGTAAGAGCTTCTAATGCCTTTTATAGATATTTTTTCCTTTAAAAAAGAAAAAAAGAAAAAAATAACAGTACAGACTTAGAAAAATAAAGGAAATAAACAAATCTTGACAGTTTAACTAATATCAATTTGCAGAGGAATACTGTCACTGTCTAATTTAGGTTTTATGAATTTCTCAGCTCTTATGTAGAATTCAGCCTCCTCAGTTAGGTCCTTTCTCTTGTACAGAGACCAGAAGCGTTATCTCAGATAAATGGTATGAGTTACCAAAGCTGGTTAAGACCTCGTTCTAATGAGATGAATGGCAAAAATCTACAGTATTTCAGAAATTGTACAATGCACACTCTTTTCATCAAGCATTTTAAAACAGCCCATCATGTTTCCTACATCTCTTCCAACAGTTCAGACACTATTCCAACCCCTACAGTTCTGTGATTCTGTGTTTCTGCAATAACCTCCCTCATCCTGCTGGCCACCTCTCTTTAGATACAGTTTAAGATAGACACTTCAGTGCAACAGCAAAATTAAGATTTTGGAACCCACTCTAGAAGCAGGTGAATCCTAGGTTCAGAATTCACATTCAGATTTATTTCTAATTTCAGACTAATTATCAACTCAGATAATAACATAACCAAAGGAACAATATGAATTGTATGATTATGTGGTCATTGTTGCTATTCATTTCTGTAACTTACTTGTTTCCACCTTCAGAATTGGACTTAAGACAGCCTGTGCCCCTTCTGGGTTTCTTGCCACTAGTAAAAACTTGTAGCAAAGACCAGGACACAATTGCATAATTTTTGCTTGAGTTGTATCCACAGGCAAGCTCAGAAATTGCGGTTTCAGACGATCAAAATAGTACTTAATTATGAGCTTAAAGCCTGACTTAAGCCAGATATCTGTATAACTCCATTTAAATACAGCTTCAGATGTCTTAACACCAAACACGGTGAATATGAAGTTTTCTGGCATCAGAGGCACTGAAAAAGAACATAAAAAATAACAAGCATTAAAAAACATGGACACATTTTTCAAATTTGTACTTTTAAAGGTGAAGGGGCAGGAGTTCAAAATTAACCCAGAAAAGTGGAAGAAATACAGTTACATTCATATTCACAAATGTATGGTAGCTCCATGAAGCAGAAAAGTCCCGTGAAGAAATAGTTTGGACCAGTGGGATTTCTCTGAAGAGCATAGCAGTCTGTGTCATTTGCTGGTAGCATTGACAAAGATGAGACATTAGCCTCTAGGAAATAAGGAGATCTGTCTGTCCACAAGAGCTGACCTTCCTCCTATGGTTAAAAACAAACAAACAAACAAAAAACAAACATATTTTTACATTAAATTAATGAATTCCTAGAGCTTTACATACTTTATTTCTAAGATTTATTATATGGGAACATTTTGAATGAAAAATATTTCAGCACAAAATTCTACCCCTTCTATTATAATAACACATGATTTTAATTAAAGCCACTAAGATTTAAAGTAGAGAGACTGATTATTACACACAGACCTTTAAGTATCACTATAAATCAAATAATTTCTCACAGTTTTCCCACTACATTCATTTACCACTGTAACTCTTCCCCAAATCACACACTCAGACACCATGGCCACAGTGAGTCTTCTACTAACAGGAGAGTTGGCATTGAGAACCCTCCTATTACAAATATGGGGACAGGAAACTTTTTATATGAAGTACTTTCTTCCAGTCCCTTCTTCCACTGGCCTATCCAGCATCCATAGAGAGCTGGAACTAGCTAAGCCAGAACCAATCAGCATCTCAGACCTGCGTCACGACAAAGAATGCCAGCCCTAGACTTTGGCACCCAGGAAAGTTATGGACAATCCATTAGAATGAGATTAATTTTTTTTTTAATGGTAAAACAGCACCATCTACAGGCAAAAGTACATTCACGTGATGTGGTCACAAAAAAAAAAATACAACTCGATATGAATAAATTAGTCTTTATTTTTCCCCTGCAATGCCATGCTAAATGATTTCAGTATTTCTAAATACTTAGAAATAATGATTCCTCTTACAACTGCCAATATAATAGTACCAATACTAATAGAAACACTACTTCTATGACAACTATTGAAACAATCAGTTTAGAACACAGTATTTCTTATTTTAATGAATTTGGTTCAACACATTATAAATCTCCTTTTTCCATATATGAAATAGCAAAGATGATAAAACAGACTGACCTTCAAGTCATTAAGACCTGTCCACAACATGACTATGTGACTAACTGTCTGGAGATAAGATAAAATAAAACCATGTTCTTCTGCACTTCCTATGTCAAGAAGATGAGCCCCTTTTGAAGACTTTTCACATGTTTGTTGTGCCATCTTCCATGGCTTGCTCTCCTTACTTATTCTATAGCAGCTGCTTTGGAATGCCAGCCATCCTTTGGAACAGGAGCCTGTAGGTGAACAAGGACAGTATTTTAAACACATTCTGTGTCATTTATGGTAGCGCTACAGTTTCAGATTTTTAAAAAATCCACACAGTCAGAAGATGATTGCATTTAATTAAATCATGATCGCAAACCAAAAAAAAAATCTTTAATAATGAGACAACCTGCTTGAGTGTCTTAAGAATTCTGACTGATTAAATTAAAAGAATATCAGCTATAATCCACCCAAGCTAAAAAAGAAAACCTTTCTTGTTTGTTTGTTTGTTTTTACACTACCTGCATTCAGAGGAGGGACACAAAAATGATTTGGGGTGCGGGGGGGAGGAATACCTCCCCTGTGAGGACAGACTGAGATAGCTGGGGATGTTCAGCCTGAAGAAGAGAAGGCTCTGGGGAGACCTGTTAGAGGCCTTTCAGTATCTAAAGGGGAGGCTATAAAAAAGAAGGTAACAGACGCTTTAGTAGAGTCTAACCCTAACTCTAACCCTAAAGTTCAATTTCATCTTATCTAGAATCATAGAATCATGGAACCACCAAGGTTGGAAGAGACAGACTCTTCAGCACTGGAGTCTGTTGAGACTGGAAAAGGGGAAATGGTTTCAAACTAAAAGAGGAGAGATTTAGACTGGATAAAAGGAAGAAGCTTTTTAAAATAAGGGTAGTGAGGCACTGGAACAGATTGTTTGTGGATGCCCAATCCTGGGGAAGAGCTGGATGGGGCTCTGAACCCCTTATCTTACTGTAGGTGTCCCTGTTCACTGCAGGGTAGCAGTAATAGATGATCTTTAAGGGTTCCCTCCAACTCAAATGATTCTATGATTCTATGTTATGGAAAATGTCACTCTTCATTAGTTTCTGGTTTGTTTTTTGACTTTTAAAATCTGAAGTTAAATCATTACAAATTTTCCAGATATTAGTAAATAATTATTTCTCTGAATTTGAAATTATATCATCCTTTCTTTTGTGTTCCTAATTTTAAATATTTTTAAGTAGTCATATCAAAGCATTACTGCTTTGAAAGGAGCAAAGTTACACAACCAAGCATCCTCAGAAATCTTATTCCTTCAAAACACTTCTTACATAACAGCCCAGCCAAGTTTGCCACTCAACAGTGCAAAATCACTGCTGTCCCCAAAACACTTTGAAAAAAATCTTCCAAGCCCTTACAAAAAATCAGAATTTTCCCTGCTTTTTAGTGAAACTATAAAACAAACTCAATCCATATCTTCAAAAATTTACAATCCCAAACATTTTGTGATAAAGCACCAATTTCATTTAATCTAGAATCATAGAATCACCAACGTTGGAAAGACCTCTAAGATTACCTAGTCCAATCATCCATCTACCAACAAATAATGCCCACTAAACCAAAGTATAACATCTACCCTTTCCTTAAACACCTCCAGGGACGGTGACATCACCCCTTCCCTGGGCAACCTATTCCAAGGTCTAACCACTTTTTCTAAGAAAAAATTCTTCCTATTATCCAATCTGAACTTCCCCCAGTTGAACTTAAGGCCACTCCCTCTTGTCCTATTGGAGAAGAATCCACTTTCAGTCTGTTTTAAGACATATGATTAGCTTAAAATATTCACACATATGTATTCAAATTCTTGATCCAGAAAAAAAAAAGAACATTTGTGACATTAACATTCAATTTCTTTCTTTCCAGAAATGAAACAATACACATTTAATAAAAAATACAATGATGCTACACAGTCTCTTTGCAATTTACTCCTAATTCTTCTAAAAAGCAAGCAGTGCTTCCTTGCATTCATGCGAATACAATGAAGTAATAAATACCTGTTTCAGCTTGAACTTCCAGTTTCTGAGACACATTTATAAATTCAAGATGTAATTGGTCAAATATAAACTCAAATGTATATGAAGTGCCAGGTGTCAAATTATTCCAGACAAAGAATCCACTATTCTTTTGTATAATCTGAGAAGTATCATTCAGTGAAACTGAAATTGAAAATTCTTTGGTCACTGCACTCAAATTAAAAGACACGGTAGTGGCTGTCACAAGTATTTTAATGTCATTCTCTGAAATTCCACCTAGTAATCCAAAAAAAAAAAAAAGAAAAGGTCTTTACCACAACAGAATAATTGACTCGTCTTTACTACATCACTATCACGTCTGTGTAAAATGTCTGAAGCAATCACAAATAAAAGTTAAGTGCATAGATGAAGGTGTATTTAAGTACAAAAGCTTTACTAGAATATTAATTAATAGGTGCTGATGAAGAACAGCAACAGAAACAATTTTCTCTAGATGACTGAATGTCATCATAGTGAGTGCTGCAGTTTTTAAATTACAACAATTTTTTTCCCAGTTTTCTGAAAACGAGCTAATATAAATCTCTAATGTGTATTAAACCATTTTAAAGCAACTAATAAAATTAATATTAGAAAGCAGTTCAAGTTCTAGTTATCATCACGACCTGTGATCATAAACAGATCTACAAATATAAATTACGTGTTTAAGTACAGTAGCTGGACACACAAATTCTTATACTGAACATTTGACCCAGTCGGTCACTATGGCAAGACCTTCAAGCTGCTTGATAACACTTTTTAAAGAGGGAAAATGGAAATAAAAATATTAAATATTTAATTAATATATTTAGTTTTTATAAGTAAGACAAACAATCAAAACCTTGAGCTGGCATGAAGTTCCCAGGCTATAAGTAACTTCCCTGATGGCTCTTTTATAAATTTCTCCCAGAATTACTGCAGTATAATGATGCTTGTAACACTTAGAAATCTCCCAAACATTTATATCATTCCTCTATTACAGAACTGTTGCACTTACCCAACAACTTATAGCAAAATTATTTCTTCTGCTCTTCTTATTTGAAAGCATATGTTGATGCAAATGTTCTAAATACTTAAATACATGCAGGATTTCAAACTGTTTTTCTCTAATCTTCTTCTGAAATAGTCTTAACATAGTAATACAAAAAATATTTAGTGCTACACTACTTACGTGTCTTAAAAGACTTCACACCCAGAATTTGTCCATTTTTTAGGGATTCTACCGTAATGTTGTAATTCTTATTCTCCTCCAGCAGAACTGTAGTACTGATAGGTTTTTGCTTAACTTCAGAAATGTTTCTTATATTCTGCAATTTAAAAGAATGTTGAAATACAGTGAAAGTGAGAAAAATACAATTCATAAATGGTCTACAGTGCCTTTAAATGTTCATCTAACATTGCAGTATGTGCAGCATAAGGCCAGTTCACTGCAAAGTACTCAATGCATGCACAGCAAAGTCTGTTTTGATCATTCCAGCTATTAAAACCTTCATATTTAAGTCCCCATATCTTCTTTAGGTTCCAGGACATCCCGTGCTCTAAAAAAGAACAATGCCCTGTAACAAAGATCTGTAGGTAGTGTTTGCACCTCTCCTGGAGAAACTGGACTCCTCCTGACCACAAGACACTGAAGAACTAACATATTCTAACTTTGAACAGACGTCTGTCTATTCTCATTCAAAACCACTGGCTTCAAATGGACTCTGTAAGGCATGAATTACAGAATTCAGTATAATTTTTGAAAAGTTTTTATTTGCTTTTTTACATTAATCTTTAAAAAATGCAGTTAATTAATTTAAAAAATGCAGTACAGCTTAAACATATTTGTAACTGCTTCCTGCTTAGATTAAATTTACTTTTTGATTGAAAGCATCCGTGAGCTGGTAGGTTACAATATAATGTTCTGCATGTTCTCCTTTGGGAAATTCATTCCACTCCAACAAAACTCCTCTAGAAGGCTTTCTCACTTGGTCACAGTCTAGGCAATCTGAGCCCTGTAACAGAAAAATACATTAATAAAACATGCAGAAAAGATATGTGTAGTTAATTAAAATGTCTGTATCAACAAATTTCATTTAAATTTATCAGCTAATATTAGTTTTTATACGAAGCAATATTGTCAGCCATATTGTCAATGTTTGAGACATACAGTCTTCTCAATTTTTACAAGCTTGGCAGGTACAGCTTGTACAGGTTTTCCTCTTCTCAGAGATGGCCAAATTGTATTAGCTGAGACCCAAGCATGCCCTGCTAGAATAAAAGATCTTCATAGGTTCGTCTGTAAGTAATGCCTCCATTTATTTCCACAGAAACTACAACAACTACAAAGAGCACACCAGGACTATTTGATAGGGCAAATTCTCAGTAACGAAACATTCTTTTTCAACACAGTCACCCCCGTTAGCTACGCATTTTTGTCAGCAATGAACAAGAAACTGCATGCTCTGTTTGTAAAAATCAGCAGTAGTGGAGGTGACCCACTGACTCTGGTGCCACTGCTGAATGGCACCACTCCCTGCCTCACCATGCTCATATCCACTGCTTAGTCTCCATAAATGTTTAGCAAGTGTCAATTAATGTCAACAGATGGAATTTTTTTTTCCACATGGAGGAATTCAACGACACACCTTCGCTTCATCTGCACTTCCACGTCAGATGCCACTCTCAGACTGCCCCTCTGCTGCCATCTGTCACATAGCAACAAAATATAACTGACTATTGGCAGGAGAGTTTGACTTCTACTGTCATACCACCAACATCTGTCTCTGATGTAGTGGGCCAACATAATCAAATAGGAGGCATTACTCTCAGTGCAGCCTTTGTACTATCAGTTCAGGAACAAGAAAAGCTCACTTTCAGCATGCCAATTGCAACACAGTCAATAGTCTTTCAGGAATGGGAGGCCACTGCCCTGCCTGCTCCATTGGTCCATGGTCAAGAACTTAGTTTAGTGCCACCTTTTCTTGAGCTCAAACCTGGCCAGCACAACTGGACACTATTTGCATGTGCTAAAGGAACACACTAGGAGGCTGGTCATCACCCCAAAAACACAGCTCTCATCTCTACAGTAGAGGAGAAGCATTTGTACAAAGGCCTGATAAGACTTGTCATCATCCTCACCACAAAACACAGAAAGACAAAAGAAAATTCAGGATTCCATATGCAAAATCAAAATGTAGATAAATAGGGACTAAATTATTGCAAATTGTACTAGAAAATTAAGAGATAAAAAGCAATGTGGTTCTTATGTATGTAGTTTTTACATTAATGCTTCCTAAAGCAGTTTCCAGAGCATACTCCTATGTACCAGAGTGATCACAGTGCATTCCTCCACAGACCCAGTGGGTTACCAAGCAATATGAGCTAGTTAAGGAGTTAAAAATGCTGAGAGTTATTCCTTCTCCTGTGGAATGGCAGAACCAGAATCAGCAGGCAACAAAGCAGATGAAGGCTCTCAAGAGAACTTCAAATAATTGAGAGAGAAGAGAGAAGGCTGGTAATGTTCATCAGTGACAAGCAAGACTCCCCACAACCGTTAGAACGACAAGAAAGGAGTCCAAATCACAAACCACAAATTTGCAACATTCAATCTATCCTCCTTCCAAAATGAGAATATTTCTCTTACCTGAAGTAAGTATTTTAATAAAAGCAGGAACAGAACTGCTTGACCCATAGAGAAAGAAAACTAATAGTTCCAGTGCCTGTGTTTAAATTACAGCAGCTTTGAAACACGCTTATGTTGGAACACTTAAAACAAAGAGTAAACACCCACTCTTGCCTGACATGGGCACAGATGCAGCCAATGGTGTGCCCTGTGCTTGGTTCTGCTCTCCCACCCTGTCCCTGCCCCCGCCTGACACAAGGCTTACAGCATCCACAAAGGGATGTTGCTCTTTACTGCCTCAGTGGAAGCTGGAGCTGCCTGTTGTTCATTAGCCAATAAAAAAGCCCTCAGAGGCAAAAATGTCAGGTTGTCCTTTTTGTTTTTTTTTTACTACCAATTCAAGGATTAAAATCTGTCTAAACCCACAGAAGCCCTTACATTTTCTTAAACTACTTTCCATAGTACAAATTTCTAGCAAGCTGCACTTTGGTCAATAATCAAAATAAGGCTGTCAGCCTTAAAACTCTTTTCAAAGAAGTGCCAGGCAGCCCAGCAGAACCTTCTGTCAGCATACTTCTAGTGTATCCTAGAGGAACTAATATAAACATGATTTTGTGACATTTTGTTAAATTTGGTCATCAAAAACCAAGTGCATTCTAATATTTCACAGGGAGCTGCACGAGCAGTCGTGGAACTGCATATGGAACGTGTAAAATCCTACTTTTCAGAACAGATCTCCCTCACACAAACCCAACCTGTTTGCTGGAGGATTTCTTCAACATCCAGTCAGTAAATGTAACACATGCATGAGAGTCATCTCTGACATCCTGCCAAGTCCTGAGCATTAGTGGCAAAATAACAGTACACCAGCCTCCAGATCCCTTCAGGTGCCCTCATGCCCAGCTGAGGCATTGCAGGGGCTTGCAGCTGATGGTGGCCACTTGTTTCCCACTCCCTCGTGAGAGGCAATGCTGCCCGGATCCTGACTGCCTGAGGAGAAGCAATGACCAAACTTAAAGTCATGAATCTGGAGGTAAATTTCTCTCAGTGCCCCAGTCAGCCCAAAATTAAACTTTTTAAAAGAAAATGAGGTATCTACTCTTCCCTTTGAAAGTTAATCAGTATAATATGCTGATAAATATCATTTATGCATTATTTCCAAACAAAATACTCACAGGATACATTAAAAATAGCATCACTGTGCGCATATAGCATAAAAAATTAGCAACATTCATCCTAATATTTACTGTATATTTTTAAGTGGTATAATGACATAATACATTCTTTGTCTTGAGATAGGATCTTGCTCTTCAGTGGGCTGCTCCTCATTCGTCCTTAAAACTGTGTGCAACTGAAATATGCTCTGTGGAAAAAATAAAAATGAAAATTCAGATTGTAGCCTTATTTAGAACGAGTAAAGAGACAGGCAGAACCTCACCAGAAAGCAAATACTGTTTTTGAGCTTCCATATTTCCCAGGTTCAAAGGTAGATGGAGTAAATCAGAAGTTGCTGCTAGGAAATCCCATATTTCAAAACACTAAGTCTATCTGAGTACAAGTAAGGAGTGTAGAGTAAGGAGTACAAGTGAGTAAGTACAAGTAAGCTGCAACATTCTCAGCTCTTTTACAAAGCAGATCTGCTGAGCTGTTTTCCATAGCAGTCTTGTAATCACCAAGCGTAAAAAGAGGCTATATTGACAGATTGATTTTCAAACATAAGCACTATGTGGCACGTTCTACACTCCCCAAAACCTTTTTCTCAGCACTTCTAGTGCTAATAATGATAAGTTTTATCATTATTGGCTTTCCCCAGAATTTAATATTGCCACAGATGCTTTCCTACACTCCTCTCATTTTTTATAGAAAAGTTACACTGCAATTCAATTGTGTTTTGCACTACATACATCTGTGAGACTTTCTCAAAGGACGTACACCCACACATGACTACAGCAGCAGCATAACCTCAAGCTAATTTCTGGAAAAGGATTTGATGGGACAGAACTTGAAGAATTCAGTTCAGGTCAGTGTTTCCCACTGCCACAGAGTTCCCAATTGGTGCCCACACAGTATGTTTTTATATAAAGACCAGATTCTAGATTTAGAAGCTAGATTTGTCTTTAGCTTCTTATGAAAGGAGGGATGAGGGGAAAAAATGAGAAAGTGCTACACAGAATCAATGCATAATAAAATATCCAGTGTTATATGAGGCCAAGATCCACATCTGGAGCAGCATTTTGTGACTGCTTCGTCAGTGTGAATAGCACAGTGCCCATTGTTTATTTGGAGTATTTTCCTATAAATGGTGCCATGATCCTGCCCTCAGAAGAAGCAAGCTAAAAAGACCTGACTACAAACAGCATTTTCATCACTCTTACACAGGTGTATGCATTTGTAAAGATGTTTGCCTGTAATATAGAAAAGAATTAAATCATGCAAATGCCTGAAGTTTTACTTTCCATTTTTAGTATACAGATAGCTACAAATCTAGGATTTTATTAATGAAAACACAAAGTAAGTTGTTTAAACCCCGTATCAGAAGCTATGCTTAGAATTTAAATTATATAATTGGGCAAAAATTGATCTTAATGAATGAGCTGGTAAAAGAGAATGGAATTACAAAATCCAGCCTTTACAAATAATGTGGCTAAAGCCTAACTATTTAGTAGAAGTGTATTTGTTTAAAACAAATCACATATCCCTTAAAAAGTCTGCATAGTTTTATAGGCAAGCCTTTAAACAGTGGAATTCTATTCACAGAACTGCAAAAACTGAATGAAGGAGGGTTTCAAGCAGTTACAAAGGGTTGAAATGACATGGCACACTGAGACAGTAGAGTAAGGCATGCAGTAGGTCATGCACACACTGCTCCCCGATTTTTTGCATCTTCTCATGGAAGTGTGGGAGTCAGGGAAAGGCATGCATTCCCAGCCTTTCTTTTAGGGGAGTAGAAATTATTTGAGTCTTAGTTTAAGAAGGGGTGGGAAGGGAGGGAACTCCGTGGATATTAAAGCTCTTTTAGTCAATAATAAACAACCTAATTAATTGTGGTATTTAACTAGATTATGTTTGAGTTGTATCAGCTGGCAAAACGGATTCACAAAATGCCCACACAAAGCAAGTCATGCATAATTCCTGTGTGGGAGATTGAGGTAGGAATGTAGAGCTGGAGACAGAGAAACTTTGACATAAGCATGTAGTTGTGTCTACATTTATATTTAAGTTATAGACTGAGAAGATATCTGCAAGCACATTCCAACCAGATGTCTGCTTCAAAGGCTGCAAGGATTCATTCATGTTACGTTACGTAAAATATACCACATTAGGCAAATCATCTTCATGGAGATAATGAGGGTGGATTTTTTGGTCCAGAAAATGATTGACAAGATATAGTAAGCATATATTCTCTGGCAAGGACAAATAAATCTGAATTTGAAGATTAGCTGTAAAAGGAAAGGCAGCCTTAGACTCTATTCAGCTCCACCACGGGCATAAAAATTTTGCTGTATGCTTCAGGGAGGATCCTGACCCAACTGCTATTGATTTTGATCTTGTAGAAAATAAAATGGCTAAGCGGGAAAAATCTTTCAATGCTATTTTTCCTATTACATGATATCATTGAGTTAATTTTCATTTACCTGCCTTTAATTCCAGGTTAAACTAAGATTCTGCTCTAGTGTTCAACCTTAGTGATAGAGGTAAAATGAAACACATCAATTCATGTTTATTAATTTCTCTTTAATTATAAATATGATTCTAAATCTTACAGAAGCATATTGTTTATAAAAAGCAGATTAATCAAAGATTAATCAAACTACAGCAAGTGTTTTGTTATTGTACAACATTGTAGGAGCTTTCTTCATTCTATTTTCAAATGTTAAATTCATTAAGAAGTTTTGGGCCAGAATTTCTTGAAGTAAACAGAGGATTCCTATCTTGATGTTAATAAATCAAGAGATCCCAGGAAACTGTCCTTTAAATTTGTTGTATGAGTACAGAAACCTAATAGCTATGACAATGATTTATTTACTGTTTCTGCCATCTAAAAAACTTTCTGTACACAAATTCCTACAGAAATGTCAAAAAAGGTTTTGGATACAGAAAAAAGGCCATAGGATACAGCATCTTGACATGCCAGCCATCAAGTCATAATAAGTGCAAATAAAGCATATACTTTCTCACAAAAAAAAAAAAAAGCACTTAATCACTAGGTGATCACTGTATCTTTAAAATTGTTAAACGTTTTACTGATAATGCAATGGATTATTCTTCCATTTTTAAATCAGATCACTATTTTTGATGAGATGGATGAGTAGATGAATCTTGTTAGTAAAGATAGATACTCTTTTTCTTTATAAGCAACCAAACAGTAAACAGCAAATGCCTGAAGACTTTTCACACAAAATGGCAAAATAGCCTTAGATTTCAATTTTTTCATATTACTTTTTTCTTGTTGTATAAAACAGTGTAATAATCTAACCTTTTTTTAATTAGATGATGATAGCCTGAAATAAAAACAGTTCACAAAAAAAGTTCTCAGAGTTTTAGTCAAGAGATTTAATTCGGAAATAATGTACATATTAAGGATCATACTGACTCCATTGGGGTCAATGACCAAACTCTGTCATCATGTAAACTGCCATCCATTCAGTGATTTTATGAAGCAAAGTAGTCTTCCATAAACAAGCCTAAAATTGTGTTAGTTTTTACAATAGATGACATGGTACATTTATTAGAAGTGTGAGCATACTCAGTTTCAGGAGCTGAATCATGGAGATTCACACCCTGAATAAACACCAATTAGCTCACCTAGGCTCTTCAAAACCTATTTCAAATGGAGGTTTTTTTTCCTGTACACAAAAACCATAAATCCTAGATACAGTCAATACTCCAAATCTCTATACTTAACAAGAAGCAATGTTTATCGGACACAAAATTTCAAACAAAGAAGGAAACACACTATGAAAACTTAAAATGTGCAGTCTCCTTTTTTTTTTTTTTAATAAATATGTACATGCATAGAATTTTGTTCTACATCTACCAAGCAGACTGCCAGTATCTTATTTGTGAAGGCTTAAAATCAGATAAAAAATAGATTTCTTCATATCAGAAACAGTTTTGTTTTTGACAAAGGCACAAATGTTTGAACTCTTTGCCTAGTCATGCTTAATATTTATAATATTTTCCGAAATTAAATAAATGCCAATGATTTAAAGACATTATTACTCTAGTACTTACAGACTCTGGTACTTACAGACCATAGTCATGATGTTTCTCAGTGACTTCTAGTTTAAGCAGAGTCAAGTCATTGTCAACAACTTAACAGATAAAAGATAGACCTTTCAGCAAGATAAAAAATCTTTGAGTTGAATGGTTTTTTTTGTTTTGTTTTGTTTTTTTTTAACAAATTAATTCATTCTCAGAATCACTATATGCTTCTTTTGCTTTTAAACCTTAGTTCCAATTATGGTCCTCAACAGAAAATCCAACCTCTGAAAGAAGTGAAAGAACCACTTACAAATTCTGAAATGTAACAGGTAAGTACAAATTTAACACGTGGAAAAAAAGACATCAACAGCTCCTCAGAAAGCCATTGAAAAGTACATGACAGCTAAATTACACCTTGTATAAAAGTTTTATATGTTTACTTTCATGCATGCAAATATTTAAAAATGAAATTTGAAAAACAACATAATCTCTACTTAATCTCAGAAATATTACATTATAAAGCATCATTGATATCATTTTTTTTTTTTCTGCAGAGTTCTGCATCCATCCAAACTCAAAAAATACGCTGGTCAAAGGAAACATTTCAATTCTTCAGACAAAATCATGTTCACAGTAATGCTCAGTTCCATTGGCATGAGCAGTCTACAGGCTCCTGAATGACATACATAATTTCAGTGCCGTTTCCTGAGCAGTGTAGTGGCACAGTCAGATTGCGTGTTCCATTTTCTCGACAACATTTACAGAATCTTAAATGGCTATCAATATTGACATTGAAAATCGTTGCAGACGGGCATTTTCCATCACAAGAAGCCACATTTATCTATGAGTAAATAAAGAACTGTAATTAGACATTTTAGGATTTGCTTTCAGGATGTAACATTTCAAACTTGTTTTTAACTAAAATCCATTTCTACATTTGAAAAGAACTCTGGCCTTAAAAGTTATCTTTTAAAATTCATTCAAATTGAGATATATTTTTTAAGTAACGCTTATGTGAAATCATATGTTTTTAGTTGTTTAATCATGCATTCTTTCTTAACTTTAAGCAAGCTCAGCTTTGTGCTGCAGATAACAAAACTGAATCCCTAGTTTAATGACAAATGGTATCAAAACATCATAGCTGAATTAATGTCCTTTTCACATTCACTGCTGAAAAGTTGTAGTCTTCTAAGGAAAACAAAGAATAGTCTATCATCCTCTTTGAAAGTTCAAAAGGCATAGCACATCAGTGCAAAAGCTTTTTCCTTTTGTATTCATAGTGCTTGCAACTAAGGGTGCAACATTAGTTGCATCATCACCATAACAAATACATCCATGAAGTAGATGCAACAGTCCAACAAGGGAAGTGGTTGGCTGTAAAATTATCTGTGCACTAGACTTCAGCAGAGCTAAGCTTTCTCTCATATGATGTTATGTGAAATCTTCCGAGCTGATATTTTAACAGATATCGGTAGATCAACAGTTTTAATTAGAACTTCAATAAATGTTGATATGCTGGGAAATCAGAAGTGACTATATTAGGCCTAGTGGGTTTTTTTATATTGTTTTAATTTGATTTCTTATGCAAATGAAGCCTATGAAAGATGATCTCTCGAGGGCTCCCTTCAAGCAGCACTTCAACAAGAGGGCCATATCCAAACAAATTAGGTCAATAGGTTAGTCTTACAGCTTTCATCAAATTTGAGAAAGGAAATAATAACTTATTTAGATCTTGTCCTAATCATTAATCATCTCTCTCATTATACTCCCTCAATATTTACTTTTCTGAAACTTAATAAATACAGTACACACTCTTATTATTGTAGCCTCATATATATGTCACTGTTTTCCTTCAATCATTTCAATCTGTGATGCTGCTTTGCCTCTCACCTTAAGATTTTTAATGTTCTTCAGCAAAATCTTATTGGAGGCCTTTCAGAAGTCTCAATATATTGTGTCAATTACTTATCTTTTTACTGCTATATGCTTATCAGACCACTCGGGTTTTAAAAATGAGAATACATCAAATAAGAAAAATCTCAGATGCCTTAAGGCAAGGCTGGATGTGGCTCTGGGCAGCCTGGTCTAGTAGTAGCCCATGGCAGGGGGGTTGAAGCTAGATGATCTTTGAAGTCCTTTTCAATCCAGACCATTCTATGATTCTATGGTAAGCAGATGACAAAATAAAGGGAATTGCAAGTTTAAGATACAGAGACATGCTATGTAGAGGACATGACACCCAGAGAGTAAACTCTTTAAGGAGTGTAGTACAGTTTCCACCTCATTCTAATTGGATACATTTCTACTCCTCTTTTAGAATGGGATGTTATCTCATGGGGAAGAGTTTAGGGTGTTTGTGCAAGTATGCTGTGTACTTTTCATTTGAAGCCAGGTAGGAGGGCTCAGTCTTTCAGCCACAGGAACAGCTGACTTAATTCCTTTTACAAGTAGAATAACATTCATAAGGTCAAAGGCCTGCTTTTGAGAAGATAGCAACATTTTCTGTTGCTTGTAGATAGCAAAAACGTACTTCTTGATACCTGACCATGCCATAGGACCAGCATGATAAATATTTTTTTTATTCTTACCGGGCTTTGACTTATACAATCGTTTTTTCTTATAGTTGTCCTGATCATCATTTTCTGGCAAATCCTTTCTTCCTTTTTGCCTGATATGGAAATATGGAAAAAGATGCATATTTAATTGATATAGCTTTAGTACTATATTTTTGTTAATTAAAAACATGACAATATTAAAATAATTGTAATGATTATGCACTATTTTCATTTATGCACACTCTGATTCTAATAGTTCCATAATTAATTAACAACATCAAAAAATTCTCTTATGTTAATAAATACTTCCTGTGGAGAATTATCAATTTTATAGCTGGCACATGATGTATGAACTGGTGCAATAAGCTATACAGCTTACAAATATGAAAACATTAACATGACTTAAAATTGCTATGGCAGGACAAGTATTATAGTAATTAGGAGAATGGTGTATAAATTTTGAATAGTATTAGAATTAATTCTATTTTTGATGGGAATACTGAAAGTATGGTTTTGATACTGCTCCTTCCTGAACTTGACATTTGAGAAGATAAAGCTGTGACTGAGATTACAACTTTGATGCTAATCTGAATGCTTACAATTTAAGCAGAACAATAAAATTCAATATCCTTTGGAGAAATAGTTCCTTGAAGAAGCTTTGAAAGTGAAAGATAAAAATATTTGCTAAATATGCTTTTTATACCTAGAACTGAAGTATGTAGCATTTATAAGATACAGGATAATGAAAATTGTTCATTTTCAGTACTTTTCGGGAGATCTTTCTCTTCTTTGAAAAATAAAGCTGCACAGTGCAAATCCATCTTTAACATAATAAAAATAATGATATAATACCTAAATAAATATAGAGTCTTCCATGCTGTAGTAATACTAAATAGTCTGCTAGGGACTATCTGTGTGATAGAAATTACTTTTATCTCAAATTCCAGTAACTGTCAAAATCATCTATCAGTTTTACTACGCAAGCATTCTGGGCATCCAGCCTAAAGAAGAATAACTACTGTTCAGTAGGGCCTCTCTAGCACATGCCTGCAAGGTCAGTTGAACAAAGAAAATACAGCTTTTCTCTCTTCCAGAATCCTTTTGTGCACCTTTGTAAGACTAGTGAGCTCAGAGAAACCAAAATATTCAACTAGATTTTAATCTGAACATTGCTGGATCAAACAGGATTCTCCTTTGAAACTAGAAGATGATGACAGCCTGTATCTTGCTTCTGTTTCCTCTGCAGCACTTGACAAAAAGAACTCCTATGATTTTTATTTTTTTTCTATCAGAAAGCATTTGCCAACATAAATGTGCATAGACAATGCAATCCTTGTACTTCTACAAGTCATAGAGAGAACATCTCTATTACAAAGAAAGGTTGAGAGATCTGGGCTTGTTCAGCCTGCAGAAAAATAGGCTCTGGGGAGACTTCTATGTGCCCCTCCTGTACTTAAAAGAGTTTATAAGTAGGAGTGGGAATGACTTTTTATATGATCTGACAGTGATAGGACAAGGGGGAATGGTTTTAGACAAAAAGAGGGGAGATTTAGATTAAACATTAGGAAGAAATTTTGCTCAGAGACAGGTGAGGTGCTAGCACAGCTTCCCAGAGAAGCTGTGGATGCCCCATCCCTGGAGGTGTTCAAGGTCAGGTTGGATGGGGTTCTGTGCATCCTGAGCTGGTGGCTAGCAACCCTGCTCAGAGGAGGGCTTGGAACTACACGGGCTTTCAGGTTACTTCCAACCCAAGCCATTCTGTGGTTCTATAATTCAATGTTTTATGACATTTCAGCATATAAGGTACTAATGTCTAATGAAATCTTCCCTGCTGCTATACTTTTCACTCTTCAACTATCAAAAAGATCTGCATTCAGTATCAGGTGTGCTTGCTTTCTTTGCTCCTTATTTAAGTAAGGGATCCTATTCCAGTCACTGCAACTTTTCAACCATTTAAAGCAAAGAAATATTATCATAATGCAACAGTTCTATAATTGCTAAGAATTCTGCTTTAAGGAGTATTTATTAACACATGAATGTACTTTGAGGACTGTATGTTTCTTTTCCCCAACATTTTCATTACTTTGAAAGCACGTTATTTGTGACAAGAAGTACAGCATAAATCCATATCTGCAAGGATGAGATCAGGCAGGAATGGGCACTTCTGTTATATTTAAAGGCAAAATAGTTTAGACGTTAACTTCAGAGACACAAGATCAGAACATGTCATGGTAGTATTACTTAGGATGATGATATTTTTATAAATAATATAATTTCTTGTTACAACTACCCTGTACAGTAAGTTTATGTATTAAAACCAATTTAAGAAATGAACAGATGGAAGAACTACCCACAACATATACTGTAAATGAACAGGAGGAAGAAGCACCCACAGCATACACTGTAAATCAATGAACCTAATCCTGACAGGTGCTGAGCAGTGAACCATGACCAAGCTTTAGAAAATACTGATCTGGGAGTCCAGCAGGATATCAGCATCACTCAGTATCAGGCCCAATGCCATTAAATGCACAGTGGCATTTAGTAGTGATGACAATGACAGCTATATGCATATAAAAAAGCAGTGCTTACTAAATTACTAAAATAAGAAAAAACATTATTAAAAATAATACCTGGTTCACAATTAATACTACCAGTAGGCACTACTGGACTAATGGCAAAGGGTAATAGACCCAATCCAGAACCTGGCAGAACCATTAGGAACGTAAGTTTCTCATTAAAAAAAACCACGATAATATAAATGACATTTCATTAATTCTTACACTGCCAACTGCAATTTTTCTTTTAGCAAAAGGTTATGAGCTTTCCTGATAGTCCTCCAAATTTAGAAACTGTGTAGCTGCTTCAAGTCTCACTAAAGATGGTCTAAACTTTATTAGTCTCCTCATTAACACAAAACTGAAAGATTCTTCCTTGTAAACTTTTGCAACTCTCTATGGCAAGGTAAGAATTAAATATATGCAGTCACTTTGCATGCATCGAATCAAGCTCATCCAGAAAGACCATTTGTTCCCATTAAAACCCCAAGTGTTGCAAGCTCTATTTATACATACTGTTTTTATCTGCTTCACCACTGGGCACATGCTTTTAGTTAAAACACAAAATAAAATAGCATATAATTGTATAAGTTATATCTTTTTTTTAGCAGCCACTTGAAAAAGAATTTCTGAAGTATAACATTTAGCCCAATTCTGGTTTGTTAGTTTTCTCTATTGATTATAATTTAAAAAAAAAAAGGTATCTTGTTTAGTAAAAGAGCTTTTATTTTCTATGCTTTGCATATAATAGACTACAATGATACTTACAGATCTCTTTCAAAGCTTTGCATAGCATAGAAACTAGAACATAGCTTAGTTCTACTTCTGATAAATATAAACATTTCTTCTTTATAGCCAAATTATTTAATATAAAAACACATGTGTAACTAACACATTGAACTTCTGAATTTTAGTTAATAACTGCACAGGCTGTTACTTAAGCTTAAGACTTCCTATTCAATATTATGAACTAACAAAATACTTCTAAAAAATTTCCAAAGACTACTTTTTCTGTGTATTATACTTCAGATGTTGAGCACAAAAACATCAAGAAAAAAAAAGTATTTTCTGTGGCATTAAACAAGTTCTTCCACTACATGGTTGGTTTCACATTATGGTGTTTTCTTTGTAGGTACAGATAGTTCGAGAACTTGAGCAGAAAACTTTTTCTAGTCAAAGCTGAAGAGATAATCAGAGTTCATTTGCAGCCTGTTTTTAAACTTGCATAAGTTATGACGTCTCTATGCAAACACACATTACAATTCATTAAGAATGTTTTAAAGTTACACACTCAGAAAATGTGAATGCATTCCCAGAGACTAAAAACTCAATTTTATATCTAGGGATTGTTAACATTAATATTTTTCAACTCTCCCAAATTTTCCACATGTGGGATTTAAATGTGTTTTCTACAGTGGAAAGAAAAAATTTCCAATTAAAAATATTTTATTCCAGTGTTCAGTTTTACAGTATTTTGCCACTAGAAAATATACTGTATTGAAAAAAAAATGAACTTATATTTTTGGAGTCTGATAATCAAATTAAGAATCTATTTTAAGGGAGAAAATCCTTATCTTTTATGGTGACATTTCACAGTCTGCTTGACAATATAGGTAATAATTTCACTATTTTAATTGATGTAACTTTTTATTCTCCCAAGATTATATTTGGAGAAATTGGTTATACTCCAGAACAGTGTTAAAAACCACCAAGTCAGCAGCCAAACAAAGCAAGATCTTTTAACACGAGCGGTTAAGTAACTATAACAATTTTATTTGATTTGTGTGGGGAACAGCATGCTTTTCCCTTATCTTTGTCTCAGCAACATGTTAAAAAACACAGCCCTCCAAACCAAAGCTAAACTAGCACATATTGCAGCCTTCATCACTTACAGGTCTTGCAGCAGCCATCATTGTATGTCTGCACAATTCCTCCATTCTAGGAAAATAAAAGGAGAACATATCAAAAAAGACTGTGCCCAATACAACAGTGAATTCTATTTCAAGAGATGACACTTTTCAAAGATCTCCAGCTAGTAACAAATAATATAATCTAAATCAAAAGAATTGAACAGATACTCATCACATGAAGGGCCAGTTCACAGATCCTTCAGTTTTTAACACTGGAAATGAACTACTAATCTTACCTGATCTAGTTTCCTTCAAATAAGTCACTTAGCTTCTACAAACAGCTTTTTTATCATCTACTATCATCTATTTAGTCAGAAAGTTTAAAAAAATAATTCATGTAACTTCGTGGATGACATAAAGGATTTACACAACTCATATGCCAAGTAGATAATTAGTTTCTAATAAAGTATTTTTTATTACAGTATGGCATCTGCTGAGTCACACCCTAAACCACTGATTGAGCACCTAGAGAAAAGACCAGAAGTCTGGGTGGAACCAGACTCCACTCCTCTTAGACCTCATTTAAGGGCTGACTGCCGCTGAGGGAAGATCTCTTGTTGGAGATCCTTCTTTTATGGAGTTTTTCTTATGAGCATAGATCCTTGGAGACAGATGAGCATTCCATTTTCTTCTTTCTTTCTAACACCTTCTCACTGTATTGGTCCTGTTGTTATTACAAGAACATTTATATATATATGTACATAAGTATATACTTCTGAAACAGAACATGAATTGCAGAATTTCACATCCATTGAAACACTAGCTTAATTTTCTCAAACAATAATATTCCTTTACTTTTTTTTCCTAGAGCTGTTTGTTAGAAATTAAAAATGTATCTAAGTGAAGAAAATTATAGTGGCTCTTCAGTATATAGAAGGAGGCTATAAGGAAGAGTAGGACAGAATTTTTAGCAGGGTCTGTTGAGATAGAACAAGGGAAAATGGTTTCAAATCAGAAGAGGGGAGATTTGGATATAAGGAATTTTTACAATAAGGGTAGTGAGGGAGTGGAACAGGTTGCCTAGATAAGATGAGGTATCCACCACTTTGGAGACACTTAACATCAGGCTGGATGGGGCTTAGCAATCTGATCTAGCTATAGATGTCCCTTTTCACTGCAGGGCAGTTGGACTAGATGACCTCTAAAGGTCCTTTCCGATTCAAACAGTTCTACAATTCTGTGAAATTAAAAGAGGATTCCAGCCATCAGGATGGGTGCAAGGAAGAAATGTGTGCCCACAATTTTACTTCAGAGCCCAAATTGCGTGTCAAGCAGGCAATTGAACATCAACAGTACTTCTATGGTAAAAGACAAGATGTTTTTAAGCTTCCATCTTTTCATGCATGCATTTTTTTAATCTTTTTACAGAAAAATGACTATGTTGTTCAAGAATTTCTTAGATGAGCATTTAAACTCAGCCTCTTAAACCTGTATTTGCTCTTAACTTATGCTGTCAGCAGATCTTTCTCCTCATCTGCTGGCTTGAGTCTACACAGCATCTCTGAAAAATAAGTCTTCCCAATTTAGGAAGTTAATTTTTTACAGTCTTAACTGTTATTATTAAGGAAAAATCCTAATGGAGAGTAACAAAAAGATTCCAAGGAAGATACTCAAGCATGAAGTCAGAGTAGAACAAACAATAATTTTTGACTGAATGCCTTCTTCATGATGGAAAGAAATAAGGATTTTTTTAAACAAATGCAATCAATATTCAAGTTGGGTAAAAGTTATAATCCGTAGTCAATGCAGCAATGGCACTTACCTTCTCTACATGTTTGTTGATTGTCTTTTGTTTTTAGTTTATTTATATAGTATACCACTATTGTAAAAATTAGAATTATGGTAATTATGACAAAGCTAGGGAAGTAATAAAACAGAAGTAAAAATTTTTGAAATAAATTTGTAATGTACATGAAGTATCCACATTCTTCAAACAAACTTATGGGCATGGCAAATTTGCATTTTTAGATATATGGTATAGGTAGATAGACATTTTCAAGTATGATAGACATTTTTTTAATGTCATACAACATTTAACTTAAGGGATAATTGAGTAAATATATGCAGTCAGCCTTCTAATCCTTGCACTTAAGGAATTTTTAAGGTGGCCCACATTTATGAAATTTCTGAACTGCTTCATTCAATTTAATATACATATACTACATCTTAATATATTCCAAAGCACCACATAGTGATTGATTGCTTTCATCTTCTTACTTACCACTTTAAGTGTAAAGGAAACACATGAAGTATGTGCCCATTTTCAAGTGCGGCCATACTGACAGATGAGTTATTGTTACTCACCTCAGCCAAAGTACAAACCTTTGTGCACTCAGTGTCATTGAAAGGGGGGCAGACCACACTGGAGACCACTATCATAGCCCCCACCACAGTCTTTGCACACGTGTAGCTTGTGCAGTTGGAGCTCCAGGTGCTGCCTTCCTGAGTGCATAATACAATACCACTGTCAGCAAAGACAACACAGTTCAGCTGTATCTCAACTCAAATGTCTGTAAAAGTTATGCCTGTATGCTGCAAGCACTGGAGTGTAAAACTTGTCAAAACCTGTCCACACCAGTAGAGGGAAGGCCATCCTGTACTGGCTGCTCCTATCTGGAGGTAGTAAGTGTACTAGAGCAGGACTGCATCAGAAAAAAGAGCTTATGGGTTTTTTTTGCCCTTAAAGCTCTAAAATCAATGGGAAGGATGAAGCAAGTTATGGCAACACCTAAATTTCTTTGTATGTGGTTGCTGGCGTGCACCATCAGTATTCTGAATCCTGGTGACCCAGTTTGAACGCTTGCTTAATGTAGAAATCATAATGGGGAGAAGAGAGGCCCTGGAAAGAGGGGGACACAGGAATCCTTCTGTGAATCCAGAAGCACAGAGGTATTCCCAGGTCATCTAACTCACAGCATATGACTTAGAACTACAATTAGATCTCTGTTTTTCACTTATCCAGCCAGTAAATACTTACATTCACCTATCTTTGTGTAAGATAATTACAACCAATAAAATGAAACATTCATCTACTGTGAAATGGCAAGTCTAAAAATAAATATACCTTTTCCCTGTTACATAATTTACCACAGACAATCGCTAGGTGCACAAGCAACACTAAGGAAGTTAGAAGCAAGACTCACATCATGATTTAACTAGGAAGTGATTGTCAGACTCCTGCATTTATCATATCATTATTCTTACCTCATACACAATTTGTGTGCCATTCTCAGTAAGAAAAGAACAGGACACATTTTGACAGGTACCACAGCAACTATGGTGACTGGAGGAAGGAATATACAACTGATGCTGAAAAAAAAAAGGAAAAAAAAAAAGTTGATTTAAAAAAAAAACAAAAAACATAGTATATGAAAAGTCATTGAATCCAGAAAATGAAAATACCTAAATGAACAATGATATATGCATGGATGGATATATTTAGGTACACTATTAAAAATCACTTAAAAGAAGTTAAGTTTTAAGTTCTTGCTGAGCAAACTGGACTAGCAAAAATGTGTCTCCTGATTTTTATTTTAATTTCAATGTTTGCTTATAAACTGCATAATTAATTCCTCTGTTTTAAGAATACTTACTGCTTCACATTTCTGGGAACAGTTCACTGTTGTAAAATGCATAGCATTGTATCCTGTGTTCTGATCTTTCTCTTGTAAACACTGCACAGTGTAACAAAGGTCTCCATCCAAGTACTGAATCACCGATTGTCCAGGATTCAGTACTGTTACCTCTTGGAAGATGCACACGTCATCCTTCTCTAACACCAAAAGGAAAAAATATTATAAGAGAAAAAAAAAATCATCAAGTAAATTAATAGAAATGTTGTGAGGACCAAAGTATGGCAAAGTCTTACATGCTGCAAAAATCTTCCAAGTTTTACATTTGATCAGAGTGTGGAGTAAATTGCAAAACAGGAAGAGAAGAATGAGGTAATTCACCTCAAGAAAATGATAAAAAATGCATAACTGCCTACAATCAATAACATTCCTTCTATGGAAGTAAAAAAAAAAAAAAAGTTGTTCTTATTTTTAATAGAGTTATGATATTTAAGATTGGAGTACTTACATTACATGAGTAATTCATGAGTTGCTCTGCACATCAAAAAATATAACATTTCTATCAATAAATATAGTATTCCTACAATTAATTGTGAGGCATTAATATGTACAAGCCACTATGTACAGCTGTGCTTTGCTCCTAGAGGCAGTTTAGCCAGGGCTACAGATGGGGTTGTGGGATGCCTCTTGCAATCTCCTCAAGGTGGCTGAGTTATGGAAAGGAACAAAGGTCTAATTTTAAAACTGGGCACATACACTCATGCTGGCTTATTGAGACAATAGTGCACATGAATGTTTGGATGGATACACAGATAGATAAATAGACAGATTAATTGATTGATAACATGGACACTGTTTATACCCTCCTATCCCGCACATGAACAGTCACAAATTGAAGAATTAGTAGAGAAAGCATAATATTCAAAAATGAGAGAATAATTATTTGTCTACATAGAATATTTACATGACAATGGCCCTATTTTGTCTTTCTTTGAATGCCTTTTTTAGTTTAATCTAAAACCAAGCAGATATGAATAATAAAAAGTTACCACAAATGTAGTGAGTGCATCCACAAGCACTGGAAATACTTCTATCTATTTTTTGAACTTCTCCCTGAGTATAGAAAGATAAAAAAAGTTTGAAAAGATATAAACAATTAGATGTAAAGATAAGAAGAGAGATTTTCTCTAAAAAAATTAAATTATGGCTGTTATCACTTCTACCTCTTTTTCTGTAAAAGAGAAAACTGCAGTGACCTCAAGAAAAAATAACCTAATGTATTTATCTCGTCACTCAAGAGCAGAGGACATCATTTGCTCTGTTTAACCAGCAGAACAGCAAAACATGAGATGCAAATTTATTTCAATAATGAGCATATCAGCAAAGGAATGCCTGTTTTTAAGTTTCTTACAAAAGAGAGGTAAAAAATGTTGAAATCTGTAGCTCCTGTATACATGTTATGCTATGCAATCTTCACATAAAGAAAAGTATAAGCTACAAGCATTTGAGAGGGAAATTCTTCCTATCGCAACAGTAATAGGAGTTTAAACATTGAATCATAGTTATTTTCCAGATCACACTCCCTGTTGTGAGACAAAGAACAAAGTATTTATGACTTCTGGCTATATTCAATAACGTTAAATCATTCTAATTAGAAGTATGAAAGATTAACAAATAACATACTTGTCCAGTCTACATATTTGATCAAAAAGCTCACCCTTCATTAGTTATTAAAAACAATTACAAATTGTTTAAGTGGGGAAAATTCCAGCATATCATTTTGAGTCAACAAATAGCATAACAGTTACTTTTCTTTTTTTGTCACCCTAAAACACACTAAGTGAAATTTCCTCATGGACCATCTAACAGTACTGTGCAGAAACCTGGAGTTCCATTCCTGAGATGAGGGCTGGTGGGCCCTGTTACACCTAATTTAAGAAAGGATGGAAAGGGAGAAGTAAGGACACAGACTACTATTAAAAGTACATTTAAAGGACAGTTCTTACCAATTTGCAAGTCATCATGGTAGCATTTTTACAACTACATTCTGAGAAGAGAACAAGAAAAGCAAGTTAGTTAGCTAATTGCTAGCTTTTATTAACAGCAGTGACTAAAGAAGAAGTAATTACCACAGTGCCATTCTGGACAACACTGCCCAGGTAGTTTTTCCTTCACAAGTGTCATGTCATCTGTGCAATTCATAGGAGGCTCAGGACAAAAATTTTCATCACAAACTAAATGGGGAGGAAAGACAGATGTCAGAATTTACTCAAATTTCATTTGAACTTCCAGCTTATATTTCTTTTGATAAACCATTGCAAAAATAAGGACATTTTTTGATCCATTTTTTCATGTGTGTCTTAAGCATCTCAGTCATATTTGGAACTGAAAAATAATAAAAGATTTTCAAAAATGCCTCCAGATGTCTTAGACAATTTTTAAATTTAGAGAAACCATTATAGAGCTACCATTTAATACTTCTCCTTCAGAGTAACTCAAGCTAATAACAAGCACTAAAGACAACTATAATCACACCTTTTAGAAAAACAGAATTATTATTTTTTTTCTCTAAGCTTTTCTGCAAAGCTTAGAGAAGAAAACTACTCTAACTAAATTTCTATAATGTAATGGGGAAAAGCTTTTCCCCTAGAATAATAACAGAGCATATGCCTGAATCATTGAAGAGGTTTACTAGGACTCTGAAAGAAGTCTACATACTAAGACCTACCTTTCTAGTGAGGGAAATAGGGAAAAACAGTGGCAAAAGCCTTTGCAGACTTTCACCTGTGTGAAAGTACTAGAAAAGGAAAGGACCAAAATGTGAAACCACCTGAAGTAAAATCAGCAAGCTCCAAATAAAATGGAAGACACCATAATAAACTGAAATAACCCAGAGACTGTACTAGGCCAAGAGTTAATTCAGGAGCACCTCATTGATCTAAATTAAGCAGTTACACTTGTTGACATTACTTAAGAACACATAATACAGTCTCTGAGTTTTATAAGGCTAGCAAAATGGCTACTGAAAATATTTTACTTGGTCTGCTTACTGTTTGAATACTAATCAGACCAGTAGTACTTGAAACCCATGGCCTAGTCCTTCACCTGAAAATCAACAGTATGAAGAAAGTACCCAAACACTAATGAACAGTACAACAGATGTGTAACATAGAAGCTGCATATTCTATTACAGATATTTTTAGCAAGTGGATGCTTATGAACAGTTGTATATTTATACCCTAAGGATGGGATTCAGTCCCAGATTAATATATCAGTATCTAGATCTTCACGAAAGTAGCTATGTATTGTTTGGTGAGCTACATAAGCTCTCCAGACTCTACTGACTCTGGTGACAAGACTACCATTGAATGTACCAGTAACTTTAAACCCACCTCAAAAGTAGACACCCTAATTTAGAGTATTTAGTCTCTAGACAAAGCCCACCCTAATTGCTGCACCAAAGAGTGCACATACACTTCCTGTCATTCTTACTGAATTTTGTAACAGACTGCATTAATAATAGTTAACTCACCACAATAGTAATGAGGACAACAGTAATGTATGGTGTGAAGGTCTACGGTGAGAATTTCCCCTTCGTTACACAAGGGAACAGGCTCAATACAGGATTCACAAACTAAATTAAAATTAAACAGTTTATTACAAATTTTAGAAAGTTTGCACACGCAAGTTTTCTTTAATATTACAGGTTGTGCTTATATGGATAACAGAGCTTTTATGGGCTGACATTCAAAACTAGGAATATAATAGTAGTGCATGCTCTTACGTGTTAGAACTTAGCTTATAGTCAGTTTAGTTTTAAAGAACCACCAAGACTCAGCTGTAATCCATTATATATCACTGACTTCATAGATCGTATAATTCAACTGTAAACAACATTATTTTTCAGTGCAAATATCATGTTAAAAATGATGCTGAAAATATGAACTCCAGACAGCTCAGATTTTGTAAACTCCCACTGGCATCTCAAGGAATTCCTGGCTTAATATACTATATTTAAAAATACAGACTATGCTTAACTATTCCTCAGTTACCTACCACAGAGATAAGAGAAACAGCAGGGATCTTCCAGTTTTGCTTCAACAATAAATTGGTCTTCTCTGCAGTCCAGCTGAGAAGAATTGAAACAAACTGAAGGATCACACTCTGTAAGAGATGAAATAGTATTTTAAAGAGTCACAGATACAATGTTAAAAGAATAAAATATATTCTTCTCCCCCTCTCTCCAAGAAAGAAAAGAAACAGACTGTAAACCAGAAGTGACACAAAACACAAATAAAAAGGTATTGAACAATTTGGAAAAGGTATATCATTTCTTGGTGTTATTTAGTGTCTCATTCTGCTGAAAATTGGAACTTCTAAAATTAAGTTTCTTACAGGAGATATTTCAAGACTGGAAAGTGTTGAATGAACCGTTTTTTCGTGTTTCCCTTACCACATCGGTACTGTGGACAGCAGGACAGGGGGTTGTAGCCTATAACCAATTTTTCACTGCTTTTGCATGTTGGAATAATAGCATCACACAATGACACGTTACATTCTGCGGAACAAAAAACAGTTTTTATTTATCTGAAAGCAACAGTAACCAAGTCAGCTTACAGCACATCACCATGTAGACCTCCCAGCTCAACCCAGGGCTGGTACAGCTCCATTCATGTGGCACTGTGCAAGCACAGTTAATTCTCTCCCAAAGCAGGTATTTACTTGCCCTGCTTACTACGTATAAAAATGTTCCCTGAACAAATTACCAACACAGTAGCAGTTGTGGGTAGCTGAAGAGCAAAAATACCAGATCAGCTGGACCATTTGTTCTCTTTTTCCCTGAAGATGTTTTAAAGAAATAAATGTCTTCTGCTTAACATTTTAGCAGCAGTAAGCATATTCCTTTTGCTAAGAACTATAGCTAAACAGAATATCAGTAGCCACCTAACAGAGATTACCTAACAGAGCACTGCTTTCTGGGATAAAGAAGAATGGAAAGTCAGAGGGTACTTCACTTACCATCAAGGCAGCACTCATAAGAAAGCAACAAGCTCTGGTAACTGCCCTAACTACTAAGCTACTTCTATCACTGAGTATTTCTCAATTTCTTTTTAAGTCCTTATAAGAGCTTAAAAATTCATTTTGAACAGAAATCTTGTTTCATTAGTAGACTTTGAAGAACTAAATTTTGAGTTCACTGACTTAGTTCTTAAAAGAAAAGTGATAGTGTCGACCCAATCAGCTACAGTTACCTAAATATCACATAATCAGAATATATATCACACATATCAGAAATGTCACCTTGAATCCTGTCAAAATTAAACCTCTGCTGAGAAGTACCAAGCATTTAATTACACTTCTGTAACTGAAAATACATGTGGCATACCACAAACTTTTTTTGGACAGCAATCCCCTTCTTCCATGACATGGACAATAACTTCTCCTTCTCTTTCACAAGTCAGTGGTGGATCCTCATTGCATTCAGGTTCTACAGCAACAATGCTTCCATTTTCTAAGCAGCTGTATATGCAACAGCCTCTCATGGACCCATTCCAGATCTCCCCAGAAGAGCGGGGGTGTCCTCTGTTATCTGTACATGCTGAGAGAAAAATGTTACATCCCTTTTACAAGTGGAGAGTAAGTCTGCAAGCAACAACAAACTTGTTTGTTATCTAGATGACCTTACTGCTCAAAATAAGAGCTCTTCAGAGCATTATGATGAACCCAAGGATAGATGATGATATTAAACAAATACTTTTTTATGGGTGAAAATAGTCAACAAACGCAGGAGTAGCTGTCTCTGCTACTCCTTCCTGAGTACTCTAGGAAAGAAAGCCTGGGATCTATGGAGAATGACCATTATTTTTCTCCTGCAGAATGACATCAGGTAAAAGTATAGACTCAAGTTATAGCTAGGCTCTGTAGAACAGAACCATGCTGGATTCACATCTTCTGAAATCTGACATAGAAATTAAACATTTCTTACACTGATCTGTAGTTAATGTTAGCAGATAATTGCAAACCCACTCTGTCCTAGTGCACTTACTACATTTTTCTTCTGGAATACAGAGGTCAGAGTCTGTTCTATGTAGAACAGTGCCACTTTTACACACACAGTCTTCCCTTAAATAAGAACATGGAGAATCTTCATACAGCCACTTATTCAAGCATGTCTTGGCTTCACAGGGTTGCACACAAGGCTGGTACTCCTTGCCCTCAGGACAACTCAGTGCTGCAAGTCATAAAAGAAGGAAATTGAGTATTGATTCTTTCAGAATTTCATTGCATAAACAAGTAGCAGGAACAAGAAAGTGCATCACAAAAAGCATATATTTATATATTTAGTGGTACTTTAGTTAAGCTACTCATTATATCAAGATTAAAATTTGTGATACTAACTAGCGATTAATTTCAGGAACATGTACCACGCCCTACTAATGCTGTGATAAAATGAGACAGTACTTATAACAACACTAAAAAGAAATGTATTATTTTAAATCACTGCTAAACACTGCAGCAGTATAAAGTCAGTTTGGGATATGGAATATTGCTGTCTGCTTACAACAGTAATCAGGTGTCCTCCATTTAATGCAGATATTGTGCTTGTTGCATAAAGCTACATATGCAGAAAGTGCATCACATTCATAATTCCAAAAATAAGTACTGTTGATCCACATCTTCTCACAAAATTCCTGTGGTGAAACCTAGGAACACATTGTAGCTGAGAATTAACAAGTAGAAGAGCTTTCTGTAATTAAAATTTATCATTAATTGTAAGAAATAATACAGCTATTGGTAAATAAAATCAACATTTCTAAAGTAAAGAATATATATATTTTTTTCATTCTGCAGAACTTAATCTGCCAGAATTTATAGTACATATGAAAGAAAACCAACTTCTTAATGGATGAACCAAGCGCTTGGCAATTTCTATGTTATGTCAGATTTTGTTATAGACCAGGAAAATATGTAATTTCATTGTACCTGAGGCTGTGAGAGTTCTCCTGGAAACATAAATGAAGTATGATTTCTGACTATTCAGATTAAACTATTTCATAATTAGATACATTCAAACAATTATGAAAAGCATACCGCTAGCCAGTGGTGCTATTCTACTTCTTGATTCCAAACTGCTTACCACTGTTCTTCCCCTCCATCATTCCCTTCCATTTTCTTTCTGTAGCAGATAGCTCTAGAATCTCTTTAACCCGTTTCTTTAGGAAGAATTCTCTACATTATTTCTAACTGGGAAAAATGAAGAGTGAGTTTGGGAGTCTGAAGGAAGGGGTTCATTTGCCTGCATTACCTGCAGCAGCATCCAACTGGGATGAAAACCAGAAAGAGTAATGCAAAGCAAAACCAGGTTGGAAAAATTGAACAGCTAGAAATGAACAGGAAATTCAGAAATGTCCATCTCTAGGAAAGAAAAGGTCATTTGAATAATTAGTCCTTTTAATTCTGAATGAAGTGGGAAAAGTGGAATAAGTCCTGAGAGAGATGGGATTTCTCATTTCACATTGCTGGCAGGATGTGCGCTGCACTGGATACCCCTATTGGTAGTCTGCATGCAAGAGCTACATCCCCATTTGAAAGCACAGTTTCCAAAAATAAATGATTATGATTTCTGTAAGAATAGCTACAAAACTGTCAACGTAACAGTGACTAGATCAAAAGTGGAAATGTTATTAGTCTAATCAGCCTCAGACTGCATGAGTTGCTGTTGTATACAGAAAAAGTGTGAGACTTTCATTTCTAGTGATTGCTGTCAAGCTTTTCTTAAAAATATCACTTTGGGAATCCATCTGTGTTGAGATAATGACAACAGGTCATTATATCTCTGCCTACTCAGTGATTTAAGAAATACCATAATAGCACAGAGGTCTATATAAATGTCTGTTTCATTTCACATAACAAAAACTGAATAACTATTATCTTGAGGCCACAATTAGAATACTGTGTTCAGTTCTGTGCTCCCCAGTTCAAAAAGACAGGGATCTCCTAGAAGGAGTCCAGCGGAGGACCACAAAGATGATAAAGGGCCTGGAGCATCTCCCATATAAAGAAGGGCTAAGTAACCAGGGTCTGCTCAGCCTGGGGAAAAGAAATCCAAGAGGGGATCTGATTAATATTTATAAACATCTACAGGGAAGTGGGAGGCAAGTGGATGAGGTCAGGCTCTTCTCAGTGGTATGTAGTGATTCGACAAGGAGCAGTGGCCTAAAACTTGAATATAGGAAGTTCTGTAGAAACATGCGGAAGAACATAACAGTAAGGTTGACAGAGCATTGGAACAGGTTTCCCAGAGAGGCTGTGGGGTCTCTTTCTATGCAGATATTCATGACCCATGTGAACACCTACCTGTGTGACCTATTTTCAAGCACCTATTTTAGCAAGGGGGTTGAACTCAATGATCTCTTGAGGTCCCTTCCAACATCTGTGATTAAGTGATTCTGTGATTATTTACAATGGACAGCATGACAAAAATATTTATGAAAGCCACCCATCCTGTTGTGAACTCGTGAAAATAAGCATAACAAAAAAATTGCATCTCTCACTCTTTTCTTAATTACACAACTTCTATTTAATTTGTACCTGGAATTTCTTTGTACTCACTTTATTGTGACAATGGATGAAAACACTTCTGTTTAATAGTTCCATGCAGTATGTGCAGTTATCTTCAGTACAGTCTCTTACTGGCCTCCTAGTTGTTACATCAAGGGATTTCTCAACTTCCCAGCTCTTAATGAACATTTCAATTTCCTCCATATTTGTAATTATGGTTCTGTTTTGCATTTTCAGGTCATCGGTAGGATCTCCATTACACACACCTACAGAGAGAGCATCATGTTCAACACAAAAAAAAAAAAAAAAAGGAACCAACAAAATATGGCATATTATTTCCTTTGAAAAAGTAAAGTGCATTTGATAAGCTAAGAATAATACTGTGTGATGTTCATGTGTGAGATTTAGCATCTGAATTTATGTCCGAGCAGCTACATGTCCACTGCAGTATTTGCATAGCATTTGCTGTCTCTGCCAGCATCCTTCCTTTCTCCTATTTATCATCCCACTACTTGAACTTCTTCAGTAGTCATTTATCTATAGAAAATGCTGCCCTTTCCTTTATTTCAATGATACTCTTAATAAAAGGCAGAGATGAGTAGAGTTTTAAGTTAATTAAATACAATATATTGACCAATACTTATTCTGAAAACTACTTTGTTACAAAGCATTGTTTTCATGCAGAATTATTGTTTTACTATTGTTAATTAACAGAATTTCAAAAGCCCAACTCAAATATAATTCTAGTGTAATTAATGGAAGTCACAATGAGAGCTATAGGGACAACAGAACACAGACACAAAAAGGAGGTGTAAATGTTAAATATGAAAATAATTAAGTGCCATCACAGTCTCACCACAAAGTCCTTCTGTCTTCATTGATGTGTTAGAGTGTGATCCATACTGTATATCTATGATGCCTGTAATGTGAGCCCACTTGATGCTAATACCAGCTGGGGTATTAATTACATACATTGCACCAGTATCCTGAATACTCAGTCCTTCCTTTGAAAATGGTAAGGATGGAATGACAGAATCCACTAACACCTAAAACAAACCAAATATAGTCTTTAGAAATAAAAACAGGTTGCAAAGGTGTATTTTATATGTCTTTACACTAAATAGCAAAAGAGATTTTTACAGCCTCTGCATTATGCTGTGCTGTCCCTAAATCACAGTGCTTCTTGTCAGTGACATTGTAACTGCAGATGAAATAGGCATGACAAAAAAATAGTGATTGGAAAATCTTTTCTTATTAAGCAGTATCTCATACTTATCCCATATAATTTGCTTAAAATGAAAATTAAAAAAAAGAATCTAATCTCAATTATTTGAGGTTTCCTATTCTAGTCCGTTACTGTCCAGCATAAATGACAGTTTAAATACTTATCATATCTTGAAAAACTTCTGTTCTGTTTGATGTTATCTGGAAATATATGATCAATTATGAAGTACTTCAATGTAGCTTTTTAAAAATCTTGAAAATCTTGAAACACTTAGAAATGTCATACTAGAGGCAGGCAATAAATCTTAGTATCAGAAACATTATTTTCTTTCTTCTAGCATATCATGAATCACTCGGAATGTGAACTGCAGAAGGGATCCTACCACTATAAATCTGACCTATTGCATTCTACAATAGAATAGCACTACTGTCAGCTCTTCAGTGTACATATGCTATATATTGGCTCCATATACTTACTTTTCTTGCTAAACGATTAATAAGTAGTTCAGATGTACGTGTTGTTACATTTAATTTCTTAAAACAAAGCCCCGACGTGCTTGCAGGAGGAACCTTGAAAAAAAAGTGATGAACAAGTTTTTTACAGTTTCTGAGGAGGAAGGGAATTATTTCCATAGGTGTAATAAAAGCAATTTACAATTAGTAAAAGGAAAAAAAAAACACTTACTATTTTTCTTATTGAATTTGCACTCTGGAAAACATTGAAAAGTAGATTAGAAATGCAGTAACTTTCAGAATTCTTATTTGGCAAAAACAAACTGACCGTGTTTAAACATTTTTCTACAACCAGTTTTCTAATTGTACCAATATAAAACTAGCTAAACTCATTCTATTTCTTATAAATAATAAAAATAATACGCATCTAGTGAGAATAGTTATGAGACCAAGAGGGATGGAAAGGAAAGGAAAGAAGTCTGATGGTGTTCCCAATGAGGAACCTCTTTACCCACAAACCAAAGACATGGTGTTCGAGTTCTGCATAAATCAAAATGATGCATAATTCAAAGGAAAGGTTTGTACAGAGTCTAGGGATGAGACTGACCTGATGTGTAATGCCAGTCTAAATACAAAGTGCCTAGACCTCCTCTTCAGGCAACACGAAGAGGTAGACAGCGGCAAATAACTCACCACGCTAATCCAAAAATCATAGTATTTTCCTAATATAACTGCAAAAAAATTTTGCAACTATTCAGATTTTTCAGCATTTTGATAATACTTCAAGGTACAAATTCAGGGCCTTAAGATCTGTGAGTGGAGAGCCTGGAAGAAGGCACATGGATTCAGTAATTGTATTTAATAGGAACCTATCTTTGCATTTCCTTATAATAGAACAATTATTTAAACTAAGATAAAATTATTTTATTTAGACAGTATGATGAAACTAGTCCTCTGAGAACTTGCCACTTTTCAATGAGTACTGCTTTTATCTGAAAGTTTTTAGTGATAAATCTTTTCCAACTGTTATGTACTTAACACAATAATTCCAGATGCTACTACAATTACTGAGGAAATGTAAGTTTCTTACCTGATTAGCAGGACATTTTTCAATATGAGCAACAATAATTTCTCCTGGTAGCTTGACTAGAATGTAGGAAGCCATGTTACAGAGGGCTATGTTGTTTCCATCAAATGTAATAACACTCAGTTCAGACAGAACAGAACATTGACCTAAAAAAGAACTGTCATTTAATGTGGTTACTCAAAACATAATATTAGGCATTACTAAAAACTTTCAGTTTGACAAATACTTTCATATGAAGTGCTTTCATATGACATTTTAATGCATATATCTAGATAGCATTGTTCTGAAGACAGCATACTGAGCCACAAGGAGAAGCACCTTATTTTCCACGCTGAAGAAAATAGCTTAACCGAGTGTTATGTTCCCTGAGAAAGTTTAAATTGGTGAAAAATTAACTTACATTACTGTTTCACAGGTGAGGATAATTAATTTCTACATTGTCTGAGTAGATAACAATATTTTAATTAACTTAATGGCAGTGCAATTAAATTAAATATAGACAAATATTTGACATGCCTCTAGCAAGAGATGTACTCCTTCTATATCAAGATGAATATTAAAAAATAAAATATAGTTTTCAGAAATGCTGAAAAGTTTTTGATATGACTTCTCTTTGAACTCCTGGAACTCTTGGCAGAAACTATGCTCTCAATCCCTACCGTTTCTAAATGTCAGTTATAACTCCTTTTAGAGCTAAGTGAAATCTGGAGGTCCTTTCATAAATGGCTTTATATTCTTCCCCAAAAGGCTGACATCCAAATGTTTTCTAATGATAAATATTTTGAAGAGTTTCAGTTGAAAATGTTGACATTCGTATTGCAGTTCTAATTTCAATGCTTTTTATTTAAAACAAACTCTTTTCACTTTTGAATATTGTTTCAAAGATACCAAAGCATTTACTATATTTCATTGTGTTTTGCTGATGAGACCCAAATCAGCTCCTTTAAATTAATTTCTGTATTCAACCTCATCTTTCCACCGCAATAGTCTCTTAGATTATCACTTAAAATTTACATATTAAGGATCCATGTTGTAAGTATTTATAAATCAAAGAAGTTACTTACAAGGACACTGCCATTCAGGGCAACAACTATCAGTATTAACTTGAACTGGCATTCCTCGAAAACCACAGTCTGGCTTCTGCACATCCTTAAGGCAGTTCTTTGAAAGGTTGTATAACATCCAGCCCGTATGAACACATACATATTGGCTACATTTGTCGACAGGTTCAAGGTATCTTGGCTTTCGTATAAGGAAAAAACAACAAGAATCATCTTTATACTCACTGTACTTACAAAATATCAACAATTCACCACTAGTTCGTGCTCTTCTCTGTGACAGAATCAAAACACCTATGTGATCCCTCATATGTACTTGTCATTGGGTCTGGTAGCTGGACTAAAATACTCCTTATCATGCAACTTTAGATAAAGTACACGCCAATATATGCTCTTCAATTCATGTTCCATAAGGCACATAGAACAAGCTAACCATAGTCTCTAGATCTCTTCAAGTTAACCTGGTCCAAGTTTAAAATAATGGCAGATTGTTAATTCAGTGCTTTGCACTCCTACAATTAAAAACTAAAAGATCCCTAAATAACCAAAACACTAAGAAAGAAAAGTAGCACTTTCTCTGAGAAATTGAATACATACATATAAAACTTCAGCTTTAAAATAAACTGCATAAAATAAATAGCAATCTGAAGATAATTCAAAATTAAAGTTAAGTTAAAAATTAATGCTGACATTCCAAGAAGGTTTTTGTGGGGCAGAAATGTCCTGCTATTTAGATTTAGAGTGCCTATAGTGTACAGATTTAATTATCCTGCCGCTGTGGATTTTTTAATCTGTTAATTTGGAAATGATTGCTGATTTTGGGTTGTTACAGATGACAAGAATGCACACCTTTCTGTTCTGTCTAGCAATAATGAATTACTCTACATAAAGCATTTGGCATTGTGGGTCTGAGTTATTTTTAGTAATAGCCCAAAGCATTTTAAGTAATACAGATAACAGTAATACAGCATGCATTCCCATCATTTTAAACCCAATCAAAAAGAAATAAGTGGAAAAAAAGAAAGGAAATACAACATAGAAACCCCAACATCCTATGGTTTCTGGCTTCTTCTGTATCTCAGAAATATATTTTACTGCCTAGAATCAGCACATAGCTTTAAAACCAATTATTTTCCAGAGCAATGTGTCTAAGTTACAGAACAGGCCAGTGCAATATAAGAGCAGGGCTACTACAGGCCTCCAAGAATAATTCATTTTATTAAACAGAAAAATGAAAATAGGAGATACTTAAAATCTCTGGTATAATAGGCATGACATGATAAATCAGACTGAAAAGAAATATATTTTATGCATTATATATACATATATTAACACTGTAGGGCAAGTAAAAGTGATCATACCACACATTCAGAAGATGTAGGAGTCAGTGTATGCATCATTGTGCCAAACAAAGTTTCATCAGCTATAGTTGTCGCTGTATCTGTGCTTGCCAGAGAAGTTTGTGATTCAACAGGGGAAGGAGAAGACAGAGCCATTTCACCACTAGAATGAGATAAATCTATTACAGTTCTATCCTGGAGCTCTGTGTGTTCTGTTAAACTGAAATAAGGTTTGATGGTAGTCTGTGTTAGGATTTTGGACCAGTCTGATGTCTTGTCATCCAGGACTTCAGAGAGATTTTTTGCTGAGGTTATCCTTACACTTGAGAAAGGTGAACTCCGACTTGCAGATACTGTCAAATAAGGCAGGAAAGATTTCTCAGTTGTGGTTGACTTTGCTTTGGTTACATTTCTATGTACATATGAAGTCTGGCTGCTTTCTAAAATACCTACAGTTCTTTCAAATGAGGTTACATATTTAAATTCTGAAGTTGTAAATGAGGTACTTTTTGTCTTTGATAATGGACTTGGAGTACTTGTTTTCATGACTGTTGTTTCTGGAATTTCTTTACTGCTCTGTGAAACTTGAGATGGAGCAAATGTAAGTAAAGATTTGTGTGACTCATGCATAGGTGTTTCTGTGGTAGTAGGAACTGAAGCTGAAGCCATATGAAACTTTGAATCAGCAACAAAATCATCAGTGGTCTTTGTAGTAACCTTAGGGTCTGCAGTAGTGTCAGAAGCTACTAATACACTGGCTGAAGAGCTAGGTGGTATTTTTTCAAAAATATAAGGTGTTTTTAAGGATGTAGCATTCACTGTTGCATTCATTATCACTGGTGTAGTGGATTGAGTGATGATTCCAGTTGATATGACTGATATTGTTCCATCTTCTGCTGAAGAGCTTACTGAAGAACCTAGAGAAATAGTAGAGATATGAGTGGACTTAGGAGGAGGTGAAGACATAAGAGACTTTATTGGACTGGCTTTCTAAAGAGGCCTCCAGAGTTTCAAGCATTAGTAAAGAGGATGGTATAATGATGTGTTCAGTGATGCTGAAAGCCTAGTAGAAGAGTCTATGTTTAAAATGAATGAAGAAAAATCTGCAGAAATCTATTAAAAAGTCAATAATTGTACTTATTGATCTTGCTTGTGTATCTAGAGAAGAAACTGGTGCTTGGGTAGCAATTATATTTTGTGATAACAAAGATGTCCTACTGAATATGGGAATCAATTAATAAATTTTAGTATATGAAGTCTCAGAATATAGTAGTGATACTGATAACAAGATTTTTCAAAAAGATGATAGCATTGTAAAGGAAGGATCTTTAGGAATGAAAGTGCTTGCTGTGAGTGTAATGGGGTAATATTTAATTCTGTGTGTGGACTGCTTAGGTCCTCTGTAATTTTTGCAGTGATTATTAACATAGTATTCAGAGGTAGTACTGGAGTCCTAGGAAGGAAGACTAGAGCTAGTAGACTTCCGTGGCTTCTTAGAAGTGAATGACAGTGATATGGAATCAATTTACATTATATATTTATATTCTGTTGAGCTTGAGCTTGCTATAAAGTTATCATTGGATATTATAGGATTTACTATTAAAGACACTGAAGAAGTAGAAGTATTCTTTAAATACACTTTGAGAGAAAAAATTACATCTCCCATAGTTTTGGGAGGTTTCCTGGAGGTAATCAGGGAATGCACTGGTATAGATACTTGATGTGTTACGGAGGACTAGAAGAAGTGGTTATAGGGATTTGAGAGGCAACTCAAGATAAAGAAGCAGTCATTATGGGCAGAGCAGTAGAAATACTGCCTTTCATTAATGAAGAAGTTTGCTTGAGAACAGTCACTGAAGTTTCTACTGAAGATAAAAATGCCTTCAGAGAAAAACAAGAGAATTTGTATTCAGTGGTACCAGAGAAGTTTTAGACAGGGGTTCAGCTGTTTCAGAATATGAAGCTGTGATTAATTGAGGAAATCTTGTCTCAAACCTAGAAAATCTAGTTGTTTTAGAAATTAGATGAACAATAGAAGTTGATGTTGAAATGTGTTTTGTATGATCTATAGGTTGACCAACACCAGACAAAGCTCTGACAGACAAAGTAGATACAAGAGAGGTAGGTGTACTGTCATCTGTGAACCTAGAAGAAATATGTGTCTTGGGATGTGTCTCTGCCAGCCATTAAAGCAAGTAAAGACAATTCAGAAAAAGCTGCTTCTTCTTTAGAATGACTTCTGAAGGCCTCTTAATCCTCACAGTTCCTGCTGGCAGCTTAAAAGTGACAAAAGATGGTTTGGAAGTTAAAGTGTTGAGGTAGAGCGAAGAGTTCCTTACTGAGGGGTTGATACCTCAAGTGGAAATGAAACTAGAACTAGAGAATTGGGTGTTAATAATATAGAATGTGTGGGAAGAGGAATTATACTGACTAAGGTTGTTGAAATTGCTATTGGAATGGGTAAAGTTGTAGATGCATTAGAATTGATGGTATACTGTGTGACTGCTGAGGCTTGAAAAGCAGATGGAAAATATGTTGGAGAGATTAGTTTGGAAAGGACAGAAGGACTTGCAGTATTGTGAGGTACATCAGAAGTTTCCACTATACTTGGAAATGAATATGCTGAATAGGTGGCATCTTCCAATGAATACAAGTCTGTAACGGACTGTGCTGACATATTCCTTCCTAGCAAAGTTGTGTTTGTCTTCACGGTAATTTTGAATGTCACATCAGTACCAGATGACTCAGTCCCTGAAGTTACGTGTATAGGAGGTGTCTTGAGAAATCTCTCCGTGGTAGCAAATGGGTGAGAGGTTAACAATGAAGGTTTTGTTCCAGTTGCTGAATCCACAGGTGTCACAGGTATGCCTAAAAGGAAAAGGCAAATTTCATGGTCTCTTACAGATTACTTGTAAAGAACAATAGAAACATCTATCTTCACATAAGTTCCATTTAAAGATTAACAAATCAGAGCATAATTTTGCTGAAAAGATAGGGATAGTTTACCAGTGGTTTCAGGTTGCCTGATGGCTTTGAGGAACTCAGCTCTAAAGAAGTTTTCTAATTTTGTTTGCAAATGCAATAGCATATTTTTATTACTATTTTTACAACCTTGAATTTACAGAATAGTTTTGAAGCAATTAGAGAATTCTATGGAAAATTCATGAAATCTAAAATGGCAAAATATTTGGAATTAAAAAATTATGGACTTTTTATCTTCTTCTATCTCTTTGGAAGGTCATATGTTATACAAAATAACTTCACACTAGAAAAAATAAAAATGTAATTAATTCAAATTTATAAGTTAATTAAAGAGTATTTAAATGCAATTGTTATGTTAAAAGAAAACAGCATCCTCAAAATAACCAAATAATATGGTAACTTCATACTCCAGAAGTTATGGAATAGATGTCCTGAACTTATCAATGGTGTCTCACCAACTGAAAAGTCTGAACTTTTCACCATAGCAAGATTTTTTCCATTTGAAATCTTTCATATGCATTTAATTTAAAAATTAATTTTAAATAAAAGCAAAATACATCTTATTAAAATCTCAAAGGATCTGTAGAATGATTTATAAGATTAGATCAATAGCATAACATGTACTTACAGTCTTCTGGGTAAACACATTTAAGTGTGACCTCATCAAGGATCATGTTTTTGGGACAATATGGCAAGCATCCTTCAACCCTTTAAAATATTGTGTAGTTAATTCTAATGCTACAGTAGAAATATAAATCAATTTTAAATTATTTCAGTTTGGTAAAATAAGATATTTGAATGCCTTTCCCATCAGATTCCTGAGAACTTTCCAGTGTCATGATAAAAACAGAATTCTGAGGCATTTTAAGAACTGTAAGACAACAGATGTTTTTCTAAATTTTTGATCATCAATTCTGTTCATATACTGATGATCATGACAGCTCTGGATTACTCAGTTTCCCCACTCAGGTGGAATTTCAGGTGCCTATGCTGCCAGGTTTCCAAGAGGACCAAAAACTTCCATTTACAATACTGCTGTATATATTCATTTCTGATATTAAGATATTTAGAGTCATTGAATCATTAAAGTTAAACCATGTCCCTGAGTACTACATCTACACTTTCCTTAAACACCTCCAGGGACAGTGACTCCATCACTTCCCTGAGTAATATGTTCCAGTACCTCACCACTCTTTCTGAGAAGAAATGTTTCCTAATATCCATTCTGAACCACCCCCCCCTCCCCCCCGATGTAATTTGAGGCTATTACCTCTTGTCCTAACCCTATGCCCTATTGCAGGAGAAAAGGCTGACTCCCATCTCACCACAACCTTCATTCAGGTAGTTGTAGAGAGCAATAAAGCCTCCCCTGAGCGAAAACTGCTGTGCTAATATGGAAAAATCTAAGAATACCATGACAAGAAATTATGAATATTAGTATTAATTAATATTAGTATTAATCCTAATCACAGACTGTACATGAATAGGTAGCTAATCTGAAATTCAAATTATTACTTCTTTTTCACCAGATTTTGCCTTTTTTTTTTTTTTAGATATTTATTCTTTTGGTTTTTTTTTTAATAAGAATTCTGGTTTCATAAAAGCCAGGGGATATCAATGGAAACAGTAATCCTTATTACTAGAACTAAATAACAAGCTAACATCGGTGCAGTGAAATCCCTCAAGTCGTGCCAAGGAACACTTCTCAGTATAAAATTCCATCCTCTCACAGAAGAGGGCGTCACTCACCCTTAAAATTATTCCAGGTTTTTGACTCAGGCATACAAACTCCAGAAAGATTCAACTACAGCTTCATGAGATACTGGTTTCAAACATGAATATATCAGAGTCATTGAAGCAAATAGTCTTCATTTCATTTAATAGATTTCTATCTAGCAGTGCCAGAAGTTAATCCCCTAGGCTAAATACAACTCCTTTTATTCTTGCTCTCACTTATGTCAAAAGATCATATGCAAAAAGGAATACAAAACATGGAGAGTAAGAGGTTTTCCCAATACTTGTAAGAGTTGCTATTGAAATCTGGATAAGTAAAATAAATGGATATCACAGCTGCAATAATTATTAGAAAACATACAAGACATAAAATAATATAGAATTAATGCCAAGTTTAATTTGACTTACGGAGGAAGGAATTTACATGTTGTTCCTTCTGGATCACTACATGTTTTAAAGCAAGGATTAGCACAAGATTCATATCTCCATTCACACATCTTCCTGTAAGGCACAGATGCACTAAGTTCTGAGAAAGAAGGAAAAGGTATTACTTATTGGCTGTGTAAGTAAATGAACTATACATTTATAGTCTTTTCTATAATGTATCATAGTGTTTTCAAAAAGACGTAAAAACAGAAAACTAAAAATAGAAATTCTCAGGAACTTTAATAGGTGTGATTTCATTCATTTATGCTATTTGAATAAGTACTTCAAATAAGGTAAAAGATCAAAACATCAAATATAGAAAATATTACTCACTTTTCACAACATATTTTGTTTAAACAAATCAGTGAAACATGTACCATTTGTTTCAGAAGTAATACTGTTACTCCATTTGTTAAAAATAAGGACATCTTATAGTTGAATAACAAGACCTGAACATGCATTTTTTGTGACATGCCACATGCACTGTGAAAAAGAATGATAATATAGTCCAAAGATAAATTAATCTTGCATACACAAGAATGAGAAAATTTTAATGTTTGGAGGTGGGATTCAAGGCAAAGTTAGAAGAGCAATTTAAAATATTAGTTGCTGTTATTGATGCAAGAGAAATACTCCAAAGACAACCAGAAGAAATCATACTCAAAATTTACCTTCAATACTAAAGCTACTCATATGTTTGAATTCTTCTGAATCATCATACTTTGCTACTTTAACACCAGATGATGTGAGAATGATGAAAAAGCCTTTTTTACTGTGTAGCTCAAAGGCACTGAGTCCTGGACTCCAGAGGCCTTGGTGGTGGAAGAAGGTTGCTCGTCTTCGAAAGGAGGCACTTGCCTGCCATTGCTCCAACCCAACTGTTTCATCAGCATGTACATACAGAAAGTAGTTTGGTCTTTCAGCAGACTCAAGGGAAACAAGGGAGAGAGCTTCCACAAAAGAAAAATAATACCATTACTAGTAAGCTTCTCAGAGAAAACAGTCTGAAAGTAAGATTCAGTCTATATTTTGGTTAAGTGGCTTCTTAAAATAGCTGTTTATCGGGGAAAAGAAAAAGAACAGTTTCTATAACACAAAAATGTTAGAAATGCAAAGTCTAAAGGAAACTTCAAATGATCACTAAGGCAGAGTTCACCAGAGGGCTAAGCAGATAAAAGCTACATTCATCCTACTACTATTCTACAAAATAAACAATAAGTAGTCTCAGTTTTTGGATTTGCTCAAATTGGTACAGTTTTTCCTATGATTTGGATAAATGTCTGACAATTATGTAACAAAATTTCTTTAGTAACTAACATCACACAAATTTTGTAAAAATATGCTTGAATTCACTTTGATGTCAGTCATATCCAGCAACACATTGTGAATATCTGCTGCTAAATAGAAGACTGAACACTCTATTTGTTCTACTCATGCTGAAAATGAAGAAAATTCTGTGAGTGTTTAAGAACTTGAAAAATGGCTCACTTCAGATTTGGTTGTTGCCTTGAATAAATCAGGAAGTACTTTTATTCTGTATTAACACCATCCTGACCTTCACAGATAAGAAAACTTGTGTACTACGCAGATATAATGAATATTTTACTCATACTATACATTGTTTAAATAATTGGACAAGAATGAACTGATATTTATATATAATATACTTTCTCTTTTAAAAATCATACAAGATCTAATTTGTACATGGCAAATTGACCAAAGTATGTGACTATCGTTTCAAGTAGCACTGTGAAAACAGCTCCTCTCTGTGTTGATATTTGAGGGTTTGGAATTTTGTCAACAAATTAAATTCTGTTACTACAGAAAGTAATGAGAAAGTTTGTAGTGACTTCAATGGCACAAACTCAATATGTAAGTAGAAAGGAAGCATCTGGTTGTACTAATGTTTACATTTTATGGTGCACTGAAAGTCACAAAAAAAGAAGAAAAGATAGAGAAGAAATTATTTTACAGTAGACAAAAATATTCCTTGTTTCAAAATTGATACTTGTTAGATAAATATGCAAAATTTTCCAGTTTCCAGTTATGCGACCTAATGACATTTTTCTAAAGAAAGAATTCTATTCACTTGCATTTTAAACATTTTAAAAACAGTTTTTTGAAAAGTCAGCTTCACAGCTGACAGCTGGATTTTCCAAGGTTTTTTCTCCAAAGATCAGTATTCCTCCTCAAAAACAGAACACTTCATCCTAACTTATTCCAATAACTAAAAATATCTGTACAATTTTAGTTTTAGAAGATTCAGCAAGAATCATTCAGATAGTCTGAAAAATATGTGTAGACATTCACAAAAACATTGAGATCACTTACATAAATCTTTATCTTTGAAAAGACCTGGAGTTATCATGAAACTGAAAAATACTTTTCCATATGCTACATTTCTAGGCAGGGGAAATATCCGTCTACTGGAAACATTAGCTCCTATAATTGTATCATTTTCTCCAGAACTTGCCAAAATATATGGTCCTTCACCAAGACCTAAGGGAATAAAAATCAAATAGAAAAAAATAAACAATTCAACTTGCATAACATACAAAACTTGAGCCTTAGCTGACAAGGCACTCCCTTCCTCCTTGCTTGATTTCCAGAATACAACAGATACAAAGCGAGCATTACAAAATGTGGGTAGTTATCCTGACAAAACAACATGTACAAGAAAGAAATCTGGACTGCTTTTGTACAGCATTTGGGTTTTCACATGTCCTTATTTCTATACTTTGGAGGACCAACACAGCAACTTTAGTATTATTCTCCAAGACAATGAAGGTATTCTAAGATCTACATAGATATTAAAAAAAAAAAAAAAAAAAAAAAAAGAAAGATTAAAGACAGATTTTAAATTACAAGACTGTAATTGAACTTTTGGCAGCAATCTTGATGAAGTAGTTGCCTAGTTCATCCACTCCCACCAAACACTTGCTTCTGTTCCTCTGCTGCCACATTTATTATGACATCCTAAGTGCTTCGGCAGTAAACTGATTCTACTGAAAAATAACAAGTTAAATTTTCCAGTCTGGTTCAGCACATAGTCATCCAAAAGTTCATGCCAATACAGCAGTGACAACAATTTCAGCCAGTACTGCTGCCAGAATGCTGGTGACCCAACCATGCCCTAGACATCCTGTAAAAAACCCCTAAAGTATTTCTGCTGAGCTGGTAAGGCCCACAGGGATACATTCAGATATAAAAGCATCACTCCTTGTCACTATACTCTAGTAAAAGAATCAAGAGCAGCATACTTCTAAAGTCTTGCCTTGTGGGTAATAAACAAGATTTGTAATTTTATGTAAAAGCTTTTAATCCTTCAATCCTAGTAGGAAAAAAAAAGAATCACTTTCATAGCGTAGCACAGCTCTCTCTAGTATGACTTTCAAGAAGGAAGGATTTCTCATAATAATGAGATTTGGCTCCATGGCTCCACTAGAATTTAAACAACGTTTTCTGAAGAAAATTGTGAGAAAATAAATACTGTTTTTATACTGAAATTATGCTGGAGCTCACATGCTTAGGAAGTTTTCAAGCTTATCACAAAATGACCCCTTTTATAGAAGTGACAAGTCAATTATGGTCTCTTCATCCTTAATCAGTGGATGTTTACCCCCATGTACTAACAGATATTTTCCCTGTAACTTCAGCAAAAGCAGCAATGAGCCATAAGAGAGAAAGTTTCCATGAAGATTCAACAGTTTGGCATCATACAACACAAAAGAAAATAGAGGAGGAGCCATCCTACATCCCAGAAGGTGTTTTGCTCACAGTCAGTGGTCAGTTCTCATCATTCTTGACTTTCTTATTAGTTTTAAAACAAAATTCTTTATTGTAAGGAACATTATGGAAAGTCTGTTGTACCTAGCAGTATTTATATCTTGCTACTTCATAATGCTGCAGACGATGCTTTTCTGCAGTAGCAGCACATAGGGTTAGACTCTAATCAGAAGCACTGTCCACAGCATGATACTTATGACAGGGTGCGAGTCACTTAAGAAGTTCTATCAAAAAGTCATTCTTGTAATTACAGTTAGCTGTTTAGGGATTTGATTTAGTAGTTGGGTAGGGATAGTGATAGGAGGATGGTTGGACGAGATGATCTTGTAGGTCCTTTCCAACCTTATGAACCTATGAACCTATAAAGCTTCCCTCTTCTTTAATATCCTACTCCCCACAAAGTACTTTCACAGTATGCAAATTGAGGAAGTGATGCCACGTGAATTAAATTGTAACTAAATACCACTCTCATTCTAAGGAACAGTATGGTACTTGTGAAATCTGTGAAGAAAATCCCACATCCTACCAATTTCAAAATGTAGGTAACACCCTTCAAGACCCTTCCCAACGGTAAAATCTTAATTGAACCAGAGCAATCTCTTTTATATGTTGATGTAACCAGGAAAAACAAAAGAAAATGAAATGAAAGCAAGACCATTTAGAATAAAAACATATAACATATTTGCCTGGGACAAATGTTTTCTTTCTAAAAACAGTATCAAATTGCTTGTTATTAGGAAGATTAATCTTGACTCAACATAATTAGAGATGCAGTACGTCTACACAGTTCCTTCACGTCTACACAGTTCCTTCAGAAAAGACTTAAATTTTGCATCAAAGTGAACTAGTTCAGTGAGGTGAAAATGCAGATGTTAATAACCATGTATAACCTTGTAAGATGTACAACGAGTACATCAGTAAATCAGAATTCCTTATTGTGAGGTTGCCTGTTTCTATTCACAAGGGACAAAGCCCAACAAATACATGGGATGCTGCACAGAAAATAAACATTCTTAGATATGCATAGCAGAAGAGAATGGAAATTATTTTTTAATTGGAAATCATATAGCACAGATATATGTGACAAGATGTTTTGAATAACCTTGACCTCTTGTTTTTATTTTTAAGAGTCAATAAAAGGAAAAGAAAATATGAGTGTTCTAATTGATTATTAATTAACTGATTTTTAATATATCATGACAAAATCGAAATAATTAACAGTAATAGCGGGTTTCCCGAATCATCATTAATTCTTCATGTTTTGACATCTCACTTGCAATATCTAGTTTTCATATATTTTATCTTGTTATAATGGATAATGTAGTACTCTACCAACAAACACATGCAGTAGCAAATGTATTTTTGTGCAGACTCATCCTGTGGAACTCAAGACTGTAAAAGATGTCTTCATACACATTTACCTCCAGTGATTTTTTACGGCCTCTGACTAAGCAAAGAAAAAGATTTTTATTACAAATGAGATTATGTTGCAAAAATAGTCAGTATAGGGACATAATGATTTTAGAACTGAACATGTGGTGAATGATATATTTGTCACCTCTCCTTTCTAATTTGATCTGAAGGCCCAGTGAGACCAAGCAATGGTGACTATGCAATCCTACCACAGGGAATGGGAGTTCAGAAATGAGATAACTTCCAACAGTACTGCAGCTTAAAAAGGCTCTTCTCAGGACAAGCTAAAAGGAGGGTTACTTTCTCTGTGCATCACATCATGTTTCTTCTGAGATGCCAGATGCACGGTTTTACTTACAAGAAAGGTATTTCCATGCTCCCCATCTCTGAACATAGAGCAGAAAGATCCATGGAAACTTACTTTGCTAAACATGCTGAGCACAGCGAACCCACATATCCAAAGCAGGAACACAAAAACTTCCTTCTAACCAGTTAAAGAGAGAAACTACCAAAGCATACTTGTTTCATGTTTAGTCTGAATGAAATGATATAAGAAAAGCATCTCTTGGGTTTCTGTTTTTAAAAGAGAAACAAAATATGCTGGGGAAAGATAAATATTTCGGAATAGCATAGCACAAAAGAAAGATGATACTAAGTGTGTCAAAGATACCTTCCATACTCTAGACCAGCCTATGTGGAAATTATTATTTTTTAAGTTAAAGATGTACAACTAAATTATTTATAAATACAGATTCATTGTTGGAATCAGGGAGTACAGACTTGTTTCTAGCACATACCTAGGTGGTAGCAGAACAGAGTTAAGGGTACTCAACAATAACAAATACTAGGAAGAATGAAAGAGTAATATTAAGCACTACATACCTTGATTATAATATTCACAGTCATAAGCTAAAAGAAAAAGGAAACAGGAAAATTGTTACTATAAAGTAAAACAGCGATCATGTTTATCTGCATCCTAAAAATGTAAAATTCACTTCCATGTTCTGTACTGTATTCCAGCCAGTGACTTTATTTCCTATGGCTTTTATTCAGGAACAAACAGCTGTATTTAAATAGACATGCCAAGACATCAGACCTAATTGATAGGCAGCATTAATTATTCTATATCCAAGAACTCTCCTCACTCTCAGTGAAAAGTAGAATGGACTGAATCCCTTTGCACACAGAATTCTGGACTCCCTCCATATGTGGAAGGAAAACAGTAAACGTAGGTATTTAGCAGCTAACACATAAATCCACAAATTACTTGAAAAAAAAGGCAAAGAAGGACATTTATGAACCACCTGCTTCTGTCATGTTTGTATTTTTGTGAAGAGAAAGGCCAAATACACCCCCTTCTCTGGGTGGTCTGTGATGTGAGGCCATCCCAGGTACATACCACAGAGCGAAGGAGATCGCCAGTGAATCACTGCTCCATGCTGGCAGCACTTGTGGGCATAAGCTGCAATACTGGTACACAAACACTCACAGTCCCCGCCAAGATTGCAGTTACACGTATCTGTATGACAGTTCTTGACAAAAGAAGTCACGTCAACCTGGAACAAAAGAAGATGGGAACGGGCAGGTGACTTGATGATATGAGCTGTACAAATTCCTGTTGCGCTATTTTCAGCAGGGAGGTGCAAGGAAGGACTGACTGAAGAATTAAACACAAAAATAAGGCATTTTCTAAGATTTGGGTACAATCCTTTACAAGCAGTATACTGAAAATTGTCAGTTTTTACCTATGCTACAGACAAAAGGACAATTTTAATCAATGATTCAACAAGTGTGACCACACTCTTATTTTTCATTGATTCTGAAGAGCACAATGGTGACAGTTCTGCATTTTCATAAGGCGAATGCTGCCACCTATAGCCATCCTGTTAGCTTTGCATGAAGAATGATAAAATCAGAGCTACAACTCTATTTATTGAGTACATAAAGTAGTCATTTCAGTGGGGCCTTTGGTCAGAAGAAGCAAGCTTGAGAACACATCTGACATTTCACAATATACTTGGCCTTCAAATCTTCAATAGTTCAGGCACTCCCCCACTGTAAAAGCCTCCATATTAAAACTGTGATACTGATACATTTTTTAGTTATGTTAAGCAAGATCTTCTCCCAGAAAAACTTCTCATTCAACACACTGAATCTTTAAAAAAATGTTTCTCTTCAGTTTGGATTCCTTTATAGACTCCAATCCATCTCAGCAGTAGAGCATTCCAGTGGCACTCATGAAATTACACAAACTGTCACAGCAACAAAACTGTGTTATCGTAACACTGAGACAGCTTCTCAGCTGGCAGTTGCTGAATGCTGACAGAGATAAGGTGACTCTTCTTCTGCCTTTGATGCTTGGATAGTGATGCCATTTTACATTCAATCTTCTTTCTTATTTTGGAAGCAAAGATACCACTGGAGTTGGAGGCATGAGCCATTGAAAATGGCTGTAGCACCTTAGCAGAAATCACCAAACAGCACCGTAGCTTCAGAGTTCATCGTGTCTTCCATTTGTGGCACCTTCTTGTGACAAGCTGTGAGGCTGAGGTTGAAAATCCTGCTGAGTTCAAGAGTTATGTAGAAGATTTTTCTTTCTACTCTTCACCTGCTGAATTCAGTGCTCAGCTGAGCACTGTGCTCCGTAAGACCCTTCCAACCAGAGATGCAAAATTTTGTCTCCCTGATAACTGGGTTTTCCAGCCAGGGCTGAACTCTGATGCTATGTATCACAGGGCAGGAGTTTGTCTCTGTGCACAGAAGCGTCCTCTTGCACAGCAGGAGTGATTCTGCAAGAGCACTGCTCTAAGCTCTGCACCTTCTATTCCTCCCATCCTCCCAGAGTCCAGCTGTGCTCACTTTATTGCTTTATTGTGTTGTTGTTGTTGTTGTTGCTGTTGCTGTTGTTTTCCCTTGGCACCTGCCTGAGCAGCCAGCAGTCAGACAGGTATCTTTGACAAGAGGTCACAGTACCTTACCTTCATAAGAGCAGTATTTTCACACATTCCTGAATAGGTTGTAAAAATACCTGGAAGATGTTTACTTTACAAGCTGTCTCAAGATGGATATGTGTGTATGAAAATACCTGACAATGAATTAAATATCATATTTTGTGCCTGATGTGAATTTCTTGATATTATTGTGCTAAATTCCTGGAACAATACCTGAAAATCTTAATCACAGCATAGGTAAGAAAAAGAACGGAATGGAAAACATCTTTCTTTAAAAGTTTTTGTAATATAGCTCCTTAAAAACTCTCAGAAGTCTATTTTTATTTATTACTTTCCACTTTGAAAATACACTCATCACTGTGTTCTCAGGCACACACTCAAAAAATTCTTTACATAGTAACCAAAATCAACATCGATAAATCTCCTGGGTTAAGCTACTGCAACCTCCTCTTCAGGCAAATTCCTGACCATGTTGATATCAAACTCCAGTCCTGAAAGTCAGGAGATTCAGCTGCAGCATCTACTGATCTCATTTCATATTGATAGCCACAAAGAAAACAAGGGAGTGAAACAAAACATAGTGGTTCTTGCTTGCACAGATGTTAAGAAGCACCTCTGATAACTGAATACATTTGGGAGGTTCAAGTCGGAAAGAGACATAGATACATACAGCACATATTGCACTGGTAATGGGTGGACTACAAAGGCATAAAAGATTCCCACACAACTTACTGTAGTTCCCATCTTGCCTAGACTGATCTTATGGATATTCTTGTAACTCAAGTTCCATGCTCAGCCAGGTAAGGGGTAAACAGAGACATCGTACCGCGGAGTTTTGGTATAAAGCAGAAAACAAGCTGTCAACCTTTTAAAAATTCTAATAGCTCTGCAGTTGAAACCTCACATTCTCATACTTCTTTCTATATTTTTCAGGACAGTCAACTAAATAAAACCATTTTAGATAAGCTGAAGACACATTACATGAATGCTTACTTTAAAAATCCATGTTATACACAAAAACGTTAAAAATCTAGTTATCTATATATATCAAAGATATAAATGAAACTGAAAGAGAACGAACTCTGATTATCCTATCTACCAGTTCATGACACCCAGTTACCACCATAATGTTTAGGCTCTGCTTATGAAAGAATCATGGAGCTCTGCACAAAAGCTCACACACATAGTTGCAGAGCTCTTCTTACTATGCTCCATGGCACTCAGACAGAGAGGAATGGCAAGAAGAAATTAATTGTTGGAATTTTAATATTTTCCTACATGAAAGCAAAACCAGCTTATTTAATAAACTTACCACATTGCGACAAGGTGAGAAAACATCACTGTACAAAATAGAACATTCCTTTTTGGCGTAAGGGAACTTGCTCTGATGTACCTCACATGGTCTTAGTGTTTCATTTGGGCTCTTGCACTCAAAAGCAAGCAAAAACATCACAGTCATTTTATAAAAAGATGCATTTGCCTTCGACTCAGGTACACTATATATGTAATACAATTCAATACTTGTATACTCAGAAAAATAGAATAATGTACACATGTTATTTGCTTTATCTCCTCCTTTCCCTGGTTTGTTTTTATAATTGAAAACATTTGCACATAACAGAATCTTAGTGTTTTGTTCTGAAGTACTAAAATGTTCCTGCTGTCTGCTCAGCACATGAAGACAAAATGTTTTCTTTGTGACACATTATAATCATTACCAGAGCAACCAACTGTAACATCACAAACAAATACATGGTCCAAATCCATCCCTGGTGGTTTCGCACTGACTTTAAATGGAGGCACACTACAGATGGCTGTAGCCCTGTAAGTTCAAATAAAGCAGTGGTAGGAAGAAAGCAACCCATAAAAAATGAATAAAAGTTCATTGTGATAACTCAAAAGAGGCTGAGATATAGTTCCCTCTATTTAAGTCTCTCTTCAAGAAGAAAAACAAATGAACAGAAAAATATAACCAAATGGAATTCAGCTCTAAGAACATGAGTTCAACTGAAAGAATACTCCCTTGGTGCAGCACAGGAGCCCAGGAGGTGGCACTGACAAATCCATAGGCAGCATTGGGGAACTCTGATGATGCTGTGTGGGGATGTGCTCCTGGCAGCAAAAAAAAAAAAAGGGGAATAATGCTATTTCTCACTGTGCCTGTGCCAGCACATTTGCCAGCAGTAGAGTTGGGTTCTATGCCTGCAGCCACTGATTATGCCTTTCCAGTGTTTATAATGCAGAAAGATGACCAGGATACATCTCTACAAGGGCCAAAGGTCCTTTCTGAAAAGTGCCCTAACAACCTACTGTGAAGGCAGATGCAGTGCCAAGTCTGGCTGAGTACAGGCTGCCTGCTAGGCCAACACTGAATTCAGGTCCTCAGTGCTCTGGCAGCCTCAGAGACTGGAAAATTATATGAGGATTTACAAAAATACATGGTCACAAAACCAAGAGCAAGTCTGGGTTGCTTAAGCAAAGGTTGTAACGTCCTTGAAGTTCATTGTAGGTTTCAAGGCACACAAACACTGCAGTGTTTTAAAGAAGTCACTGAACTGAAAAAAAAAAATGAAATAATATATTACAGGATTGAAAGCAAAATCAGAACTTCAAGATTTTTATGGAATAAAATGAAATGTATCCCTGTTACACTTGCTTCTACATGTATTTTTTTAAAGGGAAAAGTATGAGCAGAGCTAGTGTCTGGAACCCTTCCTCATACCCTGTCAACACTCACTCTGGAAACAGAGACAACAGTTCCAGCTCTTTGTCAAATGATGGGAGAGTACAACTCCTTCTGTCCCTTTGAGGCCAAACCCAGACCTACTGCAATACTACAGAGCATTCAAGAGAGTACTGCTTTTGTTCTCATTTGTCGATACCATTACCTCAGATAAAGTATTTATGTACTTTATGTACCACCTTCTAGATGAGCAGCAGAACTACCAACACATTTCCTTTGCTTGCTCACATAGTTTAAATATTGTATGAAGTGCAGAATAGATCCAAAAGGGAAGACTGAGGGAGATAAACCTCAAAGGCTTTCTTCTAAAGCAGATGTGATATCGTATTCTTTCATGAGGTAAGAGATATTGGCTCAATTTCCTGCTCTGAGTAGGGGAGAGAACAGATAAAAAACTGGGTCTTGCAGAAACTGTTTACTTTCAATATCCCGACACTTCCAAATTCGGAGAATGACAATTATTTTTAAAATTGGGCTGATCCTAAATACTGGAAGCAAATTAAATGTTGTGTGGCTCTGCATGGAACCCAAACTTGGACTTGGTGATTCTCATGGATTTCTTATAACTGAGGATATTCTATGATTCTATGAAATTTGTAGAAAATCAAAATCCAGACTGTTATAATAACTATTTTAATTAGGGATCAATGTATTTTTACCTGAAAACATTGGATGGTTTCATTTAAATTCACTATAAGACTCTACAGACATAAAGTTCAAATATATATAACCCTGAATTTAGAAAATCCTTGTATTTCATACATTAATACCATATTCTTGTATAAATTAAAATTATTGACTAAATTTTTACTGGACATGAGACTTACCTGTCCTAACACCCAGCTGTCTCCAAACACCTGTGCATTTCTCACCTCCATGTTGTTTGATGTAGTCAGGTCATTTGAAGTGTATTTGTCAAAATTTCCACACAAACCTGCCAATCTACCCTAAATGAGAAAAAGGATGTATTTTTTTCATATACTAATTTTCAATAATAATCAGTATGGACTATAATATTCTTAAAATAAAAATGGTGAATGCAACTCTGACTTACACTTAGAAAATGTCTTAGAGTAACCTATTACAAATAGCTTTTAATAGATATTTGTTTTCCTTTTCTCTTATATGTACAAGTTCTTACACATAGTCCTATGTTCTTACTACAAGAACATAGTCTTTTTTTTTTTCCCTATAAGCTTAATATTGTATCCAATCTGGAATTCAAAAGTTCAGGAGAATTACCTTGTAATTGTGAAGCTTGGCTAGTTGTTGTGACTAAAACTTGCTGCCTCTTATTTTAGATCACAATAGCGAGGACATTCATAACAGCAGTTATGAAAGAGACAGCAGCAACATTCTTGTGTCAGGGCAAGTGTGATGCTGATGAAAAAAATATATTTGTATACATACACACATGGATACATAGAGAAAATGATATACATACAGTAAAATATAAAGAGTTGCTTTTCTTTTTACCATAGCTCAATCAAACAAACCCTTTTTCTAGAAGGACTGCCGTAGACTGTATCTTGCTAACCTAGAGCCCATGTAAAAAAACTGCTACTGAAAGTAGAAAGGGACTGAGTTATCTGTGCCCCCACATGCAGCTTTTAGACCTAAGTCCCCTGCTAGCTGAATGTAAAACAGATTGATATATTTTTTCTTTATCTGTATTGATGGCTGATAAATCAGCAAGTATGTGAACTATTTTATGACTATAGAGACGAAAGCCTACAATAATGTTGCTTTAAAATGAGATTAAATGGTTACTGAAACTTTGTCTTACACTCCAAAATATCTGATTTTTTTTCTAACATGGAACCCTTTCATTTTCTTTTCTTTTATAGAAAAGAGCTTCCTCTCAACACATGTGACCGCTGCAAAGGTGAAACAGGAATGTAATTACTGAATTTTCTTATAAAGTTACTTCACCAGGACCTGGAGATTGAGTCATAGAGGCACCAAGGCAGATGTTGATGGAGAAAATGAATAAAGACCAACTGGCAAGAGAAAGAGCCTCATATTCTTCCCTGCATCATGCCCATAACCCTGTCACGGTATATTTCTGTGGCTTAAATATCAGTTCTTGTCTAGATCCTTTCCTGTATCTCATTCTTTTTAATTTATCCTCAAGATACAATACCATCTGTTCATCTCAGCAGCCTCCTCTGCGACTCAGGGTTCAGTTTCACCGCTAGCCTAACACAACCTGTGCTACAAACCAGCTCTTTTCTGTGTTGCTATCTATGTATTTCCTGCAGAATCATTTCTGCTGTTCTCAGAAACTGGGGAACTATGCAAGGTAACTCAAATCTAATCCTCTTTTCCAGGTCCTAAATTGAGTCCTAAATGTATCGCTGTACATCTTCAAGGTTACAACGTGTGGAGCAAGAGAGTAAACATTCAAGCAGGAACCACTGCTTCCTCTTCAGGACTCCAACCATTAAATCAAATCCTCAGTCATAGTTATCTGAAAAATGCTAGCAGTTGTTAAACTGCTATATCACTATATTTCCTATATCATTAGGAAAGCTAGTAAAGAAGAAAAGGTAATCACAGCAATTCATGAAGATATCACACTAGCAACATTGAGAACTACATAAAATCTCAGGTTTTTATTTTGGCTCACCTTCCACTGAGGTCCAACTTTAACATGGATCATGGTCTTCTTATCCCACAGAATTGTAATATCCTGTTCTGGAAAGTGTATCACAGTATAATATCCAGCCATCCAAAGCTGATAGTTAGATTTGTTTTCCTGTCCCCTCAAGGTATTCTGACAAAAATGGATATTCATTAAGATCTAATGCAGTAATTCTACCACAGTCTACAGACAATTAGTAATACAAACTGTATACGAAAGCATACTTTATCTGCACTGTATATCTGAATCAATACTGTTACTAGAAATGTCATTTGATGCTTTGATATCGTGAATTTTGGATCATTCAACTTTGTTTTGATTATGTACTTTGGTTTCACGTTCAAAACCAAATGGAACAAAACAAATACCAGCATGGTTTGACTCCTTGAGGTTTTCAGTCTTCTTTGTATGAAGAAAAAAAAAAAAAAAACCTGAAGAAAAAAACTGAAAAAATATATATGTATATTTTTCCTAGGAGCTGATCTTCATCCAGGCCTAGGCACTTGTACTGCATCAACCCAGACTGGGAGACATTTTCCAAAAATATACTACTTTACTGTCATAACTTTAGAATAGTTATCTTGAAAAGCAACCCCAAAAAAGAAGAAAAATAACTAACCTGCTTCTCAGAAAGTTCACTAAAATAAATCTCAGAGTCTCCAACAGTGATGAAAATATTCTTCGAGCAAACAATATCATTATCAAAGCACTTTTTGTTCTGAGCAATTACAGATATATTTGAGTTATCTGTGCTCTGCAACATGAAAAAGAAATTATTATTTTACTTACAGATTCAATTGTGATTTGTGCCTGCAGATTTATTCCAGCCTCACTATCAAAAAAGATGAACAATTTAATGTTTTCACATCTTCAAAATTAAATTCAAGAAAAAACACCCATTTAAAACCGTGTTTTAAATTGAAAGCTGTACCCTCAACAAACTCAGACTTTGAAGTTAAACAGAAAGAACCATTATATTCAACTGCGAAATCTCTTTCTAAGGACTTCACAAACTCATAGGACTGATCTGCCCCTAAATTAAGGGTCTTGTTTAATCTTGTAAAACCTGCTTACATGTAGGACCAAGACTTAATGCATAAATACATGGAAGATTCTACAAGCACATGCAATCAGCATAAGGTACAGGAGACGACCAGTGAGCTTTATATTACCATAACACCCGGGTTTAAGCAACAGGTGGGTTGTGTGTGTTAGCAACACAGCAGTTAAGGTGGGTTAGGTAAAGATGAGATACCAGTGGTAAGAGGCTGTAAGAAAGCAGTTCTTCACCGTTTAGCAGTGAAGCTCAGTTAAAAAGCAGTGGAAGCTTTAGGGCAGAGTAAAGTTCATCTGTCCTGCTATAAAATCGTTTTTGGCTGCACTCAAAATAAAATTGGTCGCTACCTTTTTGGGAAATACACTGTGTTTTAATTAAGTCACGCTTGCTGCTGGAATTAATCCAGTAATTACTGGTCTCTGAGTCAGATAACAACCCAGAGCATTTCTGGATTTATTGGAGGTGATGTGGTAAATTAAAAAGGGGACAAACTCATTAGTTTGGTAGATAGAATGCAAGCTGATCCATCCTACACTGGCCAAGTGAAAAGTAAGCAAGGGAGATACTTCCCTGTTCAGAGTCAGTTCAGAAAGGGGCTTAGCTTGCAGTCTGTGGGTCTAACTGATGCCTGGAACATCACGGGCTGTTTCCATTGCAAAATTATTTCCTCTCCTGTTAGTTTAGCCTCATTAAAAGAGGGTCCTTTGTGTTAATAGGGAAGCATCGTCTTCACTGTAAGAAAAGAGATGGAGGGCTTTATTTTAAATAAGGATAGCTAATTCAGACTAATTATCCCTCAGTAAAAATACACCTTTTTTGGCAATGAAGACAAATCTTTGGAGCAGCACTGGGTAGCTGTGCTAGCTATGCTAATTGAAACTGCTGCCTGTGTCTTCTGACAGTCCAGGCCAATCCTTTTGGCTGAACAGCATCAACACACTCAAGGCACAAGTTTTTGTGTATTGTTGGGATTTAAGCCAAGGGTAAAAGTTGAGTTATATTTCAAGTTAACTCTGCAGTAGAGAGAATGCTAGAGACAAGGAATGTTTTGCTGACCAAAGCCAGAACAGGGAGTCCTGAAGACATGTGAAGTACTTCCTTACTTGTAGAACTGCACGTTGGTGTTAAATTACTGGAAATGGATGGAAATATAAAGATGGGAATGCAAAGTGGTGGTTGTTCAGTAGAACTACAAGCAAAACAGACATCTAAGAGAAAAAAAATAAAATAAAAAAGAAGTTTCATCAAATAGTGAATATTCTGTACATTCTCTCTTTCCCTTTAAATCTTAGACCCAAGACTAAACATAAAAACACATTTATGGATTGTGTATCTCTGTGGCTCAGTGCTTTCTTTCAAGATAAGGTTTGTTTTACATACAGATCCTTTCCATTCTCTCCACTCATCTCAATTTAAAAAAGGGTTATTTTCCCAATCTTGCAGTATCAACAAAATTCAAAGCTGAATTACTTCACTGCTATGATGGTCTTCAAATTAGTCTTTAGCTGCTATAATATCAGCCTCTGTTATCAGCAAGGAAGAAATAAATGGCAATCTAATTTTAATGCCTAACTATTGCCATTGCAGAAGAGTTAGGATTACTTAGATAAAGTGAGGATTGTCTTTTACTGTTTGGTAAGACCGTGAGCTCCTGGACAAGTCGCTGTAGTTCTTAGGGACTGTAACTTTGCGATAAGTTCCATCTCTCTAATCTGTATTGAAACCACAGAGCTATGCAGACCAGCCTGTGTCACTACTGTTGGAAGAGTGTCTGAGTAGATACTAGGAGCACGTCTAAAAAACAGCAAGGTGGTGGGGAGCATTGTTGGTTTTCTTTCTTTCTTTCTTTTTTTTTTTCCAGTCACTTTCCAGGACAGAGTTGCTCTTTACCTTTTTAGGTAAAATGCACCCGAAAGGGGATGTACTACAGTTCATCATGTGAAACTTACTTACGCTGACAGAAACTAGAAATAAAATGGTTTTCCCACTGCAAGAGTATCTTCCCACGTAAATTACCATATCCAGCTTGTTCCAACTTAATATCAGTTTCTTTGTGATAACACGGAGTTGCCAAGCAACAAGGAAGACAGAGTCACAGATCTGGGCAGTCAGTCAAGGGCTCATTGTCAGTCCTGCTTCTCAGAACATTCTTTTTCTAGATTTCACTGCACTCTTTTTCCATACTTCTTCCTGTACAAAAAGGCATAGTACGTCTATCTTTTTTTTTTTTTTTTTTTTTTTAAGTAGCACTTGGGAATGCTAGGACCTATTTTTGTTAGAAACTTTCTATTTCAATATCTCATTAGAAATTTATATTAACCAATAACAAAACTAACTGTGCACCTCTCTGACACAGTTCCATAGTGCAGCTTGGGAAAAGGCAGTTAATAGGTGACTGTGTTTATTTTCTTAGAAAGGGTCATTAAAATCTCTCTAATTCCATTATTTATAGCCTGTTTTTCCCCTTTTTTAATCTTTTTTCCTTCCATATGCTAAATTGCAAACTAGAGCGGCCACAAAAGCATCTGAGATCTGGACAGAAACAGATCAGCACTGTTTTCCTTTCGTTTTCATGATCCGTTAGAAGTTTGCATATATAGCCACACAAACAAATATATGCAAGAAGATCCAAATACAAATGTAAAAAATAGAAAATTCTACTTTTTAAATTAACGTCTTTCTCCTTCCTGCATATTTTCAGAAAAACATTAGCTCAGTTCAGACAAGCTTTCAGGAACTTCAGAATTAGTTTGGTGGTTCTTTACTGTGATCAGTTTCTTCTGAAGTAACGTAACATTTGAAACCCTTAACTCAGCAAGCTTGATGGAAGGAGAAGTATATTAGCGTCAAATGCTTGCTAAAATTAGCCTATAAGTACAAATATTAAAGTGTTTTTGGAGAGTAGGCATAGGACTTGGCGCCTGACATGATCTTTCTCTGTTAGTTCCTCATGACATTTTATAGGGCTGTTCATCTCCAGATAATCGGTCACAATTTAACACAGTCACATTACACATTAATAACACAGTCACAATTTACACCAAGAAGTATTTCTGATTGGAAGGCTTCTTTCCTTTTTCTCATATGACACTTTCTCCTGTACCATTTAAAGACAACACAGATAAATTCTGTGAACTTTATTTAATCCCTCCTTTTGCATCCTGCTCAAACTCGTGTCATCAGTTTTCCTCACAGCTATTCAAACTTCGGAGCAATACTGTTCAAAGTCAGCAGATGGCACCGATACATGCTGTCTCAGTTGAGGAGGCAATGCACATGAGAGTTGAGATGCAATATAGTAGGAAGGATGATAAGTGATGTTCTCACAGGAGAAAGAAAAGAAAAGTAATATTACTTTTTTTCCACCTGATGTATTTCTATACAAATAATTAAAAAAAAATTTGGAACTAAGAATTGAAGAGCTGAATTGCTCTCTCTCTCTCTCTGTCACACACACACACACTTCATTTCCTTGGTGTCTGTGTCAGATTATGAGATCATTTGCAGTTAAAATATAGCAAAGAAACTTGCAGTACAATTGAGTAAAGATGGAGGAAACCAATGTCACTGAATAGAATCACTGAAGAAAATTCAAAAGGAGATTATCCCAGCTACCGACTAATTCTCAGACTATTTATGGATGCCTGCTAAAGCTTTCCTCTTTCTTTAAAAGTGACTTCCCAAAATGATAAAATCAAGACAGAATAAACTCTCAAGGACTCTTGAGAAATATCCATTGCAAGTATGTGTATATTTATACAAGCAATAGGAAAGATGAATCGTCATATCAGTTTTTCCACATTTCACAGATATTTTGTAATAATTTTTATGGCAGTATCGAGTTGTTGGGTCTCCTGGAGTTTTATCAGTATTTTTCAAATACAAATAAATTTCATAAATCTACATCTAATAATGTAAAGTGTGTAACAGGGAATATTTTTCTTGATAAACTTCATAATCTTTTCTAGACAGCACTTTTACAGTTTTGAAATTTTGATGAAATTAGGTAGAGATAGCTGGGACAGGTTTGCTTTTTGTTTTTATATTTTAAGAGAAATACAGTAAGAGATTTAAGAAAAGATCTTTTAAAACAGATTTTCTTTTAATTTACTTATTTAGTTTTGCCTGCTTGTGTATCAGATTTGGCTTCTGCACAGGTCACATCACTGCAATCCTTTTCTAATTAAAAATTAGATATTCTGAAGATTAAGGATTTGGGAACACTTGAAAAGTATTTCTTTCCAAGTGACACATTCTGAAATACAAGCTGGTTTTATATAGAAATCAGCAGCAGAGTTGATGCCATTTTTAAATATCTAAATAATTACTTATATGGAACTTGTTTGTATTGTACTGATAATTGTTTTATTAATAAATGCATGATAAATAAAAATATTTCATTGCTGTTCATTTGTACTGTTAAAACATAACAGAAAAGAAAAAAAAAAAGGATGGGATAAATAGTGATAGTGATAAATTTGCCTTTTCTGATCTCCAATAAATGATGGTATGAACATGAAATCTAGAACTTGCAAAAAAAAATCCTTTTTTTTTTTTCTTGTAATTTAATTTAATGAACATTAACTGTGTTTGTTTGTACTGCTCTAGGCTAAAGTTTAGTTTCCATGCATTCAGAAACAACAATATTCATATCCTAAATTAAACCAGGGTAAATTCAATGCTTATTATGCACAGCTCACTGACAACATCCAGAGTCAGAGGCCATAAACCGCTAAGCAGCTATCCTATGGGTGACTAGCCTGAGCACCATCTTCCATTTCATTGCTGATAACGTATTACACAACTTCCTGAAACATCTGCAAGATGCTACTTTTTCCTCACCTTTTACTGATGTATCAATAGAATGTCAGCATCAACCATCAGCAAAACTTTACCCAACACAGGTGACCTAACTGAGGCAGTTGTTCTTATGCTGATCTAGCTTTTCCAACAGTCATCAGACTATATTTTAGAATCAGTATGGGCAAAGGGCGGATGGACGATGAACATTAGCCCATTAGCAGAAATGCAAGGTGAAAAGGTCGCTTACTTCAAGCTGAGTGGTGGCTACACAGCAAAGTTCTCAGAAAGAGGGTTTAATGTCTGAGTCAAGCCATGTTCCTCTAAATTGCCAGCCTTGTGGCAAGAAATTTTCCCCAAGCCTTTCTTGGAAACCTTCCATGCTAATCTGCACAAACTGAAAGAAATCTTTCCTTTGTTGGAGGATAAAAGTGATTCATTCACTGCATAATTTAATGGTCTGAAGAATCAGGTGGTGGAGACAGAAAGGCATGTAGAGGTAACTGAGTCTGAAATCATTGATCTAGAGAAAATGGAACCAGAGTATAACTCCATTGCCAACTGTAATTAAATCTTCTGCTCACGGATGAGATAGAACAAATGGAAAAACAGGTACAAGCCAGTGTCACCTGAGCTTTGAGCTGCCCTGCTGAAGACTAGGATGGAAGAGATGTCTCTCACAGGGATCTGGATACTGACCCTTCTCAGACTTTCAGAGACACTGAAAATAGAGGGCATCTAGAGCAGTTTCCTCAAAAATAACAGGATTGATAGAAAGCAAATAGTTGGTGTTTTCTGCAACTAGTTTGAGGGAAACTATTCACAGTAAATACCCTGAAAAGCAGCCTCCCTACTTTGGACATTAATTTGCACACAAATTGTCAAGAAACGTAATTATTTCTACACAGTTACTGTTGTTATAAATTACTCGAAAAGTATTTTAGGTGAATATACTTCAGGATATCACTTACTCATGAAAGTATTTGCTGGAATGTAGCTTTGAAAATTAGATAGATTAATTAAGAAGATAAAAGAATTATGTTCAGAAACTCATATTACAATTTTATATTCTGAATAACAGAATATTATTTTTAGAGTCAGATTTCCAATTTAAAACACTTGTAATTTCAAATTTAACATTAGTTTCTATCTCATTAAAATATTCGGAGTCCATTAAAAGAAAATAATTTTCTTAACCATTAAAAATTCATTATACAATACTGGTTAACCATGAACCTGCAGCTGTAATTCTCCATAGGATGATCAACAGCAAGCAGAAGGTATTAACTTTACCAACAGGCTACAAGACAGTTCAGAAAATTAGTATGCCATTCTCTGAGCTTGCTAACTTCATGGATCTACAGACCTGGTACAAAAGATGATGAAAAAGATTGCACAAAAATAAATAAATTAGTTAAATATCATATAAGGAGAAGTGGGATATAGGCTACTTCTACCTCTTCAGATGTGACAAATAAATAATAGAGCTTCAAAATTGTATCAAGCTTAAAATAAAGCAGGCGTAAGAAAACAGCCTCCTTTCTGTATTCTTCAGGGCAGATCAGCTATCTACCACATGGGATTGCTCAACAGCAAGATAATAATTTGGGAAAATGTGATACTGGTTTAGATCATGCATGTTTTGTTAAACAAACCTCTTTCTCAACAAATGGGTTTCCATGTGGTGTCTCTTGACCCTTCTAATTGGCATAACAAGTCAATTATTTGATCAGATGTCTGGTGTTACTTTCATGGTCTTTCCATGCATTAAAACTTGTGGCAGCTTTGTTTTTAAAAGAACCTTCATGGTTACATCAGAAGGTTTAAAAAGTGGCTTTAAGATGGTGAAGAACACAGTCCCTATAAACTATTCCTTGAAGACTTCCCCAAACCAGAGAAAATGTAATTTCTTGAAAGAAAGTCTGAGAGGCTCTGAAGTGCAAATATATTGACCATGCACACCTCAGTAAATACTATATTGAACTGCAGGACTGGAAACTACTACAAATTTAGAAAGAAGACCAAATACATACTAGAAATACAGTAATTTTACTGTAAAACTTCTGTTCATCAGCCAAGTAGAAGAAATATACTACAAGTACAAATAACACTAAGTAGAAGTTTGCTAGAAAGTAACACCATTTTGTTCAGAAGAAAAGCAGAAAAAATGGAAGAAAAAATAGAGTATTTAAAAATCTTTGATCAGGAGTTAAGTTGGCAAGATTTCATCAACACTGTCTGGGTAAAACAGAGTTTACATGATCTACACTGATAATAGAAAAAACTGGTTGGTTTTCTAAGGTTTTCTAGTGTGTTTTGTTCTTTCAAATTACCAAAGCAGGCTTTAAATTGCTGGAAGCAAACACTGATGTCTTTTCTGTGAATGTCACCCATTAATACAGAAACTTTACTCTTCAGTGTGCAAGGTAACTCCTAACTCCTTGCCATCTTGTCGTGAAACATTACTGCCCTAATAATCTTGACTGCTGCATTAAATACTTGTGGTCATTGTCTGATTAATATATATATCTGTTGAACTAGTTTTAAAGGGCTTTCTCATTCACCTACTGTTGTCTTAAACAAAAACATCTGAAAGTTTATACTGGTGTTAAAAACGAAGTTTACAGTTTCATAATTGGCTGAAAGTCAATACTTGATTTTTCCCCCTCTGGAGCACAAGAGTTCTTTATTAAAAACATGACAGAAGGTAAGGATGACTTCTTTGTTTGGTAGAGTGCAATACAGTGACAAATTGAAGAGCTGTTCAAACATATCACATTCAGGGAGGCTGACAGACAGATGAAACTGTGTGTGCTGGTGAAGTGGATGGGAACAATGTTTTATCCTGACACTGGGGACATGGGATCCAAATGATAATTCTTGGACTCAATTCTATATCAAAGTATCAGTGTGTCAATAAATTTATTGTAGTTTTAGTTTCCTTTGTTGCACAGCTATGGCATCTTTGTTTAGAGTATTAAGATAGCAGAGATGAAATGGTTCAGTTCCCACAGGAAAAAGATTAGGAAAATGACTACAAGGAAAAGGACAAAGTTATTGCAGCGTTGCATTTATATACAATATTACGATCATTTAAATCAGTTTAAATTTCAGATTTGTGATGAGCCTGCTACTTGTTCTCCATACTCAAAACAGTACTGTAAACTACCAGCAAATCAGTGAACTCTGCACTAGTAACTATCAAATCTGTGTTGCCTGGTAATACTTTTCAGGCAGGGAACCTGAAGAACGCAACACATATGTAAGTTTATTTTTAAACAAAAAAAAAACATGGAGATACCGGTATGTAGGACAAATAGCGCAATTTAGGAGACAAGGCTTCCCTGGACAGCTCTGCCTGCCAGAGAGTTAAGTAAAGCATTTAAGCTTTTGCAACTTCATATACTTTCCCACCTTTCATCTGGCTTGTCTATTTGGATAACAGGTCATAAGAGACAAGGCTCTCTAGTACAACTTCTGTATAAAGGGAAGCACAAGGGTGATTCATTATATTACTCTGACACTGCTGTTTATGAAACAACACTGCACATGGCCAAAATACAGCTTAGGATGATTATGAAAAGACAGTCAGGGAACCCTCAGCTCTTTTGAAAGGGCACCTTGCTCATACTATCATGTCTGCACACGTAGTGCATTTTAACCACATCAGTGTGAGGTACAACTGCACACACGTATGTCCTACACCACTGTGGTGTAACTGTATGCAAGCAAATAAAAGCCTATGTGAAAGTAGAGGATGAATAACACCTTGGATTATCACTCAGGTTGCCAAATACATCTGCTTCTTACATTTTTCTCACATAAATTTAATCCCTACATATTAATAGGCAATTCAGTACCTATCTTCATGATAGCACAGTTACAAGTTTTTTTTTTTTTCCTATGTGTGTTGATCTGCATTTTTCATTTTATCATATAGTGCGTTCTGCTACAAAATATTCCTAAATTTTTGGTGGCCTGCTTCTGTTTTAGCTGTTCAGACTGCTTCTATACCATCTGCACTCTGTCAGCTCAGTCTTCATGAAACATTTTCAAAATGATTTCTGAAGATGTTGAACAGAGCTTTCAGTACAGATCCCCACGGGAAATCTCTGACTTCTCTCAATTCTAAAAAAAAAAAAAAATCATTTATTCTTATCCTTTAACTTCTCAGATTTAATTCATCTTTCAAAGTATCTGCAAGTATCAACCTGTTAGAGACTAGACTTCAAAAAGTATTTGTCAAAAATCTGTATCCAAAAGTTTTTACGTCTTTTCATACATATACATTGACCTGATCATCCTTATCCATTTGCTTATTATCTTCTCTGAATAACTCAGAAGATTCATCTCATATAACATTTTTTTAACAAAAAGGCTCAATTCTTCCCTGATATCACATTATCTATCTTTGTTATAATTTCAATTAATTTCCTTCATATGGGAATCAGATGTACTGGTCTGTTCCTGCCAAATTCAGTCAAGGAGCCCTTTTAAAATATTTGGTTATACTCCCATCTTCCATTCCTCTGATTCCAGGATTACACATCACATAGTTAATCAGTTCAGTATTTTAGTTCCTTCAAAGCTCCTGGGCATCTGCCCACAATCCCATCTTCTGTTTCTTTTTTTTTTTTTCCCCTAAAACTTCTCCAAATATTTCAAATCCAAAAATGAACCCACACATATATCATTTTTTCTAGACACAATTATGCAACACTTGATTTGTAATCAACATTCCTTCAATATAAATCAAGTTTTCCAAATACTAAAGAGTATTGAAAAATCATGAAAAAAAATAAGCCATACTTTCTCATTTTAGCTAAGTATGAGGGAAAAATCTCTGAAAGCTGAAAAACAGATCTACACAGGCAACTGTTTCATCACTTAGGTTATCGTGTTCACCTGATGAAAGGACTATTTGCAGTGCTCCACATGCCTTAATTGTGTGACTGCCAACTTTATTCTTGGACTCCAAATTATCCATGTTTTGTTTCCAAATAGGTGTTTTTGTACGCTGTGGAATGGTAGGTGACATTTGATTGTAAAAGCAAGGCCTTCAAGTTCCACACTAAGGTTTGAAAAAGCAGTCAAGATTTGCCTTAACCACCCACCTCTCTGGCTTGATGGCATAAGAATTAATAATTGACAATCCAACTTTCTTCCTTATCATTATAGGTATGATGATTTTACAGTTGAAGAAAACTCTATTTTTTGCATCTTAAGGGCAGAAGGTTTTTACAAAGGTTCAAATACCTTCAAGAGTAAGCTATTTTTTGAGACAACTCACTACATGCTAGGGGTTTTCTATTATGTATTTTCATAGAAACATATTTGGGACCAATCTACTTTATTTCACAGCTGTGAATACTCTACAAAAGTGTACATGAAATAAACTATTTGCAGTAGTCCTTTTTAAGAAACCACACTTTTTCTTACAGTTAGACATTTAGGGTTGACAGAAAATTAAAATTCTTCTAAACTCCTCATTGTAAATCAGAACAGACTCTTAGCCTTAATAATAGCAACAATGATAACAAACAATAGCGTTGTTAGTAATAGAATATATTTCTAAATGTCAGTAATGGTATTTTTAAACAAACAAAAAAGGCTAGTAATGTACTGTAAATGTGTGCTCTGAGGAATATTAACGCGTAGCTGCCAGACAGTCCTAATGAAGGATTTCATTGTTCAAATATGAAATCATTGTGTTTGATATGATTATACACATACACTCCAGATCTGACGCAGATCACTTACACCTAGCTGTAGAGAAGTTTCTATAGTGTTGTTCTTCACTAATTATGATGAAAGTATGGTAAGGGTAGAACAGAAAACACTGATTTCTGTAGTTATCTAGGCCACGTAGTTACATGACACACCCACTGCCCCTTTACAACAAATGAACAAAGTGTCACTTACAGAATCTTCCTTTAGACACATCTATTTCGCATCTGTTTTCTTCATGTTTGGTTCTATATATTATCTCCTGATATTTCAAATATGTCCTCTCATGGAAATTTACATTTGGACCTATGAACTTATACATGAAAGATCGTCCTACCTTTAGCAAGTAAGCTTGGCAGTCACTGGCATAATCATACTCCAAGCCATCAAAGGTGTAATAATGTCGATCTCCATAAATAGAGCATACAGCAGGACAGGGGTAACTAGTGCAATTGAATACCCCCCTCCGACAAACACTGTAAAGAAAAGTAGCAGTCAGCATCTTCTTTTTATTGTTTTTTTAGGCCTTGAAGCGCAGAGCTATTCTGTGGATTGCCTTTGAAGTTCTCAGTGACAGTGGCAGAAAAGCGTTGTGTTTTGCCAGGAGCACATCCATACAGCATGCACTTGCAAGAAATGAATAGAAAATCTCAAACATTTTACAACTTATGCAAATATTTTCATTGCTGTCTTGAGTATAGCTAAGACTGTGTGAGACTATACTTACAAAACATATTCATTAAAAAATTAATAATTTTTTTCTTAGGAAATACTAATGATTTTTCTGAGAAGTAAACTGCATACACTCAGTGCAAAAGACATTCAGTTGCTACCTGTAAGATTTCAGAGTATTAGGCAATTATAGAACAAGCTTAAGAAATAAATATTCATACTTCAGTGGATTACTTTCACTGCCAGCCAACTTCAGAGAGCTGCTTAAATTTGTTCAAAGGTAGGAGGACAGAAAATACTGACAGCCTTTAGTCATGCATGTATAAATCTATAAGCTCAATAAATTTGCCAATGTTTAAAAACTCTTCTGTGTTAATATGAGTCGGGTTTTTCAGCAAAGATGCTAGTAGCTATCCCATTTTCTGATATTAATGTTCTTTCCTTTCTCTTTTTTTTATTGTCAATATCCTTTTCTTATGGTTCCACATGCTGAATGTTGAACTCACACTGCAAACTAGCCAGCTCCCATGAAAGCAGTTTACAACTGTTGTATATTTAATTTCCCTTTTTTTTTTTTTGTCTCTGGTTTTCCTTCTTGATATTCTATTTCCAAAGACACAAAATGACTTTTTTTTCAGAGATTATCAGATACATGTGTAATCAAAAATTCTATGTTGTTTTAACTGAAGTTACAAAAAAAAAAAAAAAGAAACTGAAAAACTGAAGCAATCTGCTGCTTTCTTCTTAGACCAGAAGTTATTCACACAAAAGCTTTTCTGTTTGTCCAAGACTTTGACTGAGTTTAATAAAAGGTAATTCCTCCAACTGTCTATGAACAAGCATAAACATGTTTTGATTTTCAATGTACTTAACACGATTTCTATGCCATTTTCACTATGTGACTAGACATGGATGATCTGGAAGTAAGCAAAATACATGCCACTCACCAGGTGTAACAAGGGGTAGCTATCACTTCTCCAGATAGAAATTCCCTATCTTTCCAGGTGCATGGACAACTGTCAGGAATATAACATTTTCCTCTATGCTCAGCCATCCTTTAAAATAAAAGGATTACTAAGATAAAAATGGAAATTCACAAGTACATCAGTACAGTTCAATGAGCAAACTTAATAGTTTTTCTATGGCATCTTGTAAACATTAATGTACTTTTGTGTTAAGATATAGTTATTTCTATAACACTAATGGTCTCAAAAGCTTACTCCTTAGTTGAGGCACAAATGAAGGTGTAGGAAGAACAGCTAGAAAATCACAGAATCACAAAGTGGTTGAGGTGGCAAGAGATCTCTGGAGGTCATCCCATTTCTCAGGCAGGGACACCTAAAGCCTGTTGCCTGGGACCACATCCAGCCACTTCTGAAGATTTCCAAAGAGGGAGACTTAAATAGCTATGCTTGAAATCTGTTCATCACTAGTGCTTAGTCGTCTGCAAACATTACACGTTTTTGGAAGGGTATTTCTAATGGTCTCATTACACTGTAATCTGTGCACAATCAATGCATTGTCAGCTGACCATGGACTACCATTCAGTGAAATAAAATCAAATAATGATTAAAAATGATTACCACTCCACTTGGAATAAAATTGCAGCAATTTCCACAGTATATTTGGCTCTTCAAATCTGAAAGTACACACAGTAGGAATTGGGGAAAAAAGGAAAAAATGGAGTGGTAGTAAATATTTTTAGCCTTCTTACTTTGATTTGACCCCTACAGAGCTCAGTAGACCGTTTCTGAGCAACAAATCCAAACACGTGAGTGGAGAGAACAAAAACTTTGGCTAAGTTCAAAAGAGCAGAGAAATAATGAAGAGAAGGAGTGCAGGATCCATCCTACACCCCTTCCCTTCTCCTTGCCCCATCAATACCACAAGCCTGACTAGAAATCTAGGTGAGACAATTACTTGCTTAATAAGCAGGAACATAGATAGTTTCCTTTATGGTTTTGTCATGTTTGTTTCCATGTTCACATGACCTATATAATGTACAAGTGCTAGGAGTCATCACCTGTCCAGACAGCCCAAAATAACAGTTAATAAGACTACTTGACAAGCTGGATATCTCATGAGTTCAGAAGACATGCATGGTATCAGGATGGAGAAACTGTAGTTCTCAAACTGAGGAAGTATTAAAGCATGAAGCCTCATGCTGGTAAGAAAAAAAGGACTCTCAGAGTGATGAAATTGCACTGGCCTTTTAAGCATTACTGTATTTTCAAAAATTTATAGACCAATAGTTACAAAATCAGAGACAAACTGTGGAAATGTGTTTTTAACTGTCAAATCTTACCCAGGGGGGCAAATACAGCCACTGGCACAGGGTGGTGAGGGGACACAGGAGAAGTTCATGGCAAGGTTTGCACAGGAGATCCCACAGTTCACACCTGCTGCTGGTAATCCAGGCACAGGAGATCTGCAGTCATAGTAGATTTTTCCTTCAGGGCATATGTGAACTTCAAATGTAAAATGCAGGTTAAATGACATCAGATGATCTTTCACACTCACTGTTTTCTACTTACAGTCTTTTTATTTGAATGCACATTTTGCATACTCTATATTATTTATAAGAATGCATTTCAAGTAAAAGTCTACAGCTTAATCTGTATTACAGAAATACATAATTAATACTTGTTTCAATTCAATGTTAAAAAAAAGCTATTAAACATCTATGCATCTGGATCAAATACACAAACAAGGATTACACCATTATACTCCAGGTAGACAGGATCTTTAGAAGTGACATAGTTCACAGTGTACTGAAATTCTTTCTGAATCCTCTAGAAATCCATTGAAAATTTACTTGTTAAAAATCAAGGTCATAAAAATCTACTAAATATAGATGTCAAGCCTAAATATAGGCAATTCCCAGGAAAAATTCCAATCTATACCTCACATATAAACAATAAAGTGGCAATGTATTACAAAATTTAAACCACACAAAAAGACTTGTGCTCCTAATCTCCTCTTTTAGATACACTGTGACATTAAGCCACTCAAAATTATTACAATATGAGGAAAGAAAATGGTATTCAGTATCAGAAATTTTCACTGTGGAACAGTTAGACAAGAAAATAACACAAGTTACCTGTGTTTTCTGAAGTAGCTTCAATACATTTCACTGTTCCATTCAAGCACTGACTGGTTAAAAGAAAAGCAAACCCATCTTTATTCTAGGGGAAAATGTATGTAATCACCACATTAAAAAACAGTTTAAATAATACAGTTTAACCTCATTTAAAATGGTTAAAATCTGAAATCTGTCCAGGATTTTGATGGCACTTCTAAATGCTTATATATAATGAGGGCCCAGAGTCAGTTTAGGTACTACTTAATTGCCTAAGTTTCACGAAAACAGAAAAGGTGCAAGGTATATGAGCTTCTCTGGAAACTTAGGGCCAGGTGGTTCAGGATGCTGGCTGTGTAACACAAACCTTATCTCCCTAAGTGAACACAGAAGGATGCAGCATGTAAACTGTGTGTTGCAGAGTAGTCAGAATTCACAGATTTATTATTTTGTAGATAAAATGCTGAATTGCAGGAAAACACATTAGACAGTAGACTTTATTTAATTTCTCATTAAAAAAAAACATAGGAATGGTAAAAAATGAAGCTCCTACTCTAATCTCTTCAGTTGAATGATTACAATGCTGCCATTGTAACAATTATTTATTATATATTACTACATTACAAGATGTCAGCAAGAGCCAGCCTTGACACTCAGGTCCCAGATATGTTTCTAAACAGCAGATTAAGAGTATTCCTTGTAAAATCGACACATTTGGCTAGAAAACCTGGGGGGTTTCTCCACTTCTCTCGCTGAAGTCAGGACTCTATCACAAATCAATAATACAAAAGGACACAAACATAGATCTCTGCAAGTCTTTGTTTGAAAGATTTCCTAAAACAGAATCACATTGTTTATTCTTTGGAAACCAGCCTCACTGTGCTATCAGAACACACCCAAGTCTATGAACAGCACTGCAACCTTTATGTATTTATTCTGAGATACTCTTTAGTTCCTGGCTGACAGAATCTTCCTGCTATTCTCTTTTTAAAATAAGTGAGTATGCAAGACAATTTATGTTAATCTACCTATTACTAGTTACTAGTAGAAATAAGATCTTGATACAACATATCTTCATTCTATGTGAAAAAAACTTCAAGGCTCCCAAGATGTCAAGAGAGATGTTACTCAAGAAATGTTACTTAAAAAAGACGATGAGTAGCATACACAATAGATAAAACCTTTTGAATACTCAGACCTACCAGGAACCTGTTGGCATGGGGAGGACTTCTCCAGGCTGTAGGACTTTGCCCTTGTAATAACAACGGCAGGCAGATCTGCCAAGAGAATATTCATGCATATAGATACAAAAGCAAAATGAAATGTGATTTAAGGGCAATTTATCAAACTATTACAATAGGAAAACTTTTCAGTTCCTAAGTCAACCTCTTAAAAGTTCCCTGTAATATAATTATTTTTTTCCCTTTATTTTGTATTTATATTTACTACTTCTAATATTCCAGCTGTACTAAAGTCAGTGGCAATACTGCCATCATCTTCAAAGACAGAATTTTCCTCACCATATAATTTATTTCCTATTTTTGTACATTACAGTCTTATAGATAGATTTTCTTCCAAAATATGGGAGTAGTATGGCAACATGCAGTTCCTGTTCAAAGTAATGGGAAAGAGGAATTATAGCAAAATCCATTACCCTTTTTCTTCATAAGAGCCAAATGCAATAGAAGTAATGACAGAACTCCCTAGAAGCCATCCAATGATAGGGGATTACCTGGTTACCTCACACTCTTCAATCATTTGAAGCAGTTTTTATTCCTAGACCATAAACTTCACCAATCTTTCCAAAATATGTCACAATTAATAGCAAAAACTGAATAACCTTGAAATTTATATAAATATTGATTCAATTTTTTTCTCAGTACTTGAACAACAGTAGCTACCCACAGTTGGAAGATATAAACTGTAGATACAAAATAACAGAGAATATTTCCTTTCATTGACCATTTCCATCCATTTAACTGAAGCCTTTTGCATTGTGAGACAGCAGAAACACTCCCAGACACTTTCTCCATATTATCCACAACTTTATGGATTGGTACTATGTATATCCCTTCTCATCTTTTCTTAAGTGTTAAAAGTAAGATTTTTAAGTGAAAATTCTTCCCAGGGTTTTAAGATATTCATTTCTTTTTCTGTACAGCAGTGTGACATATCTTCTCTGAAGTACAGTTCACAAATTGAGGGAAATAGCAGAAAAACTGTTTTCAGCTTTGCTGGAAAGATGTGTCTATATACATTCTATTTTCATATGACTTACATTGACACACAGAGGTTGACCGACTCTTCAAAGTATTTCCCATCAGGACAATTACATCCTTCTGCGCAGTCATCACCACAGATATTTGCCATAGAAAGTGAAGCACAGGAGTGTTTACAAGAAGAAGAGCACTGATGATAAAGCATACCACTGTGACACATCACAGCTGGAGAAAAGAGAGAGGGAGAGAGAAGAGAGAACAACATTTTCTTAAAATGTGAAAAATAAAAAATAAAAAAACAAGATAATATATCATAGGAGATCAAAGCAGAAATGCAAAATGGTCTTTTGCTGTTCTGGAATGAGTTAAAATTTGTAACAAAAAAATCTACTGTTCTACTCGTTTCTAAAGTAAGAATTGTTCAGAATGGCCTTATGTTTATGAAGAAATACTTAGCTAGATGTAGGAAGTATCTATTTTCTGTTTCAGTGTAAATGTGTGAGTGGTGCATGTTTATTTATCTCCTAATTCAGACTTCCAAGAGAGGAAAAATTGTCCAGTTAAAATTAAAGCATTACACTACAATTTAGAAGTTCCCTGTTTTAATCCCTGCTGTTCCACAGATAACACTGTATCCTGTTTGTTGTATCTCTGCCCACTCTGCTCTGTCTGTCCAAAGTACCCTGTCTCACCTTCCTTTGGGGAACAGTCTTGATTCTGTTGCCCTGTGATGCTGTTAGCACTAGCTATTGTCCTGCTGACCACTGTAGCCTAATGTGGGTTTCCATATGACTTAGAGCCTCAAGGTTAGAAATTTAAGCTCCTTCTGTAGCTAGCAGGAAGAGACAGGCACCTCTGTGGGGCAGCTCAGGGTCTCCAGCTCAGATGTCAAACATAAAGGCTACCAGCATTCTCCTCTGAACATGTAATTTGCCCTTAGCATGACTCTAGCTTCCACAAAAAAGACATCGATGGCTGCATTTTGTGAAGCCAATGACACCTCTGAAATTTTACACTTTAAGTTTCTTCATTCTGGACACATTACTCACCACAGTAAGAAATATGAGATCTGAAGTCCACAGCAACACCATGCTTGCCACAGACGTAAGCATAGTGTGCAAGAGAGTTACACATGCAACTGCTGCCACATTTGCAGGCATCAAAGCGACATAGTTGGTAGTATAACCCTGGACTGATGTAGGCATGACATGGAGCAAAGACTTCTTGATTGATGATATCACAGTGTAATGCATATCCAACTAAGAGAAGATGACACTATTTTAGATGAATCCATGTTGATATAGCAATTACTCAAATGACTAGCACAGACAAACACAAATGCAATGGACTAGATGTGCAACAAGAATTTCTATACAATGCATTTCTTGAAAGTTTTATTGTTTAAAACTGTTATTGTAAGCAATCTCCTCAAAAAAAATCCATTTAAAATAAATACAACTAAAACAAACAGCAAAACAAACAAACAACTTTGCCTTCCTATAGTAATAATGGAAAACATAAATGAAAAAATAACATATTTGAAAACAGTTGTAAAAGTCCTCCAAAGCTTGGAAGATGGTTTCTTCTTACATAATGTTTCATCTAGCTTTGAAATTGGTAATGTGTATATTACTATTGGTATGCCAACTCAGCAAGCATTACAAACTGGAGCTCAGGGGCATGTAAGCCCCAAGCTGGCCATAGGCCTTTTAGTACCAACCGACCTTCCTTCTACCAATGAAGCATACTCCCACTGCACTGGTGGAATATCTCATGGGCACTGTAGTGTGAATCATATTTAAGCTAATTTTGCTGTTAAGAAGAGTGTCCTCTTGCCCTCTAAATCTCTCATCATTTCCACACAAACATGCTGGCTCAAGGGTTTCAGGAAGCTATCAGTAAACAAGATTCAAGGAGTGAACATGACTTGATTGAAAAATAGCCTGACAAAATAAGTTAAAATATATATTTTTTTCTGGTTTTACCAGATTCAAATCACAACAAGCACAATGATTGCGCTGACTCAGCACAGGTGGTACCTTGCAACAGCAGCACACAGCCAAGGAATGTTTCTCCAAGAATCACAGGAAAATGAAGGGTAGAAGAGACCACAGAAGGTCATCTAGCCTATCCCTCTGCTCTAAGCAGCTTACAAACATGTCAAACTCCATCTTCACTGAGGAAACACAAATCTGAAGGAAAGTCATGAAGTATCTCAGAGAGAGCTAACTTGGCTAAGATGTACTGCTTTAGAAGACAGCCAATGCTGAAGACACAAAAAGCCTTATAATGGGCCAGATTCTTAAAGGTTTACGGTTATTCTGGGCTCACTCCCACAGGCTCTAAGCATGGCCAAATCCCACATCCTTACTTCTGAAACATTAAAAATTCTGCCAGAATTGGCGACCACTCTCTGCTCATTGTCTTCAATAATTGAAAAGAACAGCAACACAGAGAGAGAGAGACAGTGAAAGTTGAACACAAAACTTGGGCATGACAATGAAACCAAAATAAATCTTTAGTCAAGAATTTGAACAAATCTGCAGATTTGACTGTTTGCCTTGGTCTGTGTGTGAGAATAGAGAAGGAGGATAAAGAAGCATTTAAATAAAATTTAGATATTCACACAGAAAACAGAGACAGGACTTTTGATCTAAACACTGTCTAGGCAAGACATCACGCCATATACTTTCTATGTCAATCAGGATATATGCATCAAAAATATAATTCAACCCCCTTATCTGGAAGAATTTGCAAGATTACAGTGTTCTGCTTAACATTCTTTACATATTCTAAACAGCAAAACCTAAGACCTCTGGCCAGCATGCAAAGCATTAAGTGTTCACCTAAATTATTTTAGTTTCCACACCAAATGAGTGGGAACAAAACTGTCTTTACTAAAATAGAAGAAAATAAAGAGTGTGCATATAAATATAATGTTAAAAGACAGGCATATATTAATTAATGACTAGTAACAGTGAAACTCATTCACAGAGGAAAAAAAAATCCCATAACAAAATCACACAAATAATCCCATATGAAAACATACCATTTTGCTGATTAACGTTGCAGGGATCAACTACAGGAACGTTGATAGGCACAGAACAAGCTGAGGAAACCTTCCATGCATTGGCATGAAGTTGCGGGGTCCCTTCTATCATCCCTGCTGGAGAACTGAAAAGGAAAATAACAACACTGCAAACATCCTGCTGACCTTATGGACTGCACATGTGAGGACACAGGTAAATCAAAAAGTCTTAGATACATAAATTGAAAATTCAACATGTCACAATAATTATGTCTGTGAGGTACAGAGGGCATGTGAAGCTTTTTCCTCAATACTGTATTCATGCAAAAATATTCTAAACACTCAAAGTCTGCCATCCATTACACTTAATGCAATCAATGAAATCAGTTTGAGGGAGCATTAATGAGAGAACAATTTGTCCCTTGTTCAGTGGACTGTAAAAATTTGATGTGATAGCTTATTTCAGTATTCTAGAAGGGGTCTGTTTGCATTTTTAATCTTTTTTTTTCACTAAATATTTTAAAATTATTATTGCTGGAAAAGCTTCATGATATAATAGCCTGAAGAACTTTGGAGGCAATTAAGCCAACGAACAAGGAAAGTGCACCTTTCTAATTAAATTATTCCTGTGATTTAGAATTACATTTTTCTACTAACTCAGTTAGGTAAGGACGCTACTAGCATTCACATTCACTTGTTTTTCAGTGCTCATTTACTTGCTCTGATGATGATGGAGCAGTAGGGAGGAAAAAGTGTGCATTCAAGAAATATTGTGATGCAATAGTTTATTTTTGTGGGATGACTTAGACATCTAAGAATGACTTATCAAATGAGTTCCATATTTGAGTTACTAAAGTTTTAACTAAGAGATTTTATATTGATTAGTTCAATAATGAACAAATTGATGAAATGAAAATATCAGATTCAACACGACTTTTCACTTATTAAACACAGTTTAAATATACTGTATGCAGCTTACAGAAAATCATCTCTTAAATTCCCATTGTAAGTTCCACATAGTCCCAAAGTTCTTCTCTTCCAGTTGATGTCAACCTGAATATAGATTCTCTCTCCATCTTTTGCAAACAGTATCTTCAAACCAAAATTAGTTTTCAATTGAACAAACAAAGAAGATATATTCTGAATTTCAATAGCTCCTGCAAATAACAAAAGAAAATGAAAAGCACCCATTGAAAATTCCAGATTAGTTTATACCTTAAGTAAAACAGATTTTGAAAACTCAAAAATAAAAAGACAAATTATGCACAATCTCACTGCTAGCCAAGTAACCCCACACACTTTACATCTAAAAGACTATAAATCTTTTTCATTTCAAACACAAATCAGATATTGCAACTACTGTCAACAAAAAGAAAGTTGCACCATTCTGTACCTGTGAATTATCCAAAGACCACTTATATTTTCTTTATTTCTTATTTATTTATTTCCTTTTTACAAAAAGCACGCAACAGCGTGCCTCTACTAATGAGAAGACACAATAAGATACAGCTTGTTTCTTAGTCCCATGTTGTTAAAAGATTAATTTATAAATGTCTATAAAATTCATTGCATTCTTCAGATAGAGGGTTCTCTCTTACTACGATTGATATGACACCAGTACATCTCCTTTCCTAGACTGCATGTGAACTAAGCCCTAACTAATTCCCAGCTTTCCTTCCCAGCAAATCCATGATGAAAGGAAATGGAAATTTCACAGTCACAGCATTCATTTGCTACACAGTGTTGGTCTACTTGCAGCTGCAGACTTTAATCAGGTTTGTCTTTACATTCAGCCTCTACCCACATAGAGACACACAAACAATGAAGATAAAATGCTAATGTGAGCTTCAAAACATTATTAACTGATAAGGCTCAACAGATAAACCCATTATCAAGAACACTACACCAAAATATTTGTCATAGATTATATTTGTTGTAGACTGTGAAGAGATGAGGTTAATAGGGATTGATTCAAGAGATATAAAATTACCAGCAGAAGTATGAAGCAGAGCTTTCAACATAATTAAAAGTAAAAATGAGCTGTGAAACTGCTGTAGGAAGTAGTGAATACCAAAAGCAAAACTATGACTAGAAAGATGCAATGAAGAAAAAAACTAGCTGCATTCACAAACTCTGGATTCCCTAAGCTCCAGAATGCCAGGGGCTAAGAAAGGAACAGTGAAGTAGTACTTTACTATTAGGGAAACTAAAAATCCAGTGAGAATCTATTACTTTGAATAATCACTAGAGAGAGATGAAATATTACTATATCATTTCCACCAGTGCTTGTTTTGTAGCTTCCTTTAGAGGTATATTTCTTATTAGCCTTATAAAAACTGTGAAGTAACCTTCCTGAAATCACAAGTCAGCACTGAAAGTGACACAGACCCTTTCAGTTCATGGATTCTACTCATGTAATTTATTACAAAAAGCATCAGATAAGTTTGATCTTAATATCAAGATGACTTTCAACCTCTCTTCACCACTGTTTTTTTTTTCTTCCTTCCTCTCTCCTAAACAGAGAAAAAACAGATGAGTGGAATTCCCAGGTACTTAGCAAGATAAAAGATGCAAAGAGAGAAGGGCATAATCAGGGACTCCTTCTTCACCAGCTGAAATAATAATTTCACAAGACAGATATAATTAAAATGCTTTGGAGCATATAAATAGAGAAATGCAAACCCTACTAAGACTCTACTCCATGTGTTTCTTACCATTAATGTTAAAACCTTGGTTAGGACCCATTTGGACTTGACCATATCTTGTGAGAGTTACTTGTTTGCTCACATCATCTTCGAGAACTAGTGTTACAGACTCAATGCAGGCATGGTCAAAATTCTAAGCAGAAACAAATTTCACCATCAGAAAGCTAACAAAAACGACAGTAGCATGGAAAGTAAAACCAAACAAAATGGAAAGAAAACAGTTGCAGAGAATGGAAATACTGTCATCAGGTAAATCAACTGTAAACTACTACTCAAATCATTAAACTGAGTATCCAAAATTAAATGTAAAAAACAAAAATACTGCTTATGAATATAAGAATTCATTTTAGATATTGAGCCAGTCTAGCAGTAAGTAGATAGAAATCTCCTAATATTGATTGTGGATTCCCAAGGCTAGAGCCCAAATGCAGGAATGAAGTAGAAAGAAACTATTACACACTTGAAACCTAGTTCATCATCTCTGACTATAGACAAAAGAATATAATTTCTCCAAAAATACACTAAAATGATTTGTAAATTTGTGACTATCAAAAAAAAAAAAAGGTGATACAAAAACTAACATTCATCATTATTAAGTGCTGTCCCAGAATAGCTTGATACAGGATGAGAGCTGAAACATAACCAACTGACGCCAAGCATTTTATATTCTTCTGGGTCTCTGTGTTTTTTCATATTAACTTTTTCAATTGCCTAGAGTTGTAACTAGGGTTATTTTCAGCAGCACTGCTATCTCTCAGTGACTACATAACCAACACTATCATGCTTGAGACCACCAGAAATGGAAAAATAGAGGAGTCTCATCTTCTATGCAGAAGAAGATACAAAAAGAAAAGCAGAGGTACAGAGGTACCAAGTACCAACAAGGGCTTCTGGGAGGCAAAGCCTGAGCCCTTTCTGACAGCCCAGTTGTCTAAGAACATCATTAAGTAAAGTCTAGCATGGAAGCGCTTTTTATAAACACCTCTAATAATGCCTGTTGTTGAATACTTGCCAAAATCCTTCAAACAAATATGCATGATGGTTAGTCTCCTTAAAAATTGTCCTTAAAAGCTTGAGACACCTGCATACAGCACTATGTCTTTCTTAATAATCTGGATGAAGGGATTCCTTCATCCCCTCAGTAAGTTTGCAGATGATGCCAAACCGGGAGGAAGTGTTGTTCTGTTTGAGGGCAGGAAGGCCTTACAGACAGATCTAGATGGGCTGGATCAATGGGCTGAGGCCAATTTTATAAGGTCCAACAAGACTAAGTACTTGGTCCCAAACTTCAATCACAGTAAGCCCAGCAGTAAGCTGCACCCCACGTTCAGTTTTGCTCCCCTCACTACAAGAAAGACATTGAGGTGCAAGAAGGATAATGAAGTTGGTGAAGGGTCTGAAGCACAAGTTCTTGGGAGGAGTAGCTGAGGGAACTGGGACTGTTTTGTCTGGAGAAGGGAAAGCTCAGGGGGGACCTTAGTGTTCTCTACAACCACCTGAAAGGAGGCTGGAGGTTGATCTCTTCTCCCAGGTTACTAGCGACAGAACATAAGGTAATGGACTAAAGTTGCACCAAGGGAGGTTCAGGTTGGATATTAAGAAAGATTTCTTCTCAGAGTCAAACATTGGAATAGGCTGCCCAGGGATGTTTGAAGTTCGTATCTCTAGAGGCATTCAAGAAACATGTAGATGTGGCACTTAGAGATATGGTTAGTGGACATGGTGTTGATGGATTGACAATTGGACTAGATGATCATAGAGGTCATTTCCAATCTTAATAATTCTATAATTCTACGACAGTATGGATGTAGATACATATGCTCATTTCCTGCGCAGAGATGAATAACTCTTCAGACTTAATTCTTCTAAAGTCGTAACTGATTTTATAAAGGACAATAAAACATGTAGCAATTACAGCCACTTCAAAAAAAGCTTTGAAAAGGTTTCAATTTACTACATTATTCTGTTAACATAACCTGATAATCTACAGCAATACCTATGCAAAAAAATCTGAAATACATATTTACATTTGTTATGGACGTACAATGAAACTGTAACTTACATGTCCACAAGGTGTTTTCTGTAAAGTGATAGTGAATTTGTTCTTTCCAGTGCCTTTTACTAAAATGTACTGGCAAATCCCAAGAAAGGTAAAATGACGTCCATCAAATGTTGTGAAATGGGAGTTACCTGTGACGGAGCACTCAGCTTGAGAGAAAAAGGTTAAATACAAATGTTCACTTAAGTAATAATGTATTGCTGTTCTGTAAATGAGAAATACAACAGAATAAAAAATAATAATTCTCCCCTTAAAGCTTTAATCTTTTTAATTGTTACAGCATTTGAAACTGAAGTATGTTATATACACCTCTTTCCATTGTATACCAACTCATTTTGCACACACCCATGTGTAGCCCTAGATTACATGGAGAAGCTTTCTCTATGTTACAGCCCTGAAGTTTCCTATAATCTTATCTTCTTCCTCATCTTTTTTCTTTTTTTTTTTTTTTTTTTTTTTGCATGGCTAGGTATGAAAGAGAGAGTCAGCTTCTTTCTCCTCCCTCAGAAGTACTATGGCACTGCTTGCTGCTGCAGGGATGAAAATGCTATGCTTAAACTTGTGGCTTGTCCTAAATTCCAGGTGAGCAGATATCCATTGTCCATCCTCAAGGTCCCTCTACATTCTTGTTTCAGAACAGATCAGGAGACCATTGCTGAAGTTAAGTCTCCAGCAGATCCCCACTTACTGCACTTTGATTCAGTTTGTAAGGCCAAAGCAGAACACATAAGCTACATTCCTTTTCGCTGTAACTGCAGCAGGAGGCGATCTTTGGGAGCACACCCAACCCACTCCCACTGGTAATAGGCATTCATTCCTTAGGACAAGACCAGAGTCACCATAACGGACACCCTGTATGCACACACAAGATGCATTCTAGTCTACAGATCCACGCTCCTAAGATTTTTTATTTTTTTTTTTTACTATTTGCTAAGATTTGCTTACTAACTCATTCATAGGAGGTTCTTTAATTTGTGTGAAAAAAATTCTCTTTCACAAGTTTCATAATATAATCTTGTCTAAGGTACAAAATTGTTAAGAAAGTTTCACTACCTGATGATTTATGTTTGTCTCAGTAACTTATTATAGATAGGTGCAATCTTTAAAGAGAAAAATCTAGACATGAGTTATTTTTACAAGGGTGAAAATAGAGCACTCTGAGCAATAGAGTGATACTCTTATTCTCTGCACTTCAGCTGCATCTGGAAGCTAAGAGAATCTTACCCACATCTCACTGCAGACAGTGCAATGCCTGTCTGTGAAATTAGATACATGTCCCAAAGCACACAGAGTATAATTAGGAGGTAGAATAAAATATGTGAATGTAACACACTGAGTTAGGGAAACATACAGGAAAAAGTAAGGCAAGTATAACCAGGCAGTTATCAGTTTTGCCTTAACTGGTCCGCAGCTACTGGGCATTCATGTGCTAAATCTATCTTCTTAAAATAGCATCCCAAGCCCATGGTTTACATTTGAGTCTGTTGTCTTTGGAAAAGTTTATCCCTCGTGTTTACTGAGAAAAGAAAAGGAATCATGAAATAGAGTTACCTGGGCAATCATGATCAGTACAGTTCCAAAAGCCACCAGTACAAACACTAAAAAGAAAAATCACAGAAAAATCACAGTGTTCCATTATTTAGCATAGTAATATGTTTGAGCTAATTAATAGATCTCGAATTCACTGTTTCTGTAGAACTGTGTATTTTGGTGGTACATAAAGCCCTGACCATAAAGCATATATACTAACTATTCTTTGAAATTTTAGTACAACTATGATGTTAAACTAACTACAGGAAACAGTCATAGATAGAGGAAACACAGACATGAAGCTTACACATACCAATTGCTACATTCTTGTTCTATTTTTGAGCCTACAGGGAAGGCAGTTCCATGATAAATACAAGGACAATTTGACACAGAGATACAAGTTCCATTTTCCATAATAAGACCTGTTGGGTGGAAAGTTAACACATGAGATCAAAAAACAAAAGGCAGAAGCTCAGCTAGAATAAAAACAACCCAAAAACTAAAACAACTAAACTATTCTTATTTTCTGGCTTTAACTTTAAGCGAAACTTATTTAGACAACTTTATTACAACGCTGAATGTTAACTTTACAAATATATTTTGCATAAAATTAACAGTACTCACCATCTGGACAGTAACATCCATCTAAGCAGTGCAGGTTGCTGCCAAGACAATCTTTTTCAAAGGTGCAAGTCGGTGGGCAACAACTGATACAATCACGGTGTACAAAGCTGTCTTCACACTTGTCAGCTAGAAAAAGAGTACATTACATGTGCATAAGTGCAATTTCTCTTTCCATACTGGAGAAGTCTTATCTCACTGAATAAATAGTTGTGCAACACTTCCGGCATAGGTGATTATTCAGTCCAGTTATAATGGATTGTTTGGAGAGGTTGTAACTGACGTATTACTGACTCACTGACATGCAGTGAACCTCTCATCAATATTTAAGTCCGTTTATCAAATTCTTCTATCAACTCCCCACTACAAGTTATAGTTTCTGTAACAGGGGAACATGTGCTTATATCTCAATTAATTCAAACTTCAGTGCACAAGACTGAACTACAATCAGTAGGCAGTGATGATGTCCAGGAGCTGCATTCCCTTTATTCATTCTGTTATAAAGCTGGTAGAGGCTGAAAGGTCAGCTGGAAAAGAGTGATGACATCAGATCTCCACAGATGTTTTTTCTTCCTTGTAGAGCATGATCAACTTACACAGCGTTTCAAGCAATCTGCACAAACATGAATTTTTTATGCATCTACATCAGATAGCAATGGAATTAAAATAATCGTCAAACAAGTCATTGACTTCTTTGTTCTCCATCAGTAATGAAACTGGCTGATTACTTCAGTATCAAGTCTGAATCCTATAGTGACAAATATTGTTAAGATGGAATTAATTGGAAAACATATCTGGGGGTATTTCAAAGGTCATACAGTATGCTTTAATGAAGAGTCTTACTACAAGCAGGAAAATCATCCCTCCAGTCCCGCACAGGGGACCCAGCATGGGAGCATGCTCTAGCGTACTCTGTCACCGCTCTGCAGTATGTTTCATCATCATCCACCCTGAAATGAGAAAACAAGGGAGTAATCACAAAACTCAAATCCCATCTACAAATCACTGCCACAGGAGACAGCTCAGTATACTTCACTCAGCTGATGCTGCTGTCATAGAAGATGGTGAAGAAAAACATGACCTTGTCACGAAGACAGTGGACATTTGACAATAGAATTGCCCAGAAAGGCAACAATGCAGTTCAAGAATGCAGTTGAACAATTGTCCAGAGAGGCTGTGGATGCTCCCACCCTGGATGTGTTCAAGGCCAGGCTGGATGGGGACTTTGAGCAACATGATCTAGTAGGAGGTGTCCCTGCTTATAGCAGGGGGTTGGAACTAGATGATCTTAAAGGTCCTTTCCAACCCAAACCATTCTATGATAATAACAAGATCCATGTCTTCACTCTCTCTTTCCTGCTTGGTATGGAAACCCTCACCTATGCTTTTACTTGGACCAAGAGTCCTTTATCAAGTTCAAGTTTCTAATTCAAACTCAGTCCCTGATCTTAGGCGAGGAGTACCTTGTTAGTAGACTTCTGATCTTGTAGCTTAGCTGCAGAAGCATTATCCATCAAATACTGCAGACAAGTTCAGAGAGTTACAGTGCAATCTTGGGCAAAGCCATTATCTCTTCATTAATCTATATAGAAGAAGCTGGATAATGCATCTTCGCCAGAGTCAAGTAAATAGATATTCATCAGTATTTAGGTAACCTCAGACTTAACCCAGATGCCAGTTACATAAGGCAAAATACAAACAGTTTTTTTCTGTGAAAACTGAACAACTCCTGTCACTCTCTGTGAAGGACCTGAGGCCAAAATGAACTATTCATAATACATTTCTATTATAGGCATGACCAGGACAGATTAGGTGAATTTGTCTTTCAGCACAAAGATCAAACTTCAAAAATTAGCAGCCTTGAGAACATATTAAATTGTATTTGTATTCTGCTTTCAACACATCTGTTACTAAATCAAACACTACTATATTCTTTGTTACAGTGATCAGTTTCTCCCAATTCTCTTTATCTAATCCAATTAAATGGGTCTTGATAGAAAGAATAGTTGGCATATAAACCGCCCCCCCTTTACAAACTGACACTAAGCCACAAGAAGAGAGGTTTCTCTTATAAGCAAAATAAGCCTAAATTAATTAGGTTCTCAAGACACAGAAACTTCCTTCAAGGTTTTTAACACTTATATAATTCACATTCAGCACATGCCTTAACACTGGCTCAGTATCACATCTGAAAACATGCTTCTTCTTATACTTCTTTTATTCCTTAACACCATGACACTGATTAAATAATGGATTTTAAATTTTGCTTTTCATTATTCCTCTTTTGACTGACAGAAAGGCACAATGAGCTCCTGAGTTACACTGAGACCATACAGAGGCAGCTCTGCTCTTAGCGGAATAAATGTACAGAGCATCAACTGCAGAAGAAACACTTCAACGACTTGCTTACAAACTCAAATTCTTCCATCTTCACTTGATGGCAAAACAGAAAACTGATAATTCATCCAAAATGGACTAAAAAGTTGTAATTGATGCTATTCAGTGATTCTTGCTTTTAGTCTTGTGAACCTTTTTGTATGCTTTGGATTAAATTGATGATACTCTGAGAAGGTTATAATAGTACCTGGAACAATTCCTGTTATTTATGAAAATTACTTCTTAGTCATAACATCTTTTTTAAAAGGAAGCAATACATTAGTTTTCTGTTCAGCTACTCTCTGGAGCATGTTTAATGTGAATGGCTGATGTTAAATAAATAATAGTCTGGGGCTGAGAAAAATATCAGTTTACATATAACACCAGCAACTGAGGACATGTAACCCCTACCAAAGCCAGTGAGAGATTAATTTTTTTAGACATCTCTGAATTAAAACAAATAAAATAATTTTGAAAAAAAAGTCTACATGTTTGAAAGATGATGTTTGCTCTGCTATATTTTTATCAGAAAAATAGACTGACTATGTCAAGGAACTGTTTCTACTCCTCCAGTATCACTGATATATCCTCCTAGTATCACCCTGATCTTCATGCATTTTTAACTCAGAACTTCCAGACATATGTATTTTATGTGTGTATGTTAGCAACTCTCTTTTGCTATTAGTGATTTTTCTATGCATTTCTTTCCCATGTGTTTGTCTAGTCTTTCCCTGAATACATGTAAATATCTAGCAAACTATCTCCTAGAGTAGACACAGGTTATGCATCCTCTAGTTCCAAAGCATTCACTGAGAGAAACACCGCCTCTTCCATTTTGAACTCATTTAGTTCCTACTAACTTCAACTCAATACTGCTCAGTTCTTGCTTCAAAAAAGTGAGAATTCCTTTCGTGCATCAAAATAAGTAAACAAGAACTCTATTCTTACCTGCAAAGATCATTCATACAGCTAGAAATATAAGAATACGGATCTATGCTCTCGTGACAGCTGAGAAAAGGAAATTGTAGGAATATTTGGCACTTGAAGAATATATCCTGCACATTAATGAAAATCAGTAAACAACTGTTAGAAAAAACTTTCTGAACAAGCATTATTGTTTTTAGCTTTGTTAATCTAATGTAGGGTCCTTCATACTCCCATCCAATCTTGAGAATCTTAAGTCTCTGTTGATAGCTATGTATCCTTGAATATTCCCCTCCTAAAATTCTGCCTCTCTAACCACAGAGGGTTGATCACATCCTGCTTCTAAACTAGCTGGCATGGCAGATTGCAAAATGACCAAAAAAGTAGTTCACATCAATCCAGAAGCTGAGCTGGACACTTCTGCAACATTTCATAATTTCCAACATAATGAGCTGTAGGATGCCAGAACTGGAAACAGAGTAATGCAGCAATGAAGAGCTCTGCCAGCAGACCTTTACCACTTCGCACATCCTATTGGAATGTTTGTACTTTGTAGCAACATCCCTGACCTGAATCTTCTCAAAGCCTCAATGCAGTTGAGGGGTTTTTCCTATATGGTTTATATTACTAGATTCTTGTACCATCACTAGGATGGAAAGACATAAATAATAATAATAATTACATGATAAATTTACCTCGGTGGATTCTGCATTAGCTGAGCAAGGACCAGAAAAATCTAAGGCAGTAGGTACACAAGCTGCATCATCTGAGACTTGCACAGCCCAGCTATTTGCAAAGTCAGCAATGTCTTCTGTATGTTCACCTCCTGCATGATAAGAACACGCAGAAGAAAGATTGTCAGAACAAGCATTAAAGATGTATTGAAAATTTCTGAATGTTTTTAAATATAGTTACTTCAGATACAGGTATGTATAGAGTAGGCAGAGTTTAGAAAATGTTGATGTTTTCTTTTTTAAGTTTAGGCAATATATTACACCACATTTAGATGAAGAATTGTGTAATTTCTTTAAAACAATCAAGACTTTAATCACATTTCACAGTGATCAGTTAGCACTGTTACCTCACTCTTTCCCCTACTGCAGAAAACCCCTATGACAAGCACAATAATACTTGCCCTATTCTCCTAACACCATGGAGATGGGAGAATGAATGAATGGGATGCATGACTGGAAGTCATAGCAACAGACACATAAGAACATACAAGACTGTTGGCAGTAAAGGAACAAAACCAAAATTCCCGTATTTTTGCAGCAAGAACTAGGTATTACATTTTCTCTTTGTTCTTAAGTATTCTAGAGAGAGCTTACTGCCTCCCCTTTGATGAATCATAATCTATGTAATTGTTATCTATGCATGGTTAGGAGATAGGATATTGGAATGAAATTAGATAATTATTTTATTTATTTATTTGTTTGTTTCCCTCATGGAGCAGTATTATCCAAAACTTAATTCAAACACTTTCAGCACAAAATATACACAGTTTGACACTCTGGAATGTGGAAAGTCCCAAAACACAATAATCAGATATTCATACTTGGATCTTCACAAATAAACAAAGCTAAACAAATCTAGTTTACTTAAGAGACAGAGAGAGTTAAAACTTTTTCTCCTTTTCTGACAGAAGAGTTCTGAAAATCCTTCCCAAACTTAAAAGGCTGGGTTTTTATCTAGAAGTAAACCTGTTGATACAAATCTGGTTCTGCAGAAAGATTGAAGAGATTTTATTTTCATTTTGACTTGGCTGGATAATAACATTCTAAGTCTTTAAAAAAATCCCACTATATAAAATCACTGTCCTTAAAATGGTTTTACACACAGATACAGTCCCATATATTAAAGGAATATAAAAATGCCATGAAAGATGAAGATTAAGGAAACAGAAAATGAGGTGGTTTTTTTTAAATTATGCTTTGAAACTGAGACTCAGCAACTTAATTCTGTAAGGCAACACAAACACAGGGCATGCAGACTCTGTGAGACTCAGGACAGATGTACGAACTTCCGTAACAGTACCATGGGAATAGTATAGTCAGGGAGACAAAACATCATCCCAAATGATCCCAGAAATTGAAACATTTAGAAAAAAGTTGCAGCTTAGAAGCAATTTTAATTCAGTGGTCTATTCACGTGAAGATAGTAGAACATCTTGCATTGTATTTGCACAGTCAAGGTACCAAGATATACAACTGGTTGAAAGTTAAAGTAATCCATAGTGCTCTGGATTGCACACTACAATAATGCTGTAATTTCTGACAAAGAGAAGTACCAGAAGAAATGACAATGGAAAAAAACATAGCTCTGAAATTGAAGAAAGAGGTGTCATACTTGAAGAATTTTATAACAGAAAACATTTAAAAATGCTGAGTTACTTACTTCTAAAGAATTTGCGTGAATTCATTATCTCTTCTGAATTCCATTTTTCATCTCAATTTTTTAACTATTTATTAAACATACTAAACTGTGTTGTGCAGAAATTAAGGCATGAAACTGAACATGCTTCTTTTATGATAGAAGAAATACTAGGAATTAATATTGGGCAGATTTTTAAACAAGTGCAAAGAAATGTAGGCTGCTTCTTCCATCATTCAAAAAGTCAAAAAACTCCTGCCTATCAACCATGATGACTGGAGCAAGACAGAGAAGGGAAAAAAGTTGCAGTGTGATAACCTCTGTGACTCTAGGGTCATGAGACTTCATTCTCTCAGCAATGAATGGTAAAACAGTTCTATCTTTATTTTTTATCAGACAATTCCTATCTTTACTCTTTCTACGCATTGGTTGTGAGTAGGACAGAAGCTTTTAGAGAGAGTTCTATTTAGAACTACAAAGATTACAGAACATTCTATCAACTTAGTAAGTCACTTCTTCCTCAGATAAGACAGCATTGAGCAACTCACCAATACAGGGTATTAGGAGGCCCATAATACAACATATCAACAGAGAGATATGAGGAACTTTCTGGAAAGAGCTTTTAAATGTAAATATTTCAGCTCATATTTTTATGATGGCAATATTAACAAATGACTCAACATGGTGTTTTTTCCAAATATTAATATTTTGGCTTTTCACCCTTTCCTTCATTCTTAAACATAGAGAAAACCACAAGCATTTGCTTATTTATTTACTGTTTCAAGGCACTTCTATCAGCTAAGATAAACATACACCAAATGCTTTGCCGAGTAAGAAATGGCTTAAGCATACACATACTTTCTTGAACTGGGAATTTTTCCCTTAACATCTTTACTGGCAATGAAGAGTAGAGCACGTATTCTATTTTCTATTGAAATAAGGACTCTGTCTTTTTCTGCATAATAGATTTTAAGTGAACATGGAGCTGCTTACACAAGGTAAGAGTGTATTTCCAAGCTATTTACTTACTATTTTGCAGTATCAGATCATCATATTTATCGCCATTAAAATTTCCACAGAGACCACAAGGTTTTCCATGATGATCTTCTGTCAGCTTAATATAAATACCAGAGTTTCCATCCCAAGCAAGAGAAAAACCAAAGGTAGTTTTCACCAGAATATAGTCAGCCAGTCTCTCAAAGAAAACACTTCCAACTGTCTGTGGCAACATTAATCTGGAAAAAATAAACAGCCTACTTCAGAGATCACACACGAGACAAGGTTAGAAAAATACACATAGAACATCTAGCTCTCTAAAACCTTTTTTTTCCCAGGTTAATACATTCACTTCAGTTCTTTGTCATGTTTTTACTATCTATTCTTCTATTTGCTTGTCTGTATTTGTCATTACAAGTGAATGCTTTTCCAGTGCATATAAGCATCAGCTGTTCCGATGATAAGTCTGAAAGAATAATACATCTTCATTTTCAAAGTTCAGCACAGGTACATTGAGGAATATGTGACTTCATGAGCATGCTGTTTTGCATAAAGAGCGCTGTGAAATTACTGTCAGTGCTCCTGGTGTGGCGAGTACCAGCAGTCCTTCTGGGCACAGGGTTGATCATCAGGTTAGGTGAATGCAAACAGATGATTTTACAGTACAGAAGATGCTCTTGAACAAAAACTGTGTATCATAGAATCACAGAATTTTTCAGTTGGAAGGGACCCCTGAAGGTCACCTAGTCCAACTCCTCTGCAACAAGCAGGGACATCCACAGCTAGATTAGGTTGCTCAGAGCCCCATCCAGTCTGACCTTGAACATCTCCAAGAAGGGGGCTTCCACCACCTCCATAGGCAACCTACTCCCTCAACTCTTACTATAGAAAACTTTTTCTATATATCCAATCTAAATCTACCCTCTTTTAATTTAAAACCATTTCCCCTTATTCTATCACAACAGATTCTGCTGAAGAGTCTGTCCCTTTCCTTCTTATAGCCCCCCTTTATATACTGAAAGGCTGCACTCAGGTCTCCCCAGAGCATTCTCTTCTCAAGGCTGAGCAGTCTCACCTCTTTCAGACCGTCCTCACAGGGGACATCCCTCAGGTAATTTTTGTGGCACACCTCTGAACATACTCTTAACAGGTACACATCTTTCCTGTACTGAGAACTCTACCTCTGGACGCAGTATTCCAGGTGAGGCCTCACTAGCACAGAGAGGCTGGATCACCTCCCTTGATCTGCTGGTCATACTCCTTTTGAAGCAGCCCAGGTTACGGTTGACTTTCTGGGCTGAAAGGGTATATAGCTTGCTCATGTCCAGTCTGCCATCCAACCAGTATCACCACATCTTTTTTGGTAGGATTGTGCTCTATCCTTATATCCCTCTGCTTGTAATGACAATAGTGGGGGTTGCCACAGTCCAGCTGCAAGACCTTGGACTTTGATTTTTTGAACCTTGAGAGGTTTACCTGGGCTCAAGACTATCTAGGTCTCTCTGAATGTCATCCCATTCCTCAAGCATGTTGACTGCACCACACTGCTTGGTGAAATTCATAGTCTTGCTGAGAGTACGCTCAAACCCACTGTCAATGTAATTCACCAAGATGTTAAAGAGCATGAATCCTAGTAAAGACACCTGAGAGATGCCTCCAATTACTGTTTCCCAACTAAACACTGAGCCATTGATCACCACTCTCTGGGCATGTTCTCACAAACTGTTCCTTGTCCATTGAACAGTCCATTATTATTATTATGTATTTGCAATTTAAAGAGAAGGATGTCATAGGGAATGACGTCAAAGGATTTACTGAAGTCCTGATAGATGATATCATTGGTTCTTCCTTTGTCCACTGACAAAGTTATGCCATCATAAAAAGTGACAAGGTTGATCAGGTAGGACCTGCCCTTGGTGAAGCCATACTGGTTATGCCATGTCACCTGCCCTCTCTTCCATCTACCTTGGCATAGCTCCCAGGAGGACCTGCTCCATAATCTTGCCCAGCACAGAGGTGAGAATGACAACTGGTACTTCCTTGGGTCATCCTTTCTATCCTTAAAAATGGGTGCTATTCCACCTTTTTGGAAGTAACCAGGGACTTTGCCTGACCACCACGACTTTCCAAATATCAGCAAGAGTGGCTTGGAGACTGCATCAGATATCCTCCTCCCTTGGGCAAAAACCACTGGATAATAATATTGTGGCATGATTTAATCCTAATCTTTCAAAAGTGCTTCTATTGGGATGAACAGACTGACATCACTATAGTCATCAGCCTCAGATGCTAATGTCTACAGCATTATTAAATCCAAATATATACCCTCTAACAAGTTACAAAATAATGCCTTAACAAGTCTTTGAAATTTGCTGTACGTTATCAAACAGTAAAAAAGTACTTATGATTGTATTTTACTCTTTTTATTTTAACTCTGAAAAATAATTATAAAAGAGTACATTTAGACGTTTGATGTACCTCAGAGATTTTTGTGGAGTGTTTGCCCAAAAGGAGCAAAGGAGGCTTGCAATCTTTTATTCAATTAATTCAGACTCGTCTATAAGGTTATTTGTAGAATTAAGCATAGCTAAATACAAAGCATAAATAATGACTGCCTTGTTCAAAATGACATCAAGATGCAGCAGAGAAGAGCTGGAATAGTCTAATGCAGACTCTGTACAAAGTCAGGATGGTTAATCCCTAGATCTGAGCTGAGAAGTTGAATTGAAGGTTCATGCAGGGAGTGAACGTTCATTCAGGTATTACACTAACACCATTACATCTTCCCACTCTTGTCAGTTCCAACACAGAACAGCCAGGGATTAGTAAAAATACATAGCAAATTATTTTTCCTGGTTGATGTAAAAATCTTTAATTTCCTGAACTCCATAATTTTTGCAATAAATGTTTTAAACAACCATTAGAACACTTACCTGTTTCCTTCCTTTCTTACTTCATGTCCTGAAATAGTTATTTCTTCTTGGTTTGAAAAAAACAAGCTGATTGACCTCTGACAAGAATATACTGAACCATGACAGTGAGGACTGTTATGAACCTTAAAGAGGAAGAAAATATGCACAGTTTGAATAGATGTTTGTTCTCAGTAATTTCATGCAAGTTTTCATAAACATACATATGATAATTTACTTTTCTGTGCATTAATCAGCAAAGAGCCTTAAAGATACATATTTAAACTGTAAAAAAGTCATAATTACAAAAATATGGCAAAACTAGAAGTTCATGTTAACCAATACTACCGAGAAATAGAGCAATTGTTTAACAACACAAAGTATCACAAGGTAATGGCTTAAACATTGCATGAGATACTCAGGTATTTTACACAGATAAACTTCATAGACAGACACTGTAGTGAGCTAGCTTATCAATGATAGTGTAGGAGCTTGTTATACGCACTGGTATACTTCTACAACTCAGTTTCTACAGGTCTAGAGGGGACTACTGTGCAATGCTAAACATCAGCCTAAAGCCTGCATTCTCCCTGCCACTTCAGACTGGCACCAGCTGAACTAGACCATGCCTTCCTGAACCACTCAGGATATGCTGAGATTTGAGACTGTTCCCACAGATTATTGCAGGTATCTAACTTGAGTGCGCCTGTTAAAACACATTCTGCATTGGCTTTCCAGCACCACCACTGGAAGTGGGCAGGCTCTTCTGAAATCTGTCTGTCCCCATCATACTTAGACAGGGCCATGAGCCAGGGTATTGGCTTGAATCTCACATCAACTTCCCAGTTTGAGCACAGCAAGTGGCACTCAAGCAGAGAGAGACTTGCAAAATAGTGTCTCACAGTTGTAGGCAGTATGTAACTTCCATGATGGCCCACAACAACAGAAAGGTATTAAATAGATGTCAGATGTGTGCTTTGAGAAATGAAAACCACACAGTTATTATCTCTGCATGTCCACAGTCTTATGCCAATAAAGTAGATCTTAAATAAAAAATAATGTATTATGGAATGGGCATGATAAGCCAGCATGCGTTGTTTTTACAGTTTGGCAAATAGGATGCTACCTTTGCAGTCACAATTTGATTGCTATTCCAGCCATCAGCATTGCAGAGTGACTCCTACACTGCAGGAACACCCTTGTCCCCAGAGATAATACTGCTTTTGCTGGCCAGGGTGTGCTCTCAGGACATGAAAACTGTGGGCTCAGATTTATTCTGACTGACTGGCTGTTCATATGCTCGAACATATCTCAAACACTACTACGACCTTATGTGACAGTTTTCTTGGAGAAGGATGAGAGGTGCATTATCAGTTTTCTTGACAGTTCTGCGCAGCTAAATAGACGAGTAACAGTGAAACATTTTGCCAGTGTAGTAATAGGGACTGTAATTAGAAACCAGCACTCTCACTTTTTCAAAGATCTACTGGTAAACAAACACAGTGCTTACACATACACTAACTAATCTTCCTAGGCTGACACTTAATGCTGGAAGTAAAAAACAGTTACTATTTCTTCAAGTGAAATAAACCAAGTCAGTAAAAGCATTAAGGATTACACATGTACAGAGAAAGTAGTAATTAAAGACATAGTAGATGTTGCTAGTATCAACTAATGTTTTCCATGCAAGTCTGGCCTAAGACAGAAATCCAGTTAATACAATCAAAATAATTTTGTTCTCTTCTTCTCTAGAAAGGTGGATTGGTAAAATCAGAAGGACCATAATGTGAGCACTTGGCAAGGTTTTCTGCTCTCCACAGCCCAGCTGGCATTGACTGCAATGCTTCAATATTATTCAGGATTTTTTTTTAATTAACGTAACACTTTTTAGGTTTTGTAAAAATGACATTCCAGCAATGGTAGCTTCTCTCTGTAAAGAGCATTGGGTATCCCCACCAAAATATTGATTTGAGATTTTAATATAATCCTGGGTTTTGCTGCAGCATTTTAAGAAATCTCCTAAAATATCATGGCTGCACACTTATCTAAAGAATTGAAATGAAATAATGGAAGGTAGATAGCATCTGCCTATGACCTGAGTGAGTGGAAAAAACAGATCAAAATTTTCTGGATGTTACTAGAAGGGGGGGGTATGAAAGTCACATACTTAGAAATGAAAACAGGCCCCTGAAAAAGGAATGAGAACCTAGATCTGCCTTGGCCCGTGTGACCACTATTTCATCATGTTTGCATTACAATTAAGGCCACCCTTGTTCCCTCCCCTTGCTGAATCAGCGGCAATTGTAGAAAAAAGAAAGCACAATGAGCTAATGTCCTCTCCACTCAATCACCGTACTTCAGAGGTAGCATAGATTTGAATTCTCCCTCATCTCAAAATCATTAGCCCATGAGCATCAGCAATTTGATGAAACTTCTAAGAAGAGTGCCTCACATACATAGGTCAGGATGAAGGCTTCTGAGCTGGTAAACTTCCCTGCATGACGCAGAGGTAAGCCAAAATTAGAACACAAATCCCCAGGGGAAGCAGACTTTTCCATGGGCTAGGAGAGGTAGCTCCCCATCCTAGCATGCCAGTGGCTGCAAATCAGGGCCTGCTAGGTTGCCCAGCCACGGAGCAGGCGATAGCTGTTTGCACTTCACTCAGCAATTCAGTATGTTCTGCAGTCTGACAGCTAAAGTTTACTGAAGCTTCCAAGGCCTGCTTTAAGACCCAATTTGCTTTGCTGGATTTCCCAGAGAGGGGAGAGCTGAGATCCTTTTTTAGCATAGAGGGAGTAAGAAATACTATTTTTAATATATTGACTCTGCTGATTATCATTTCATCAGTGTTTTGAGTTACTGCACACATGATTAGACATTTTCCAGCAGCATAGTTTTTTATGTAATGCAACAGCTTGATCCTTTTATTGTCTCTCGACTTACTTTACTTATGAAATACAGGAATACTCAGTATGTATTTTTAACATATGCTCACATACTTACCCAAACAGTATAATGTGGTTCTGGAGCACCACAGTCTTTTGCAAAAATATAGGAGCAATTTCCTGGAAAGTAGTAGTAGATGCCATCAAATGTTTCAAAATGATACTGTCCCCATGACTTGCAAATCCCATCTCGGTCCTTACCATTGTTAGGAACTGCAGAGAACACACTGAGTTTACAACAAGTACAGTAATGAAAAATGTACAGTTGGCAAAGACATCTGCAGAAGTAAAAGCTTAGAATGGAAATAAGAGTTACAGGCAAAAGGAATAACAAGGATGGGATGAAAGATAATCTGATTTCTTCAACTTTAAATAAAGTACATTTTTAAAAAACCCTTAGAATGCAGTTTTAGTCCCACACAGACATCATAAATTTTGGATTCACTTCAGTGAAGACATTTCAATTCTAAGTAGTTGCAAGGGACTACTGAAGTAGTACTGAAGATCTGAGATGACTCTTGGTATAGGAGATTCCAGAAACCAGTGCATTAAAAGAGCCAAATATTTTATTTGCAGTAAGCCACTCCATCTTTCTACCAGTTCTTTAGTAACTCAGTTAACTAAAAACAGTGGCCAGCTGCTGATACATTAGACAGTGATCTATCTCTTACGGTATCTATGAGTCATCATAGTCAGGTGCTATAACCTAGGCATTTGTGATGTTGCTCTACATATATCCCTAACATCTAATATAATTTCAGTCCTCATCTTCTAGTAGAATGATGTTCCACTACTACAAAAGGAATCACAAAAGTTATGTCGATAATATTGTTTTAAAAACTGTCCCCTTATATACCACTTGGACCCAAAACTTGATTAATTCTTCAGCCCTAGACTTACCAATTTGGCACCTGCTTCCTTGAGCTTGAAATAACTGACAGTCACAGTCACCTGCCTCTGTGCAACCTGCTCCATTGAGGCACTTTTGAGGACACAAACCTGTCAGCAAGCACAGCAGCCTTTTAGTGGACATAATATTTTTCAGACAGGTTGAGACTCACATTAGATGTTTCTTCTAAAATCATGAACATCCATATTAGCTAAGAAAATTAATCAACAACATTTTATTTTTAACATTTATTTAACTTCATAGTTTGTGTTCCTTGGTTAAAAGACAAAGTTCTCCCTCTTTTAGTCTGAGATTTGTACACTAACAAAGGAGCAAAAGGTCAGTCTCCTCCCAGCAAACAAAAGGTCAAGTTCCCACGTAAAGAAACCAAATCCCAGTCCTCCTGATCTAGAAATACACAGGATGAAGATTATTTTAATTGACCAAATTCAGCACATCACATACATACATTCCACTCCTCCCTCTTAGGCATTACAGCAAATGGTATATTCAGCTTATTAACAGTCTAGAACATAATATAGAGTCAAAACTAGTTAAGATAATTCTCGCTGCATGCTAAAAAATTGTAAAATGTTATTTCTGCTGAAGAGGTGACTGAAGTCAGAAATCTAATATTCCACGGGAATGGCTTGTTTTGTGTTATAATTAGTAATTGTTTCCAAAAGCAGTTTCATTAAAAGGTTTTGTAGCTGTTTGGAAGTGAAGACCTCACTGTCTGCAAACAATTCACTGAGGCTAGTCTAAATCAGAGCTCCCCAGAAGTGGAGGAGACAGAGGTTTTCAAGTTTCAGGTTTGCAGATAGTTGCTTTCCTTCCCAGGGAGGAACTATTATCGTAGATACAAATATTTACAATGCTGACAGCATTATTTTGGAAGTACATTTTCAACAGGAAATTTCTGCAATTTAATGAGGATAAAATGAGATAATGAGATAGGTTAGGGCTTTGTAGGGGACAAAGCCCAAGGCAAAACAGAAGGCAAGTAGGAGGGCAGAGTGTTCAGTAGTATCTTTACCCAGGGAGAGTAGCACTAACCTCTTGGTGGGCTCCATGTCAAGGTCCCATTTAGGTGTGATTGAGGAGATGGAGCTTGAACCTATCAGAGGAACACAAAAGCAAAATCAGTATGTTTCTGCTTTACAGATTCACCAATACAAAACCAGGGCCTTACAGAAGGGTTGGGATAGGACTTAGCAGGTGTTTCAGCACAGGAGAATCCCCCTGTGGCTTTTCCAGCACATGTTATGGACAGATTGGAAGCCTGGACCAGCAGGAAAGGCAGTGACTGGAGCACTTGTGGGGAGGGGAAGCATGCTTTAGGGAAACAGAATTATATAGCAGTATACTGGCATCACTGCTAGCATTTTCTCTGTGTTCCCAGCTTCACCAGTGCCAACAAACCAGCAGAGCTCCACCAGGGGAGATCTGTGTTTGTATCTGGGAGGAAGAGTGAGGATACTGAGAAGCCTCCTGCCTTTAGAGTTGGAGAGTGTGGAGACGCAATATCCCTCCTTCCTAATTCCCCTTAAGTCACGCCCTGCAATACTCCCTGATCATCCAATTGTGGCCACTTCAGCTGTGATGGATTTCACATTCCACTTAAGATTCTTCAGAACTGCATTTCAGCTCACCCCAAACAAAAGAGGAGACAGATCTGCCTGATGTGCATTCTGTCATGTGGAGGAAAAAGGGGGCAGGGGTCTCTAAGTAAGTCCTGGGTTCTGACCCAGCACTCTGCTGTTCCATTTTGTCGTGTCACATCAACGCTTCTGAGAACTGAACAAGTCCCATATGATAAGCACTCCAGGTTTTTTACCCCCCACTAGACTAAAAAGTTTACCAGCATGAAGTGCTTGATATTTTCCACTGCATTTATTCAAGACTATTTTAAATCCTTTTGTTTTACAAAGTTTTGCCCTTTTGCTTAAACAGTTTTTCTTGCCCATGTTTTTGTTGTTGTTGTTGTTTTTTAAGTTCTCTCTCTGAGTATTATGAGCAATAAGTTACATTACTGTACTCCCGTGCTACCCACTCAGGTATACACCAGCTTTCAGCTGCACAACTGAGCAAAACAAATCATTTAAGCATCCACTAATGAGAAAGTCTTCTTTCTACGAATCCTGCCTCACCTCTGGAGCTTGAGCTAACAGATTTCAGTGCAAACACCGCTGTAGGATAAACAAATCAAGTCCCACCAATGCTTCACATGTAAATACTTCCTCCTCCAACTGGAAACAATTTGATAAACTCGTGCAGCGCAATCCATCTGAAACCAATCTGAACTGGACTCCAGCAGAAAGTTGTTCCACAGACTGCCTGTAGCCAGAGAAGTTCCTCAACAATCCCTGTACGAAGACACTCCTCTGCATGCCCTCTCCTCGGCAAAGTGACTTTTTGCTTTTGTGTTGCTTTGGAGAGGTAAAGTGAATTTGCTGTGACAGCACTGTCCTGCTGAGCACCCCTCTGGGCCACCATCAGTCCCCAGGTCAATTTCCCTCCGAAAGTACCTTCTTAGTTAGAAGAGGCTTGACTCACCTCAATGTTATGTTATGTACTGGCTGCCTTCTGTCTTCACGAGAAGACATAAATCTCCAAGAGACTGAGAGAAAATAATTTCTGGTCTGTTGCAGGCTGTCTACAAGAGCCAGAGCAGAGGCTTTGGGCTCTGCGCCTGCCCTTGTAGAAGGGGACTGTAACCCTTCCTTGGGCTATGCAGTCTGAGATGTTTACCCACAGGGGAACGAGATTCCTCTTTACTATTAAATTCCAGTCAGACATCACCGGTGCAAGCGAGCAGTGTGGGGCATAGGGTTGGGTAGGGTGGGACAGCCCTCAGGCTGCAGTGGTGGGACCCAGGGTTGGACTGGAGCCACTGCCACCACCACCACATGCAGCATCCTCCTCTGCAGTCGTCACTGTGTTTTTCATCAGACACTAACAACTTTCTGTTCACTTTCACAAAAAGCAGAAGAGCAGGGGTGTTATTTCCCAAGGTGTGCGTCAGCTGTTCTGTCCGGGGGAGGGGGGAAGCTTTCTCCAGGAGTGAATGAATGCATGAGGCCATGGGCCTCAGCTGGAGGTAGCAGGTAGGGAACAGTGGCTCCTCCTCACTGTCCTCCTGTTACTCTGGCCTTGCTCCTTACAAAGGCCCCATTGTCACAACAGCAAAGCCCCTGAGCAGAACAGGGGGAGGAATTCCCCGCTCTTTTGGAGGTATAACCTACCTCTGTTGTTAAGAGATCTCTTTTCTGTCGGGTTGCATTAAATTCATTTCTGGAAGAAAACAAAAAGGATCTTGTATAACCAAAGGTCCCTGGAGCAGACTGAATAAGCAGCTCCCCAGAGAGAAGTGTTTCTCTCTGATTACCATCACTTTATCAAAGAGGTCTTTTCTTGGGTTAACATTTAGAATGGTGATTCTTTTTTTCTTTTTGTGGTTTTGTTTTACAGAATTCAGCAGCGCTCCAATCTCTGCTCTCAGGCATTAGAGAGGTACTGGGGGCTTGTTAGGGAGAGGAAAATAGGCAGGACGAGCTTATGTGAGAGGATACAAAACTGCAAAGCAGATTCATAAGTACTTGAACATGTGTGTGCAGCAGCAAGTTGCCTTAAGTGTGATTTAAATATGTCGGTATAGTGCTTTTAATAGCAAGAGATTACTCACCAGTTCTATCAGACTTAAATTTGTGATTTAGTTTAGAAAGAAGAGCAGCAGACTATAAAGCATATTTGGTTTTACCAACAGTCCAAGATGGCATATCATTTTGTATGTATGTGTGTTCACTAAATATAAGGGTCACTAGACATTCAAAGCTATGTCTGACTGGACACTTCCACTAAAATTGATGGCATAGTTCCCATTTAATTCAATGGGATCAGGAACATTTCCTAGTTTGGGTTTTGTTTGGATTTCAACTTCTACATGAAAACTTGTATTGAAAATGTTTATTTTATGGCTGTATAGCACTTACTTTTCTGTGCTTCAAATAGCAGCTAGGATTTTATCATGCAATTAAAATTGTAGAAGGATACTCATTTAATGTATTTTTCCAGACATAAAATAATGATCTCATCTTGGTTTCATTCCATTACTCCTCTAAGCTTTCCGAGACCATAGAAGTATCATTTTTCATAAGTGCCTTCATTTTTCAAATGGAGGATCCATGTTCATTACATAAATCCTTTGAAAATAATTGTAAACATTCCGAAAGTGTGTTTTACATCCAATGCACATGTACACGACAACTTACATGGCAAATTCAAGACTGTATTTTACTTCCTAACTTCCACCACAATAGATAAGCCTTACGTATTTTTGTTTTGTTCATAGGACTTAACAAACAAGGAATAAAAACTTACCTTGAAGTTCTTCTCAAAATAGAAAGTCTGCAGTAAGTTCCTGTAGATTAAAAAATCATCAAGATAAATATTTCTCTCCAGCTTCACTCTTCATTTGGCAAACACTACTGAACTGTGTTCTTTAAAAAATAGATACTGAACCTGAGTTTTCTGAAGTATCTTTATATAACCTTCTCTTCAAGGAATCTAGCTACAGATGCTTTCCCTCCTGAAAGCTTGATTCTTATAATTGCTCACCACCTGCAAGTTCCCATGGTCTCAACTCTGGTACAAGCTACCACCAACAAGAGCAAAGCATATTTCTTCAGAGGCTTAGACTATATCTAGTAAAACATAAGAGGTATTCAGATCTATCCAGGATCAAACTTCTTGAACAGCAGCCTGTAACCTTTTTATGATTATTACAAAACTCAGTTGCAATTCTATTATGTTGCACGTTGTCTTAGAAATTGCTGTAAAGAAACTACCTACAAGATCTGTTTGCTGTGCATATGTTTATAAAGATTTTCTCTATATTCTAACATTCCAAAAATGATTTAAATCACTGCAGGTGCAATCTGGTCAAAGAAAATTATACCCTACTGAAATTAATTACTAGCTTCTTCATCTGACAATAATCGCAATGAACCAAAGAAAGTTAAACTTAATTCCTTAATAACTTCTTTTCTTAAAAAATTCAAACATAAAAATGTAACCTTAAAAAAAAAGCTGTATTTTAGCTTCAATACCTGTGAGAAATGAGATATATATAAAACAGAATTTTAACCTGTGAAATTTTTCTATTAATTCCAATAAGGGTTAAATATATTAGTTTATGATAGAAAAATAAGCAGACACAGTAATAAAATATTCACAAAACTCAATGTAGAAGTTAGCATTACTGCAAAAATGGAATAAAGTTCTTACCTTGCAAAGAGGACAGCAGTGAATAAAGCAAGAATATACTCCAGGGTATCATTAAATTGAGCTTTCCCACAATGTTCATTTCAGTATAACTTAGTAACAGGAAATTCATCCAAATTAATGGCTTTGACTATGATGGCATCTTCTAACTGTGTCTTCCTACAGTATGTTTAGATCCTTTAAATTTTAGATAATTTGATGCATTATTTAAAATAATACAATACAAAAAGGAAAAGAAAAGGAGGCATCAACCTTGGTAGATACATACAGCCTCAGGAGCTTAGCAAGCGTTGCATACAACTTTCTGGCTGCATGTCTCTCATTAGAAATGCATGGTAACTGCTCAGCAGAGTCTGTATTAGTTACACTTTCACCAGACCTGTGAGCATTACTCCTCTGTTGAATTCAATTGGCCCTTTATAACATAGCAGACAATGACATAGAAATTTTGCCATGTTGTGACGCTTTGAGAGATCCTTCGGTCGTCATTACGCCTTTGTGTGCTTTGACACTTGCGTCATTTGCTGCCCTTCTTGTTCTAGTAAACAGTTTCAGAAAGAACCTGCGTAAAATATAACCACATCATTTTGAAAATTAACATATTAATATTCTTCATCTATTCAAAAGGAGAGATATATCCATTAAATAATACACCTGGATTTTTAAGAATATTTTGGATACATTCTTGTGTATAGTGTATAGTATGCTGCTTTCATCAAGGAAAGCTTCACAGAAGATATGACAGTATTTCAATTTCAAAACAAAATACACATTTTGAAAATTTCATGTTATAAACAAGATTTTAAAAAGCAAGAAAAAAGTGATCAGAACCAGTAGGTGTTGTTTCTAATATTCAATAGAATAGAATAATATAATTTCAGCAAAAGTAAACAAGAATGTATTTTAAAAGAGTAAAAATGTCACCCACTTTAATCATTAATAGCATGATTAAGAAATGAAGTTTTCAATCAATTTAAATGACAACTCCTCACTTCCATTTGTGAAGCCTATCTGTCACCTAATCCTCCATTCCTTCCATGCACTTCAAAAGATGCTGGAAGCATTCTGCACAGGGTGGCTGTGGGCTAAAGTAAAATGCAGAAGTTGATTGTCTCTTTAGTAAAAATTTCTCCCATTGATTCTTTCATCCCTTTCTCTTCCCCTCTCTCTAGCTGTACTAGAAGGGGCAAAGGAAAACACACAAACTTTCCAACCACAGGCATACATTTATGCCCACACAGCAATACTCACGCAGGTTCAGGATCATTGGCAACCCAAGGATATTTACCACAAACTGATATACATTACAACAATACACCATGGTTCAAGTATTTCTTAATAACTATTTTTATTACTGACTATACTTAAGTGAGTATACTCTGTATCCAGCTTTCCATTTATATGTATGTCCACAAAATATTTATTAGACATTGAAATTAGTTATCTGTCCATCTTGTGTTTCATTATTCTGTAAATCCTAAAGGAAACATATTTGCACCATTCACACCTCAAGATTTTTGCTTTGTTTTTACTTCTGACTAACCTGGGCTCATCAGATTTCACAGAATGCTTATCTGCAGCAAGATCACATCTTCCAGTTCAGTTTCATCTGCTTCACATCCAAAACCGCTCCAATCTGCAAGCTGAGGTAAAAGAAGTGAGCTCCTGATCCAAATTAATGCACTAATGTAGTCTTGCTCGCAGATTGTAAATACTTCACGTGGACACCTATCTTGTAGGGGATAATCAATGTTTCATGCTTTTATAAATCTCCTGTTAGAAGGCAGTGCCTTAAGATTACTGCAGAGCTTCCAAATTACAGAATCGCTGAATTACACAGATCCACAGTGACTGGAAAGAACCTCTGGAGAGAATCAAGTCCATTCCCTCAGAGTAGGCTACACAGGAAAGTAGGCTACACAGGAAAGGTGGGTTTTGAATATCTCCAGAGAAGAAGACTCCACAGTATCTCCAGGCAGCTTGTTCTAGTGCTTTGTCACCCTCAAAGTAAAAGAGGTTTTCCTCATGTTCATACAGAACTTCCTGTGTTCCAGTTGGTGCAAATTGACTCTTGTTCTACCACTGGGCACTGTTGAAAAGACCTTGACCTCACTCACTCCAACCCTTTAGATATTTATAAGCATTGATAAGATCCCCTCTCTCCAGGCTGGCAAGTCCCCGGTCTCTCAGCCTTTCTTCATAAGGGCACCGCTCCTGGCCTCTAACCATCTTTGTGGTCCCTCTACTGGACTCTTTCCTGTAGTTCCCTGTCTTTCTTGAACTGAGGAGCCCAGAACTGGTCACAGCACTCCAGATGTAGCTTCACCAGGGCAGAGCAGAAGGTAGGATCACTTCCCTCCACCGGCTGGCCAAGTTCTTTCTAATGCCCTCCAGGATACCATTGGCCTTCTTGGCCACAAGGGCACATTGCTGGCTCATAGAGTCAACCCGTTGTCCACCAGAACATCTAGCTTCTTCTCCGCATAGCAATTTTCCATCTGGCTGGCTACTAACCTGTACTGATACTTGCAGTTATTGCTCCTCAAGTGTAGGATTCTACACTTGTCCTTGTTGAGCCTCATGAGGATCCAGTCTGCCCAGGCCTCCTGAACAGCAGCACAGCTTCCTGGTGCATCAGCCACTCTTCTCAGCTTTGAATCATCAGCAAATATACAAAGAGTGCACTCTATCCCTTCATTCAGATCATTTCTGAAGATGTTAAACAAGACCAGACCCATACCAACCCCTGGGGAACTCCACTAGCTACAGGCCCCCAGCTAAACTCTCTGCCACTGATCAGAACCCTCTGAACTCTGCCAGTCAGCCAGTTCTCAGTCCACCTCACTGCACACTCATCTGTCCCACACTTCCTAAGTTTACTTACAAGGTTGTAATGGGAGACAGTATCAAAGCCTTGCTGAAGTCAACATACAGAACATTCACTGCTCTCCCCTTATCTACCCAGCTGGTCATGACATCACAGGGAGCTGATAGCTGATTGGTAAAGCATGATTTCCTCCTGACGAATCCACGCTGACTACTCTTGATAAACTTCTTTTCTTCCACTTCCTTGGAGATGACATCACCTTCCCAAGGACAGAGGTGAGACTATTCCCAATCTCAGAGCTATTTTCCTTTGAAGCTAAGTCTGGTATAGAACTATTTCAAACTCTTCTAAGAAACCTGACCTGGGATTTTTTCCATTCCTCATGCTAATATTTCTCAACATTAATATAAATTAACTCTTTTTAACAAAAGTTGTTAAAATGACTTTTTAATGTATATACAACTTTTATATAATAAAGTCAAGGGAATATTTCTGGCAAATTAGTATTTCCTAGTTGTTAAAACTCTAACATCTAAAAAGTGGGCCAAGCCTACTTTACAAGCTATAAAGAGACTTTTTATGAGCTAGAGCAACTGGTTTCATTAAGTTTGGATATCTCTGCTCAAGACAGCATAGGAAATAGCACAGTCCCAAGCAGATGAAGGACATTAGCTAATAAGGGAAAAGAATTATTCAGCTGAGTACACAGAACTGTAACTCAGAGAACTATATTAAGAAATAATAATAAAAAATGATACCCAGGCAATGACTTACATTACCTACACAAGTAGTACAGTGCTCACAGATTGAGACTTCTGGAAAACATGAACAATGAATTAGAAAATAATTACTTTGGTAAGAAAAAAAAACAATATAGAAAACAAGCTGGCCTACGTTTAAAAGAATGTTAATGTTTACATTTTCAAGTTTTAGATTTTTCTTTAAAAGTGAAAATTAAAAAAAAAAATCAACACCGATGTTGGTATATTATAGTAGAAATTCTAAGACACAGCTTGAACCTGTGATTGCACATCTGGTAGAAAGGTAGAGCCAGCCTAAGGAAACTCAAGTGCATGCAATGCCCCTGAATGACTGGAAGGAGTGGAGCCAGGATCCACCCCTTCCCAGGCCTCATTTAAAGGTTGGCAGTGGAGTTAAGGGTATCATACCTGAGGCCTTCTAGAGATAAGCATATTCCTTTTGTGCCCACAGCTGTTGCATTTGAGTAAGTCCTTACTTGCTGTAGCCTAGGACCTTGCTACTCTGCTGTCATTGCTGCACTTTCCATCACACTATGGTACTTAGTATAAGCTTGCCTAAGATTTTCCAGGTCCATTTGAGAGGACTTAAATTTTATGTACAGGTTATGCATTTGATCAGGATTATAAGCAACAGATGAGAAAACAACATCCTTCAGTGACTTGGGTTCCAGCTTGCCCTGTTCAGGATTTGGAGCCATCATCATTAACAAAACATAGCACATCTTAGAGCTCATATTCCAGCCTTCCTTGGACTTGTATTTTCAGTGAAGAGTTCAAGTGGCACTACACTTTAATGCACATGCCAGATCTTCCTAAGGGTTAGCATCAGTGAAAATAATTAAGGAGTTAGAATGATACAAGGTTGGAGGCACTTCTGCTCCGAGCAGTACCTCCACAGCTGCTCAAAAACCTCCCCTGGGGTTTGAAGATCAAACTGTTAGTAATTCTCAGCAAAAGGATGTGCATGGCTAGAGCAGATGCTCAGTCACCATAGCTTGATTTCCATGCCCAAAGAATCAGGACATTAAGAAAGGCCTTTTATGAAAATGTTTTCTCCTTATGTCTTCCACAAGCTTAAAGCTTCACTTTAACTAACACTTCCCCAGTGAAGTTAAGCCCTCTAGTGGTCAGTTAGTCAACAACTATTTAAAGAAAGATCTACAGCCATTCACAAACGCAGACAGCAGTCCAATTCCACAATCATTTCTCATCGAGAAAGCAAATTTGTGGGAATGACATCACTCTCTAGGATTAATAGGGCGTTTTCACAGGATCAGAGATCAGTTCAGAAAGCATTTTTATTACGCTAAGAGTTTTTGTTTGGAGAAATAACACACAGAGATCATCTCTGGTTATATTAGTAGCAATGCAAGTTTTATTTTCAGCTTTTTCAGAATAGAACAAAAGTCCTTGGTTGTTACAAGTTGTTTTGTGGGCAGCAAAACTGATATATGAGTTTGCCTGTAACTGTGAAAGTCACCTCTGAGGTTACTGGAGCTGGTGATTTCACTTCCACTGCCTCTGTGACTTTCATATCATGGGAACTTTGCTTTTCCCCTGCACCTTACTGGCATAATAACTAGGCAATAATCAGTTTTGGACAAGACACAGTAAAGGTACACATGTGCCAACTGGCAGGCTAGTATGCATTTCCTGAGCAATGAGAGAGCCATTGCTTGTCAATCAGCCAAATAACTAAAAGGCTTTATTTTTCCCCAGCTGGAGCTAATTAGCATCTATCAAGATGCCAGTTTTCACAAAACTCACAGGAATTCGGCAATCATATTTGAAGCTCTCCCTGCAGAGCATCCTTTCCTTAGACATCCAGGCTGCAAGTCAGAATATCACAGGTCTCGGCAGCCTGAGAGCCAGCATACTTTGTGAGCAACAATATTCCAAGGTAGAAATTCTGAAGAACTCACTGAGCAAGAAATGGGTCAGATGTGAGGATGCACAAGTGAGAGACCGAGGAAAGGAAACTATGCATCTTGCCAAAGAGACTCAAGCATTAGAAATTTAAGACATCATCCACTTACCAGGATTTTGTTTTATGCTATGTAAATTGGCAATAGAATGTACAATAGTCCTCTCCAATGAAAGTGTGAGAGAGGCTTGAATAACAGTTTTCTACTTCTATTCAGGTCATGTATTGCAGTATTTTGTGGCAGACTCTGGCAGCTAAAATGGGAAATGGATGGAGAATTCCTTCCCAGAAGGAATTTGTTCAAGTTATTCATTTAACTCTTGAGTTACTACACTTCAGTGAAAGGGCTTTGAACAAAAGCTGCCACAAGAAAAATCAGAAAAATATAACAAGTGCCACTGTTTATAAAAAGCCTATGATAATCATTTTTCTAAATTAGAACAAAAGGGCAACGTTGTGCTCTGTGCTATTATCTGCATTTCCCAACTCAACTCACAGGCCAGTTTAATTTTGTATAGACGTAACACACTGAATGACCTATCACTGAATAAGTGAGAAAAGAAATATCACATTTGATAGAAATAACCCCAAAATCTTGTATATCAAGATGTATCGAACAACTTCAGTATTGTCACAGAAGTGACAAGAAGATAGGAAAAACATCTGACTTTAAAAGCAATATAACAGAAGGTAAGCTGCTTTAACTTGAATAGTCTTCAACGTTTCTTCCAGTTCCTCTCCAAACTGCTTTCCAAACACAAAAAACAACGATGTAGGGCTGTTTCTATGACAGTTGGGTCAACTCATATCCAAGTTCTCATTCATTTGCAACTCTTTCAAGGGACAGAATTAGCCCTTCCAACAGCCTTTCCTTGGCACATCATATGTCTTATTCAGAACTTAACTCTCCCTCCTCCTAACCAGATTGCTTCTGAAGGTCTTCAAAGCTTCAGTGGATGAGAAACTGGAACTTCTCCAACATTTCATGTTTGATAAACACATACCCTAAATATATCTTTCAAAATTAGTCATATTTTCAACTCCAGATTTTTCATACATGCTTTCCTAAGACTTTCCACTGCCTCACCTAGGTCATAATGTAAGCAAATCTGACAATCACATTGATTTTATTACAGCACTTGATGCTGTTCTCCATGTCCGCCTGTGGCTGCAGGATGAATAATTTAGATCTCATGTTATTTGTAAAACAAAGTTATTTTTATGTTTTATAGCTACAAAATACTATTTTTGAAATAGAATGTACTGGGTTTGTTATTTCAAAAAAAAAAAAGCTTCCTACATTTAGACATATTAATCTGGAAACCATGCTCGTTGTCCTGTAATAACTGAGTTATACCTGCATGTGGAGCAGGTCAATTATCTTGTTTATAAAAATGTGAACTTCAAATACAAAGTTTACAATACCTACCTGAATATCCACTTTAGCACTACGTTGAGGGAATTTCTTTCAGTGGAATAATCATTTTGTCACTTGCCATTAACAGTACATCAACTTAAGCAGTTCATGCAAATGAGCAGCACTCGCTGTCAATATTCCATGGTCATGTTTGGAAATTCATTCTGAGCAGTATTTCAAATGATTCTATAATGAAAACAACATTCCTTTGAAAAGACCCTCTTTCCAACACAGAAGTATAAAAGATGCTTAATGCAGTATTACCTTAGGGCAGCATCCTGAGGTTAAGTCACACACCGGTTACCAACTAGGAGACAGATCCTCTCCTACACATCACAGACCTGTCAGCACTGAGGCTTTGACATTTTCATACAGAGAGAACATGGATCACCTCCATCAGTAACACCAGGATCACTCAGCTCCCTATAAAGGATCATTTGCTTAAACATACAAGGCAGGTGTGTCTGCTTCAACAAACTGTTGCATGTTCCCACCCCACCAGCTACCCCATCACTCCCAAATAAAAAAGGGAGCTTTCAATGTTCTGATAACCACACATACATCCACAGTACAAGGTTTTTCTTCATTACCGAGGCCCAGAAAGTCTATCAAGAGTTTTTTTTATCCCTTTGAAGAAACTAAGAGCCACCTGCTTTTACCTTATTATCGATGGATTTGTGAATCAATCTGAAGTGAAATTCTGTTTACCCACAACCAAAAAAAAGCCATTTGAAAACACAATTTTATCAAATTCTCTTTTGTTTATTGACTGTCACATGACTGGTGAACAATTTTAACGGTAAGACTTCTGGTAGCGTGCACGAGCACCAGGTCCTCCAAATTTCTTAGATTCACAGCGGCGAGGATCTGCAACCAGCAGAGTCCTGTCATACTGGATAAGAATATCCTTGATCTCTTTTTTGGATGCTTCATCAACATCTATACAGAAAAAGAAAATAGTTTTGAAAGTTTCTCAAAGGAACTCATTTCTGTTAGCAATTTCACACTTGTCAGAAAGCACACATTTCCAATTAAGGCTAATCTAACGATCTAAATCAACTTACATTTTTGATAGTAAGCCACCAATGCTTTGGAAATAGCTTGACGGATAGCTGTTAAAAAAAAAAAGGATCAGTAAAGATTGCAAATGTATTTAAAATTTAAACAGAAACTGACAATTGACCCAGAAACTTGCTGACTTTTCTCTGCTGAAGGGTCCTTTCCCTCCTTACTGTCCCCTCCCACATACTCCATGTGAGCTTTACTTTGGCAAATCTGAAGAACTCCATGCCAAGAGGCCACCCACAGTTCATCTTCTGAATTGACAACTGCCAGCTAGCCAAAGCACAGTACAAGTGCTGTTTTTATCACCTTCTGTAGAATACAATCCTGCTCATCCTCTACTAAGCAGCTAATTTTCAAAATCCTTAAAAACACAGTTCTCTAAAATGTCTTTAACTTTCAACACAGATAAAAGAGTTCAGGAAGTTCAAAGATTAAGGTAGCAGAAGGCACAATAGGATGGCATGACTTCTTTTAGCATACTTCCATAAAACAATCCCGTAACAATAATCAGAACTCAAAACAGTGATATGAGAGTGACAGTAAACATGCAGTTTGGAAGTAAGTTTGATTAAAAAATGAACTGTCTGAAAAACAAGTGCAGTCAACTTCAGACATATGCTCTGCCAAGAGATGCTCTCATTCACAATGTGCTCCACAGGTATGATGAAAGATGCTTCTGAACAGCCCGGAAATTTAAAATTGAAGTCAATTTCTAATGGAAAGTTTCCTTTTCCCCAAAAAATCTTTGTGCTGTGAGGCACTTCAACTGTCACACCACAAGATGTAAAGATCAGTTCCTTCAAATTTCACAAGTTAATTTTATTCAGCTTGCTCCAGATGCTACCGTTCTGCAGGCAAAATATATTCAAGAAAACTATGCTTGAGTAATTATGAAGAAACAGAACACTGAAATGTGCAAGCTACTATTCCAAACTCAAACCTCTCATATACACCTGTTCCAGCCCGAAACAAAAGCTCAACTCCAAATCCTACCATAGATTTGTGCTACGTGGCCACCACCTTTCACACGGACTCTGATGTCAACACCAGCAAATCTTTCCTTCCCCAGCAGGAGGACAGGCTCAAGCAACTAGGAAACAAATTAATATTGTTAATCTGTTTTGTTATCAGAGTCAGTGAGGACATAAGTTTAGAGGCTTACCACATGTGAAGTTGCTATATGTTTTGAAAAATTGAGACTGGATTTTAAAGGCACACATTCAAATTAACTTCAACTCTTGCAGGGCTCTCTGACACCTACTAGTAATATCATAAAACAAACATGCTGCTGGCCAGGATTGGGTTATTTTATGTTTCAAAATTATGAGCAGCACTGTGTACATACACAGAAACTAACAGAAACCAAATGGTTTAGGCAAAATCAGAAAAATAGATCAAGATTATTAAATCAGAACACTCTCAGTTAAGCAAGAAAAGTACCCTTCTGTCAACAATACAGTTACGGAAGGACACTCTACTCTATTTTCAAAAAGACTATGACACACAAGAAAAGATTTAGTAGCATCCATAATGCAACTCCTCTCCATGCTCAACTGATAAAGCATATAAGGGTATTTTAACATTCAAGGGTGGGTTAAAGCTCAGCAGATACTTACTTTATACTGTAAGGTCCTAGGCTCAATCATTTCCAGAGGTCTTCCATTCACTTTAATGAGGCCATTTCCTCTTTTGCAGTGGGCAACAGCAGTTGCTGTTTTCTAAAAATCCAAATGCATGTTAGTGCAGCATTTTTCACACCAGCAGTGTAAAGTGCAATTTTCATAAACTTTAACAACCTACACAGATTATTTTCATGCTGAATGTTAACACTTCTCAGTGAAGGAAACAGCACCATTTCTGACATTTCCATGCATTTGCTTGGAACGATACAAAACTATCTTAGCAAGAATATATTAAAGCTAAAGTTGGGAAAGCTACCCCATCCATTCACAACAGCCTGTTATCTATGTTTTTGCGCCCTCCCATCTCAGCAGTGTAACAGCTCATTCCCCTATTTAAAACGGCCTTCGGACACCGCTGACGGTGAAACAGACCGTGTCGGCGGGTTGACATTTGAAGGAGCTTCAATGCAGCGTATGTGGGCCTCCTCCTTTGGAGCCCGTATCTCCGGATGACCCCGTTCCATCGAGCCCCGCTACCGCCGCACGTGGGCAGCCCAGCAGGCCCAGCCGGCGCGGCCCGCTCTGCCTCGTCCGGCCGCACCCTGCGCTTTGGGAAGCGGCAGGAGGCAACGCGCCCCAGCGAGAGCAGAGTGCCGCCCATCGTGCCGGGCCGCGGCCTGGCGGAGAGCGTGCACGGTGCAGGCAGCCGCCACGCGTGCCCTCACCTTCCGCCCGAAGACCTGAACGCTCTGCAGGGGACCCTTGGCCGGCATGACTGCTCCTACAAAAGAGAAGGAAGCAGACGTGAGCACTGCCAGGAACGGGGCCACAGGCAGGCCGCGCAGCCCGCCGCCACTCACCCGGCTCCGACGGCGGCAACGCGAAAAGACCGAACGGGGTTTCCCAGCCTGTGCTCAGGGGCGGGCCAGCCGTAAAGCGCACCCTGTCTTCCGGGAGCACGACACCGCGTCCGGCCGCGCTTTACGACAGCGGTTTGCAGCAATCATCCGGGCGCTTGGGGGTGGGCGTGGCCACTCTTTCCGGCCCGAGCCGTCCCCTTTCCGCGCTGGGTTGTAGGGTCAGCCCTCTCACCCTTTTGCTTTTGCTGCCTTACTCTTTTTATTAGGGCTTCTATTCTCTCGCGTCATTAGTGTTGGGTGAGCTTTTGTTATGTAGCCCGTTCACGAGCGGAACCCAGCTGATAACTGCCTTTCCCTGAAGGCTGTCGGTGCGGTTTGCAGTCGCTGATGGGGCCTCCTTTGTGTGATAGTGCAACTTTCTTTTAAGTACCTGGTAACGTTCTGGGGAAAGTAAAGTAAATTTGCATTCTGTAGTAACATTGTGCACTGAGTCAGTAATATTCAGGCTAAACTATATACCTATGTAATTAGCCAACAACCACTGTATTTAAAATTAAGGAGATCTACTTAAATTCAAGTGCACGGAACACTGTTAATCTGACATTTTGTTTTCCATATTCAGTGTGTTACAAAACTCGGATTTTATGTCATTTTCAGACTGTAATATTTTACTTCTAGGGTTTGTTGTTCGCTATGCAAAATAGTGTTTAGTATTCTCTATGCAAAAATATCTAGAAGTACAAAAGCAGAAGCCATCAACGAGGCAAGGTCATGCTTACTTTAAACAATAGAGATTTAGATTACTATGATTAATGTGAAAGTTGACTGCTCAGATGAAACAATCAGTTCTTCTGTCTTTGGACAGAATTTTAAATACTGAACATTAGTCATCAGTCATGTGAGGGTTTAAACAAGCACTTAGCTTTATGCAATTTGAGTGATTAGTTCTATTCAAGTGAATAGTACTGTGCAGAGCATGTAAGATTTAGCACATCTCAAACCCCTGATTGTACAAAGCTTCAACATGTGATCTGAGAAGTGTTTGCTTTTTTTTTTTTTTAAAGGCTGTTTTCTAAGAAACTGTGTTTATGCAATCACATGTGTCTATCATCCATTCTTTCCCCATCATCAGGAGAGGAGGAATGGTAGCCAGTGTGTTAGGCAACTTCAGATAGTTTTCACAGGAGAATGAAAAACTGAAAAACAATTTTGTTTGTACATATTTGGTGAAAATAGATGACTGCGTAAGAGATATTTTACTTGCATGATGAAAGCAGATGCAGAGGCTGAAGTATTAAGTATCATAAAATTACATTTCAATGAAAAAGAAAATGGACTTCCTACTTAACCCCATCAGACTAAAGGATTCGACCAAGATTTATGATTGACCCAAAGGTGAGCCACTAGCAGCTTGAGCTTTTAGTCTTCAGGATGCTTTGAAAGGAAAACAAATCTAAGTCAGTTCCTTTCATTAGTGTCATCTGAGGTCTGCTAATGAAGAACCATGCATTAATACCAAATATACTGTTAATCAAATGGCTGCTCATATAAAGCTAACTTTTTGTGAGCATTCTTTCTTGCATCATTTATCATCGTTTGGATATTAGTCTGCTGTACATTTTACTTAAAACTAAAAAAAACCCTAGAAGAACCTGTTTGTAAAGCTTGTAACGTGCCTACAGATATATAACTTTCTGCTAAGAAAATAAGAAATTAAATACTTTTTGCTGCTTGTTTCCTTTGCTTTCTAGCATAAAAACAGGATTAGGAACCACAATGCTAAAGCAAGTAGTTACTGCAGGAGTTAGACTGTATTCTGGGAGGAGATGATTAGATAATAAATATCACCATACACAAAAGTCCAAAGAAGAAAACAGCAGAGTGGAGGAAAAAATTCAGGCAAGGTACTGTACTTTTGAGAAAAATCCAAGCACTGCAGTATCCCTACTTACAAAGCACAGAACAATTCAGAATAGTAATGTATCTCTAACTTCAAAAAAAAAAAAACAGTAATACAGTAACCTTCAAGTACCATCTACAGACTCTTGTTTTCTGTTCCTGTATGCTTCTAAAATAATCACACCTGTGGAATGTCAGGCACTTGTTGGGCAGCCTCTTTAACCTTACTTTGTGCGGGTGTGAAGAGGTACACGGTATGCAGAAGTTAATAATCAGAGCCACAGAAATTAAAGTGTATTTGCTGATAAGCTACTTTTACCAGAAAGAGCATTTCAAGAGAAAGTCAGAAGGCCTGAATTCATCTTGCCAAGGCATTTTTATTGTTTCCTAACAGGAGGAAAAATATTTCTAATTGGCTGCAGTCTGAGTCCTTGATTTCACAGTGGTTCTACATTGCACTAACAGATGATATCTTGTGTATCTTTATACCAACAAGTATCCTGCTGCTACTAAATCTTTTACATGGGAGTTTAGTGAAGATTTAAGGAATTGAAAGGTCTCTACTGGTGCTGCTCTGACCTCACTGTAGGATGTAGCAAAAGATGTTGCTTAGACCTGCTATTGTCCCACAGACCTCACTGCACATGCTCTTCAGTTTGCCAGAAAGGTGCAGCACATTACGGGGATACAGCCTGTCTTCAGTTGTTTCCTTGCTTGTTTCCTTTGCACAAGCATTCTGTAGATTAATGTGGCTCCACAGAAAAGAGAGAAGGAAGATAAGGGTGAGGAGAAGGCAAAGATGGAGCCAGCAGAGCCAGTGAGCTGGTCTGACCAGAGAGCAGCATCACATCTGTTGGTTAGCAGATCTTGAAGAAATCTGCAATGTACAACCTGGGTGTCAGTCCACTGTCCAATCTGCTGATGCCATGAGGCTGTACTGCAGCTCATGGACTTCACGTTCATACAGATTAGTTACTTGAATGTTAATGCAGATTTTGTTTACTTTCCTTGTGCAGGAGTAAAATCAACTGAAAATTTTAGCATTTTGCATTTTTAATTGTTATTTTATGTAGTTTAAAGTATTAAGTGGACTGAACTTCAATGCGAAATCATGGTGTTTGTTCTCCAGTTGGACCTTGTCATCTTTTAAATCAATTTCACATGTAACATTCCAGGAGAACATTATTTTAGCTTCTACTTAACACAGAAGTCTGTAGCTATCAAGAGTGTCAGTCAGCAAAGAGTCAAGGTCAAGATACTAGCAAGTCTAGCTGTACTGTGACTCTTAAGTTTCCTCCAATTGAAAGGAAAGAAAACATTATTGAAAAATGATGCAAGAATTAGTGAGATTATCTTCCCCATGTAATATCTGAAACGTTAATAGAAAGGTGAGAGCTATAGCAAAATAAGATCAGTTTATCTAATATATGCTATCATGTGAAATAAAATTGTGAAAGTAAAGGAGACTCGAGGGGAAATACAAAAAAATAAAATTCTTCTACAGAGCCAGTAATCATGTTAAAAAATCCATGACTTCTATGCAAATTTTGCAGTTGAATTGTATATTGTAGAATTATTTTCAGCAGAATAGATAATTTTAACCAGGGAAAAGATCTGGTCATGCATGATAAGTATTGAAATAAACAAAGCATATTCCCTGCAGTTTTTACTTCAATTAGCAAAATCATCACTATAGGCTCCAGAAGGCTTTTGTCTTGTACAGTTTTATACACTTTGGAAATCAGTGGCATCCTTCACTGAGAAGTATGAAATATATCAGGAAAAAAGGTAACTAAAAGGTCTGTAGTAGCAGAATACAGTTCTCATATATTTTGCAACTAATGCATGTGTGACTAGCTAATGGATCCCATTATTTTTGATGCTTGCTTTTTGCAGATCATGTTAATCGTGTTCAGCAACTGAAGAGTTTTCTAAACTCAATTAGTGCAAGAATGCTGTGACCAATGGAAAAATGTTTGATGCTTGCCAGAAAACAAATCTCCCCAGCACTTGGAAATAGCATTCTGAAAACAAGTAAGCATCACAAAAGATTTTCATATTAATAAATATTATTTTCCTAAGAAAATACCTGAAATCTAAGGCAAATTTTGTTTTTAGTTTAATTATACTTCTCAAAGGAAACTCTAACATGAGGTCTAGAACTTATGGGTAGGCATTATCCTGACTGATGTGAATACTGACTCCCACTCAAAGATTATAAACATCTACGGCACACTAAGTCTGAAAACACAAGCCTATTTGTAATGTAGAATTGACAAAGTGACAAATATATTCACACTGAAACTTACTGCATGTAAATAGTGAGCAATACAATAGATTACTCATGGACCCACTCAGCATTGCTACTTGGGAAAAATCACAATTAATGATTGCCTTTAGTTTAGTTTTGAATGAATATGATAGCTTTTTTAGGTACAGTTAACAAAAGAAATTTCCAAGCAAAGCCCTTCTTGGATCTAAACATAAAGACAGTCATTAAGGTTCTTTGTTTTAGCTGTGGTGCTCAACTTGTTGCTAGAATCTGATAAAATGTTGTGGCTTAAATTTACAGCACTCATCCTATTTACAATGGGCTGGGAATCCATGCATTTAGTGAAGACAGTTTAGCTGAAAATTGATTGTGTATTCACTGCTTACTTTATGTCCACAAAAGGCTAAAACCTAAAAATCAAGGCCTTATAATTGGAATAAGACATTATCTATGTACAACCTCTCTTACAGTATACAAGACTTTAGTGGAATCTATTGACAATAAATTAGGATAATTTAATATTATTCTGTACATCCATGGAAACTGCTCCAAACTGCGTGCGTGAGCTCGTACACTCACATTTTCATATGTCAACAGGAATTAAAGTTATAAGAAGCTGACTGGGAAACAACCCAGGACCCCCAAGCTACACAAATAAGCTAACAAGTAAATAGAATCACATACATGAAACAATTTATTTCTTTTTAGAACAGAGCTGCATCTCCAGGCTTCCTGCTGTATTTTGCTGCCTCTGGAGGCTGCTCCTCGTTTTAGTTCCCTTTTTTAGAAGCTAAACACAGCAGGGTCCAGTGGGATCCAGCTGCCCTCTCTCAACTCTTCAGCAGAGAGATGAATTGTCCTGGGTCTTAGCTTCCGCAGCTTTGTTGGCATCCTTTCTATCTTTCTGTGTTGAAGAAATTTGGGAAAGAGTGACTATAGAAAAGGACATCTGTTTTGCACATAGAAATATAATTTAAAAATACAGTCTTCTTGCCCCAGTTGCTTTGCTTATGTTCAGATTACAAAGATAGCACTCCATGACCTGTGGATCTACATTTAAGTTTAAATCTCATAGATAGTATGTCTTCTAGGTAGATGAAATGATGTGATTGTTGTTAGTTATTGCATAAATAAACAATTATACACTTGATTTGCTGACACATCGGGGACGGTTTGGAACAGAATGAGATAGGTTCTGTTCAGTTATATTAATCTCTACTTAGGTCATTTCTATTTCTGATTTTGAATCTGTTTGTTGTTTCAAGTGAAACATTTTCCATTGCCTGTGGTAAGAGAGCAGATAAGGGGGAAGTATCTCAGCTCGTGAACTGTTGTCTACTTACTGACTTATGGAGAATTGAGATATTTTCTCCAGAAACAGGAGCAGTTGAACTCTGAAGGAGAATGAACCCTTTTGGCAAGGATTTGTGAGGGGTCTGGGTGGAAAAAACATCTTTTGTCAAGCATGAGCAAGCAGGAGTGTAGTGACTGTTGAGCTTGTAGTACTATGGGAAAATAATTACGCATTTTATTCACATAGAGCAGAACACTGGTGTGTTGTCTGGACTCTGCACGCTGCTGGGAATTTTGAAGTCATCAGACCAGCAGAGTCCCTGCCTGGTAGACAGCTGACACAGTGCTGGTTACCTGTTATCAGCTGTAGCTATTGAACTGAGACAGTTCGGTTCTTGATGTCTTGTCACACGTTAATAGCTGATGCATTTTAGGTCATCTGTCCACCCAAACTCAGCGCCTTGTTCAGGGAGAGCAGTAAAGAAGTCTCAGAATCTGGTATCTCCAAGTGTCTCTTTTGTATTTCTTTCCTCCCCTGTTCCCAAGGGAATCCAGCTTGTAATATCTACCCACTAGTAGAACTACAAGCAGAAACACAAACACATGCAGTATTACAACACACGTATTAAAATGACTTTTTTTTTTACAAGATCAAAAACAAATAGAAAAAATAAAAGTGCTGTGGGAAAGCATTTACCAAATAAAAATGTCTTTGGAGGCCTGACTGTATGTGGGTCTGTGAATAACACTCAGGAGACTATAAACTTTAGACAAACCAGATGGTTAGACAGCAATCCAGATGGTTTTATTTATGCAGACAAAGTTCACATTTGGGGAGGTGCTTTGTTCTTCTAGAGAAGGTTTCACACACAAAGTAGAATTATATATATGGAGTATGGTGATAGACTGGAACATTCATAAAAATTTAAGTCTCATTGAGTAGTCTGTTGTCCTTTCAATACAGATATCATCATAATTACCTAATTGGCATGCTCATTGGGTGCTTCGTTTTACTGCATTAGTATCCAAGAGTTTTAGTGAGGATTATTACCAGTTTTGTTATGTGTTGTAAAGTTCTATTAGAAGATACAGTCTTTGTTGGAAGTGTCACATTGGAAAATAAAGTTGTATTGGAATATACAGTCCTTGTTTAGAAAGTTGAGAGTCTAAGGATGATGAAAACACAAAAATGGACCAGCTATAGGGGAAAGTAAGAGGGAGGTAATAGAATGCTACTGAAAGAATTTGATGAGTGGAAATAGGAAATATTTCTAGGAATATTTCTAGGAATTTCTAGGAAATAGTTAGGAAATAACTCACCTTTTTCGTATCAGAGAAAAGCAGCCTTGACGCTAACCAAAGTGTCTTTCTAGTCCTTTAGATTTAGCTTTCACCCTAAGCCTAGACATTACATTTATTTTAACCATAAAGTCTATGCATACATACTTTTCTTACTCTTTTATGTGTATACAGTAGTGATTTTATACAGCACATGCCATTATCTGATACACTGGCAAATACTTAGCTTCCAGATTATTTCAATTCTATAGTAGTAGTTCAGTAGCCTCCCGCAGCACAGCAGTCTGGTGATCTATAATGTCTTTACAAACTCTTTTTTGAATGACTAGTCTTCAAAATTTCACAGGATTTTTCACAGAATCACAGAATTGTAAGGGTTGGAAGGGACCTCTAGAGATCATGGAGTCCAACCCCCTGCCAAAGCAGCTCCCTAGCCCAGGTTGCACAGGTAGGCGTCCAGGCGGGTCTGGAACGTCTCCAGAGAAGGAGACTCCACCACCTCTCTGTGCAGCTGTGCCACTGCTCCGTCACTGCACTGGGAAGACGTTTCTTTGCATATTCGGTGTGGAATTTCCTATGCTCAAGTTTTTGGACCTCCTTTTTTATATTATTTCTAATGATACTACCTCTAGCTTCGTATTGGTGTTTGGAAAAAGTATTTCTGGGAGGTGTATTCCACAGTCACATATTGGTGTGTCACTCAGTGACATATACTGTGATTAGCAGATTAAGAAGCAAGAAACTGCTTCAGTGATTTCCTTAATGTATTTGAAAAATAACAGATGCCAGAGCTTTTGCCATGCATCCCATAGGACAAATCACACCTAAATTGTCTTTACATCTCTTCAATGGAGATGTTTTCCAGACTTCTTGGTATTAAACATATTCCATTCAAATTTCAGTTTTGATGAAATTTCATTTTATCCATATTCTTGTTGAACTTCTCATAGTGTTGTGGAGATTCAGAAAATAAGAGCAATTTTTTTTTTTTTACAAAGCAAAGGTATCAAGCTCATGTAAGCATTATGAAGACTACCTCATATTTTATTGGAAAGTATTATCTTTCCAAAATAAATATCATGGGAATTATAGCATAAACACTGCATTTATAAGTCACAACAAAAAATCTTATTTTGATGACACCCAGCTGGGAGATGATGTTGAGTCTCTGAAAAGAAGATAGGCTTTGAGAATAGACCAAGATACATCAGCAGGTATATGAAGCACTTAGCAACAAAGACATGGAACAATTGGCAATAACTGTCACATCCTAATCATCACTGCATGTGGTCTTACACAGTATAAGATACTGTTGATGCAATTTTGTGAAGTCTTGTCAAGTGGAGAGTATTTTAAGTGTTGAAATAAAACTATGGTGATTTTATGTATCATATAAATCAATAATTATCTGTGAAATAAACCTCGAGTATCAGAAATGTTTAAAATGTTGATGGCATTTGGTTCCAAAACTAATGCCTCCTATTGGATTATGTAAGCCCACAATGTTTGAGGTGGATGTTGGTCCTATAGCAGTAGAAGTTGAGCCTTCCTTCCAATATCCCATTCCATTTTGTTTCTGTGTGAGAGATGGGGCAGTCAGACAAAATGACATCTGACTTGGAAGTGTGCATGAAGCAAAGGTGTGGCATTGAATTCCTCCATGTAAAAAAAAAATGGCACCCATTGACATTCATCTACATTTGCTGTATGTTTTTGGAGACCAAACAGTGAATCTGAGCACAGTAGGTGGCGTATTTCAGCAGTATGACTGCAACATGAAACATTAGCCATGTTCTGGATGGCCACGCAGATTTTTATGAGGGCAGCATACCACCTCTTATTCATTGCTGGCAAGAAATATATAGCTAACGGTGGCTGTGTTGAAAAATAGCGTGTTGTAGCTGAGAGTGTGCACTGTCAAATTCTCTTTTGAGCTCTTTGTATCTGTTGCAGTTTCCATGGAAATAAATGGGAGGCATTACTTTTGGAGCAACCTCAGTAAATTAGGAGGCTGAGATCCATTTGCAATATGACATAGATACGTAGTCTACATCTAATTGAAAGTTAATTAGATTAAACTTTTTAAGGTATCTGTACATTTTGAAAACAGAACTTCTGTTCATTATCACTGGAAACTAGAAGATCTTGAGGTCCTTTTCAGCTCAGGCCATTCTATGATTCTATGAAACTTAACAGAATATTTTATATCCAGTGTGCTCTCTGTATCGAATGGAGTAGTCCTCTCACATAGAGCAAAGCCATTACTTGATAGGAGCTGAAAACAAATAGGACAAGTATCTCACAGGCAGAAGGGGATTAAGCCTTGGAACAAATGCTGTAGAACATTATGGAGTGAAAGAATATATTGCACTGGACTTAAAGATACTCTGAACTATTACTTTAATATAAGTACTTTCTGTGCGTGTGGTGTTTTGTGGTTTTTTTTTTTTTTTTGTTTGTTTGTTTGTTTGTTTGTTTTCAAGAATGGATTAAAAGCTCTTCAAGTCTGCTTATTGTGCATTCTGGGCTCAGTTGCTAGCTGTTTATTTTAAGAGTTTATTTTGACAAATAATTCCCATATAATCTCTACCATGTTATTCCATTCCATGATCAGTGGCATTTTAACTTCCAGGCTTTTTTTCAAAATCCTGTTGAAGCATGCAGATAGATAAGCCATCAACATAACTTTTCACAATCTTATATGATTCCAAACTCAGTTGAGTAGAAAATACCTGCTGGTGTCACATCATATGGAGCTTATATCAGTATTTTTTTATTCATAGACAACAACGATTTTCAAACCTCTTGGAAATTTATTTTAATATATTTGTTGTTCGATTAAAAAGAGAAGGGTGCTTAAGGTTTTCCATATTGTATTAATTGTTAAAACGTAATTCTTATAGTTCACATTTAATAGAGATAAATTTAAGCATGCTTAAAAATATTAAATTGGGGTGTATTGATTTGTCTTTTGAAGAGATGTTTTGCAGTTAGTTGTATGTCAGGTCAGTTTGACAGGATGCTTGCCTTGAACAGCACAAAAAAGTTGAACTACCATTTGTGATAAAAAGAAAACAACAGCTACCTTCTCTGTTTGTGTACGTGCATGAGTTTCCTTTATGCTGTTGTCCAGTCCTCTGAATTCAAGGATTTAAACTGACAGTTCTGGCTGACCATGCATGGTGCCTTTGCCTTCACTGTCAGAAGCTGCTCAGTCCCTGTCAGTCTTCCTGATTTAATTCAGTGCCTTTACTGATTCCTTGCAAAGTGTTGCTATTTGGGAACCCTAGCAACTGGAATCTTGCTTTCTATAAAGCAGCATCAAGTGTTTATGATGCACACTGTATCTAAAGACTCTGCTTTCCTAGTTTGAGTTGCTAACCTCTGCTCCTTTGGATTCCAAAGTAAGTGTTTACTAAGTAGTGAGGTGACAGCTGTTCAATAGGTAGCTCTGATCTAAACACTGTAGCTCCGCTCTAAACATTATAACTCTTAAAAGAATATATTTAGTTATTCTTTCCCAAACATCAAAAAGAAGCAATTACTTAGCAGTCTGTTCTGCAAAGAAGAGAACAACGACAAAAGGCACCATCTTTCTGCTACTCCTGCATTAACTTTGAAAAGTCTGGATGGAGGGTTTGATTCAGGCAGACAGCTTAGATCTTTTGCAGTGGTGGATCGTATCACTCAAACTAAATGACAAAGACCAGCTGACGGTTTCACTTGTGACTGTTGCATAACTTTCAAGTGATCGTGCCTCCAGACCCTTCTGATTGATGCTAGATTTGAAATCTGCTCACTTGAAGTAGATGCCTCCATATTCTTTAGCAGACCTATTCAGCACTTCCCACTCTCAATCTTTAAACTGAACTATTTTGGATTCCCTTTAAGCTCATTTTAAATTCTAATAGAGCTAGAGATAACTTCCAGCCTAGTTGTTATCCCATGTTTGTGGAAAGCACAGTCTAACAGATCGAAGTAAAGCCATTGATATCCTGAAGACTGGGAAAATTATATTCCAAGTCTCACCTTTGCAACTCCTGTCATCTTCTGGAGCTCCTATAGTAGTGCTCATTACTGAAGTGCTTACCTAACATAACTGAAAAGCACAGTAGAATGTTTTTTCATCCCGTGATCTACTCATCTCTCCCACACCACATATGGATGTCCTCCATCTCTCCTCTTCTGCAATTCCTTCTGCTAGTTCTTATTCTTTTTCCCTTTGTCTCTTTGCCAGAGCG